>NC_090827.1:21255104-21870719 GCF_028021215.1 Eschrichtius robustus | reverse complement strand
TTGCGAACCCGAGCACAAGGAGATGAGAAATGAGGTGCGTTTTAGAAACCTTTCCCTATCACACGGTGTACCAACTTCTGGGTTTCTCATGCATGTTTTCGATGTAGGAAGATGCCCTTGAACCTGGAGATTTGGGACCCATGGGATGGGTACCATGCAGTATTACTTTAAAGGGTCTGTGTTTGCTCACCCAACCTCACCAAACCTCTCAGCCCCAAGAGTGTCCACCCTTATGTCTCATCCAGCTGTGGGTCTAGATATGGTCAATCCAGGTTGCATCACAGCCCGTGATCGAATTTTGTAAGAATTTCTCTCTCTTTCACTGTCTTTGTTTCATGGGTTTTTAAAAGTAATTTATTTTTATAATGGGGTTTAGCTGCTTTTCACTGCTGTGTTTATGCCGCTTTACACCCAATTGACTCACTTACAGAGAGCTATCAATACATAGGTTTTAAGATTCTTACTAGTCGGATATATTCTTGTGCGGTGAATAGGGGGTGTTGAGTCCAGTTCACTGAGCAAGGAGTAGGTCTTGTTTATTACATATTGGGTTTATGGAACGGTATCTGAGCTAATTTGAAACCCTTGTTTTATGCATCACCCCACCTCACCTTACCCGTTCAGCAGCCATAGTGTGTTTTCTAAATATGTGACTGTGTTCTGCCTTGTAATTCAGTTCAAGTGTAGCGGTTTTTACATTCCCTCTATAAGTGATAGCTTATGAAACGTGTCTTTTTCTGTGTGACGTATCTCACTTAGAATCGTCGTACCTAACCCCACTCATCATGCTGCTACTAGCCTTATGACATTTATTTCATGGCTGAGTGATATTCCATTGTACATGAGGTCCACAACTTCTTTATCCATTTTTCTATTTCCTGGGATATTTAAGGTGTAATGAAGTGGAGGTTCTTTTCAACAGAGCAGCCCTAAACTTTGGGGTGCCTGTGTCTTGCTGATTTTTAGTTTTCCCAATTTGTACACCCATGAGTGGAAGTGCCCTATGCTCTCTAAGCTGTGTGTTTTAGATGTTTCAGGACACACCGTACACTTCTCCAGAGTGGCTGTTGGCAATTTACATCCCGCCCATCAGCGTAGCAAGGCTCCCATTTCTCCATGGCCTGTCCTGCATTTCTGGTTTTGACACTTTTTTCAGCATGGCCCTTTTGACCGATGGGAAGCGAGACTTCTTTGTAGCGCTGATTTGCCTTTCCAGGTTGCTTGGTTGGCCAAAAAGGGCGTATGCGTTTTTTCCTGAATATATTCAGGAAAAAACGCATACGCCCTTTTTGGCCAAGGGCATCATGGTCGACGTTTTGCCGCTTTTCATGTGCTTTAAAGGCGATTCGAATCTACCTCCTGAAATCTGTTTCCCGTAATTCTGCCTTGCTTTCAAATACTCTTCGTTGCCTTCCCTCAATATATTTGTGGGCGAGAGTTATTATTTATAACTCTGCAGGTTTGTGAATTGCAGCGCTCCTGAGCTCCAATTTTCAACTCGCTTTTTTGGGAGCTCGCCGCAAAAGCGCAGGATTGCTTCAGGCCCTATTCTGGTTCAGGGGGGCAGGCTGAGCCCGTGGTTAATTCTTCTTCCTGATGGGAAAATAGAATGACCTGTGCCTTTCCCAACACCTAGAGCTAGTCTCTCATAGGTTCCCCCTCTTCCGGTTCATCCTCAGGACAAATTGCAACCTGTACGGGACAGCAGGTTAAAGGCGCTGATTCTCCAAGGAGGGAGATTGCTAGTAAAGCGGCTTGAATTGCGAACCCGAGCACAAGGAGATGAGAAATGAGGTGCGTTTTAGAAACCTTTCCCTATCACACGGTGTACCAACTTCTGGGTTTCTCATGCATGTTTTCGATGTAAGAAGATGCCCTTGAACCTGGAGATTTGGGACCCATGGGATGGGTACCATGCAGTATTACTTTAAAGGGTCTGCGTTTGCTCACCCAACCTCACCAAACCTCTCAGCCCCAAGAGTGTCCACCCTTATGTCTCATCCAGCTGTGGGTCTAGATATGGTCAATCCAGGTTGCATCACAGCCCGTGATCGAATTTTGTAAGAATTTCTCTCTCTTTCACTGTCTTTGTTTCATGGGTTTTTAAAAGTAATTTATTTTTATAATGGGGTTTAGCTGCTTTTCACTGCTGTGTTTCTGCCGCTTTACACCCAATTGACTCACTTACAGAGAGCTATCAATACATAGGTTTTAAGATTCTTACTAGTCGGATATATTCTTGTGCGGTGAATAGGGGGTGTTGAGTCCAGTTCACTGAGCAAGGAGTAGGTCTTGTTTATTACATATTGGGTTTATGGAACGGTATCTGAGCTAATTTGAAACCCTTGTTTTATGCATCACCCCACCTCACCTTACCCGTTCAGCAGCCATAGTGTGTTTTCTAAATATGTGACTGTGTTCTGCCTTGTAATTCAGTTCAAGTGTAGCGGTTTTTACATTCCCTCTATAAGTGATAGCTTATGAAACGTGTCTTTTTCTGTGTGACGTATTTCACTTAGAATCGTCGTACCTAAACCCACTCATCATGCTGCTACTAGCCTTATGACATTTATTTCATGGCTGAGTGATATTCCATTGCACATGAGGTCCACAACTTCTTTATCCATTTTTCTCTTTCCTGGGATATTTAAGGTGTAACGAAGTGGAGGTTCTTGTCAACAGAGCAGCCCTAAACTTTGGGGTGCCTGTGTCTTGCTGATTTTTAGTTTTCCCAATTTGTACACCCATGAGTGGAAGTGCCCTATGCTCTCTAAGCTGTGTGTTTTAGATGTTTCAGGACACACTGTACACTTCTCCAGAGTGGCTGTTGGCAATTTACATCCCGCCCATCAGCGTAGCAAGGCTCCCATTTCTCCATGGCCTGTCCTGCATTTCTGGTTTTGACACTTTTTTCAGCATGGCCCTTTTGACCGATGGGAAGCGAGACTTCTTTGTAGCGCTGATTTGCATTTCCAGGTTGCTTGGTTGGCCAAAAAGGGCGTATGCGTTTTTTCCTGAATATATTCAGGAAAAAACGCATACGCCCTTTTTGGCCAAGGGCATCATGGTCGACGTTTTGCCGCTTTTCATGTGCTTTAAAGGCGATTCGAATCTACCTCCTGAAATCTGTTTCCTGTAATTCTGCCTTGCTTTCAAATACTCTTCGTTGCCTTCCCTCAATATATTTGTGGGCGAGAGTTATTATTTATAACTCTGCAGGTTTGTGAATTGCAGCGCTCCTGAGCTCCAATTTTCAACTCACTTTTTTGGGAGCTCGCCGCAAAAGCGCAGGATTGCTTCAGGCCCTATTCTGGTTCCGGGGGGCAGGCTGAGCCCGTGGTTAATTCTTCTTCCTGATGGGAAAATAGAATGACCTGTGCCTTTCCCAACACCTAGAGCTAGTCTCTCATAGGTTCCCCCTCTTCCCGTTCATCCTCAGGACAAATTGCAACCTGTACGGGACAGCAGGTTAAAGGCGCTGATTCTCCAAGGAGGGAGATTGCTAGTAAAGCGGCTTGAATTGCGAACCCGAGCACAAGGAGATGAGAAATGAGGTGCGTTTTAGAAACCTTTCCCTATCACACGGTGTACCAACTTCTGGGTTTCTCATGCATGGTTTCGATGTAGAAAAATGCCCTTGAACCTGGAGATTTGGGACCCATGGGATGGGTACCATGCAGTATTACTTTAAAGGGTCTGCGTTTGCTCACCCAACCTCACCAAACCTCTCAGCCCCAAGAGTGTCCACCCTTATGTCTCATCCAGCTGTGGGTCTAGATATGGTCAATCCAGGTTGCATCACAGCCCGTGATCGAATTTTGTAAGAATTTCTCTCTCTTTCACTGTCTTTGTTTCATGGGTTTTTAAAAGTAATTTATTTTTATAATGGGGTTTAGCTGCTTTTCACTGCTGTGTTTCTGCCGCTTTACACCCAATTGACTCACTTACAGAGAGCTATCAATACATAGGTTTTAAGATTCTTACTAGTCGGATATATTCTTGTGCGGTGAATAGGGGGTGTTGAGTCCAGTTCACTGAGCAAGGAGTAGGTCTTGTTTATTACATATTGGGTTTATGGAACGGTATCTGAGCTAATTTGAAACCCTTGTTTTATGCATCACCCCACCTCACCTTACCCGTTCAGCAGCCATAGTGTATTTTCTAAATATGTGACTGTGTTCTGCCTTGTAATTCAGTTCAAGTGTAGCGGTTTTTACATTCCCTCTATAAGTGATAGCTTATGAAACGTGTCTTTTTCTGTGTGACGTATTTCACTTAGAATCGTCGTACCTAAACCCACTCATCATGCTGCTACTAGCCTTATGACATTTATTTCATGGCTGAGTGATATTCCATTGCACATGAGGTCCACAACTTCTTTATCCATTTTTCTCTTTCCTGGGATATTTAAGGTGTAACGAAGTGGAGGTTCTTGTCAACAGAGCAGCCCTAAACTTTGGGGTGCCTGTGTCTTGCTGATTTTTAGTTTTCCCAATTTGTACACCCATGAGTGGAAGTGCCCTATGCTCTCTAAGCTGTGTGTTTTAGATGTTTCAGGACACACTGTACACTTCTCCAGAGTGGCTGTTGGCAATTTACATCCCGCCCATCAGCGTAGCAAGGCTCCCATTTCTCCATGGCCTGTCCTGCATTTCTGGTTTTGACACTTTTTTCAGCATGGCCCTTTTGACCGATGGGAAGCGAGACTTCTTTGTAGCGCTGATTTGCATTTCCAGGTTGCTTGGTTGGCCAAAAAGGGCGTATGCGTTTTTTCCTGAATATATTCAGGAAAAAACGCATACGCCCTTTTTGGCCAAGGGCATCATGGTCGACGTTTTGCCGCTTTTCATGTGCTTTAAAGGCGATTCGAATCTACCTCCTGAAATCTGTTTCCTGTAATTCTGCCTTGCTTTCAAATACTCTTCGTTGCCTTCCCTCAATATATTTGTGGGCGAGAGTTATTATTTATAACTCTGCAGGTTTGTGAATTGCAGCGCTCCTGAGCTCCAATTTTCAACTCACTTTTTTGGGAGCTCGCCGCAAAAGCGCAGGATTGCTTCAGGCCCTATTCTGGTTCCGGGGGGCAGGCTGAGCCCGTGGTTAATTCTTCTTCCTGATGGGAAAATAGAATGACCTGTGCCTTTCCCAACACCTAGAGCTAGTCTCTCATAGGTTCCCCCTCTTCCCGTTCATCCTCAGGACAAATTGCAACCTGTACGGGACAGCAGGTTAAAGGCGCTGATTCTCCAAGGAGGGAGATTGCTAGTAAAGCGGCTTGAATTGCGAACCCGAGCACAAGGAGATGAGAAATGAGGTGCGTTTTAGAAACCTTTCCCTATCACACGGTGTACCAACTTCTGGGTTTCTCATGCATGGTTTCGATGTAGGAAGATGCCCTTGAACCTGGAGATTTGGGACCCATGGGATGGGTACCATG
The DNA here is from genome assembly GCF_028021215.1 of Eschrichtius robustus. NCBI lineage: Eukaryota > Metazoa > Chordata > Mammalia > Artiodactyla > Eschrichtiidae > Eschrichtius > Eschrichtius robustus. Next base: position 21,865,282 of record NC_090827.1, on the reverse strand, counting down.
CAGTATTACTTTAAAGGGTCTGCGTTTGCTCACCCAACCTCACCAAACCTCTCAGCCCCAAGAGTGTCCACCCTTATGTCTCATCCAGCTGTGGGTCTAGATATGGTCAATCCAGGTTGCATCACAGCCCGTGATCGAATTTTGTAAGAATTTCTCTCTCTTTCACTGTCTTTGTTTCATGGGTTTTTAAAAGTAATTTATTTTTAAAATGGGGTTTAGCTGCTTTTCACTGCTGTGTTTCTGCCGCTTTACACCCAATTGACTCACTTACAGAGAGCTATCAATACATAGGTTTTAAGATTCTAACTAGTCGGATATATTCTTGTGCGGTGAATAGGGGGTGTTGAGTCCAGTTCACTGAGCAAGGTGTAGGTCTTGTTTATTACATATTGGGTTTATGGAACGGTATCTGAGCTAATTTGAAACCCTTGTTTTATGCATCACCCCACCTCACCTTACCGTTCAGCAGCCATAGTGTGTTTTCTAAATATGTGACTGTGTTCTGCCTTGTAATTCAGTTCAAGTGTAGCGGTTTTCACATTCCCTCTATAAGTGATAGCTTATCAAACGTGTCTTTTTCTGTGTGACGTATCTCACTTAGAATCGTCGTACCTAAACCCACTCATCATGCTGCTACTAGCCTTATGACATTTATTTCATGGCTGAGTGATATTCCATTGTACATGAGGTCCACAACTTCTTTATCCATTTTTCTCTTTCCTGGGATATTTAAGGTGTAACGAAGTGGAGGTTCTTGTCAACAGAGCAGCCCTAAACTTTGGGGTGCCTGTGTCTTGCTGATTTTTAGTTTTCCCAATTTGTACACCCATGAGTGGAAGTGCCCTATGCTCTCTAAGCTGTGTGTTTTAGATGTTTCAGGACACACCGTACACTTCTCCAGAGTGGCTGTTGGCAATTTACATCCCGCCCATCAGCGTAGCAAGGCTCCCATTTCTCCATGGCCTGTCCTGCATTTCTGGTTTTGACACTTTTTTCAGCATGACCCTTTTGACCGATGGGAAGCGAGACTTCTTTGTAGCGCTGATTTGTCTTTCCAGGTTGCTTGGTTGGCCAAAAAGGGCGTATGCGTTTTTTCCTGAATATATTCAGGAAAAAACGCATACGCCGTTATTGGCCAAGGGCATCATGGTCGACGTTTTGCCGCTTTTCATGTGCTTTAAAGGCGATTCGAATCTACCTCCTGAAATCTGTTTCCCATAATTCTGCCTTGCTTTCAAATACTCTTCGTTGCCTTCCCTCAATATATTTGTGGACGAGAGTTATTATTTATAACTCTGCAGGTTTGTGAATTGCAGTGCTCCTGAGCTCCAATTTTCAACTCGCTTTTTTGGGAGCTGGCCGCAAAAGCGCAGGATTGCTTCAGGCCCTATTCTGGTTCCGGGGGACAGGCTGAGCCCGTGGTTAATTCTTCTTCCTGATGGGAAAATAGAATGACCTGTGCCTTTCCCAACACCTAGAGCTAGTCTCTCATAGGTTCCCCCTCTTCCCGTTCATCCTCAGGACAAATTGCAACCTGTACGGGACAGCAGGTTAAAGGCGCTGATTCTCCAAGGAGGGAGATTGCTAGTAAAGCGGCTTGAATTGCGAACCCGAGCACAAGGAGATGAGAAATGAGGTGCGTTTTAGAAACCTTTCCCTATCACACGGTGTACCAACTTCTGGGTTTCTCATGCATGGTTTCGATGTAGAAAAATGCCCTTGAACCTGGAGGTTTGGGACCCATGGGATGGGTACCATGCAGTATTACTTTAAAGGGTCTGCGTTTGCTCACCCAACCTCACCAAACCTCTCAGCCCCAAGAGTGTCCACCCTTATGTCTCATCCAGCTGTGGGTCTAGATATGGTCAATCCAGGTTGCATCACAGCCCGTGATCGAATTTTGTAAGAATTTCTCTCTCTTTCACTGTCTTTGTTTCATGGGTTTTTAAAAGTAATTTATTTTTATAATGGGGTTTAGCTGCTTTTCACTGCTGTGTTTATGCCGCTTTACACCCAATTGACTCACTTACAGAGAGCTATCAATACATATGTTTTAAGATTCTTACTAGTCGGATATATTCTTGTGCGGTGAATAGGGGGTGTTGAGTCCAGTTCACTGAGCAAGGAGTAGGTCTTGTTTATTACATATTGGGTTTATGGAACGGTATCTGAGCTAATTTGAAACCCTTGTTTTATGCATCACCCCACCTCACCTTACCCGTTCAGCAGCCATAGTGTGTTTTCTAAATATGTGACTGTGTTCTGCCTTGTAATTCAGTTCAAGTGTAGCGGTTTCTACATTCCCTCTATAAGTGATAGCTTATGAAACGTGTCTTTTTCTCTGTGACGTATTTCACTTAGAATCGTCGTACCTAAACCCACTCATCATGCTGCTACTAGCCTTATGACATTTATTTCATGGCTGAGTGATATTCCATTGTACATGAGGTCCACAACTTCTTTATCCATTTTTCTCTTTCCTGGGATATTTAAGGTGTAACGAAGTGGAGGTTCTTGTCAACAGAGCAGCCCTAAACTTTGGGGTGCCTGTGTCTTGCTGATTTTTAGTTTTCCCAATTTGTACACCCATGAGTGGAAGTGCCCTATGCTCTCTAAGCTGTGTGTTTTAGATGTTTCAGGACACACCGTACACTTCTCCAGAGTGGCTGTTGGCAATTTACATCCCGCCCATCAGCGTAGCAAGGCTCCCATTTCTCTATGGCCTGTCCTGCATTTCTGGTTTTGACACTTTTTTCAGCATGGCCCATTTGACCGATGGGAAGCGAGACTTCTTTGTAGCGCTGATTTGCATTTCCAGGTTGCTTGGTTGGCCAAAAAGGGCGTATGCGTTTTTTCCTGAATATATTCAGGAAAAAACGCATATGCCCTTTTTGGCCAAGGGCATCATGGTCGACGTTTTGCCGCTTTTCATGTGCTTTAAAGGCGATTCGAATCTACCTCCTGAAATCTGTTTCCTGTAATTCTGCCTTGCTTTCAAATACTCTTCGTTGCCTTCCCTCAATATATTTGTGGGCGAGAGTTATTATTTATAACTCTGCAGGTTTGTGAATTGCAGCGCTCCTGAGCTCCAATTTTCAACTCGCTTTTTTGGGAGCTCGCCGCAAAAGCGCAGGATTGCTTCAGGCCCTATTCTGGTTCCGGGGGGCAGGCTGAGCCCGTGGTTAATTCTTCTTCCTGATGGGAAAATAGAATGACCTGTGCCTTTCCCAACACCTAGAGCTAGTCTCTCATAGGTTCCCCCTCTTCCCGTTCATCCTCAGGACAAATTGCAACCTGTACGGGACAGCAGGTTAAAGGCGCTGATTCTCCAAGGAGGGAGATTGCTAGTAAAGCGGCTTGAATTGCGAACCCGAGCACAAGGAGATGAGAAATGAGGTGCGTTTTAGAAACCTTTCCCTATCACACGGTGTACCAACTTCTGGGTTTCTCATGCATGGTTTCGATGTAGGAAGATGCCCTTGAACCTGGAGATTTGGGACCCATGGGATGGGTGCCATGCAGTATTACTTTAAAGGGTCTGCGTTTGCTCACCCAACCTCACCAAACCTCTCAGCCCCAAGAGTGTCCACCCTTATGTCTCATCCAGCTGTGGGTCTAGATATGGTCAATCCAGGTTGCATCACAGCCCGTGATCGAATTTTGTAAGAATTTCTCTCTCTTTCACTGTCTTTGTTTCATGGGTTTTTAAAAGTAATTTATTTTTATAATGGGGTTTAGCTGCTTTTCACTGCTGTGTTTATGCCGCTTTACACCCAATTGACTCACTTACAGAGAGCTATCAATACATAGGTTTTAAGATTCTTACTAGTCGGATATATTCTTGTGCGGTGAATAGGGGGTGTTGAGTCCAGTTCACTGAGCAAGGAGTAGGTCTTGTTTATTACATATTGGGTTTATGGAACGGTATCTGAGCTAATTTGAAACCCTTGTTTTATGCATCACCCCACCTCACCTTACCCGTTCAGCAGCCATAGTGTGTTTTCTAAATATGTGACTGTGTTCTGCCTTGTAATTCAGTTCAAGTGTAGCGGTTTTCACATTCCCTCTATAAGTGATAGCTTATCAAACGTGTCTTTTTCTGTGTGACGTATTTCACTTAGAATCGTCGTACCTAAACCCACTCATCATTCTGCTACTAGCCTTATGACATTTATTTCATGGCTGAGTGATATTCCATTGCACATGAGGTCCACAACTTCTTTATCCATTTTTCTCTTTCCTGGGATATTTAAGGTGTAACGAAGTGGAGGTTCTTGTCAACAGAGCAGCCCTAAACTTTGGGGTGCCTGTGTCTTGCTGATTTTTAGTTTTCCCAATTTGTACACCCATAAGTGGAAGTGCCCTATGCTCTCTAAGCTGTGTGTTTTAGATGTTTCAGGACACACTGTACACTTCTCTAGAGTGGCTGTTGGCAATTTACATCCCGCCCATCAGCGTAGCAAGGCTCCCATTTCTCCATGGCCTGTCCTGCATTTCTGGTTTTGACACTTTGTTCAGCATGGCCCTTTTGACCGATGGGAAGCGAGACTTCTTTGTAGCGCTGATTTGCATTTCCAGGTTGCTTGGTTGGCCAAAAAGGGCGTATGCGTTTTTTCCTGAATATATTCAGGAAAAAACGCATACGCCCTTTTTGGCCAAGGGCATCATGGTCGACGTTTTGCCGCTTTTCATGTGCTTTAAAGGCGATTCGAATCTACCTCCTGAAATCTGTTCCCTGTAATTCTGCCTTGCTTTCAAATACTCTTCGTTGCCTTCCCTCAATATATTTTTGGGCGAGAGTTATTATTTATAACTCTGCAGGTTTGTGAATTGCAGCGCTGCTGAGCTCCAATTTTCAACTCACTTTTTTGGGAGCTCGCCGCAAAAGCGCAGGATTGCTTCAGGCCCTATTCTGGTTCCGGGGGGCAGGCTGAGCCCGTGGTTAATTCTTCTTCCTGATGGGAAAATAGAATGACCTGTGCCTTTCCCAACACCTAGAGCTAGTCTCTCATAGGTTCCCCCTCTTCCCGTTCATCCTCAGGACAAATTGCAACCTGTACGGGACAGCAGGTTAAAGGCGCTGATTCTCCAAGGAGGGAGATTGCTAGTAAAGCGGCTTGAATTGCGAACCCGAGCACAAGGAGATGAGAAATGAGGTGCGTTTTAGAAACCTTTCCCTATCACACGGTGTACCAACTTCTGGGTTTCTCATGCATGGTTTCGATGTAGGAAGATGCCCTTGAACCTGGAGATTTGGGACCCATGGGATGGGTACCATGCAGTATTACTTTAAAGGGTCTGCGTTTGCTCACCCAACCTCACCAAACCTCTCAGCCCCAAGAGTGTCCACCCTTATGTCTCATCCAGCTGTGGGTCTAGATATGGTCAATCCAGGTTGCATCACAGCCCGTGATCGAATTTTGTAAGAATTTCTCTCTCTTTCACTGTCTTTTTTTCATGGGTTTTTAAAAGTAATTTATTTTTAAAATGGGGTTTAGCTGCTTTTCACTGCTGTGTTTCTGCCGCTTTACACCCAATTGACTCACTTACAGAGAGCTATCAATACATAGGTTTTAAGATTCTAACTAGTCGGATATATTCTTGTGCGGTGAATAGGGGGTGTTGAGTCCAGTTCACTGAGCAAGGAGTAGGTCTTGTTTATTACATATTGGGTTTATGGAACGGTATCTGAGCTAATTTGAAACCGTTGTTTTATGCATCACCCCACCTCACCTTACCCGTTCAGCAGCCATAGTGTGTTTTCTAAATATGTGACTGTGTTCTGCCTTGTAATTCAGTTCAAGTGTAGCGGTTTTCACATTCCCTCTATAAGTGATAGCTTATCAAACGTGTCTTTTTCTGTGTGACGTATCTCACTTAGAATCGTCGTACCTAAACCCACTCATCATGCTGCTACTAGCCTTATGACATTTATTTCATGGCTGAGTGATATTCCATTGTACATGAGGTCCACAACTTCTTTATCCATTTTTCTCTTTCCTGGGATATTTAAGGTGTAACGAAGTGGAGTTTCTTGTCAACAGAGCAGCCCTAAACTTTGGGGTGCCTGTGTCTTGCTGATTTTTAGTTTTCCCAATTTGTACACCCATGAGTGGAAGTGCCCTATGCTCTCTAAGCTGTGTGTTTTAGATGTTTCAGGACACACCGTACACTTCTCCAGAGTGGCTGTTGGCAATTTACATCCCGCCCATCAGCGTAGCAAGGCTCCCATTTCTCCATGGCCTGTCCTGCATTTCTGGTTTTGACACTTTTTTCAGCATGACCCTTTTGACCGATGGGAAGCGAGACTTCTTTGTAGCGCTGATTTGTCTTTCCAGGTTGCTTGGTTGGCCAAAAAGGGCGTATGCGTTTTTTCCTGAATATATTCAGGAAAAAACGCATACGCCGTTATTGGCCAAGGGCATCATGGTCGACGTTTTGCCGCTTTTCATGTGCTTTAAATGCGATTCGAATCTACCTCCTGAAATCTGTTTCCCATAATTCTGCCTTGCTTTCAAATACTCTTCGTTGCCTTCCCTCAATATATTTGTGGACGAGAGTTATTATTTATAACTCTGCAGGTTTGTGAATTGCAGTGCTCCTGAGCTCCAATTTTCAACTCGCTTTTTTGGGAGCTGGCCGCACAAGCGCAGGATTGCTTCAGGCCCTATTCTGGTTCCGGGGGACAGGCTGAGCCCGTGGTTAATTCTTCTTCCTGATGGGAAAATAGAATGACCTGTGCCTTTCCCAACACCTAGAGCTAGTCTCTCATAGGTTTCCCCTCTTCCCGTTCATCCTCAGGACAAATTGCAACCTGTACGGGACAGCAGGTTAAAGGCGCTGATTTTCCAAGGAGGGAGATTGCTAGTAAAGCGGCTTGAATTGCGAACCCGAGCACAAGGAGATGAGAAATGAGGTGCGTTTTAGAAACCTTTCCCTATCACACGGTGTACCAACTTCTGGGTTTCTCATGCATGGTTTCGATGTAGAAAGATGCCCTTGAACCTGGAGATTTGGGACCCATGGGATGGGTACCATGCAGTATTACTTTAAAGGGTCTGCGTTTGCTCACCCAACCTCACCAAACCTCTCAGCCCCAAGAGTGTCCACCCTTATGTCTCATCCAGCTGTGGGTCTAGATATGGTCAATCCAGGTTGCATCACAGCCCGTGATCGAATTTTGTAAGAATTTCTCTCTCTTTCACTGTCTTTGTTTCATGGGTTTTTAAAAGTAATTTATTTTTATAATGGGGTTTAGCTGCTTTTCACTGCTGTGTTTATGCCGCTTTACACCCAATTGACTCACTTACAGAGAGCTATCAATACATAGGTTTTAAGATTCTTACTAGTCGGATATATTCTTGTGCGGTGAATAGGGGGTGTTGAGTCCAGTTCACTGAGCAAGGAGTAGGTCTTGTTTATTACATATTGGGTTTATGGAACGGTATCTGAGCTAATTTGAAACCCTTGTTTTATGCATCACCCCACCTCACCTTACCCGTTCAGCAGCCATAGTGTGTTTTCTAAATATGTGACTGTGTTCTGCCTTGTAATTCAGTTCAAGTGTAGCGGTTTTTACATTCCCTCTATAAGTGATAGCTTATGAAACGTGTCTTTTTCTGTGTGACGTATTTCACTTAGAATCGTCGTACCTAAACCCACTCATCATGCTGCTACTAGCCTTATGACATTTATTTCATGGCTGAGTGATATTCCATTGCACATGAGGTCCACAACTTCTTTATCCATTTTTCTCTTTCCTGGGATATTTAAGGTGTAACGAAGTGGAGTTTCTTGTCAACAGAGCAGCCCTAAACTTTGGGGTGCCTGTGTCTTGCTGATTTTTAGTTTTCCCAATTTGTACACCCATGAGTGGAAGTGCCCTATGCTCTCTAAGCTGTGTGTTTTAGATGTTTCAGGACACACCGTACACTTCTCCAGAGTGGCTGTTGGCAATTTACATCCTGCCCATCAGCGTAGCAAGGCTCCCATTTCTCCATGGCCTGTCCTGCATTTCTGGTTTTGACACTTTTTTCAGCATGGCCCTTTTGACCGATGGGAAGCGAGACTTCTTTGAAGCGCTGATTTGCATTTCCAGGTTGCTTGGTTGGCCAAAAAGGGCGTATGCGTTTTTTCCTGAATATATTCAGGAAAAAACGCATACGCCCTTTTTGGCCAAGGGCATCATGGTCGACGTTTTGCCGCTTTTCATGTGCTTTAAAGGCGATTCGAATCTACCTCCTGAAATCTGTTTCCTGTAATTCTGCCTTGCTTTCAAATACTCTTCGTTGCCTTCCCTCAATATATTTGTGGGCGAGAGTTATTATTTATAACTCTGCAGGTTTGTGAATTGCAGCGCTCCTGAGCTCCAATTTTCAACTCGCTTTTTTGGGAGCTCGCCGCAAAAGCGCAGGATTGCTTCAGGCCCTATTCTGGTTCCGGGGGGCAGGCTGAGCCCGTGGTTAATTCTTCTTCCTGATGGGAAAATAGAATGACCTGTGCCTTTCCCAACACCTAGAGCTAGTCTCTCATAGGTTTCCCCTCTTCCCGTTCATCCTCAGGACAAATTGCAACCTGTACGGGACAGCAGGTTAAAGGCGCTGATTCTCCAAGGAGGGAGATTGCTAGTAAAGCGGCTTGAATTGCAAACCCGAGCACAAGGAGATGAGAAATGAGGTGCGTTTTAGAAACCTTTCCCTATCACACGGTGTACCAACTTCTGGGTTTCTCATGCATGGTTTCGATGTAGGAAGATGCCCTTGAACCTGGAGATTTGGGACCCATGGGATGGGTACCATGCAGTATTACTTTAAAGGGTCTGCGTTTGCTCACCCAACCTCACCAAACCTCTCAGCCCCAAGAGTGTCCACCCTTATGTCTCATCCAGCTGTGGGTCTAGATATGGTCAATCCAGGTTGCATCACAGCCCGTGATCGAATTTTGTAAGAATTTCTCTCTCTTTCACTGTCTTTGTTTCATGGGTTTTTAAAAGTAATTTATTTTTATAATGGGGTTTAGCTGCTTTTCACTGCTGTGTTTATGCCGCTTTACACCCAATTGACTCACTTACAGAGAGCTATCAATACATAGGTTTTAAGATTCTTACTAGTCGGATATATTCTTGTGCGGTGAATAGGGGGTGTTGAGTCCAGTTCACTGAGCAAGGAGTAGGTCTTGTTTATTACATATTGGGTTTATGGAACGGTATCTGAGCTAATTTGAAACCCTTGTTTTATGCATCACCCCACCTCACCTTACCCGTTCAGCAGCCATAGTGTGTTTTCTAAATATGTGACTGTGTTCTGCCTTGTAATTCAGTTCAAGTGTAGCGGTTTTTACATTCCCTCTATAAGTGATAGCTTATGAAACGTGTCTTTTTCTGTGTGACGTATTTCACTTAGAATCGTCGTACCTAAACCCACTCATCATGCTGCTACTAGCCTTATGACATTTATTTCATGGCTGAGTGATATTCCATTGCACATGAGGTCCACAACTTCTTTATCCATTTTTCTCTTTCCTGGGATATTTAAGGTGTAACGAAGTGGAGGTTCTTGTCAACAGAGCAGCCCTAAACTTTGGGGTGCCTGTGTCTTGCTGATTTTTAGTTTTCCCAATTTGTACACCCATGAGTGGAAGTGCCCTATGCTCTCTAAGCTGTGTGTTTTAGATGTTTCAGGACACACCGTACACTTCTCCAGAGTGGCTGTTGGCAATTTACATCCCGCCCATCAGCGTAGCAAGGCTCCCATTTCTCCATGGCCTGTCCTGCATTTCTGGTTTTGACACTTTTTTCAGCATGGCCCTTTTGACCGATGGGAAGCGAGACTTCTTTGTAGCGCTGATTTGCATTTCCAGGTTGCTTGGTTGGCCAAAAAGGGCGTATGCGTTTTTTCCTGAATATATTCAGGAAAAAACGCATACGCCCTTTTTGGCCAAGGGCATCATGGTCGACGTTTTGCCGCTTTTCATGTGCTTTAAAGGCGATTCGAATCTACCTCCTGAAATCTGTTTCCTGTAATTCTGCCTTGCTTTCAAATACTCTTCGTTGCCTTCCCTCAATATATTTGTGGGCGAGAGTTATTATTTATAACTCTGCAGGTTTGTGAATTGCAGCGCTCCTGAGCTCCAATTTTCAACTCGCTTTTTTGGGAGCTCGCCGCAAAAGCGCAGGATTGCTTCAGGCCCTATTCTGGTTCCGGGGGGCAGGCTGAGCCCGTGGTTAATTCTTCTTCCTGATGGGAAAATAGAATGACCTGTGCCTTTCCCAACACCTAGAGCTAGTCTCTCATAGGTTCCCCCTCTTCCCTTTCATCCTCAGGACAAATTGCAACCTGTACGGGACAGCAGGTTAAAGGCGCTGATTCTCCAAGGAGGGAGATTGCTAGTAAAGCGGCTTGAATTGCAAACCCGAGCACAAGGAGATGAGAAATGAGGTGCGTTTTAGAAACCTTTCCCTATCACACGGTGTACCAACTTCTGGGTTTCTCATGCATGGTTTCGATGTAGGAAGATGCCCTTGAACCTGGAGATTTGGGACCCATGGGATGGGTACCATGCAGTATTACTTTAAAGGGTCTGCGTTTGCTCACCCAACCTCACCAAACCTCTCAGCCCCAAGAGTGTCCACCCTTATGTCTCATCCAGCTGTGGGTCTAGATATGGTCAATCCAGGTTGCATCACAGCCTGTGATCGAATTTTGTAAGAATTTCTCTCTCTTTCACTGTCTTTGTTTCATGGGTTTTTAAAAGTAATTTATTTTTATAATGGGGTTTAGCTGCTTTTCACTGCTGTGTTTATGCCGCTTTACACCCAATTGACTCACTTACAGAGAGCTATCAATACATAGGTTTTAAGATTCTTACTAGTCGGATATATTCTTGTGCGGTGAATAGGGGGTGTTGAGTCCAGTTCACTGAGCAAGGAGTAGGTCTTGTTTATTACATATTGGGTTTATGGAACGGTATCTGAGCTAATTTGAAACCCTTGTTTTATGCATCACCCCACCTCACCTTACCCGTTCAGCAGCCATAGTGTGTTTTCTAAATATGTGACTGTGTTCTGCCTTGTAATTCAGTTCAAGTGTAGCGGTTTTTACATTCCCTCTATAAGTGATAGCTTATGAAACGTGTCTTTTTCTGTGTGACGTATTTCACTTAGAATCGTCGTACCTAAACCCACTCATCATGCTGCTACTAGCCTTATGACATTTATTTCATGGCTGAGTGATATTCCATTTTACATGAGGTCCACAACTTCTTTATCCATTTTTCTCTTTCCTGGGATATTTAAGGTGTAACGAAGTGGAGGTTCTTGTCAACAGAGCAGCCCTAAACTTTGGGGTGCCTGTGTCTTGCTGATTTTTAGTTTTCCCAATTTGTACACCCATGAGTGGAAGTGCCCTATGCTCTCTAAGCTGTGTGTTTTAGATGTTTCAGGACACACCGTACACTTCTCCAGAGTGGCTGTTGGCAATTTACATCCCGCCCATCAGCGTAGCAAGGCTCCCATTTCTCCATGGCCTGTCCTGCATTTCTGGTTTTGACACTTTTTTCAGCATGGCCCATTTGACCGATGGGAAGCGAGACTTCTTTGTAGCGCTGATTTGCATTTCCAGGTTGCTTGGTTGGCCAAAAAGGGCGTATGCGTTTTTTCCTGAATATATTCAGGAAAAAACGCATACGCCCTTTTTGGCCAAGGGCATCATGGTCGACGTTTTGCCGCTTTTCATGTGCTTTAAAGGCGATTCGAATCTACCTCCTGAAATCTGTTTCCTGTAATTCTGCCTTGCTTTCAAATACTCTTCGTTGCCTTCCCTCAATATATTTGTGGGCGAGAGTTATTATTTATAACTCTGCAGGTTTGTGAATTGCAGCGCTCCTGAGCTCCAATTTTCAACTCAATTTTTGGGAGCTCGCCGCAAAAGCGCAGGATTGCTTCAGGCCCTATTCTGGTTCCGGGGGGCAGGCTGAGCCCGTGGTTAATTCTTCTTCCTGATGGGAAAATAGAATGACCTGTGCCTTTCCCAACACCTAGAGCTAGTCTCTCATAGGTTCCCCCTCTTCCCGTTCATCCTCAGGACAAATTGCAACCTGTACGGGACAGCAGGTTAAAGGCGCTGATTCTCCAAGGAGGGAGATTGCTAGTAAAGCGGCTTGAATTGCGAACCCGAGCACAAGGAGATGAGAAATGAGGTGCGTTTTAGAAACCTTTCCCTATCACACGGTGTACCAACTTCTGGGTTTCTCATGCATGGTTTCGATGTAGGAAGATGCCCTTGAACCTGGAGATTTGGGACCCATGGGATGGGTACCATGCAGTATTACTTTAAAGGGTCTGCGTTTGCTCACCCAACCTCACCAAACCTCTCAGCCCCAAGAGTGTCCACCCTTATGTCTCATCCAGCTGTGGGTCTAGATATGGTCAATCCAGGTTGCATCACAGCCCGTGATCGAATTTTGTAAGAATTTCTCTCTCTTTCACTGTCTTTGTTTCATGGGTTTTTAAAAGTAATTTATTTTTATAATGGGGTTTAGCTGCTTTTCACTGCTGTGTTTCTGCCGCTTTACACCCAATTGACTCACTTACAGAGAGCTATCAATACATAGGTTTTAAGATTCTAACTAGTCGGATATATTCTTGTGCGGTGAATAGGGGGTGTTGAGTCCAGTTCACTGAGCAAGTAGTAGGTCTTGTTTATTACATATTGGGTTTATGGAACGGTATCTGAGCTAATTTGAAACCCTTGTTTCATGCATCACCCCACCTCACCTTACCCGTTCAGCAGCCATAGTGTGTTTTCTAAATATGTGACTGTGTTCTGCCTTGTAATTCAGTTCAAGTGTAGCGGTTTTCACATTCCCTCTATAAGTGATAGCTTATCAAACGTGTCTTTTTCTGTGTGACGTATCTCACTTAGAATCGTCGTACCTAAACCCACTCATCATGCTGCTACTAGCCTTATGACATTTATTTCATGGCTGAGTGATATTCCATTGTACATGAGGTCCACAACTTCTTTATCCATTTTTCTCTTTCCTGGGATATTTAAGGTGTAACGAAGTGGAGTTTCTTGTCAACAGAGCAGCCCTAAACTTTGGGGTGCCTGTGTCTTGCTGATTTTTAGTTTTCCCAATTTGTACACCCATGAGTGGAAGTGCCCTATGCTCTCTAAGCTGTGTGTTTTAGATGTTTCAGGACACACCGTACACTTCTCCAGAGTGGCTGTTGGCAATTTACATCCCGCCCATCAGCGTAGCAAGGCTTCCATTTCTCTATGGCCTGTCCTGCATTTCTGGTTTTGACACTTTTTTCAGCATGGCCCATTTGACCGATGGGAAGCGAGACTTCTTTGTAGCGCTGATTTGCATTTCCAGGTTGCTTGGTTGGCCAAAAAGGGCGTATGCGTTTTTTCCTGAATATATTCAGGAAAAAACGCATACGCCCTTTTTGGCCAAGGGCATCATGGTCGACGTTTTGCCGCTTTTCATGTGCTTTAAATGCGATTCGAATCTACCTCCTGAAATCTGTTTCCCATAATTCTGCCTTGCTTTCAAATACTCTTCGTTGCCTTCCCTCAATATATTTGTGGACGAGAGTTATTATTTATAACTCTGCAGGTTTGTGAATTGCAGTGCTCCTGAGCTCCAATTTTCAACTCGCTTTTTTGGGAGCTGGCCGCAAAAGTGCAGGATTGCTTCAGGCCCTATTCTGGTTCCGGGGGACAGGCTGAGCCCGTGGTTAATTCTTCTTCCTGATGGGAAAATAGAATGACCTGTGCCTTTCCCAACACCTAGAGCTAGTCTCTCATAGGTTCCCCCTCTTCCCGTTCATCCTCAGGACAAATTGCAACCTGTACGGGACAGCAGGTTAAAGGCGCTGATTCTCCAAGGAGGGAGATTGCTAGTAAAGCGGCTTGAATTGCGAACCCGAGCACAAGGAGATGAGAAATGAGGTGCGTTTTAGAAACCTTTCCCTATCACACGGTGTACCAACTTCTGGGTTTCTCATGCATGGTTTCGATGTAGAAAGATGCCCTTGAACCTGGAGATTTGGGACCCATGGGATGGGTACCATGCAGTATTACTTTAAAGGGTCTGCGTTTGCTCACCCAACCTCACCAAACCTCTCAGCCCCAAGAGTGTCCACCCTTATGTCTCATCCAGCTGTGGGTCTAGATATGGTCAATCCAGGTTGCATCATAGCCCGTGATCGAATTTTGTAAGAATTTCTCTCTCTTTCACTGTCTTTGTTTCATGGGTTTTTAAAAGTAATTTATTTTTATAATGGGGTTTAGCTGCTTTTCACTGCTGTGTTTCTGCCGCTTTACACCCAATTGACTCACTTACAGAGAGCTATCAATACATAGGTTTTAAGATTCTTACTAGTCGGATATATTCTTGTGCGGTGAATAGGGGGTGTTGAGTCCAGTTCACTGAGCAAGGAGTAGGTCTTGTTTATTACATATTGGGTTTATGGAACGGTATCTGAGCTAATTTGAAACCCTTGTTTTATGCATCACCCCACCTCACCTTACCCGTTCAGCAGCCATAGTGTGTTTTCTAAATATGTGACTGTGTTCTGCCTTGTAATTCAGTTCAAGTGTAGCGGTTTTTACATTCCCTCTATAAGTGATAGCTTATCAAACGTGTCTTTTTCTGTGTGACGTATCTCACTTAGAATCGTCGTACCTAAACCCACTCATCATGCTGCTACTAGCCTTATGACATTTATTTCATGGCTGAGTGATATTCCATTGTACATGAGGTCCACAACTTCTTTATCCATTTTTCTCTTTCCTGGGATATTTAAGGTGTAACGAAGTGGAGTTTCTTGTCAACAGAGCAGCCCTAAACTTTGGGGTGCCTGTGTCTTTCTGATTTTTAGTTTTCCCAATTTGTACACCCATGAGTGGAAGTGCCCTATGCTCTCTAAGCTGTGTGTTTTAGATGTTTCAGGACACACCGTACACTTCTCCAGAGTGGCTGTTGGCAATTTACATCCCGCCCATCAGCGTAGCAAGGCTCCCATTTCTCCATGGCCTGTCCTGCATTTCTGGTTTTGACACTTTTTTCAGCATGACACTTTTGACCGATGGGAAGCGAGACTTCTTTGTAGCGCTGATTTGCCTTTCCAGGTTGCTTGGTTGGCCAAAAAGGGCGTATGCGTTTTTTCCTGAATATATTCAGGAAAAAACGCATACGCCGTTTTTGGCCAAGGGCATCATGGTGGACGTTTTGCCGCTTTTCATGTGCTTTAAAGGCGATTCGAATCTACCTCCTGAAATCTGTTTCCCGTAATTCTGCCTTGCTTTCAAATACTCTTCGTTGCCTTCCCTCAATATATTTGTGGACGAGAGTTATTATTTATAACTCTGCAGGTTTGTGAATTGCAGTGCTCCTGAGCTCCAATTTTCAACTCGCTTTTTTGGGAGCTGGCCGCAAAAGCGCAGGATTGCTTCAGGCCCTATTCTGGTTCCGGGGGACAGGCTGAGCCCGTGGTTAATTCTTCTTCCTGATGGGAAAATAGAATGACCTGTGCCTTTCCCAACACCTAGAGCTAGTCTCTCATAGGTTCACCCTCTTCCCGTTCATCCTCAGGACAAATTGCAACCTGTACGGGACAGCAGGTTAAAGGCGCTGATTCTCCAAGGAGGGAGATTGCTAGTAAAGCGGCTTGAATTGCGAACCCGAGCACAAGGAGATGAGAAATGAGGTGCGTTTTAGAAACCTTTCCCTATCACACGGTGTACCAACTTCTGGGTTACTCATGCATGTTTTCGATGTAGGAAGATGCCCTTGAACCTGGAGATTTGGGACCCATGGGATGGGTACCATGCAGTATTACTTTAAACGGTCTGCGTTTGCTCACCCAACCTCACCAAACCTCTCAGCCCCAAGAGTGTCCACCCTTATGTCTCATCCAGCTGTGGGTCTAGATATGGTCAATCCAGGTTGCATCACAGCCCGTGAACGAATTTTGTAAGAATTTCTCTCTCTTTGACTGTCTTTGTTTCATGGGTTTTTAAAAGTAATTTATTTTTATAATGGTGTTTAGCTGCTTTTCACTGCTGTGTTTCTGCCGCTTTACACCCAATTGACTCACTTACAGAGAGCTATCAATACATAGGTTTTAAGATTCTAACTAGTCGGATATATTCTTGTGCGGTGAATAGGGGGTGTTGAGTCAAGTTCACTGAGCAAGGAGTAGGGCTTGTCTATAACATATTGGGTTTATGGAACGGTATCTGAGCTAATTTGAAACCCTTGTTTTATGAAGCACCCCACCTCACCTTACCCGTTCAGCAGCTATAGTGTGCTTTCTAAATATGTGACTGTGTTCTGCCTTGTAATTCAGTTCAAGTGTAGCGGTTTTTACATTCCCTCTATAAGTGATAGCTTATCAAACGTGTCTTTTTCTGTGTGACGTATCTCACTTAGCATCGTTGTACCTAACCCCACTCATCATGCTGCTACTAGCCTTATGACATTTATTTTATGGCTGAGTGATATTCCATTGTACATGAGGTCCACAACTTCTTTATCCATTTTTCTCTTTCCTGGGATATTTAAGGTGTAAGGAAGTGGAGGTTCTTGTCAACAGAGCAGCCCTAAACTTTGGGGTGCCTGTGTCTTGCTGATTTTTAGTTTTCCCAATTTGTACACCCATGAGTGGAAGTGCCCTATGCTCTCTAAGCTGTGTGTTTTAGATGTTTCAGGACACACCGTACACTTCTCCAGAGTGGCTGTTGGCAATTTACATCCCGCCCATCAGCGTAGCAAGGCTCCCATTTCTCCATGGCCTGTCCTGCATTTCTGGTTTTGACACTTTTTTCAGCATGGCCCTTTAGACCGATGGGAAGCGAGAATTCTTTGTAGCGCTGATTTGCCTTTCCAGGTTGCTTGGTTGGCCAAAAAGGGCGTATGCGTTTTTTCCTGAATATATTCAGGAAAAAACGCATACGCCCTTTTTGGCCAAGGGCATCATGGTGGACGTTTTGCCGCTTTTCATGTGCTTTAAAGGTGATTCGAATCTACCTCCTGAAATGTGTTTCCTGTAATTCTGCCTTGCTTTCAAATACTCTTCGTTGCCTTCCCTCAATATATTGGTGGACGAGAGTTATTATTTATAACTCTGCAGGTTTGTGAATTGCAGTGCTCCTGAGCTCCAATTTTCAACTCGCTTTTTTGGGAGCTGGCCGCAAAAGCGCAGGATTGCTTCAGGCCCTATTCTGGTTCCGGGGGGCAGGCTGAGCCCGTGGTTAATTCTTCTTCCTGATGGGAAAATAGAATGACCTGTGCCTTTCCCAACACCTAGAGCTAGTCTCTCATAGGTTCCCCCTCTTCCCGTTCATCCTCAGGACAAATTGCAACCTGTACGGGACAGCAGGTTAAAGGCGCTGATTCTCCAAGGAGGGAGATTGCTAGTAAAGCGGCTTGAATTGCGAACCCGAGCACAAGGAGATGAGAAATGAGGTGCGTTTTAGAAACCTTTCCCTATCACACGGTGTACCAACTTCTGGGTTTCTCATGCATGTTTTCGATGTAGGAAGATGCCCTTGAACCTGGAGATTTGGGACCCATGGGATGGGTACCATGCAGTATTACTTTAAAGGGTCTGCGTTTGCTCACCCAACCTCACCAAACCTCTCAGCCCCAAGAGTGTCCACCCTTATGTCTCATCCAGCTGTGGGTCTAGATATGGTCAATCCAGGTTGCATCACAGCCCGTGATCGAATTTTGTAAGAATTTCTCTCTCTTTCACTGTCTTTGTTTCATGGGTTTTTAAAAGTAATTTATTTTTATAATGGGGTTTAGCTGCTTTTCACTGCTGTGTTTATGCCGCTTTACACCCAATTGACTCACTTACAGAGAGCTATCAATACATAGGTTTTAAGATTCTTACTAGTCGGATATATTCTTGTGCGGTGAATAGGGGGTGTTGAGTCCAGTTCACTGAGCAAGGAGTAGGTCTTGTTTATTACATATTGGGTTTATGGAACGGTATCTGAGCTAATTTGAAACCCTTGTTTTATGCATCACCCCACCTCACCTTACCCGTTCAGCAGCCATAGTGTGTTTTCTAAATATGTGACTGTGTTCTGCCTTGTAATTCAGTTCAAGTGTAGCGGTTTTTACATTCCCTCTATAAGTGATAGCTTATGAAACGTGTCTTTTTCTGTGTGACGTATCTCACTTAGAATCGTCGTACCTAACCCCACTCATCATGCTGCTACTAGCCTTATGACATTTATTTCATGGCTGAGTGATATTCCATTGTACATGAGGTCCACAACTTCTTTATCCATTTTTCTATTTCCTGGGATATTTAAGGTGTAATGAAGTGGAGGTTCTTTTCAACAGAGCAGCCCTAAACTTTGGGGTGCCTGTGTCTTGCTGATTTTTAGTTTTCCCAATTTGTACACCCATGAGTGGAAGTGCCCTATGCTCTCTAAGCTGTGTGTTTTAGATGTTTCAGGACACACCGTACACTTCTCCAGAGTGGCTGTTGGCAATTTACATCCCGCCCATCAGCGTAGCAAGGCTCCCATTTCTCCATGGCCTGTCCTGCATTTCTGGTTTTGACACTTTTTTCAGCATGGCCCTTTTGACCGATGGGAAGCGAGACTTCTTTGTAGCGCTGATTTGCCTTTCCAGGTTGCTTGGTTGGCCAAAAAGGGCGTATGCGTTTTTTCCTGAATATATTCAGGAAAAAACGCATACGCCCTTTTTGGCCAAGGGCATCATGGTCGACGTTTTGCCGCTTTTCATGTGCTTTAAAGGCGATTCGAATCTACCTCCTGAAATCTGTTTCCCGTAATTCTGCCTTGCTTTCAAATACTCTTCGTTGCCTTCCCTCAATATATTTGTGGGCGAGAGTTATTATTTATAACTCTGCAGGTTTGTGAATTGCAGCGCTCCTGAGCTCCAATTTTCAACTCGCTTTTTTGGGAGCTCGCCGCAAAAGCGCAGGATTGCTTCAGGCCCTATTCTGGTTCAGGGGGGCAGGCTGAGCCCGTGGTTAATTCTTCTTCCTGATGGGAAAATAGAATGACCTGTGCCTTTCCCAACACCTAGAGCTAGTCTCTCATAGGTTCCCCCTCTTCCGGTTCATCCTCAGGACAAATTGCAACCTGTACGGGACAGCAGGTTAAAGGCGCTGATTCTCCAAGGAGGGAGATTGCTAGTAAAGCGGCTTGAATTGCGAACCCGAGCACAAGGAGATGAGAAATGAGGTGCGTTTTAGAAACCTTTCCCTATCACACGGTGTACCAAGTTCTGGGTTTCTCATGCATGTTTTCGATGTAAGAAGATGCCCTTGAACCTGGAGATTTGGGACCCATGGGATGGGTACCATGCAGTATTACTTTAAAGGGTCTGCGTTTGCTCACCCAACCTCACCAAACCTCTCAGCCCCAAGAGTGTCCACCCTTATGTCTCATCCAGCTGTGGGTCTAGATATGGTCAATCCAGGTTGCATCACAGCCCGTGATCGAATTTTGTAAGAATTTCTCTCTCTTTCACTGTCTTTGTTTCATGGGTTTTTAAAAGTAATTTATTTTTATAATGGGGTTTAGCTGCTTTTCACTGCTGTGTTTCTGCCGCTTTACACCCAATTGACTCACTTACAGAGAGCTATCAATACATAGGTTTTAAGATTCTTACTAGTCGGATATATTCTTGTGCGGTGAATAGGGGGTGTTGAGTCCAGTTCACTGAGCAAGGAGTAGGTCTTGTTTATTACATATTGGGTTTATGGAACGGTATCTGAGCTAATTTGAAACCCTTGTTTTATGCATCACCCCACCTCACCTTACCCGTTCAGCAGCCATAGTGTATTTTCTAAATATGTGACTGTGTTCTGCCTTGTAATTCAGTTCAAGTGTAGCGGTTTTTACATTCCCTCTATAAGTGATAGCTTATGAAACGTGTCTTTTTCTGTGTGACGTATTTCACTTAGAATCGTCGTACCTAAACCCACTCATCATGCTGCTACTAGCCTTATGACATTTATTTCATGGCTGAGTGATATTCCATTGCACATGAGGTCCACAACTTCTTTATCCATTTTTCTCTTTCCTGGGATATTTAAGGTGTAACGAAGTGGAGGTTCTTGTCAACAGAGCAGCCCTAAACTTTGGGGTGCCTGTGTCTTGCTGATTTTTAGTTTTCCCAATTTGTACACCCATGAGTGGAAGTGCCCTATGCTCTCTAAGCTGTGTGTTTTAGATGTTTCAGGACACACTGTACACTTCTCCAGAGTGGCTGTTGGCAATTTACATCCCGCCCATCAGCGTAGCAAGGCTCCCATTTCTCCATGGCCTGTCCTGCATTTCTGGTTTTGACACTTTTTTCAGCATGGCCCTTTTGACCGATGGGAAGCGAGACTTCTTTGTAGCGCTGATTTGCATTTCCAGGTTGCTTGGTTGGCCAAAAAGGGCGTATGCGTTTTTTCCTGAATATATTCAGGAAAAAACGCATACGCCCTTTTTGGCCAAGGGCATCATGGTCGACGTTTTGCCGCTTTTCATGTGCTTTAAAGGCGATTCGAATCTACCTCCTGAAATCTGTTTCCTGTAATTCTGCCTTGCTTTCAAATACTCTTCGTTGCCTTCCCTCAATATATTTGTGGGCGAGAGTTATTATTTATAACTCTGCAGGTTTGTGAATTGCAGCGCTCCTGAGCTCCAATTTTCAACTCACTTTTTTGGGAGCTCGCCGCAAAAGCGCAGGATTGCTTCAGGCCCTATTCTGGTTCCGGGGGGCAGGCTGAGCCCGTGGTTAATTCTTCTTCCTGATGGGAAAATAGAATGACCTGTGCCTTTCCCAACACCTAGAGCTAGTCTCTCATAGGTTCCCCCTCTTCCCGTTCATCCTCAGGACAAATTGCAACCTGTACGGGACAGCAGGTTAAAGGCGCTGATTCTCCAAGGAGGGAGATTTCTAGTAAAGCGGCTTGAATTGCGAACCCGAGCACAAGGAGATGAGAAATGAGGTGCGTTTTAGAAACCTTTCCCTATCACACGGTGTACCAACTTCTGGGTTTCTCATGCATGGTTTCGATGTAGGAAGATGCCCTTGAACCTGGAGATTTGGGACCCATGGGATGGGTACCATGCAGTATTACTTTAAAGGGTCTGCGTTTGCTCACCCAACCTCACCAAACCTCTCAGCCCCAAGAGTGTCCACCCTTATGTCTCATCCAGCTGTGGGTCTAGATATGGTCAATCCAGGTTGCATCACAGCCCGTGATCGAATTTTGTAAGAATTTCTCTCTCTTTCACTGTCTTTGTTTCATGGGTTTTTAAAAGTAATTTATTTTTAAAATGGGGTTTAGCTGTTTTTCACTGCTGTGTTTCTGCCGCTTTACACCCAATTGACTCACTTACAGAGAGCTATCAATACATAGGTTTTAAGATTCTAACTAGTCGGATATATTCTTGTGCGGTGAATAGGGGGTGTTGAGTCCAGTTCACTGAGCAAGGTGTAGGTCTTGTTTATTACATATTGGGTTTATGGAACGGTATCTGAGCTAATTTGAAACCCTTGTTTTATGCATCACCCCACCTCACCTTACCGTTCAGCAGCCATAGTGTGTTTTCTAAATATGTGACTGTGTTCTGCCTTGTAATTCAGTTCAAGTGTAGCGGTTTTCACATTCCCTCTATAAGTGATAGCTTATCAAACGTGTCTTTTTCTGTGTGACGTATCTCACTTAGAATCGTCGTACCTAAACCCACTCATCATGCTGCTACTAGCCTTATGACATTTATTTCATGGCTGAGTGATATTCCATTGTACATGAGGTCCACAACTTCTTTATCCATTTTTCTCTTTCCTGGGATATTTAAGGTGTAACGAAGTGGAGGTTCTTGTCAACAGAGCAGCCCTAAACTTTGGGGTGCCTGTGTCTTGCTGATTTTTAGTTTTCCCAATTTGTACACCCATGAGTGGAAGTGCCCTATGCTCTCTAAGCTGTGTGTTTTAGATGTTTCAGGACACACCGTACACTTCTCCAGAGTGGCTGTTGGCAATTTACATCCCGCCCATCAGCGTAGCAAGGCTCCCATTTCTCCATGGCCTGTCCTGCATTTCTGGTTTTGACACTTTTTTCAGCATGACCCTTTTGACCGATGGGAAGCGAGACTTCTTTGTAGCGCTGATTTGTCTTTCCAGGTTGCTTGGTTGGCCAAAAAGGGCGTATGCGTTTTTTCCTGAATATATTCAGGAAAAAACGCATACGCCGTTATTGGCCAAGGGCATCATGGTCGACGTTTTGCCGCTTTTCATGTGCTTTAAAGGCGATTCGAATCTACCTCCTGAAATCTGTTTCCCATAATTCTGCCTTGCTTTCAAATACTCTTCGTTGCCTTCCCTCAATATATTTGTGGACGAGAGTTATTATTTATAACTCTGCAGGTTTGTGAATTGCAGTGCTCCTGAGCTCCAATTTTCAACTCGCTTTTTTGGGAGCTGGCCGCAAAAGCGCAGGATTGCTTCAGGCCCTATTCTGGTTCCGGGGGACAGGCTGAGCCCGTGGTTAATTCTTCTTCCTGATGGGAAAATAGAATGACCTGTGCCTTTCCCAACACCTAGAGCTAGTCTCTCATAGGTTCCCCCTCTTCCCGTTCATCCTCAGGACAAATTGCAACCTGTACGGGACAGCAGGTTAAAGGCGCTGATTCTCCAAGGAGGGAGATTGCTAGTAAAGCGGCTTGAATTGCGAACCCGAGCACAAGGAGATGAGAAATGAGGTGCGTTTTAGAAACCTTTCCCTATCACACGGTGTACCAACTTCTGGGTTTCTCATGCATGGTTTCGATGTAGAAAAATGCCCTTGAACCTGGAGGTTTGGGACCCATGGGATGGGTACCATGCAGTATTACTTTAAAGGGTCTGCGTTTGCTCACCCAACCTCACCAAACCTCTCAGCCCCAAGAGTGTCCACCCTTATGTCTCATCCAGCTGTGGGTCTAGATATGGTCAATCCAGGTTGCATCACAGCCCGTGATCGAATTTTGTAAGAATTTCTCTCTCTTTCACTGTCTTTGTTTCATGGGTTTTTAAAAGTAATTTATTTTTATAATGGGGTTTAGCTGCTTTTCACTGCTGTGTTTATGCCGCTTTACACCCAATTGACTCACTTACAGAGAGCTATCAATACATATGTTTTAAGATTCTTACTAGTCGGATATATTCTTGTGCGGTGAATAGGGGGTGTTGAGTCCAGTTCACTGAGCAAGGAGTAGGTCTTGTTTATTACATATTGGGTTTATGGAACGGTATCTGAGCTAATTTGAAACCCTTGTTTTATGCATCACCCCACCTCACCTTACCCGTTCAGCAGCCATAGTGTGTTTTCTAAATATGTGACTGTGTTCTGCCTTGTAATTCAGTTCAAGTGTAGCGGTTTCTACATTCCCTCTATAAGTGATAGCTTATGAAACGTGTCTTTTTCTCTGTGACGTATTTCACTTAGAATCGTCGTACCTAAACCCACTCATCATGCTGCTACTAGCCTTATGACATTTATTTCATGGCTGAGTGATATTCCATTGTACATGAGGTCCACAACTTCTTTATCCATTTTTCTCTTTCCTGGGATATTTAAGGTGTAACGAAGTGGAGGTTCTTGTCAACAGAGCAGCCCTAAACTTTGGGGTGCCTGTGTCTTGCTGATTTTTAGTTTTCCCAATTTGTACACCCATGAGTGGAAGTGCCCTATGCTCTCTAAGCTGTGTGTTTTAGATGTTTCAGGACACACCGTACACTTCTCCAGAGTGGCTGTTGGCAATTTACATCCCGCCCATCAGCGTAGCAAGGCTCCCATTTCTCTATGGCCTGTCCTGCATTTCTGGTTTTGACACTTTTTTCAGCATGGCCCATTTGACCGATGGGAAGCGAGACTTCTTTGTAGCGCTGATTTGCATTTCCAGGTTGCTTGGTTGGCCAAAAAGGGCGTATGCGTTTTTTCCTGAATATATTCAGGAAAAAACGCATATGCCCTTTTTGGCCAAGGGCATCATGGTCGACGTTTTGCCGCTTTTCATGTGCTTTAAAGGCGATTCGAATCTACCTCCTGAAATCTGTTTCCTGTAATTCTGCCTTGCTTTCAAATACTCTTCGTTGCCTTCCCTCAATATATTTGTGGGCGAGAGTTATTATTTATAACTCTGCAGGTTTGTGAATTGCAGCGCTCCTGAGCTCCAATTTTCAACTCGCTTTTTTGGGAGCTCGCCGCAAAAGCGCAGGATTGCTTCAGGCCCTATTCTGGTTCCGGGGGGCAGGCTGAGCCCGTGGTTAATTCTTCTTCCTGATGGGAAAATAGAATGACCTGTGCCTTTCCCAACACCTAGAGCTAGTCTCTCATAGGTTCCCCCTCTTCCCGTTCATCCTCAGGACAAATTGCAACCTGTACGGGACAGCAGGTTAAAGGCGCTGATTCTCCAAGGAGGGAGATTGCTAGTAAAGCGGCTTGAATTGCGAACCCGAGCACAAGGAGATGAGAAATGAGGTGCGTTTTAGAAACCTTTCCCTATCACACGGTGTACCAACTTCTGGGTTTCTCATGCATGGTTTCGATGTAGGAAGATGCCCTTGAACCTGGAGATTTGGGACCCATGGGATGGGTGCCATGCAGTATTACTTTAAAGGGTCTGCGTTTGCTCACCCAACCTCACCAAACCTCTCAGCCCCAAGAGTGTCCACCCTTATGTCTCATCCAGCTGTGGGTCTAGATATGGTCAATCCAGGTTGCATCACAGCCCGTGATCGAATTTTGTAAGAATTTCTCTCTCTTTCACTGTCTTTGTTTCATGGGTTTTTAAAAGTAATTTATTTTTATAATGGGGTTTAGCTGCTTTTCACTGCTGTGTTTATGCCGCTTTACACCCAATTGACTCACTTACAGAGAGCTATCAATACATAGGTTTTAAGATTCTTACTAGTCGGATATATTCTTGTGCGGTGAATAGGGGGTGTTGAGTCCAGTTCACTGAGCAAGGAGTAGGTCTTGTTTATTACATATTGGGTTTATGGAACGGTATCTGAGCTAATTTGAAACCCTTGTTTTATGCATCACCCCACCTCACCTTACCCGTTCAGCAGCCATAGTGTGTTTTCTAAATATGTGACTGTGTTCTGCCTTGTAATTCAGTTCAAGTGTAGCGGTTTTCACATTCCCTCTATAAGTGATAGCTTATCAAACGTGTCTTTTTCTGTGTGACGTATTTCACTTAGAATCGTCGTACCTAAACCCACTCATCATTCTGCTACTAGCCTTATGACATTTATTTCATGGCTGAGTGATATTCCATTGCACATGAGGTCCACAACTTCTTTATCCATTTTTCTCTTTCCTGGGATATTTAAGGTGTAACGAAGTGGAGGTTCTTGTCAACAGAGCAGCCCTAAACTTTGGGGTGCCTGTGTCTTGCTGATTTTTAGTTTTCCCAATTTGTACACCCATAAGTGGAAGTGCCCTATGCTCTCTAAGCTGTGTGTTTTAGATGTTTCAGGACACACTGTACACTTCTCTAGAGTGGCTGTTGGCAATTTACATCCCGCCCATCAGCGTAGCAAGGCTCCCATTTCTCCATGGCCTGTCCTGCATTTCTGGTTTTGACACTTTGTTCAGCATGGCCCTTTTGACCGATGGGAAGCGAGACTTCTTTGTAGCGCTGATTTGCATTTCCAGGTTGCTTGGTTGGCCAAAAAGGGCGTATGCGTTTTTTCCTGAATATATTCAGGAAAAAACGCATACGCCCTTTTTGGCCAAGGGCATCATGGTCGACGTTTTGCCGCTTTTCATGTGCTTTAAAGGCGATTCGAATCTACCTCCTGAAATCTGTTCCCTGTAATTCTGCCTTGCTTTCAAATACTCTTCGTTGCCTTCCCTCAATATATTTTTGGGCGAGAGTTATTATTTATAACTCTGCAGGTTTGTGAATTGCAGCGCTGCTGAGCTCCAATTTTCAACTCACTTTTTTGGGAGCTCGCCGCAAAAGCGCAGGATTGCTTCAGGCCCTATTCTGGTTCCGGGGGGCAGGCTGAGCCCGTGGTTAATTCTTCTTCCTGATGGGAAAATAGAATGACCTGTGCCTTTCCCAACACCTAGAGCTAGTCTCTCATAGGTTCCCCCTCTTCCCGTTCATCCTCAGGACAAATTGCAACCTGTACGGGACAGCAGGTTAAAGGCGCTGATTCTCCAAGGAGGGAGATTGCTAGTAAAGCGGCTTGAATTGCGAACCCGAGCACAAGGAGATGAGAAATGAGGTGCGTTTTAGAAACCTTTCCCTATCACACGGTGTACCAACTTCTGGGTTTCTCATGCATGGTTTCGATGTAGGAAGATGCCCTTGAACCTGGAGATTTGGGACCCATGGGATGGGTACCATGCAGTATTACTTTAAAGGGTCTGCGTTTGCTCACCCAACCTCACCAAACCTCTCAGCCCCAAGAGTGTCCACCCTTATGTCTCATCCAGCTGTGGGTCTAGATATGGTCAATCCAGGTTGC
The DNA here is from genome assembly GCF_028021215.1 of Eschrichtius robustus. Taxonomy (NCBI): domain Eukaryota; kingdom Metazoa; phylum Chordata; class Mammalia; order Artiodactyla; family Eschrichtiidae; genus Eschrichtius; species Eschrichtius robustus. The sequence goes on along the minus strand of NC_090827.1, from coordinate 21,838,765 downwards.
ATCACAGCCCGTGATCGAATTTTGTAAGAATTTCTCTCTCTTTCACTGTCTTTTTTTCATGGGTTTTTAAAAGTAATTTATTTTTAAAATGGGGTTTAGCTGCTTTTCACTGCTGTGTTTCTGCCGCTTTACACCCAATTGACTCACTTACAGAGAGCTATCAATACATAGGTTTTAAGATTCTAACTAGTCGGATATATTCTTGTGCGGTGAATAGGGGGTGTTGAGTCCAGTTCACTGAGCAAGGAGTAGGTCTTGTTTATTACATATTGGGTTTATGGAACGGTATCTGAGCTAATTTGAAACCGTTGTTTTATGCATCACCCCACCTCACCTTACCCGTTCAGCAGCCATAGTGTGTTTTCTAAATATGTGACTGTGTTCTGCCTTGTAATTCAGTTCAAGTGTAGCGGTTTTCACATTCCCTCTATAAGTGATAGCTTATCAAACGTGTCTTTTTCTGTGTGACGTATCTCACTTAGAATCGTCGTACCTAAACCCACTCATCATGCTGCTACTAGCCTTATGACATTTATTTCATGGCTGAGTGATATTCCATTGTACATGAGGTCCACAACTTCTTTATCCATTTTTCTCTTTCCTGGGATATTTAAGGTGTAACGAAGTGGAGTTTCTTGTCAACAGAGCAGCCCTAAACTTTGGGGTGCCTGTGTCTTGCTGATTTTTAGTTTTCCCAATTTGTACACCCATGAGTGGAAGTGCCCTATGCTCTCTAAGCTGTGTGTTTTAGATGTTTCAGGACACACCGTACACTTCTCCAGAGTGGCTGTTGGCAATTTACATCCCGCCCATCAGCGTAGCAAGGCTCCCATTTCTCCATGGCCTGTCCTGCATTTCTGGTTTTGACACTTTTTTCAGCATGACCCTTTTGACCGATGGGAAGCGAGACTTCTTTGTAGCGCTGATTTGTCTTTCCAGGTTGCTTGGTTGGCCAAAAAGGGCGTATGCGTTTTTTCCTGAATATATTCAGGAAAAAACGCATACGCCGTTATTGGCCAAGGGCATCATGGTCGACGTTTTGCCGCTTTTCATGTGCTTTAAATGCGATTCGAATCTACCTCCTGAAATCTGTTTCCCATAATTCTGCCTTGCTTTCAAATACTCTTCGTTGCCTTCCCTCAATATATTTGTGGACGAGAGTTATTATTTATAACTCTGCAGGTTTGTGAATTGCAGTGCTCCTGAGCTCCAATTTTCAACTCGCTTTTTTGGGAGCTGGCCGCACAAGCGCAGGATTGCTTCAGGCCCTATTCTGGTTCCGGGGGACAGGCTGAGCCCGTGGTTAATTCTTCTTCCTGATGGGAAAATAGAATGACCTGTGCCTTTCCCAACACCTAGAGCTAGTCTCTCATAGGTTTCCCCTCTTCCCGTTCATCCTCAGGACAAATTGCAACCTGTACGGGACAGCAGGTTAAAGGCGCTGATTTTCCAAGGAGGGAGATTGCTAGTAAAGCGGCTTGAATTGCGAACCCGAGCACAAGGAGATGAGAAATGAGGTGCGTTTTAGAAACCTTTCCCTATCACACGGTGTACCAACTTCTGGGTTTCTCATGCATGGTTTCGATGTAGAAAGATGCCCTTGAACCTGGAGATTTGGGACCCATGGGATGGGTACCATGCAGTATTACTTTAAAGGGTCTGCGTTTGCTCACCCAACCTCACCAAACCTCTCAGCCCCAAGAGTGTCCACCCTTATGTCTCATCCAGCTGTGGGTCTAGATATGGTCAATCCAGGTTGCATCACAGCCCGTGATCGAATTTTGTAAGAATTTCTCTCTCTTTCACTGTCTTTGTTTCATGGGTTTTTAAAAGTAATTTATTTTTATAATGGGGTTTAGCTGCTTTTCACTGCTGTGTTTATGCCGCTTTACACCCAATTGACTCACTTACAGAGAGCTATCAATACATAGGTTTTAAGATTCTTACTAGTCGGATATATTCTTGTGCGGTGAATAGGGGGTGTTGAGTCCAGTTCACTGAGCAAGGAGTAGGTCTTGTTTATTACATATTGGGTTTATGGAACGGTATCTGAGCTAATTTGAAACCCTTGTTTTATGCATCACCCCACCTCACCTTACCCGTTCAGCAGCCATAGTGTGTTTTCTAAATATGTGACTGTGTTCTGCCTTGTAATTCAGTTCAAGTGTAGCGGTTTTTACATTCCCTCTATAAGTGATAGCTTATGAAACGTGTCTTTTTCTGTGTGACGTATTTCACTTAGAATCGTCGTACCTAAACCCACTCATCATGCTGCTACTAGCCTTATGACATTTATTTCATGGCTGAGTGATATTCCATTGCACATGAGGTCCACAACTTCTTTATCCATTTTTCTCTTTCCTGGGATATTTAAGGTGTAACGAAGTGGAGTTTCTTGTCAACAGAGCAGCCCTAAACTTTGGGGTGCCTGTGTCTTGCTGATTTTTAGTTTTCCCAATTTGTACACCCATGAGTGGAAGTGCCCTATGCTCTCTAAGCTGTGTGTTTTAGATGTTTCAGGACACACCGTACACTTCTCCAGAGTGGCTGTTGGCAATTTACATCCTGCCCATCAGCGTAGCAAGGCTCCCATTTCTCCATGGCCTGTCCTGCATTTCTGGTTTTGACACTTTTTTCAGCATGGCCCTTTTGACCGATGGGAAGCGAGACTTCTTTGTAGCGCTGATTTGCATTTCCAGGTTGCTTGGTTGGCCAAAAAGGGCGTATGCGTTTTTTCCTGAATATATTCAGGAAAAAACGCATACGCCCTTTTTGGCCAAGGGCATCATGGTCGACGTTTTGCCGCTTTTCATGTGCTTTAAAGGCGATTCGAATCTACCTCCTGAAATCTGTTTCCTGTAATTCTGCCTTGCTTTCAAATACTCTTCGTTGCCTTCCCTCAATATATTTGTGGGCGAGAGTTATTATTTATAACTCTGCAGGTTTGTGAATTGCAGCGCTCCTGAGCTCCAATTTTCAACTCGCTTTTTTGGGAGCTCGCCGCAAAAGCGCAGGATTGCTTCAGGCCCTATTCTGGTTCCGGGGGGCAGGCTGAGCCCGTGGTTAATTCTTCTTCCTGATGGGAAAATAGAATGACCTGTGCCTTTCCCAACACCTAGAGCTAGTCTCTCATATGTTTCCCCTCTTCCCGTTCATCCTCAGGACAAATTGCAACCTGTACGGGACAGCAGGTTAAAGGCGCTGATTCTCCAAGGAGGGAGATTGCTAGTAAAGCGGCTTGAATTGCAAACCCGAGCACAAGGAGATGAGAAATGAGGTGCGTTTTAGAAACCTTTCCCTATCACACGGTGTACCAACTTCTGGGTTTCTCATGCATGGTTTCGATGTAGGAAGATGCCCTTGAACCTGGAGATTTGGGACCCATGGGATGGGTACCATGCAGTATTACTTTAAAGGGTCTGCGTTTGCTCACCCAACCTCACCAAACCTCTCAGCCCCAAGAGTGTCCACCCTTATGTCTCATCCAGCTGTGGGTCTAGATATGGTCAATCCAGGTTGCATCACAGCCCGTGATCGAATTTTGTAAGAATTTCTCTCTCTTTCACTGTCTTTGTTTCATGGGTTTTTAAAAGTAATTTATTTTTATAATGGGGTTTAGCTGCTTTTCACTGCTGTGTTTATGCCGCTTTACACCCAATTGACTCACTTACAGAGAGCTATCAATACATAGGTTTTAAGATTCTTACTAGTCGGATATATTCTTGTGCGGTGAATAGGGGGTGTTGAGTCCAGTTCACTGAGCAAGGAGTAGGTCTTGTTTATTACATATTGGGTTTATGGAACGGTATCTGAGCTAATTTGAAACCCTTGTTTTATGCATCACCCCACCTCACCTTACCCGTTCAGCAGCCATAGTGTGTTTTCTAAATATGTGACTGTGTTCTGCCTTGTAATTCAGTTCAAGTGTAGCGGTTTTTACATTCCCTCTATAAGTGATAGCTTATGAAACGTGTCTTTTTCTGTGTGACGTATTTCACTTAGAATCGTCGTACCTAAACCCACTCATCATGCTGCTACTAGCCTTATGACATTTATTTCATGGCTGAGTGATATTCCATTGCACATGAGGTCCACAACTTCTTTATCCATTTTTCTCTTTCCTGGGATATTTAAGGTGTAACGAAGTGGAGGTTCTTGTCAACAGAGCAGCCCTAAACTTTGGGGTGCCTGTGTCTTGCTGATTTTTAGTTTTCCCAATTTGTACACCCATGAGTGGAAGTGCCCTATGCTCTCTAAGCTGTGTGTTTTAGATGTTTCAGGACACACCGTACACTTCTCCAGAGTGGCTGTTGGCAATTTACATCCCGCCCATCAGCGTAGCAAGGCTCCCATTTCTCCATGGCCTGTCCTGCATTTCTGGTTTTGACACTTTTTTCAGCATGGCCCTTTTGACCGATGGGAAGCGAGACTTCTTTGTAGCGCTGATTTGCATTTCCAGGTTGCTTGGTTGGCCAAAAAGGGCGTATGCGTTTTTTCCTGAATATATTCAGGAAAAAACGCATACGCCCTTTTTGGCCAAGGGCATCATGGTCGACGTTTTGCCGCTTTTCATGTGCTTTAAAGGCGATTCGAATCTACCTCCTGAAATCTGTTTCCTGTAATTCTGCCTTGCTTTCAAATACTCTTCGTTGCCTTCCCTCAATATATTTGTGGGCGAGAGTTATTATTTATAACTCTGCAGGTTTGTGAATTGCAGCGCTCCTGAGCTCCAATTTTCAACTCGCTTTTTTGGGAGCTCGCCGCAAAAGCGCAGGATTGCTTCAGGCCCTATTCTGGTTCCGGGGGGCAGGCTGAGCCCGTGGTTAATTCTTCTTCCTGATGGGAAAATAGAATGACCTGTGCCTTTCCCAACACCTAGAGCTAGTCTCTCATAGGTTCCCCCTCTTCCCTTTCATCCTCAGGACAAATTGCAACCTGTACGGGACAGCAGGTTAAAGGCGCTGATTCTCCAAGGAGGGAGATTGCTAGTAAAGCGGCTTGAATTGCAAACCCGAGCACAAGGAGATGAGAAATGAGGTGCGTTTTAGAAACCTTTCCCTATCACACGGTGTACCAACTTCTGGGTTTCTCATGCATGGTTTCGATGTAGGAAGATGCCCTTGAACCTGGAGATTTGGGACCCATGGGATGGGTACCATGCAGTATTACTTTAAAGGGTCTGCGTTTGCTCACCCAACCTCACCAAACCTCTCAGCCCCAAGAGTGTCCACCCTTATGTCTCATCCAGCTGTGGGTCTAGATATGGTCAATCCAGGTTGCATCACAGCCTGTGATCGAATTTTGTAAGAATTTCTCTCTCTTTCACTGTCTTTGTTTCATGGGTTTTTAAAAGTAATTTATTTTTATAATGGGGTTTAGCTGCTTTTCACTGCTGTGTTTATGCCGCTTTACACCCAATTGACTCACTTACAGAGAGCTATCAATACATAGGTTTTAAGATTCTTACTAGTCGGATATATTCTTGTGCGGTGAATAGGGGGTGTTGAGTCCAGTTCACTGAGCAAGGAGTAGGTCTTGTTTATTACATATTGGGTTTATGGAACGGTATCTGAGCTAATTTGAAACCCTTGTTTTATGCATCACCCCACCTCACCTTACCCGTTCAGCAGCCATAGTGTGTTTTCTAAATATGTGACTGTGTTCTGCCTTGTAATTCAGTTCAAGTGTAGCGGTTTTTACATTCCCTCTATAAGTGATAGCTTATGAAACGTGTCTTTTTCTGTGTGACGTATTTCACTTAGAATCGTCGTACCTAAACCCACTCATCATGCTGCTACTAGCCTTATGACATTTATTTCATGGCTGAGTGATATTCCATTTTACATGAGGTCCACAACTTCTTTATCCATTTTTCTCTTTCCTGGGATATTTAAGGTGTAACGAAGTGGAGGTTCTTGTCAACAGAGCAGCCCTAAACTTTGGGGTGCCTGTGTCTTGCTGATTTTTAGTTTTCCCAATTTGTACACCCATGAGTGGAAGTGCCCTATGCTCTCTAAGCTGTGTGTTTTAGATGTTTCAGGACACACCGTACACTTCTCCAGAGTGGCTGTTGGCAATTTACATCCCGCCCATCAGCGTAGCAAGGCTCCCATTTCTCCATGGCCTGTCCTGCATTTCTGGTTTTGACACTTTTTTCAGCATGGCCCATTTGACCGATGGGAAGCGAGACTTCTTTGTAGCGCTGATTTGCATTTCCAGGTTGCTTGGTTGGCCAAAAAGGGCGTATGCGTTTTTTCCTGAATATATTCAGGAAAAAACGCATACGCCCTTTTTGGCCAAGGGCATCATGGTCGACGTTTTGCCGCTTTTCATGTGCTTTAAAGGCGATTCGAATCTACCTCCTGAAATCTGTTTCCTGTAATTCTGCCTTGCTTTCAAATACTCTTCGTTGCCTTCCCTCAATATATTTGTGGGCGAGAGTTATTATTTATAACTCTGCAGGTTTGTGAATTGCAGCGCTCCTGAGCTCCAATTTTCAACTCAATTTTTGGGAGCTCGCCGCAAAAGCGCAGGATTGCTTCAGGCCCTATTCTGGTTCCGGGGGGCAGGCTGAGCCCGTGGTTAATTCTTCTTCCTGATGGGAAAATAGAATGACCTGTGCCTTTCCCAACACCTAGAGCTAGTCTCTCATAGGTTCCCCCTCTTCCCGTTCATCCTCAGGACAAATTGCAACCTGTACGGGACAGCAGGTTAAAGGCGCTGATTCTCCAAGGAGGGAGATTGCTAGTAAAGCGGCTTGAATTGCGAACCCGAGCACAAGGAGATGAGAAATGAGGTGCGTTTTAGAAACCTTTCCCTATCACACGGTGTACCAACTTCTGGGTTTCTCATGCATGGTTTCGATGTAGGAAGATGCCCTTGAACCTGGAGATTTGGGACCCATGGGATGGGTACCATGCAGTATTACTTTAAAGGGTCTGCGTTTGCTCACCCAACCTCACCAAACCTCTCAGCCCCAAGAGTGTCCACCCTTATGTCTCATCCAGCTGTGGGTCTAGATATGGTCAATCCAGGTTGCATCACAGCCCGTGATCGAATTTTGTAAGAATTTCTCTCTCTTTCACTGTCTTTGTTTCATGGGTTTTTAAAAGTAATTTATTTTTATAATGGGGTTTAGCTGCTTTTCACTGCTGTGTTTCTGCCGCTTTACACCCAATTGACTCACTTACAGAGAGCTATCAATACATAGGTTTTAAGATTCTAACTAGTCGGATATATTCTTGTGCGGTGAATAGGGGGTGTTGAGTCCAGTTCACTGAGCAAGTAGTAGGTCTTGTTTATTACATATTGGGTTTATGGAACGGTATCTGAGCTAATTTGAAACCCTTGTTTTATGCATCACCCCACCTCACCTTACCCGTTCAGCAGCCATAGTGTGTTTTCTAAATATGTGACTGTGTTCTGCCTTGTAATTCAGTTCAAGTGTAGCGGTTTTCACATTCCCTCTATAAGTGATAGCTTATCAAACGTGTCTTTTTCTGTGTGACGTATCTCACTTAGAATCGTCGTACCTAAACCCACTCATCATGCTGCTACTAGCCTTATGACATTTATTTCATGGCTGAGTGATATTCCATTGTACATGAGGTCCACAACTTCTTTATCCATTTTTCTCTTTCCTGGGATATTTAAGGTGTAACGAAGTGGAGTTTCTTGTCAACAGAGCAGCCCTAAACTTTGGGGTGCCTGTGTCTTGCTGATTTTTAGTTTTCCCAATTTGTACACCCATGAGTGGAAGTGCCCTATGCTCTCTAAGCTGTGTGTTTTAGATGTTTCAGGACACACCGTACACTTCTCCAGAGTGGCTGTTGGCAATTTACATCCCGCCCATCAGCGTAGCAAGGCTTCCATTTCTCCATGGCCTGTCCTGCATTTCTGGTTTTGACACTTTTTTCAGCATGGCCCATTTGACCGATGGGAAGCGAGACTTCTTTGTAGCGCTGATTTGCATTTCCAGGTTGCTTGGTTGGCCAAAAAGGGCGTATGCGTTTTTTCCTGAATATATTCAGGAAAAAACGCATACGCCCTTTTTGGCCAAGGGCATCATGGTCGACGTTTTGCCGCTTTTCATGTGCTTTAAAGGCGATTCGAATCTACCTCCTGAAATCTGTTTCCTGTAATTCTGCCTTGCTTTCAAATACTCTTCGTTGCCTTCCCTCAATATATTTGTGGGCGAGAGTTATTATTTATAACTCTGCAGGTTTGTGAATTGCAGCGCTCCTGAGCTCCAATTTTCAACTCGCTTTTTTGGGAGCTCGCCGCAAAAGCGCAGGATTGCTTCAGGCCCTATTCTGGTTCCGGGGGGCAGGCTGAGCCCGTGGTTAATTCTTCTTCCTGATGGGAAAATAGAATGACCTGTGCCTTTCCCAACACCTAGAGCTAGTCTCTCATAGGTTCCCCCTCTTCCCGTTCATCCTCAGGACAAATTGCAACCTGTACGGGACAGCAGGTTAAAGGCGCTGATTCTCCAAGGAGGGAGATTGCTAGTAAAGCGGCTTGAATTGCGAACCCGAGCACAAGGAGATGAGAAATGAGGTGCGTTTTAGAAACCTTTCCCTATCACACGGTGTACCAACTTCTGGGTTTCTCATGCATGGTTCCGATGTAGGAAGATGCCCTTGAACCTGGAGATTTGGGACCCATGGGATGGGTACCATGCAGTATTACTTGAAAGGGTCTGCGTTTGCTCACCCAACCTCACCAAACCTCTCAGCCCCAAGAGTGTCCACCCTTATGTCTCATCCAGCTGTGGGTCTAGATATGGTCAATCCAGGTTGCATCACAGCCCGTGATCGAATTTTGTAAGAATTTCTCTCTCTTTCACTGTCTTTGTTTCATGGGTTTTTAAAAGTAATTTATTTTTAAAATGGGGTTTAGCTGCTTTTCACTGCTGTGTTTCTGCCGCTTTACACCCAATTGACTCACTTACAGAGAGCTATCAATACATAGGTTTTAAGATTCTAACTAGTCGGATATATTCTTGTGCGGTGAATAGGGGGTGTTGAGTCCAGTTCACTGAGCAAGTAGTAGGTCTTGTTTATTACATATTGGGTTTATGGAACGGTATCTGAGCTAATTTGAAACCCTTGTTTTATGCATCACCCCACCTCACCTTACCCGTTCAGCAGCCATAGTGTGTTTTCTAAATATGTGACTGTGTTCTGCCTTGTAATTCAGTTCAAGTGTAGCGGTTTTCACATTCCCTCTATAAGTGATAGCTTATCAAACGTGTCTTTTTCTGTGTGACGTATCTCACTTAGAATCGTCGTACCTAAACCCACTCATCATGCTGCTACTAGCCTTATGACATTTATTTCATGGCTGAGTGATATTCCATTGTACATGAGGTCCACAACTTCTTTATCCATTTTTCTCTTTCCTGGGATATTTAAGGTGTAACGAAGTGGAGTTTCTTATCAACAGAGCAGCCCTAAACTTTGGGGTGCCTGTGTCTTGCTGATTTTTAGTTTTCCCAATTTGTACACCCATGAGTGGAAGTGCCCTATGCTCTCTAAGCTGTGTGTTTTAGATATTTCAGGACACACCGTACACTTCTCCAGAGTGGCTGTTGGCAATTTACATCCCGCCCATCAGCGTAGCAAGGCTCCCATTTCTCTATGGCCTGTCCTGCATTTCTGGTTTTGACACTTTTTTCAGCATGGCCCATTTGACCGATGGGAAGCGAGACTTCTTTGTAGCGCTGATTTGCATTTCCAGGTTGCTTGGTTGGCCAAAAAGGGCTTATGCGTTTTTTCCTGAATATATTCAGGAAAAAACGCATACGCCCTTTTTGGCCAAGGGCATCATGGTCGACGTTTTGCCGCTTTTCATGTGCTTTAAATGCGATTCGAATCTACCTCCTGAAATCTGTTTCCCATAATTCTGCCTTGCTTTCAAATACTCTTCGTTGCCTTCCCTCAATATATTTGTGGACGAGAGTTATTATTTATAACTCTGCAGGTTTGTGAATTGCAGTGCTCCTGAGCTCCAATTTTCAACTCGCTTTTTTGGGAGCTGGCCGCAAAAGCGCAGGATTGCTTCAGGCCCTATTCTGGTTCCGGGGGACAGGCTGAGCCCGTGGTTAATTCTTCTTCCTGATGGGAAAATAGAATGACCTGTGCCTTTCCCAACACCTAGAGCTAGTCTCTCATAGGTTCCCCCTCTTCCCGTTCATCCTCAGGACAAATTGCAACCTGTACGGGACAGCAGGTTAAAGGCGCTGATTCTCCAAGGAGGGAGATTGCTAGTAAAGCGGCTTGAATTGCGAACCCGAGCACAAGGAGATGAGAAATGAGGTGCGTTTTAGAAACCTTTCCCTATCACACGGTGTACCAACTTCTGGGTTTCTCATGCATGGTTTCGATGTAGAAAGATGCCCTTGAACCTGGAGATTTGGGACCCATGGGATGGGTACCATGCAGTATTACTTTAAAGGGTCTGCGTTTGCTCACCCAACCTCACCAAACCTCTCAGCCCCAAGAGTGTCCACCGTTATGTCTCATCCAGCTGTGGGTCTAAGATATGGTCAATCCAGGTTGCATCACAGCCCGTGATCGAATTTTGTAAGAATTTCTCTCTCTTTCACTGTCTTTGTTTCATGGGTTTTTAAAAGTAATTTATTTTTATAATGGGGTTTAGCTGCTTTTCACTGCTGTGTTTCTGCCGCTTTACACCCAATTGACTCACTTACAGAGAGCTATCAATACATAGGTTTTAAGATTCTTACTAGTCGGATATATTCTTGTGCGGTGAATGGGGGGTGTTGAGTCCAGTTCACTGAGCAAGGAGTAGGTCTTGTTTATTACATATTGGGTTTATGGAACGGTATCTGAGCTAATTTGAAACCCTTGTTTTATGCATCACCCCACCTCACCTTACCCGTTCAGCAGCCATAGTGTGTTTTCTAAATATGTGACTGTGTTCTGCCTTGTAATTCAGTTCAAGTGTAGCGGTTTTTACATTCCCTCTATAAGTGATAGCTTATGAAACGTGTCTTTTTCTCTGTGACGTATTTCACTTAGAATCGTCGTACCTAAACCCACTCATCATGCTGCTACTAGCCTTATGACATTTATTTCATGGCTGAGTGATATTCCATTGCACATGAGGTCCACAACTTCTTTATCCATTTTTCTCTTTCCTGGGATATTTAAGGTGTAACGAAGTGGAGGTTCTTGTCAACAGAGCAGCCCTAAACTTTGGGGTGCCTGTGTCTTGCTGATTTTTAGTTTTCCCAATTTGTACACCCATGAGTGGAAGTGCCCTATGCTCTCTAAGCTGTGTGTTTTAGATGTTTCAGGACACACCGTACACTTCTCCAGAGTGGCTGTTGGCAATTTACATCCCGCCCATCAGCGTAGCAAGGCTCCATTTCTCCATGGCCTGTCCTGCATTTCTGGTTTTGACACTTTTTTCAGCATGGCCCTTTTGACCGATGGGAAGCGAGACTTCTTTGTAGCGCTGATTTGCATTTCCAGGTTGCTTGGTTGGCCAAAAAGGGCGTATGCGTTTTTTCCTGAATATATTCAGGAAAAAACGCATACGCCCTTTTTGGCCAAGGGCATCATGGTGGACGTTTTGCCGCTTTTCATGTGCTTTAAAGGCGATTCGAATCTACCTCCTGAAATCTGTTCCCTGTAATTCTGCCTTGCTTTCAAATACTCTTCGTTGCCTTCCCTCAATATATTTGTGGGCGAGAGTTATTATTTATAACTCTGCAGGTTTGTGAATTGCAGCGCTGCTGAGCTCCAATTCTCAACTCGCTTTTTTGGGAGCTCGCCGCAAAAGCGCAGGATTGCTTCAGGCCCTATTCTGGTTCCGGGGGGCAGGCTGAGCCCGTGGTTAATTCTTCTTCCTGATGGGAAAATAGAATGACCTGTGCCTTTCCCAACACCTAGAGCTAGTCTCTCATAGGTTCCCCCTCTTTCCGTTCATCCTCAGGACAAATTGCAACCTGTACGGGACAGCAGGTTAAAGGCGCTGATTCTCCAAGGAGGGAGATTGCTAGTAAAGCGGCTTGAATTGCGAACCCGAGCACAAGGAGATGAGAAATGAGGTGCATTTTAGAAACCTTTCCCTATCACACGGTGTACCAACTTCTGGGTTTCTCATGCATGTTTTCGATGTAGGAAGATGCCCTTGAACCTGGAGATTTGGGACCCATGGGATGGGTACCATGCAGTATTACTTTAAAGGGTCTGCGTTTGCTCACCCAACCTCACCAAACCTCTCAGCCCCAAGAGTGTCCACCCTTATGTCTCATCCAGCTGTGGGTCTAGATATGGTCAATCCAGGTTGCATCACAGCCCGTGATCGAATTTTGTAAGAATTTCTCTCTCTTTCACTGTCTTTGTTTCATGGGTTTTTAAAAGTAATTTATTTTTATAATGGGGTTTAGCTGCTTTTCACTGCTGTGTTTCTGCCGCTTTACACCCAATTGACTCACTTACAGAGAGCTATCAATACATAGGTTTTAAGATTCTAACTAGTCGGATATATTCTTGTGCGGTGAATAGGGGGTGTTGAGTCCAGTTCACTGAGCAAGGAGTAGGTCTTGTTTATTACATATTGGGTTTATGGAACGGTATCTGAGCTAATTTGAAACCCTTGTTTTATGCATCACCCCACCTCACCTTACCCGTTCAGCAGCCATAGTGTGTTTTCTAAATATGTGACTGTGTTCTGCCTTGTAATTCAGTTCAAGTGTAGCGGTTTTTACATTCCCTCTATAAGTGATAGCTTATGAAAAGTGTCTTTTTCTGTGTGACGTATTTCACTTAGAATCGTCGTACCTAAACCCACTCATCATGCTGCTACTAGCCTTATGACATTTATTTCATGGCTGAGTGATATTCCATTGCACATGAGGTCCACAACTTCTTTATCCATTTTTCTCTTTCCTGGGATATTTAAGGTGTAACGAAGTGGAGGTTCTTGTCAACAGAGCAGCCCTAAACTTTGGGGTGCCTGTGTCTTGCTGATTTTTAGTTTTCCCAATTTGTACACCCATGAGTGGAAGTGCCCTATGCTCTCTAAGCTGTGTGTTTTAGATGTTTCAGGACACACCGTACACTTCTCCAGAGTGGCTGTTGGCAATTTACATCCCGCCCATCAGCGTAGCAAGGCTCCCATTTCTCCATGGCCTGTCCTGCATTTCTGGTTTTGACACTTTTTTCAGCATGGCCCTTTTGACCGATGGGAAGCGAGACTTCTTTGTAGCGCTGATTTGCATTTCCAGGTTGCTTGGTTGGCCAAAAAGGGCGTATGCGTTTTTTCCTGAATATATTCAGGAAAAAACGCATACGCCCTTTTTGGCCAAGGGCATCATGGTCGACGTTTTGCCGCTTTTCATGTGCTTTAAAGGCGATTCGAATCTACCTCCTGAAATCTGTTTCCTGTAATTCTGCCTTGCTTTCAAATACTCTTCGTTGCCTTCCCTCAATATATTTGTGGGCGAGAGTTATTATTTATAACTCTGCAGGTTTGTGAATTGCAGCGCTCCTGAGCTCCAATTTTCAACTCGCTTTTTTGGGAGCTCGCCGCAAAAGCGCAGGATTGCTTCAGGCCCTATTCTGGTTCCGGGGGGCAGGCTGAGCCCGTGGTTAATTCTTCTTCCTGATGGGAAAATAGAATGACCTGTGCCTTTCCCAACACCTAGAGCTAGTCTCTCATAGGTTCCCCCTCTTCCCGTTCATCCTCAGGACAAATTGCAACCTGTACGGGACAGCAGGTTAAAGGCGCTGATTCTCCAAGGAGGGAGATTGCTAGTAAAGCGGCTTGAATTGCGAACCCGAGCACAAGGAGATGAGAAATGAGGTGCGTTTTAGAAACCTTTCCCTATCACACGGTGTACCAACTTCTGGGTTTCTCATGCATGGTTTCGATGTAGGAAGATGCCCTTGAACCTGGAGATTTGGGACCCATGGGATGGGTACCATGCAGTATTACTTTAAAGGGTCTGCGTTTGCTCACCCAACCTCACCAAACCTCTCAGCCCCAAGAGTGTCCACCCTTATGTCTCATCCAGCTGTGGGTCTAGATATGGTCAATCCAGGTTGCATCACAGCCCGTGATCGAATTTTGTAAGAATTTCTCTCTCTTTCACTGTCTTTGTTTCATGGGTTTTTAAAAGTAATTTATTTTTATAATGGGGTTTAGCTGCTTTTCACTGCTGTGTTTCTGCCGCTTTACACCCAATTGACTCACTTACAGAGAGCTATCAATACATAGGTTTTAAGATTCTTACTAGTCGGATATATTCTTGTGTGGTGAATAGGGGGTGTTGAGTCCAGTTCACTGAGCAAGGAGTTGGTCTTGTTTATTACATATTGGGTTTATGGAACGGTATCTGAGCTAATTTGAAACCCTTGTTTTATGCATCACCCCACCTCACCTTACCCGTTCAGCAGCCATAGTGTGTTTTCTAAATATGTGACTGTGTTCTGCCTTGTAATTCATTTCAAGTGGAGCGGTTTTTACATTCCCTCTATAAGTGATAGCTTATCAAACGTGTCTTTTTCTGTGTGACGTATCTCACTTAGAATCGTCGTACCTAAACCCACTCATCATGCTGCTACTAGCCTTATGACATTTATTTCATGGCTGAGTGATATTCGATTGTACATGAGGTCCACAACTTCTTTATCCATTTTTCTCTTTCCTGGGATATTTAAGGTGTAACGAAGTGGAGTTTCTTGTCAACAGAGCAGCCCTAAACTTTGGGGTGCCTGTGTCTTGCTGATTTTTAGTTTTCCCAATTTGTACACCCATGAGTGGAAGTGCCCTATGCTCTCTAAGCTGTGTGTTTTAGATGTTTCAGGACACACCGTACACTTCTCCAGAGTGGCTGTTGGCAATTTACATCCCGCCCATCAGCGTAGCAAGGCTCCCATTTCTCCATGGCCTGTCCTGCATTTCTGGTTTTGACACTTTTTTCAGCATGACCCTTTTGACCGATGGGAAGTGAGACTTCTTTGTAGCGCTGATTTGCCTTTCCAGGTTGCTTGGTTGGCCAAAAAGGGCGTATGCGTTTTTTCCTGAATATATTCAGGAAAAAACGCATACGCCCTTTTTGGCCAAGGGCATCATGGTCGACGTTTTGCCGCTTTTCATGTGCTTTAAATGCGATTCGAATCTACCTCCTGAAATCTGTTTCCCGTAATTCTGCCTTGCTTTCAAATACTCTTCGTTGCCTTCCCTCAATATATTTGTGGACGAGAGTTATTATTTATAACTCTGCAGGTTTGTGAATTGCAGTGCTCCTGAGCTCCAATTTTCAACTCGCTTTTTTGGGAGCTGGCCGCAAAAGCGTAGGATTGCTTCAGGCCCTATTCTGGTTCCGGGGGACAGGCTGAGCCCGTGGTTAATTCTTCTTCCTGATGGGAAAATAGAATGACCTGTGCCTTTCCCAACACCTAGAGCTAGTCTCTCATAGGTTCCCCCTCTTCCCGTTCATCCTCAGGACAAATTGCAACCTGTACGGGACAGCAGGTTAAAGGCGCTGATTCTCCAAGGAGGGAGATTGCTAGTAAAGCGGCTTGAATTGCGAACCCGAGCACAAGGAGATGAGAAATGAGGTGCGTTTTAGAAACCTTTCCCTATCACACGGTGTACCAACTTCTGGGTTTCTCATGCATGGTTTCGATGTAGAAAGATGCCCTTGAACCTGGAGATTTGGGACCCATGGGATGGGTACCATGCAGTATTACTTTAAAGGGTCTGCGTTTGCTCACCCAACCTCACCAAACCTCTCAGCCCCAAGAGTGTCCACCGTTATGTCTCATCCAGCTGTGGGTCTAGATATGGTCAATCCAGGTTGCATCACAGCCCGTGATCGAATTTTGTAAGAATTTCTCTCTCTTTCACTGTCTTTGTTTCATGGGTTTTTAAAAGTAATTTATTTTTATAATGGGGTTTAGCTGCTTTTCACTGCTGTGTTTCTGCCGCTTTACACCCAATTGACTCACTTACAGAGAGCTATCAATACATAGGTTTTAAGATTCTTACTAGTCGGATATATTCTTGTGCGGTGAATAGGGGGTGTTGAGTCCAGTTCACTGAGCAAGGAGTAGGTCTTGTTTATTACATATTGGGTTTATGGAACGGTATCTGAGCTAATTTGAAACCCTTGTTTTATGCATCACCCCACCTCACCTTACCCGTTCAGCAGCCATAGTGTGTTTTCTAAATATGTGACTGTGTTCTGCCTTGTAATTCAGTTCAAGTGTAGCGGTTTTTACATTCCCTCTATAAGTGATAGCTTATGAAACGTGTCTTTTTCTCTGTGACGTATTTCACTTAGAATCGTCGTACCTAAACCCACTCATCATGCTGCTACTAGCCTTATGACATTTATTTCATGGCTGAGTGATATTCCATTGCACATGAGGTCCACAACTTCTTTATCCATTTTTCTCTTTCCTGGGATATTTAAGGTGTAACGAAGTGGAGGTTCTTGTCAACAGAGCAGCCCTAAACTTTGGGGTGCCTGTGTCTTGCTGATTTTTAGTTTTCCCAATTTGTACACCCATGAGTGGAAGTGCCCTATGCTCTCTAAGCTGTGTGTTTTAGATGTTTCAGGACACACCGTACACTTCTCCAGAGTGGCTGTTGGCAATTTACATCCCGCCCATCAGCGTAGCAAGGCTCCCATTTCTCCATGGCCTGTCCTGCATTTCTGGTTTTGACACTTTTTTCAGCATGGCCCTTTTGACCGATGGGAAGCGAGACTTCTTTGTAGCGCTGATTTGCATTTCCAGGTTGCTTGGTTGGCCAAAAAGGGCGTATGCGTTTTTTCCTGAATATATTCAGGAAAAAACGCATACGCCCTTTTTGGCCAAGGGCATCATGGTCGACGTTTTGCCGCTTTTCATGTGCTTTAAAGGCGATTCGAATCTACCTCCTGAAATCTGTTCCCTGTAATTCTGCCTTGCTTTCAAATACTCTTCGTTGCCTTCCCTCAATATATTTGTGGGCGAGAGTTATTATTTATAACTCTGCAGGTTTGTGAATTGCAGCGCTGCTGAGCTCCAATTCTCAACTCGCTTTTTTGGGAGCTCGCCGCAAAAGCGCAGGATTGCTTCAGGCCCTATTCTGGTTCCGGGGGGCAGGCTGAGCCCGTGGTTAATTCTTCTTCCTGATGGGAAAATAGAATGACCTGTGCCTTTCCCAACACCTAGAGCTAGTCTCTCATAGGTTCCCCCTCTTCCCGTTCATCCTCAGGACAAATTGCAACCTGTACGGGACAGCAGGTTAAAGGCGCTGATTCTCCAAGGAGGGAGATTGCTAGTAAAGCGGCTTGAATTGCGAACCCGAGCACAAGGAGATGAGAAATGAGGTGCGTTTTAGAAACCTTTCCCTATCACACGGTGTACCAACTTCTGGGTTTCTCATGCATGTTTTCGATGTAGGAAGATGCCCTTGAACCTGGAGATTTGGGACCCATGGGATGGGTACCATGCAGTATTACTTTAAAGGGTCTGCGTTTGCTCACCCAACCTCACCAAACCTCTCAGCCCCAAGAGTGTCCACCCTTATGTCTCATCCAGCTGTGGGTCTAGATATGGTCAATCCAGGTTGCATCACAGCCCGTGATCGAATTTTGTAAGAATTTCTCTCTCTTTCACTGTCTTTGTTTCATGGGTTTTTAAAAGTAATTTATTTTTATAATGGGGTTTAGCTGCTTTTCACTGCTGTGTTTCTGCCGCTTTACACCCAATTGACTCACTTACAGAGAGCTATCAATACATAGGTTTTAAGATTCTAACTAGTCGGATATATTCTTGTGCGGTGAATAGGGGGTGTTGAGTCCAGTTCACTGAGCAAGGAGTAGGTCTTGTTTATTACATATTGGGTTTATGGAACGGTATCTGAGCTAATTTGAAACCCTTGTTTTATGCATCACCCCACCTCACCTTACCCGTTCAGCAGCCATAGTGTGTTTTCTAAATATGTGACTCTGTTCTGCCTTGTAATTCAGTTCAAGTGTAGCGGTTTTTACATTCCCTCTATAAGTGATAGCTTATGAAAAGTGTCTTTTTCTGTGTGACGTATTTCACTTAGAATCGTCGTACCTAAACCCACTCATCATGCTGCTACTAGCCTTATGACATTTATTTCATGGCTGAGTGATATTCCATTGCACATGAGGTCCACAACTTCTTTATCCATTTTTCTCTTTCCTGGGATATTTAAGGTGTAACGAAGTGGAGGTTCTTGTCAACAGAGCAGCCCTAAACTTTGGGGTGCCTGTGTCTTGCTGATTTTTAGTTTTCCCAATTTGTACACCCATGAGTGGAAGTGCCCTATGCTCTCTAAGCTGTGTGTTTTAGATGTTTCAGGACACACCGTACACTTCTCCAGAGTGGCTGTTGGCAATTTACATCCCGCCCATCAGCGTAGCAAGGCTCCCATTTCTCCATGGCCTGTCCTGCATTTCTGGTTTTGACACTTTTTTCAGCATGGCCCTTTTGACCGATGGGAAGCGAGACTTCTTTGTAGCGCTGATTTGCATTTCCAGGTTGCTTGGTTGGCCAAAAAGGGCGTATGCGTTTTTTCCTGAATATATTCAGGAAAAAACGCATACGCCCTTTTTGGCCAAGGGCATCATGGTCGACGTTTTGCCGCTTTTCATGTGCTTTAAAGGCGATTCGAATCTACCTCCTGAAATCTGTTTCCTGTAATTCTGCCTTGCTTTCAAATACTCTTCGTTGCCTTCCCTCAATATATTTGTGGGCGAGAGTTATTATTTATAACTCTGCAGGTTTGTGAATTGCAGCGCTCCTGAGCTCCAATTTTCAACTCGCTTTTTTGGGAGCTCGCCGCAAAAGCGCAGGATTGCTTCAGGCCCTATTCTGGTTCCGGGGGGCAGGCTGAGCCCGTGGTTAATTCTTCTTCCTGATGGGAAAATAGAATGACCTGTGCCTTTCCCAACACCTAGAGCTAGTCTCTCCTAGGTTCCCCCTCTTCCCGTTCATCCTCAGGACAAATTGCAACCTGTACGGGACAGCAGGTTAAAGGCGCTGATTCTCCAAGGAGGGAGATTGCTAGTAAAGCGGCTTGAATTGCGAACCCGAGCACAAGGAGATGAGAAATGAGGTGCGTTTTAGAAACCTTTCCCTATCACACGGTGTACCAACTTCTGGGTTTCTCATGCATGGTTTCGATGTAGGAAGATGCCCTTGAACCTGGAGATTTGGGACCCATGGGATGGGTACCATGCAGTATTACTTTAAAGGGTCTGCGTTTGCTCACCCAACCTCACCAAACCTCTCAGCCCCAAGAGTGTCCACCCTTATGTCTCATCCAGCTGTGGGTCTAGATATGGTCAATCCAGGTTGCATCACAGCCCGTGATCGAATTTTGTAAGAATTTCTCTCTCTTTCACTGTCTTTGTTTCATGGGTTTTTAAAAGTAATTTATTTTTATAATGGGGTTTAGCTGCTTTTCACTGCTGTGTTTCTGCCGCTTTACACCCAATTGACTCACTTACAGAGAGCTATCAATACATAGGTTTTAAGATTCTTACTAGTCGGATATATTCTTGTGTGGTGAATAGGGGGTGTTGAGTCCAGTTCACTGAGCAAGGAGTTGGTCTTGTTTATTACATATTGGGTTTATGGAACGGTATCTGAGCTAATTTGAAACCCTTGTTTTATGCATCACCCCACCTCACCTTACCCGTTCAGCAGCCATAGTGTGTTTTCTAAATATGTGACTGTGTTCTGCCTTGTAATTCATTTCAAGTGGAGCGGTTTTTACATTCCCTCTATAAGTGATAGCTTATCAAACGTGTCTTTTTCTGTGTGACGTATCTCACTTAGAATCGTCGTACCTAAACCCACTCATCATGCTGCTACTAGCCTTATGACATTTATTTCATGGCTGAGTGATATTCGATTGTACATGAGGTCCACAACTTCTTTATCCATTTTTCTCTTTCCTGGGATATTTAAGGTGTAACGAAGTGGAGTTTCTTGTCAACAGAGCAGCCCTAAACTTTGGGGTGCCTGTGTCTTGCTGATTTTTAGTTTTCCCAATTTGTACACCCATGAGTGGAAGTGCCCTATGCTCTCTAAGCTGTGTGTTTTAGATGTTTCAGGACACACCGTACACTTCTCCAGAGTGGCTGTTGGCAATTTACATCCCGCCCATCAGCGTAGCAAGGCTCCCATTTCTCCATGGCCTGTCCTGCATTTCTGGTTTTGACACTTTTTTCAGCATGACCCTTTTGACCGATGGGAAGTGAGACTTCTTTGTAGCGCTGATTTGCCTTTCCAGGTTGCTTGGTTGGCCAAAAAGGGCGTATGCGTTTTTTCCTGAATATATTCAGGAAAAAACGCATACGCCCTTTTTGGCCAAGGGCATCATGGTCGACGTTTTGCCGCTTTTCATGTGCTTTAAATGCGATTCGAATCTACCTCCTGAAATCTGTTTCCGTAATTCTGCCTTGCTTTCAAATACTCTTCGTTGCCTTCCCTCAATATATTTGTGGACGAGAGTTATTATTTATAACTCTGCAGGTTTGTGAATTGCAGTGCTCCTGAGCTCCAATTTTCAACTCGCTTTTTTGGGAGCTGGCCGCAAAAGCGTAGGATTGCTTCAGGCCCTATTCTGGTTCCGGGGGACAGGCTGAGCCCGTGGTTAATTCTTCTTCCTGATGGGAAAATAGAATGACCTGTGCCTTTCCCAACACCTAGAGCTAGTCTCTCATAGGTTCCCCCTCTTCCCGTTCATCCTCAGGACAAATTGCAACCTGTACGGGACAGCAGGTTAAAGGCGCTGATTCTCCAAGGAGGGAGATTGCTAGTAAAGCGGCTTGAATTGCGAACCCGAGCACAAGGAGATGAGAAATGAGGTGCGTTTTAGAAACCTTTCCGTATCACACGGTGTACCAACTTCTGGGTTTCTCATGCATGTTTTTGATGTAGGAAGATGCCCTTGAACCTGGAGATTTGGGACCCATGGGATGGGTACCATGCAGTATTACTTTAAAGGGTCTGCGTTTGCTCACCCAACCTCACCAAACCTCTCAGCCCCAAGAGTGTCCACCGTTATGTCTCATCCAGCTGTGGGTCTAGATATGGTCAATCCAGGTTGCATCACAGCCCGTGATCGAATTTTGTAAGAATTTCTCTCTCTTTCACTGTCTTTGTTTCATGGGTTTTTAAAAGTAATTTATTTTTATAATGGGGTTTAGCTGCTTTTCACTGCTGTGTTTATGCCGCTTTACACCCAATTGACTCACTTACAGAGAGCTATCAATACATAGGTTTTAAGATTCTTACTAGTCGGATATATTCTTGTGCGGTGAATAGGGGGTGTTGAGTCCAGTTCACTGAGCAAGGAGTAGGTCTTGTTTATTACATATTGGGTTTATGGAACGGTATCTGAGCTAATTTGAAACCCTTGTTTTATGCATCACCCCACCTCACCTTACCGTTCAGCAGCCATAGTGTGTTTTCTAAATATGTGACTGTGTTCTGCCTTGTAATTCATTTCAAGTGGAGCGGTTTTTACATTCCCTCTATAAGTGATAGCTTATCAAACGTGTCTTTTTCTGTGTGACGTATCTCACTTAGAATCGTCGTACCTAAACCCACTCATCATGCTGCTACTAGCCTTATGACATTTATTTCATGGCTGAGTGATATTCCATTGCACATGAGGTCCACAACTTCTTTATCCATTTTTCTCTTTCCTGGGATATTTAAGGTGTAACGAAGTGGAGGTTCTTGTCAACAGAGCAGCCCTAAACTTTGGGGTGCCTGTGTCTTGCTGATTTTTAGTTTTCCCAATTTGTACACCCATGAGTGGAAGTGCCCTATGCTCTCTAAGCTGTGTGTTTTAGATGTTTCAGGACACACCGTACACTTCTCCAGAGTGGCTGTTGGCAATTTACATCCCGCCCATCAGCGTAGCAAGGCTCCCATTTCTCCATGGCCTGTCCTGCATTTCTGGTTTTGACACTTTTTTCAGCATGGCCCTTTTGACCGATGGGAAGCGAGACTTCTTTGTAGCGCTGATTTGCATTTCCAGGTTGCTTGGTTGGCCAAAAAGGGCGTATGCGTTTTTTCCTGAATATATTCAGGAAAAAACGCATACGCCCTTTTTGGCCAAGGGCATCATGGTCGACGTTTTGCCGCTTTTCATGTGCTTTAAAGGCGATTCGAATCTACCTCCTGAAATCTGTTCCCTGTAATTCTGCCTTGCTTTCAAATACTCTTCGTTGCCTTCCCTCAATATATTTGTGGGCGAGAGTTATTATTTATAACTCTGCAGGTTTGTGAATTGCAGCGCTCCTGAGCTCCAATTCTCAACTCGCTTTTTTGGGAGCTCGCCGCAAAAGCGCAGGATTGCTTCAGGCCCTATTCTGGTTCCGGGGGGCAGGCTGAGCCCGTGGTTAATTCTTCTTCCTGATGGGAAAATAGAATGACCTGTGCCTTTCCCAACACCTAGAGCTAGTCTCTCATAGGTTCCCCCTCTTCCCGTTCATCCTCAGGACAAATTGCAACCTGTACGGGACAGCAGGTTAAAGGCGCTGATTCTCCAAGGAGGGAGATTGCTAGTAAAGCGGCTTGAATTGCGAACCCGAGCACAAGGAGATGAGAAATGAGGTGTGTTTTAGAAACCTTTCCCTATCACACGTTGTACCAACTTCTGGGTTTCTCATGCATGTTTTCGATGTAGGAAGATGCCCTTGAACCTGGAGATTTGGGACCCATGGGATGGGTACCATGCAGTATTACTTTAAAGGGTCTGCGTTTGCTCACCCAACCTCACCAAAACTCTCAGCCCCAAGAGTGTCCACCCTTATGTCTCATCCAGCTGTGGGTCTAGATATGGTCAATCCAGGTTGCATCACAGCCCGTGATCGAATTTTGTAAGAATTTCTCTCTCTTTCACTGTCTTTGTTTCATGGGTTTTTAAAAGTAATTTATTTTTATAATGGGGTTTAGCTGCTTTTCACTGCTGTGTTTCTGCCGCTTTACACCCAATTGACTCACTTACAGAGAGCTATCAATACATAGGTTTTAAGATTCTAACTAGTCGGATATATTCTTGTGCGGTGAATAGGGGGTGTTGAGTCCAGTTCACTGAGCAAGGAGTAGGTCTTGTTTATTACATATTGGGTTTATGGAACGGTATCTGAGCTAATTTGAAACCCTTGTTTTATGCATCACCCCACCTCACCTTACCCGTTCAGCAGCCATAGTGTGTTTTCTAAATATGTGACTGTGTTCTGCCTTGTAATTCAGTTCAAGTGTAGCGGTTTTTACATTCCCTCTATAAGTGATAGCTTATGAAACGTGTCTTTTTCTGTGTGACGTATTTCACTTAGAATCGTCGTACCTAAACCCACTCATCATGCTGCTACTAGCCTTATGACATTTATTTCATGGCTGAGTGATATTCCATTGCACATGAGGTCCACAACTTCTTTATCCATTTTTCTCTTTCCTGGGATATTTAAGGTGTAACGAAGTGGAGGTTCTTGTCAACAGAGCAGCCCTAAACTTTGGGGTGCCTGTGTCTTGCTGATTTTTAGTTTTCCCAATTTGTACACCCATGAGTGGAAGTGCCCTATGCTCTCTAAGCTGTGTGTTTTAGATGTTTCAGGACACACCGTACACTTCTCCAGAGTGGCTGTTGGCAATTTACATCCCGCCCATCAGCGTAGCAAGGCTCCCATTTCTCCATGGCCTGTCCTGCATTTCTGGTTTTGACACTTTTTTCAGCATGGCCCTTTTGACCGATGGGAAGCGAGACTTCTTTGTAGCGCTGATTTGCATTTCCAGGTTGCTTGGTTGGCCAAAAAGGGCGTATGCGTTTTTTCCTGAATATATTCAGGAAAAAACGCATACGCCGTTATTGGCCAAGGGCATCATGGTCGACGTTTTGCCGCTTTTCATGTGCTTTAAAGGCGATTCGAATCTACCTCCTGAAATCTGTTTCCCGTAATTCTGCCTTGCTTTCAAATACTCTTCGTTGCCTTCCCTCAATATATTTGTGGACGAGAGTTATTATTTATAACTCTGCAGGTTTGTGAATTGCAGTGCTCCTGAGCTCCAATTTTCAACTCGCTTTTTTGGGAGCTGGCCGCAAAAGCGCAGGATTGCTTCAGGCCCTATTCTGGTTCCGGGGGACAGGCTGAGCCCGTGGTTAATTCTTCATCCTGATGGGAAAATAGAATGACCTGTGCCTTTCCCAACACCTAGAGCTAGTCTCTCATAGGTTCCCCCTCTTCCCGTTCATCCTCAGGACAAATTGCAACCTGTACGGGACAGCAGGTTAAAGGCGCTGATTCTCCAAGGAGGGAGATTGCTAGTAAAGCGGCTTGAATTGCGAACCCGAGCACAAGGAGATGAGAAATGAGGTGCGTTTTAGAAACCTTTCCCTATCACACGGTGTACCAACTTCTGGGTTTCTCATGCATGTTTTCGATGTAAGAAGATGCCCTTGAACCTGGAGATTTGGGACCCATGGGATGGGTACCATGCAGTATTACTTTAAAGGGTCTGCGTTTGCTCACCCAACCTCACCAAACCTCTCAGCCCCAAGAGTGTCCACCCTTATGTCTCATCCAGCTGTGGGTCTAGATATGGTCAATCCAGGTTGCATCACAGCCCGTGATCGAATTTTGTAAGAATTTCTCTCTCTTTCACTGTCTTTGTTTCATGGGTTTTTAAAAGTAATTTATTTTTATAATGGGGTTTAGCTGCTTTTCACTGCTGTGTTTATGCCGCTTTACACCCAATTGACTCACTTACAGAGAGCTATCAATACATAGGTTTTAAGATTCTAACTAGTCGGATATATTCTTGTGCGGTGAATAGGGGGTGTTGAGTCCAGTTCACTGAGCAAGGAGTAGGTCTTGTTTATTACATATTGGGTTTATGGAACGGTATCTGAGCTAATTTGAAACCCTTGTTTTATGCATCACCCCACCTCACCTTACCCGTTCAGCAGCCATAGTGTGTTTTCTGAATATGTGACTGTGTTCTGCCTTGTAATTCAGTTCAAGTGTAGCGGTTTTCACATTCCCTCTATAAGTGATAGCTTATCAAACGTGTCTTTTTCTGTGTGACGTATCTCACTTAGAATCGTCGTACCTAAACCCACTCATCATGCTGCTACTAGCCTTATGACATTTATTTCATGGCTGAGTGATATTCCATTGCACATGAGGTCCACAACTTCTTTATCCATTTTTCTCTTTCCTGGGATATTTAAGGTGTAACGAAGTGGAGGTTCTTGTCAACAGAGCAGCCCTAAACTTTGGGGTGCCTGTGTCTTGCTGATTTTTAGTTTTCCCAATTTGTACACCCATGAGTGGAAGTGCCCTATGCTCTCTTAGCTGTGTGTTTTAGATGTTTCAGGATACACCGTACACTTCTCCAGAGTGGCTGTTGGCAATTTACATCCCGCCCATCAGCGTAGCAAGGCTCCCATTTCTCCATGGCCTGTCCTGCATTTCTGGTTTTGACACTTTTTTCAGCATGACCCTTTTGACCGATGGGAAGCGAGACTTCTTTGTAGCGCTGATTTGCCTTTCCAGGTTGCTTGGTTGGCCAAAAAGGGCGTATGCGTTTTTTCCTGAATATATTCAGGAAAAAACGCATACGCCGTTTTTGGCCAAGGGCATCATGGTCGACGTTTTGCCGCTTTTCATGTGCTTTAAAGGCGATTCGAATCTACCTCCTGAAATCTGTTTCCCGTAATTCTGCCTTGCTTTCAAATACTCTTCGTTGCCTTCCCTCAATATATTTGTGGGCGAGAGTTATTATTTATAACTCTGCAGGTTTGTGAATTGCAGCGCTCCTGAGCTCCAATTTTTAACTCGCTTTTTTGGGAGCTCGCCGCAAAAGCGCAGGATTGCTTCAGGCCCTATTCTGGTTCCGGGGGACAGGCTGAGCCCGTGGTTAATTCTTCTTCCTGATGGGAAAATAGAATGACCTGTGCCTTTCCCAACACCTAGAGCTAGTCTCTCATAGGTTCCCCCTCTTCCCGTTCATCCTCAGGAAAAATTGCAACCTGTACGGGACAGCAGGTTAAAGGCGCTGATTCTCCAAGGAGGGAGATTGCTAGTAAAGCGGCTTGAATTGCGAACCCGAGCACAAGGAGATGAGAAATGAGGTGCGTTTTAGAAACCTTTCCCTATCACACGGTGTACCAACTTCTGGGTTTCTCATGCATGGTTTCGATGTAGGAAGATGCCCTTGAACCTGGAGATTTGGGACCCATGGGATGGGTACCATGCAGTATTACTTTAAAGGGTCTGCGTTTGCTCACCCAACCTCACCAAACCTCTCAGCCCCAAGAGTGTCCACCCTTATGTCTCATCCAGCTGTGGGTCTAGATATGGTCAATCCAGGTTGCATCACAGCCCGTGATCGAATTTTGTAAGAATTTCTCTCTCTTTCACTGTCTTTGTTTCATGGGTTTTTAAAAGTAATTTATTTTATAATGGGGTTTAGCTGCTTTTCACTGCTGTGTTTATGCCGCTTTACACCCAATTGACTCACTTACAGAGAGCTATCAATACATAGGTTTTAAGATTCTAACTAGTCGGATATATTCTTGTGCGGTGAATAGGGGGTGTTGAGTCCAGTTCACTGAGCAAGGAGTAGGTCTTGTTTATTACATATTGGGTTTATGGAACGGTATCTGAGCTAATTTGAAACCCTTGTTTTATGCATCACCCCACCTCACCTTACCCGTTCAGCAGCCATAGTGTGTTTTCTGAATATGTGACTGTGTTCTGCCTTGTAATTCAGTTCAAGTGTAGCGGTTTTCACATTCCCTCTATAAGTGATAGCTTATCAAACGTGTCTTTTTCTGTGTGACGTATCTCACTTAGAATCGTCGTACCTAAACCCACTCATCATGCTGCTACTAGCCTTATGACATTTATTTCATGGCTGAGTGATATTCCATTGCACATGAGGTCCACAACTTCTTTATCCATTTTTCTCTTTCCTGGGATATTTAAGGTGTAACGAAGTGGAGGTTCTTGTCAACAGAGCAGCCCTAAACTTTGGGGTGCCTGTGTCTTGCTGATTTTTAGTTTTCCCAATTTGTACACCCATGAGTGGAAGTGCCCTATGCTCTCTTAGCTGTGTGTTTTAGATGTTTCAGGACACACCGTACACTTCTCCAGAGTGGCTGTTGGCAATTTACATCCCGCCCATCAGCGTAGCAAGGCTCCCATTTCTCCATGGCCTGTCCTGCATTTCTGGTTTTGACACTTTTTTCAGCATGACCCTTTTGACCGATGGGAAGCGAGACTTCTTTGTAGCGCTGATTTGCCTTTCCAGGTTGCTTGGTTGGCCAAAAAGGGCGTATGCGTTTTTTCCTGAATATATTCAGGAAAAAACGCATACGCCGTTTTTGGCCAAGGGCATCATGGTCGACGTTTTGCCGCTTTTCATGTGCTTTAAAGGCGATTCGAATCTACCTCCTGAAATCTGTTTCCCGTAATTCTGCCTTGCTTTCAAATACTCTTCGTTGCCTTCCCTCAATATATTTGTGGGCGAGAGTTATTATTTATAACTCTGCAGGTTTGTGAATTGCAGCGCTCCTGAGCTCCAATTTTTAACTCGCTTTTTTGGGAGCTCGCCGCAAAAGCGCAGGATTGCTTCAGGCCCTATTCTGGTTCCGGGGGACAGGCTGAGCCCGTGGTTAATTCTTCTTCCTGATGGGAAAATAGAATGACCTGTGCCTTTCCCAACACCTAGAGCTAGTCTCTCATAGGTTCCCCCTCTTCCCGTTCATCCTCAGGAAAAATTGCAACCTGTACGGGACAGCAGGTTAAAGGCGCTGATTCTCCAAGGAGGGAGATTGCTAGTAAAGCGGCTTGAATTGCGAACCCGAGCACAAGGAGATGAGAAATGAGGTGCGTTTTAGAAACCTTTCCCTATCACACGGTGTACCAACTTCTGGGTTTCTCATGCATGGTTTCGATGTAGGAAGATGCCCTTGAACCTGGAGATTTGGGACCCATGGGATGGGTACCATGCAGTATTACTTTAAAGGGTCTGCGTTTGCTCACCCAACCTCACCAAACCTCTCAGCCCCAAGAGTGTCCACCCTTATGTCTCATCCAGCTGTGGGTCTAGATATGGTCAATCCAGGTTGCATCACAGCCCGTGATCGAATTTTGTAAGAATTTCTCTCTCTTTCACTGTCTTTGTTTCATGGGTTTTTAAAAGTAATTTATTTTATAATGGGGTTTAGCTGCTTTTCACTGCTGTGTTTATGCCGCTTTACACCCAATTGACTCACTTACAGAGAGCTATCAATACATAGGTTTTAAGATTCTTACTAGTCGGATATATTCTTGTGCGGTGAATAGGGGGTGTTGAGTCCAGTTCACTGAGCAAGGAGTAGGTCTTGTTTATTACATATTGGGTTTATGGAACGGTATCTGAGCTAATTTGAAACCCTTGTTTTATGCATCACCCCACCTCACCTTACACGTTCAGCAGCCATAGTGTGTTTTCTAAATATGTGACTGTGTTCTGCCTTGTAATTCAGTTCAAGTGTAGCGGTTTTTACATTCCCTCTATAAGTGATAGCTTATGAAACGTGTCTTTTTCTCTGTGACGTATTTCACTTAGAATCGTCGTACCTAAACCCACTCATCATGCTGCTACTAGCCTTATGACATTTATTTCATGGCTGAGTGATATTCCATTGCACATGAGGTCCACAACTTCTTTATCCATTTTTCTCTTTCCTGGGATATTTAAGGTGTAACGAAGTGGAGGTTCTTGTCAACAGAGCAGCCCTAAACTTTGGGGTGCCTGTGTCTTGCTGATTTTTAGTTTTCCCAATTTGTACACCCATGAGTGGAAGTGCCCTATGCTCTCTAAGCTGTGTGTTTTAGATGTTTCAGGACACACCGTACACTTCTCCAGAGTGGCTGTTGGCAATTTACATCCCGCCCATCAGCGTAGCAAGGCTCCCATTTCTCCATGGCCTGTCCTGCATTTCTGGTTTTGACACTTTTTTCAGCATGGCCCTTTTGACCGATGGGAAGGGAGACTTCTTTGTAGCGCTGATTTGCATTTCCAGGTTGCTTGGTTGGCCAAAAAGGGCGTATGCGTTTTTTCCTGAATATATTCAGGAAAAAACGCATACGCCCTTTTTGGCCAAGGGCATCATGGTCGACGTTTTGCCGCTTTTCATGTGCTTTAAAGGCGATTCGAATCTACCTCCTGAAATCTGTTTCCTGTAATTCTGCCTTGCTTTCAAATACTCTTCGTTGCCTTCCCTCAATATATTTGTGGGCGAGAGTTATTATTTATAACTCTGCAGGTTTGTGAATTGCAGCGCTCCTGAGCTCCAATTTTCAACTCGCCTTTTTGGGAGCTCGCCGCAAAAGCGCAGGATTGCTTCAGGCCCTCTTCTGGTTCCGGGGGGCAGGCTGAGCCCGTGGTTAATTCTTCTTCCTGATGGGAAAATAGAATGACCTGTGCCTTTCCCAACACCTAGAGCTAGTCTCTCATAGGTTCCCCCTCTTCCCGTTCATCCTCAGGACAAATTGCAACCTGTACGGGACAGCAGGTTAAAGGCGCTGATTCTCCAAGGAGGGAGATTGCTAGTAAAGCGGCTTGAATTGCGAATCCGAGCACAAGGAGATGAGAAATGAGGTGCGTTTTAGAAACCTTTCCCTATCACACGGTGTACCAACTTCTGGGTTTCTCATGCATGGTTTCGATGTAGGAAGATGCCCTTGAACCTGGAGATTTGGGACCCATGGGATGGGTACCATGCAGTATTACTTTAAAGGGTCTGCGTTTGCTCACCCAACCTCACCAATCCTCTCAGCCCCAAGAGTGTCCACCCTTATGTCTCATCCAGCTGTGGGTCTAGATATGGTCAATCCAGGTTGCATCACAGCCCGTGATCGAATTTTGTAAGAATTTCTCTCTCTTTCACTGTCTTTGTTTCATGGGTTTTTAAAAGTAATTTATTTTTATAATGGGGTTTAGCTGCTTTTCACTGCTGTGTTTATGCCGCTTTACACCCAATTGACTCACTTACAGAGAGCTATCAATACATAGGTTTTAAGATTCTTACTAGTCGGATATATTCTTGTGCGGTGAATAGGGGGTGTTGAGTCCAGTTCACTGAGCAAGGAGTAGGTCTTGTTTATTACATATTGGGTTTATGGAACGGTATCTGAGCTAATTTGAAACCCTTGTTTTATGCATCACCCCACCTCACCTTACCCGTTCAGCAGCCATAGTGTGTTTTCTAAATATGTGACTGTGTTCTGCCTTGTAATTCAGTTCAAGTGTAGCGGTTTTCACATTCCCTCTATAAGTGATAGCTTATCAAACGTGTCTTTTTCTGTGTGACGTATCTCACTTAGAATCGTCGTACCTAAACCCACTCATCATGCTGCTACTAGCCTTATGACATTTATTTCATGGCTGAGTGATATTCCATTGCACATGAGGTCCACAACTTCTTTATCCATTTTTCTCTTTCCTGGGATATTTAAGGTGTAACGAAGTGGAGGTTCTTGTCAACAGAGCAGCCCTAAACTTTGGGGTGCCTGTGTCTTGCTGATTTTTAGTTTTCCCAATTTGTACACCCATGAGTGGAAGTGCCCTATGCTCTCTAAGCTGTGTGTTTTAGATGTTTCAGGACACACCGTACACTTCTCCAGAGTGGCTGTTGGCAATTTACATCCCGCCCATCAGCGTAGCAAGGCTCCCATTTCTCCATGGCCTGTCCTGCATTTCTGGTTTTGACACTTTTTTCAGCATGGCCCTTTTGACCGATGGGAAGCGAGACTTCTTTGTAGCGCTGATTTGCATTTCCAGGTTGCTTGGTTGGCCAAAAAGGGCGTATGCGTTTTTTCCTGAATATATTCAGGAAAAAACGCATACGCCGTTTTTGGCCAAGGGCATCATGGTCGACGTTTTGCCGCTTTTCATGTGCTTTAAAGGCGATTCGAATCTACCTCCTGAAATCTGTTTCCTGTAATTCTGCCTTGCTTTCAAATACTCTTCGTTGCCTTCCCTCAATATATTTGTGGGCGAGAGTTATTATTTATAACTCTGCAGGTTTGTGAATTGCAGCGCTCCTGAGCTCCAATTTTCAACTCGCTTTTTTGGGAGCTCGCCGCAAAAGCGCAGGATTGCTTCAGGCCCTATTCTGGTTCCGGGGGACAGGCTGAGCCCGTGGTTAATTCTTCTTCCTGATGGGAAAATAGAATGACCTGTGCCTTTCCCAACACCTAGAGCTAGTCTCTCATAGGTTCCCCCTCTTCCCGTTCATCCTCAGGACAAATTGCAACCTGTACGGGACAGCAGGTTAAAGGCGCTGATTCTCCAAGTAGGGAGATTGCTAGTAAAGCGGCTTGAATTGCGAACCCGAGCACAAGGAGATGAGAAATGAGGTGCGTTTTAGAAACCTTTCCCTATCACACGATGTACCAACTTCTGGGTTTCTCATGCATGTTTTCGATGTAAGAAGATGCCTTTGAACCTGGAGATTTGGGACCCATGGGATGGGTACCATGCAGTATTACTTTAAAGGGTCTGCGTTTGCTCACCCAACCTCACCAAACCTCTCAGCCCCAAGAGTGTCCACCCTTATGTCTCATCCAGCTGTGGGTCTAGATATGGTCAATCCAGGTTGCATCACAGCCCGTGATCGAATTTTGTAAGAATTTCTCTCTCTTTCACTGTCTTTGTTTCATGGGTTTTTAAAAGTAATTTATTTTTATAATGGGGTTTAGCTGCTTTTCACTGCTGTGTTTATGCCGCTTTACACCCAATTGACTCACTTACAGAGAGCTATCAATACATAGGTTTTAAGATTCTTACTAGTCGGATATATTCTTGTGCGGTGAATAGGGGGTGTTGAGTCCAGTTCACTGAGCAAGGAGTAGGTCTTGTTTATTACATATTGGGTTTATGGAACGGTATCTGAGCTAATTTGAAACCCTTGTTTTATGCATCACCCCACCTCACCTTACCCGTTCAGCAGCCATAGTGTGTTTTCTAAATATGTGACTGTGTTCTGCCTTGTAATTCAGTTCAAGTGTAGCGGTTTTTACATTCCCTCTATAAGTGATAGCTTATGAAACGTGTCTTTTTCTGTGTCACGTATTTCACTTAGAATCGTCGTACCTAAACCCACTCATCATGCTGCTACTAGCCTTATGACATTTATTTCATGGCTGAGTGATATTCCATTGCACATGAGGTCCACAACTTCTTTATCCATTTTTCTCTTTCCTGGGATATTTAAGGTGTAACGAAGTGGAGGTTCTTGTCAACAGAGCAGCCCTAAACTTTGGGGTGCCTGTGTCTTGCTGATTTTTAGTTTTCCCAATTTGTACACCCATGAGTGGAAGTGCCCTATGCTCTCTAAGCTGTGTGTTTTAGATATTTCAGGACACACCGTACACTTCTCCAGAGTGGCTGTTGGCAATTTACATCCCGCCCATCAGCGTAGCAAGGCTCCCATTTCTCCATGGCCTGTCCTGCATTTCTGGTTTTGACACTTTTTTCAGCATGGCCCTTTTGACCGATGGGAAGCGAGACTTCTTTGTAGCGCTGATTTGCATTTCCAGGTTGCTTGGTTGGCCAAAAAGGGCGTATGCGTTTTTTCCTGAATATATTCAGGAAAAAACGCATACGCCCTTTTTGGCCAAGGGCATCATGGTCGACGTTTTGCCGCTTTTCATGTGCTTTAAAGGCGATTCGAATCTACCTCCTGAAATCTGTTCCCTGTAATTCTGCCTTGCTTTCAAATACTCTTCGTTGCCTTCCCTCAATATATTTGTGGGCGAGAGTTATTATTTATAACTCTGCAGGTTTGTGAATTGCAGCGCTCCTGAGCTCCAATTTTCAACTCGCTTTTTTGGGAGCTCGCCGCAAAAGCGCAGGATTGCTTCAGGCCCTATTCTGGTTCCGGGGGGCAGGCTGAGCCCGTGGTTAATTCTTCTTCCTGATGGGAAAATAGAATGACCTGTGCCTTTCCCAACACCTAGAGCTAGTCTCTCATAGGTTCCCCCTCTTCCCGTTCATCCTCAGGACAAATTGCAACCTGTACGGGACAGCAGGTTAAAGGCGCTGATTCTCCAAGGAGGGAGATTGCTAGTAAAGCGGCTTGAATTGCGAACCCGAGCACAAGGAGATGAGAAATGAGGTGCGTTTTAGAAACCTTTCCCTATCACACGGTGTACCAACTTCTGGGTTTCTCATGCATGGTTTCGATGTAGGAAGATGCCCTTGAACCTGGAGATTTGGGACCCATTGGATGGGTACCATGCAGTATTACTTTAAAGGGTCTGCGTTTGCTCACCCAACCTCACCAAACCTCTCAGCCCCAAGAGTGTCCACCCTTATGTCTCATCCAGCTGTGGGTCTAGATATGTTCAATCCAGGTTGCATCACAGCCCGTGATCGAATTTTGTAAGAATTTCTCTCTCTTTCACTGTCTTTGTTTCATGGGTTTTTAAAAGTAATTTATTTTTATAATGGGGTTTAGCTGCTTTTCACTGCTGTGTTTATGCCGCTTTACACCCAATTGACTCACTTACAGAGAGCTATCAATACATAGGTTTTAAGATTCTTACTAGTCGGATATATTCTTGTGCGGTGAATAGGGGGTGTTGAGTCCAGTTCACTGAGCAAGGAGTAGGTCTTGTTTATTACATATTGGGTTTATGGAACGGTATCTGAGCTAATTTGAAACCCTTGTTTTATGCATCACCCCACCTCACCTTACCCGTTCAGCAGCCATAGTGTGTTTTCTAAATATGTGACTGTGTTCTGCCTTGTAATTCAGTTCAAGTGTAGCGGTTTTCACATTCCCTCTATAAGTGATAGCTTATCAAACGTGTCTTTTTCTGTGTGACGTATCTCACTTAGAATCGTCGTACCTAAACCCACTCATCATGCTGCTACTAGCCTTATGACATTTATTTCATGGCTGAGTGATATTCCATTGTACATGAGGTCCACAACTTCTTTATCCATTTTTCTCTTTCCTGGGATATTTAAGGTGTAACGAAGTGGAGTTTCTTGTCAACAGAGCAGCCCTAAACTTTGGGGTGCCTGTGTCTTGCTGATTTTTAGTTTTCCCAATTTGTACACCCATGAGTGGAAGTTCCCTATGCTCTCTAAGCTGTGTGTTTTAGATGTTTCAGGACACACCGTACACTTCTCCAGAGTGGCTGTTGGCAATTTATATCCCGCCCATCAGCGTAGCAAGGCTCCCATTTCTCCATGGCCTGTCCTGCATTTCTGGTTTTGACACTTTTTTCAGCATGACCCTTTTGACCGATGGGAAGCGAGACTTCTTTGTAGCGCTGATTTGCCTTTCCAGGTTGCTTGGTTGGCCAAAAAGGGCGTATGCGTTTTTTCCTGAATATATTCAGGAAAAAACGCATACGCCGTTTTTGGCCAAGGGCATCATGGTCAACGTTTTGCCGCTTTTCATGTGCTTTAAAGGTGATTCGAATCTACCTCCTGAAATCTGTTTCCCGTAATTCTGCCTTGCTTTCAAATACTCTTCGTTGCCTTCCCTCAATATATTTGTGGACGAGAGTTATTATTTATAACTCTGCAGGTTTGTGAATTGCAGTGCTCCTGAGCTCCAATTTTCAACTCGGTTTTTTGGGAGCTGGCCGCAAAAGCGCAGGATTGCTTCAGGCCCTATTCTGGTTCCGGGGGACAGGCTGAGCCCGTGGTTAATTCTTCTTCCTGATGGGAAAATAGAATGACCTGTGCCTTTCCCAACACCTAGAGCTAGTCTCTCATAGGTTCCCCCTCTTCCCGTTCATCCTCAGGACAAATTGCAACCTGTACGGGACAGCAGGTTAAAGGCGCTGATTCTCCAAGGAGGGAGATTGCTAGTAAAGCGGCTTGAATTGCGAACCCGAGCACAAGGAGATGAGAAATGAGGTGCGTTTTAGAAACCTTTCCCTATCACACGGTGTACCAACTTCTGGGTTTCTCATGCATGGTTTCGATGTAGGAAGATGCCCTTGAACCTGGAGATTTGGGACCCATGGGATGGGTACCATGCAGTATTACTTTAAAGGGTCTGCGTTTGCTCACCCAACCTCACCAAACCTCTCAGCCCCAAGAGTGTCCACCCTTATGTCTCATCCAGCTGTGGGTCTAGATATGGTCAATCCAGGTTGCATCACAGCCCGTGATCGAATTTTGTAAGAATTTCTCTCTCTTTCACTGTCTTTGTTTCATGGGTTTTTAAAAGTAATTTATTTTTATAATGGGGTTTAGCTGCTTTTCACTGCTGTGTTTATGCCGCTTTACACCCAATTGACTCACTTACAGAGAGCTATCAATACATAGGTTTTAAGATTCTAACTAGTCGGATATATTCTTGTGCGGTGAATAGGGGGTGTTGAGTCCAGTTCACTGAGCAAGGAGTAGGTCTTGTTTATTACATATTGGGTTTATGGAACGGTATCTGAGCTAATTTGAAACCCTTGTTTTATGCATCACCCCACCTCACCTTACCCGTTCAGCAGCCATAGTGTGTTTTCAAAATATGTGACTGTGTTCTGCCTTGTAATTCAGTTCAAGTGTAGCGGTTTTTACATTCCCTCTATAAATGATAGCTTATGAAACGTGTCTTTTTCTGTGTGACGTATTTCACTTAGAATCGTCGTACCTAAACCCACTCATCATGCTGCTACTAGCCTTATGACATTTATTTCATGGCTGAGTGATATTCCATTGCACATGACGTCCACAACTTCTTTATCCATTTTTCTCTTTCCTGGGATATTTAAGGTGTAACGAAGTGGAGGTTCTTGTCAACAGAGCAGCCCTAAACTTTGGGGTGCCTGTGTCTTGCTGATTTTTAGTTTTCCCAATTTGTACACCCATGAGTGGAAGTGCCCTATGCTCTCTAAGCTGTGTGTTTTAGGTGTTTCAGGACACACCGTACACTTCTCCAGATTGGCTGTTGGCAATTTACATCCCGCCCATCAGCGTAGCAAGGCTCCCATTTCTCCATGGCCTGTCCTGCATTTCTGGTTTTGACACTTTTTTCAGCATGGCCCTTTTGACCGATGGGAAGCGAGACTTCTTTGTAGCGCTGATTTGCATTTCCAGGTTGCTTGTTTGGCCAAAAAGGGCGTATGCGTTTTTTCCTGAATATATTCAGGAAAAAACGCATACGCCCTTTTTGGCCAAGGGCATCATGGTCGACGTTTTGCCGCTTTTCATGTGCTTTAAAGGCGATTCGAATCTACCTCCTGAAATCTGTTTCCTGTAATTCTGCCTTGCTTTCAAATACTCTTCGTTGCCTTCCCTCAATATATTTGTGGGCGAGAGTTATTATTTATAACTCTGCAGGTTTGTGAATTGCAGCGCTCCTGAGCTCCAATTTTCAACTCGCTTTTTTGGGAGCTCGCCGCAAAAGCGCAGGATTGCTTCAGGCCCTATTCTGGTTCCGGGGGGCAGGCTGAGCCCGTGGTTAATTCTTCTTCCCGATGGGAAAATAGAATGACCTGTGCCTTTCCCAACACCTAGAGCTAGTCTCTCCTAGGTTCCCCCTCTTCCCGTTCATCCTCAGGACAAATTGCAACCTGTACGGGACAGCAGGTTAAAGGCGCTGATTCTCCAAGGAGGGAGATTGCTAGTAAAGCGGCTTGAATTGCGAACCCGAGCACAAGGAGATGAGAAATGAGGTGCGTTTTAGAAACCTTTCCCTATCACACGGTGTACCAACTTCTGGGTTTCTCATGCATGGTTTCGATGTAGGAAGATGCCCTTGAACCTGGAGATTTGGGACCCATGGGATGGGTACCATGCAGTATTACTTTAAAGGGTCTGCGTTTGCTCACCCAACCTCACCAAACCTCTCAGCCCCAAGAGTGTCCACCCTTATGTCTCATCCAGCTGTGGGTCTAGATATGGTCAATCCAGGTTGCATCACAGCCCGTGATCGAATTTTGTAAGAATTTCTCTCTCTTTCACTGTCTTTGTTTCATGGGTTTTTAAAAGTAATTTATTTTTATAATGGGGTTTAGCTGCTTTTCACTGCTGTGTTTCTGCCGCTTTACACCCAATTGACTCACTTACAGAGAGCTATCAATACATAGGTTTTAAGATTCTTACTAGTCGGATATATTCTTGTGCGGTGAATAGGGGGTGTTGAGTCCAGTTCACTGAGCAAGGAGTAGGTCTTGTTTATTACATATTGGGTTTATGGAACGGTATCTGAGCTAATTTGAAACCCTTGTTTTATGCATCACCCCACCTCACCTTACCCGTTCAGCAGCCATAGTGTGTTTTCTAAATATGTGACTGTGTTCTGCCTTGTAATTCAGTTCAAGTGTAGCGGTTTTCACATTCCCTCTATAAGTGATAGCTTATCAAACGTGTCTTTTTCTGTGTGACGTATCTCACTTAGAATCGTCGTACCTAAACCCACTCATCATGCTGCTACTAGCCTTATGACATTTATTTCATGGCTGAGTGATATTCCATTGTACATGAGGTCCACAACTTCTTTATCCATTTTTCTCTTTCCTGGGATATTTAAGGTGTAACGAAGTGGAGTTTCTTGTCAACAGAGCAGCCCTAAACTTTGGGGTGCCTGTGTCTTGCTGATTTTTAGTTTTCCCAATTTGTACACCCATGAGTGGAAGTTCCCTATGCTCTCTAAGCTGTGTGTTTTAGATGTTTCAGGACACACCGTACACTTCTCCAGAGTGGCTGTTGGCAATTTACATCCCGCCCATCAGCGTAGCAAGGCTCCCATTTCTCCATGGCCTGTCCTGCATTTCTGGTTTTGACACTTTTTTCAGCATGACCCTTTTGACCGATGGGAAGCGAGACTTCTTTGTAGCGCTGATTTGCCTTTCCAGGTTGCTTGGTTGGCCAAAAAGGGCGTATGCGTTTTTTCCTGAATATATTCAGGAAAAAACGCATACGCCGTTTTTGGCCAAGGGCATCATGGTCGACGTTTTGCCGCTTTTCATGTGCTTTAAAGGTGATTCGAATCTACCTCCTGAAATCTGTTTCCCGTAATTCTGCCTTGCTTTCAAATACTCTTCGTTGCCTTCCCTCAATATATTTGTGGACGAGAGTTATTATTTATAACTCTGCAGGTTTGTGAATTGCAGTGCTCCTGAGCTCCAATTTTCAACTCGCTTTTTTGGGAGCTGGCCGCAAAAGCGCAGGATTGCTTCAGGCCCTATTCTGGTTCCGGGGGACAGGCTGAGCCCGTGGTTAATTCTTCTTCCTGATGGGAAAATAGAATGACCTGTGCCTTTCCCAACACCTAGAGCTAGTCTCTCATAGGTTCCCCCTCTTCCCGTTCATCCTCAGGACAAATTGCAACCTGTACGGGACAGCAGGTTAAAGGCGCTGATTCTCCAAGGAGGGAGATTGCTAGTAAAGCGGCTTGAATTGCGAACCCGAGCACAAGGAGATGAGAAATGAGGTGCGTTTTAGAAACCTTTCCCTATCACACGGTGTACCAACTTCTGGGTTTCTCATGCATGTTTTCGATGTAAGAAGATGCCCTTGAACCTGGAGATTTGGGACCCATGGGATGGGTACCATGCAGTATTACTTTGAAGGGTCTGCGTTTGCTCACCCAACCTCACCAAACCTCTCAGCCCCAAGAGTGTCCACCCTTATGTCTCATCCAGCTGTGGGTCTAGATATGGTCAATCCAGGTTGCATCACAGCCCGTGATCGAATTTTGTAAGAATTTCTCTCTCTTTCACTGTCTTTGTTTCATGGGTTTTTAAAAGTAATTTATTTTTATAATGGGGTTTAGCTGCTTTTCACTGCTGTGTTTATGCCGCTTTACACCCAATTGACTCACTTACAGAGAGCTATCAATACATAGGTTTTAAGATTCTTACTAGTCGGATATATTCTTGTGCGGTGAATAGGGGGTGTTGAGTCCAGTTCACTGAGCAAGGAGTAGGTCTTGTTTATTACATATTGGGTTTATGGAACGGTATCTGAGCTAATTTGAAACCCTTGTTTTATGCATCACCCCACCTCACCTTACCCGTTCAGCAGCCATAGTGTGTTTTCTAAATATGTGACTGTGTTCTGCCTTGTAATTCAGTTCAAGTGTAGCGGTTTTTACATTCCCTCTATAAGTGATAGCTTATGAAATGTGTCTTTTTCTGTGTGACGTATTTCACTTAGAATCGTCGTACCTAAACCCACTCATCATGCTGCTACTAGCCTTATGACATTTATTTCATGGCTGAGTGATATTCCATTGCACATGAGGTCCACAACTTCTTTATCCATTTTTCTCTTTCCTGGGATATTTAAGGTGTAACGAAGTGGAGGTTCTTGTCAACAGAGCAGCCCTAAACTTTGGGGTGCCTGTGTCTTGCTGATTTTTAGTTTTCCCAATTTGTACACCCATGAGTGGAAGTGCCCTATGCTCTCTAAGCTGTGTGTTTTAGATGTTTCAGGACACACCGTACACTTCTCCAGAGTGGCTGTTGGCAATTTACATCCCGCCCATCAGCGTAGCAAGGCTCCCATTTCTCCATGGCCTGTCCTGCATTTCTGGTTTTGACACTTTTTTCAGCATGGCCCTTTTGACCGATGGGAAGCGAGACTTCTTTGTAGCGCTGATTTGCATTTCCAGGTTGCTTGGTTGGCCAAAAAGGGCGTATGCGTTTTTTCCTGAATATATTCAGGAAAAAACGCATACGCCCTTTTTGGCCAAGGGCATCATGGTCGACGTTTTGCCGCTTTTCATGTGCTTTAAAGGCGATTCGAATCTACCTCCTGAAATCTGTTTCCTGTAATTCTGCCTTGCTTTCAAATACTCTTCGTTGCCTTCCCTCAATATATTTGTGGGCGAGAGTTATTATTTATAACTCTGCAGGTTTGTGAATTGCAGCGCTCCTGAGCTCCAATTTTCAACTCGCTTTTTTGGGAGCTCGCCGCAAAAGCGCAGGATTGCTTCAGGCCCTATTCTGGATCCGGGGGGCAGGCTGAGCCCGTGGTTAATTCTTCTTCCCGATGGGAAAATAGAATGACCTGTGCCTTTCCCAACACCTAGAGCTAGTCTCTCATAGGTTCCCCCTCTTCCCGTTCATCCTCAGGACAAATTGCAACCTGTACGGGACAGCAGGTTAAAGGCGCTGATTCTCCAAGTAGGGAGATTGCTAGTAAAGCGGCTTGAATTGCGAACCCGAGCACAAGGAGATGAGAAATGAGGTGCGTTTTAGAAACCTTTCCCTATCACACGATGTACCAACTTCTGGGTTTCTCATGCATGTTTTCGATGTAAGAAGATGCCCTTGAACCTGGAGATTTGGGACCCATGGGATGGGTACCATGCAGTATTACTTTAAAGGGTCTGCGTTTGCTCACCCAACCTCACCAAACCTCTCAGCCCCAAGAGTGTCCACCCTTATGTCTCATCCAGCTGTGGGTCTAGATATGGTCAATCCAGGTTGCATCACAGCCCGTGATCGAATTTTGTAAGAATTTCTCTCTCTTTCACTGTCTTTGTTTCATGGGTTTTTAAAAGTAATTTATTTTTATAATGGGGTTTAGCTGCTTTTCACTGCTGTGTTCATGCCGCTTTACACCCAATTGACTCACTTACAGAGAGCTATCAATACATAGGTTTTAAGATTCTTACTAGTCGGATATATTCTTGTGCGGTGAATAGGGGGTGTTGAGTCCAGTTCACTGAGCAAGGAGTAGGTCTTGTTTATTACATATTGGGTTTATGGAACGGTATCTGAGCTAATTTGAAACCCTTGTTTTATGCATCACCCCACCTCACCTTACCCGTTCAGCAGCCATAGTGTGTTTTCTAAATATGTGACTGTGTTCTGCCTTGTAATTCAGTTCAAGTGTAGCGGTTTTTACATTCCCTCTATAAGTGATAGCTTATGAAACGTGTCTTTTTCTGTGTCACGTATTTCACTTAGAATCGTCGTACCTAAACCCACTCATCATGCTGCTACTAGCCTTATGACATTTATTTCATGGCTGAGTGATATTCCATTGCACATGAGGTCCACAACTTCTTTATCCATTTTTCTCTTTCCTGGGATATTTAAGGTGTAACGAAGTGGAGGTTCTTGTCAACAGAGCAGCCCTAAACTTTGGGGTGCCTGTGTCTTGCTGATTTTTAGTTTTCCCAATTTGTACACCCATGAGTGGAAGTGCCCTATGCTCTCTAAGCTGTGTGTTTTAGATATTTCAGGACACACCGTACACTTCTCCAGAGTGGCTGTTGGCAATTTACATCCCGCCCATCAGCGTAGCAAGGCTCCCATTTCTCCATGGCCTGTCCTGCATTTCTGGTTTTGACACTTTTTTCAGCATGGCCCTTTTGACCGATGGGAAGCGAGACTTCTTTGTAGCGCTGATTTGCATTTCCAGGTTGCTTGGTTGGCCAAAAAGGGCGTATGCGTTTTTTCCTGAATATATTCAGGAAAAAACGCATACGCCCTTTTTGGCCAAGGGCATCATGGTCGACGTTTTGCCGCTTTTCATGTGCTTTAAAGGCGATTCGAATCTACCTCCTGAAATCTGTTCCCTGTAATTCTGCCTTGCTTTCAAATACTCTTCGTTGCCTTCCCTCAATATATTTGTGGGCGAGAGTTATTATTTATAACTCTGCAGGTTTGTGAATTGCAGCGCTCCTGAGCTCCAATTTTCAACTCGCTTTTTTGGGAGCTCGCCGCAAAAGCGCAGGATTGCTTCAGGCCCTATTCTGGTTCCGGGGGGCAGGCTGAGCCCGTGGTTAATTATTCTTCCTGATGGGAAAATAGAATGACCTGTGCCTTTCCCAACACCTAGAGCTAGTCTCTCATAGGTTCCCCCTCTTCCCGTTCATCCTCAGGACAAATTGCAACCTGTACGGGACAGCAGGTTAAAGGCGCTGATTCTCCAAGGAGGGAGATTGCTAGTAAAGCGGCTTGAATTGCGAACCCGAGCACAAGGAGATGAGAAATGAGGTGCGTTTTAGAAACCTTTCCCTATCACACGGTGTACCAACTTCTGGGTTTCTCATGCATGGTTTCGATGTAGGAAGTTGCCCTTGAACCTGGAGATTTGGGACCCATGGGATGGGTACCATGCAGTATTACTTTAAAGGGTCTGCGTTTGCTCACCCAACCTCACCAAACCTCTCAGCCCCAAGAGTGTCCACCCTTATGTCTCATCCAGCTGTGGGTCTAGATATGGTCAATCCAGGTTGCATCACAGCCCGTGATCGAATTTTGTAAGAATTTCTCTCTCTTTCACTGTCTTTGTTTCATGGGTTTTTAAAAGTAATTTATTTTTATAATGGGGTTTAGCTGCTTTTCACTGCTGTGTTTATGCCGCTTTACACCCAATTGACTCACTTACAGAGAGCTATCAATACATAGGTTTTAAGATTCTTACTAGTCGGATATATTCTTGTGCGGTGAATAGGGGGTGTTGAGTCCAGTTCACTGAGCAAGGAGTAGGTCTTGTTTATTACATATTGGGTTTATGGAACGGTATCTGAGCTAATTTGAAACCCTTGTTTTATGCATCACCCCACCTCACCTTACCCGTTCAGCAGCCATAGTGTGTTTTCTAAATATGTGACTGTGTTCTGCCTTGTAATTCAGTTCAAGTGTAGCGGTTTTTACATTCCCTCTATAAGTGATAGCTTATGAAACGTGTCTTTTTCTGTGTGACGTATTTCACTTAGAATCGTCGTACCTAAACCCACTCATCATGCTGCTACTAGCCTTATGACATTTATTTCATGGCTGAGTGATATTCCATTGCACATGAGGTCCACAACTTCTTTATCCATTTTTCTCTTTCCTGGGATATTTAAGGTGTAACGAAGTGGAGGTTCTTGTCAACAGAGCAGCCCTAAACTTTGGGGTGCCTGTGTCTTGCTGATTTTTAGTTTTCCCAATTTGTACACCCATGAGTGGAAGTACCCTATGCTCTCTAAGCTGTGTGTTTTAGATGTTTCAGGACACACCGTACACTTCTCCAGAGTGGCTGTTGGCAATTTACATCCCGCCCAACAGCGTAGCAAGGCTCCCATTTCTCCATGGCCTGTCCTGCATTTCTGGTTTTGACACTTTTTTCAGCATGGCCCTTTTGACCGATGGGAATTGAGACTTCTTTGTAGCGCTGATTTGCATTTCCAGGTTGCTTGGTTGGCCAAAAAGGGCGTATGCGTTTTTTCCTGAATATATTCAGGAAAAAACGCATACGCCCTTTTTGGCCAAGGGCATCATGGTCGACGTTTTGCCGCTTTTCATGTGCTTTAAAGGCGATTCGAATCTACCTCCTGAAATCTGTTTCCTGTAATTCTGCCTTGCTTTCAAATACTCTTCGTTGCCTTCCCTCAATATATTTGTGGGCGAGAGTTATTATTTATAACTCTGCAGGTTTGTGAATTGCAGCGCTCCTGAGCTCCAATTTTCAACTCGCTTTTTTGGGAGCTCGCCGCAAAAGCGCAGGATTGCTTCAGGCCCTATTCTGGTTCCGGGGGGCAGGCTGAGCCCGTGGTTAATTCTTCTTCCTGATGGGAAAATAGAATGACCTGTGCCTTTCCCAACACCTAGAGCTAGTCTCTCATAGGTTCCCCCTCTTCCGGTTCATCCTCAGGACAAATTGCAACCTGTACGGGACAGCAGGTTAAAGGCGCTGATTCTCCAAGGAGGGAGATTGCTAGTAAAGCGGCTTGAATTGCGAACCCGAGCACAAGGAGATGAGAAATGAGGTGCGTTTTAGAAACCTTTCCCTATCACACGGTGTACCAACTTCTGGGTTTCTCATGCATGGTTTCGATGTAGGAAGATGCCCTTGAACCTGGAGATTTGGGACCCATGGGATGGGTACCATGCAGTATTACTTTAAAGGGTCTGCGTTTGCTCACCCAACCTCACCAAACCTCTCAGCCCCAAGAG
The DNA here is from genome assembly GCF_028021215.1 of Eschrichtius robustus. Lineage (NCBI taxonomy): Eukaryota > Metazoa > Chordata > Mammalia > Artiodactyla > Eschrichtiidae > Eschrichtius > Eschrichtius robustus. The sequence goes on along the minus strand of NC_090827.1, from coordinate 21,794,826 downwards.
TGTCCACCCTTATGTCTCATCCAGCTGTGGGTCTAGATATGGTCAATCCAGGTTGCATCACAGCCCGTGATCGAATTTTGTAAGAATTTCTCTCTCTTTCACTGTCTTTGTTTCATGGGTTTTTAAAAGTAATTTATTTTTATAATGGGGTTTAGCTGCTTTTCACTGCTGTGTTTCTGCCGCTTTACACCCAATTGACTCACTTACAGAGAGCTATCAATACATAGGTTTTAAGATTCTTACTAGTCGGATATATTCTTGTGCGGTGAATAGGGGGTGTTGAGTCCAGTTCACTGAGCAAGGAGTAGGTCTTGTTTATTACATATTGGGTTTATGGAACGGTATCTGAGCTAATTTGAAACCCTTGTTTTATGCATCACCCCACCTCACCTTACCCGTTCAGCAGCCATAGTGTGTTTTCTAAATATGTGACTGTGTTCTGCCTTGTAATTCAGTTCAAGTGTAGCGGTTTTCACATTCCCTCTATAAGTGATAGCTTATCAAACGTGTCTTTTTCTGTGTGACGTATCTCACTTAGAATCGTCGTACCTAAACCCACTCATCATGCTGCTACTAGCCTTATGACATTTATTTCATGGCTGAGTGATATTCCATTGTACATGAGGTCCACAACTTCTTTATCCATTTTTCTCTTTCCTGGGATATTTAAGGTGTAACGAAGTGGAGTTTCTTGTCAACAGAGCAGCCCTAAACTTTGGGGTGCCTGTGTCTTGCTGATTTTTAGTTTTCCCAATTTGTACACCCATGAGTGGAAGTTCCCTATGCTCTCTAAGCTGTGTGTTTTAGATGTTTCAGGACACACCGTACACTTCTCCAGAGTGGCTGTTGGCAATTTACATCCCGCCCATCAGCGTAGCAAGGCTCCCATTTCTCCATGGCCTGTCCTGCATTTCTGGTTTTGACACTTTTTTCAGCATGACCCTTTTGACCGATGGGAAGCGAGACTTCTTTGTAGCGCTGATTTGCCTTTCCAGGTTGCTTGGTTGGCCAAAAAGGGCGTATGCGTTTTTTCCTGAATATATTCAGGAAAAAACGCATACGCCGTTTTTGGCCAAGGGCATCATGGTCGACGTTTTGCCGCTTTTCATGTGCTTTAAAGGTGATTCGAATCTACCTCCTGAAATCTGTTTCCCGTAATTCTGCCTTGCTTTCAAATACTCTTCGTTGCCTTCCCTCAATATATTTGTGGACGAGAGTTATTATTTATAACTCTGCAGGTTTGTGAATTGCAGTGCTCCTGAGCTCCAATTTTCAACTCGCTTTTTTGGGAGCTGGCCGCAAAAGCGCAGGATTGCTTCAGGCCCTATTCTGGTTCCGGGGGACAGGCTGAGCCCGTGGTTAATTCTTCTTCCTGATGGGAAAATAGAATGACCTGTGCCTTTCCCAACACCTAGAGCTAGTCTCTCATAGGTTCCCCCTCTTCCCGTTCATCCTCAGGACAAATTGCAACCTGTACGGGACAGCAGGTTAAAGGCGCTGATTCTCCAAGGAGGGAGATTGCTAGTAAAGCGGCTTGAATTGCGAACCCGAGCACAAGGAGATGAGAAATGAGGTGCGTTTTAGAAACCTTTCCCTATCACACGGTGTACCAACTTCTGGGTTTCTCATGCATGTTTTCGATGTAAGAAGATGCCCTTGAACCTGGAGATTTGGGACCCATGGGATGGGTACCATGCAGTATTACTTTGAAGGGTCTGCGTTTGCTCACCCAACCTCACCAAACCTCTCAGCCCCAAGAGTGTCCACCCTTATGTCTCATCCAGCTGTGGGTCTAGATATGGTCAATCCAGGTTGCATCACAGCCCGTGATCGAATTTTGTAAGAATTTCTCTCTCTTTCACTGTCTTTGTTTCATGGGTTTTTAAAAGTAATTTATTTTTATAATGGGGTTTAGCTGCTTTTCACTGCTGTGTTTATGCCGCTTTACACCCAATTGACTCACTTACAGAGAGCTATCAATACATAGGTTTTAAGATTCTTACTAGTCGGATATATTCTTGTGCGGTGAATAGGGGGTGTTGAGTCCAGTTCACTGAGCAAGGAGTAGGTCTTGTTTATTACATATTGGGTTTATGGAACGGTATCTGAGCTAATTTGAAACCCTTGTTTTATGCATCACCCCACCTCACCTTACCCGTTCAGCAGCCATAGTGTGTTTTCTAAATATGTGACTGTGTTCTGCCTTGTAATTCAGTTCAAGTGTAGCGGTTTTTACATTCCCTCTATAAGTGATAGCTTATGAAATGTGTCTTTTTCTGTGTGACGTATTTCACTTAGAATCGTCGTACCTAAACCCACTCATCATGCTGCTACTAGCCTTATGACATTTATTTCATGGCTGAGTGATATTCCATTGCACATGAGGTCCACAACTTCTTTATCCATTTTTCTCTTTCCTGGGATATTTAAGGTGTAACGAAGTGGAGGTTCTTGTCAACAGAGCAGCCCTAAACTTTGGGGTGCCTGTGTCTTGCTGATTTTTAGTTTTCCCAATTTGTACACCCATGAGTGGAAGTGCCCTATGCTCTCTAAGCTGTGTGTTTTAGATGTTTCAGGACACACCGTACACTTCTCCAGAGTGGCTGTTGGCAATTTACATCCCGCCCATCAGCGTAGCAAGGCTCCCATTTCTCCATGGCCTGTCCTGCATTTCTGGTTTTGACACTTTTTTCAGCATGGCCCTTTTGACCGATGGGAAGCGAGACTTCTTTGTAGCGCTGATTTGCATTTCCAGGTTGCTTGGTTGGCCAAAAAGGGCGTATGCGTTTTTTCCTGAATATATTCAGGAAAAAACGCATACGCCCTTTTTGGCCAAGGGCATCATGGTCGACGTTTTGCCGCTTTTCATGTGCTTTAAAGGCGATTCGAATCTACCTCCTGAAATCTGTTTCCTGTAATTCTGCCTTGCTTTCAAATACTCTTCGTTGCCTTCCCTCAATATATTTGTGGGCGAGAGTTATTATTTATAACTCTGCAGGTTTGTGAATTGCAGCGCTCCTGAGCTCCAATTTTCAACTCGCTTTTTTGGGAGCTCGCCGCAAAAGCGCAGGATTGCTTCAGGCCCTATTCTGGATCCGGGGGGCAGGCTGAGCCCGTGGTTAATTCTTCTTCCCGATGGGAAAATAGAATGACCTGTGCCTTTCCCAACACCTAGAGCTAGTCTCTCATAGGTTCCCCCTCTTCCCATTCATCCTCAGGACAAATTGCAACCTGTACGGGACAGCAGGTTAAAGGCACTGATTCTCCAAGGAGGGAGATTGCTAGTAAAGCGGCTTGAATTGCGAACCCGAGCACAAGGAGATGAGAAATGAGGTGCGTTTTAGAAACCTTTCCCTATCACACGGTGTACCAACTTCTGGGTTTCTCATGCATGGTTTCGATGTAGGAAGATGCCCTTGAACCTGGAGATTTGGGACCCATGGGATGGGTACCATGCAGTATTATTTTAAAGGGTCTGCGTTTGCTCACCCAACCTCACCAAACCTCTCAGCCCCAAGAGTGTCCACCCTTATGTCTCATCCAGCTGTGGGTCTAGATATGGTCAATCCAGGTTGCATCACAGCCCGTGATCGAATTTTTAAGAATTTCTCTCTCTTTCACTGTCTTTGTTTCATGGGTTTTTAAAAGTAATTTATTTTTATAATGGGGTTTAGCTGCTTTTCACTGCTGTGTTTCTGCCGCTTTACACCCAATTGACTCACTTACAGAGAGATATCAATACATAGGTTTTAAGATTCTAACTAGTCGGATATATTCTTGTGCGGTGAATAGGGGGTGTTGAGTCCAGTTCACTGAGCAAGGAGTAGGTCTTGTTTATTACATATTGGGTTTATGGAACGGTATCTGAGCTAATTTGAAACCCTTGTTTTATGCATCACCCCACCTCACCTTACCCGTTCAGCAGCCATAGTGTGTTTTCTAAATATGTGACTGTGTTCTGCCTTGTAATTCAGTTCAAGTGTAGCGGTTTTCACATTCCCTCTATAAGTGATAGCTTATCAAACGTGTCTTTTTCTGTGTGACGTATCTCACTTAGAATCGTCGTACCTAAACCCACTCATCATGCTGCTACTAGCCTTATGACATTTATTTCATGGCTGAGTGATATTCCATTGTACATGAGGTCCACAACTTCTTTATCCATTTTTCTCTTTCCTGGGTTATTTAAGGTGTAACGAAGTGGAGTTTCTTGTCAACAGAGCAGCCCTAAACTTTGGGGTGCCTGTGTCTTGCTGATTTTTAGTTTTCCCAATTTGTACACCCATGAGTGGAAGTGCCCTATGCTCTCTAAGCTGTGTGTTTTAGATGTTTCAGGACACACCGTACACTTCTCCAGAGTGGCTGTTGGCAATTTACATCCCGCCCATCAGCGTAGCAAGGCTCCCATTTCTCCATGGCCTGTCCTGCATTTCTGGTTTTGACACTTTTTTCAGCATGACCCTTTTGACCGATGGGAAGCGAGACTTCTTTGTAGCGCTGATTTGCCTTTCCAGGTTGCTTGGTTGTCCAAAAAGGGCGTATGCGTTTTTTCCTGAATATATTCAGGAAAAAACGCATACGCCGTTTTTGGCCAAGGGCATCATGGTCGACGTTTTGCCGCTTTTCATGTGCTTTAAAGGCGATTCGAATCTACCTCCTGAAATCTGTTTCCCGTAATTCTGCCTTGCTTTCAAATACTCTTCGTTGCCTTCCCTCAATATATTTGTGGACGAGAGTTATTATTTATAACTCTGCAGGTTTGTGAATTGCAGCGCTCCTGAGCTCCAATTTTCAACTCGCTTTTTTGGGAGCTCGCCGCAAAAGCGCAGGATTGCTTCAGGCCCTATTCTGGTTCCGGGGTACAGGCTGAGCCCGTGGTTAATTCTTCTTCCTGATGGGAAAATAGAATGACCTGTGCCTTTCCCAACACCTAGAGCTAGTCTCTCATAGGTTCCCCCTCTTCCCGTTCATCCTCAGGACAAATTGCAACCTGTACGGGACAGCAGGTTAACGGCGCTGATTCCCCAAGGAGGGAGATTGCTAGTAAAGCGGCTTGAATTGCGAACCCGAGCACAAGGAGATGAGAAATGAGGTGCGTTTTAGAAACCTTTCCCTATCACACGGTGTACCAACTTCTGGGTTTCTCATGCATGGTTTCGATGTAGGAAGATGCCCTTGAACCTGGAGATTTGGGACCCATGGGATGGGTACCATGCAGTATTACTTTAAAGGGTCTGCGTTTGCTCACCCAACCTCACCAAACCTCTCAGCCCCAAGAGTGTCCACCCTTATGTCTCATCCAGCTGTGGGTCTAGATATGGTCAATCCAGGTTGCATCACAGCCCGTGATCGAATTTTGTAAGAATTTCTCTCTCTTTCACTGTCTTTGTTTCATGGGTTTTTAAAAGTAATTTATTTTTATAATGGGGTTTAGCTGCTTTTCACTGCTGTGTTTCTGCCGCTTTACACCCAATTGACTCACTTACAGAGAGCTATCAATACATAGGTTTTAAGATTCTAACTAGTCGGATATATTCTTGTGCGGTGAATAGGGGGTGTTGAGTCCAGTTCACTGAGCAAGGAGTAGGTCTTGTTTATTACATATTGGGTTTATGGAACGGTATCTGAGCTAATTTGAAACCCTTGTTTTATGCATCACCCCACCTCACCTTACCCGTTCAGCAGCCATAGTGTGTTTTCTAAATATGTGACTGTGTTCTGCCTTGTAATTCAGTTCAAGTGTAGCGGTTTTCACATTCCCTCTATAAGTGATAGCTTATGGAACGTGTCTTTTTCTGTGTGACGTATCTCACTTAGAATTGTCGTACCTAAACCCACTCATCATGCTGCTACTAGCCTTATGACATTTATTTCATGGCTGAGTGATATTCCATTGCACATGAGGTCCACAACTTCTTTATCCATTTTTCTCTTTCCTGGGATATTTAAGGTGTAACGAAGTGGAGTTTCTTGTCAACAGAGCAGCCCTAAACTTTGGGGTGCCTGTGTCTTGCTGATTTTTAGTTTTCCCAATTTGTACACCCATGAGTGGAAGTGCCCTATGCTCTCTAAGCTGTGTGTTTTAGATGTTTCAGGACACACCGTACACTTCTCCAGAGTGGCTGTTGGCAATTTACATCCCGCCCATCAGCGTAGCAAGGCTCCCATTTCTCCATGGCCTGTCCTGCATTTCTGGTTTTGACACTTTTTTCAGCATGACCCTTTTGACCGATGGGAAGCGAGACTTCTTTGTAGCGCTGATTTGCCTTCCCAGGTTGCTTGGTTGGCCAAAAAGGGCGTATGCGTTTTTTCCTGAATATATTCAGGAAAAAACGCATACTCCGTTTTTGGCCAAGGGCATCATGGTCGACGTTTTGCCGCTTTTCATGTGCTTTAAAGGCGATTCGAATCTACCTCCTGAAATCTGTTTCCCGTAATTCTGCCTTGCTTTCAAATACTCTTCGTTGCCTTCCCTCAATATATTTGTGGACGAGAGTTATTATTTATAACTCTGCAGGTTTGTGAATTGCAGTGCTCCTGAGCTCCAATTTTCAACTCGCTTTTTTGGGAGCTCGCCGCAAAAGCGCAGGATTGCTTCAGGCCCTATTCTGGTTCCGGGGGACAGGCTGAGCCCGTGGTTAATTCTTCTTCCTGATGGGAAAATAGAATGACCTGTGCCTTTCCCAACACCTAGAGCTAGTCTCTCATAGGTTCCCCCTCTTCCCGTTCATCCTCAGGACAAATTGCAACCTGTACGGGACAGCAGGTTAAAGGCGCTGATTCTCCAAGGAGGGAGATTGCTAGTAAAGCGGCTTGAATTGCGAACCCGAGCACAAGGAGATGAGAAATGAGGTGCGTTTTAGAAACCTTTCCCTATCACACGGTGTACCAACTTCTGGGTTTCTCATGCATGGTTTCGATGTAGGAAGATGCCCTTGAACCTGGAGATTTGGGACCCATGGGATGGGTACCATGCAGTATTACTTTAAAGGGTCTGCGTTTGCTCACCCAACCTCACCAAACCTCTCAGCCCCAAGAGTGTCCACCCTTATGTCTCATCCAGCTGTGGGTCTAGATATGGTCAATCCAGGTTGCATCACAGCCCGTGATCGAATTTTGTAAGAATTTCTCTCTCTTTCACTGTCTTTGTTTCATGGGTTTTTAAAAGTAATTTATTTTTATAATGGGGTTTAGCTGCTTTTCACTGCTGTGTATCTGCCGCTTTACACCCAATTGACTCACTTACAGAGAGCTATCAATACATAGGTTTTAAGATTCTAACTAGTCGGATATATTCTTGTGCGGTGAATAGGGGGTGTTGAGTCCAGTTCACTGAGCAAGGAGTAGGTCTTGTTTATTACATATTGGGTTTATGGAACGGTATCTGAGCTAATTTGAAACCCTTGTTTTATGCATCACCCCACCTCACCTTACCCGTTCAGCAGCCATAGTGTGTTTTCTAAATATGTGACTGTGTTCTGCCTTGTAATTCAGTTCAAGTGTAGCGGTTTTCACATTCCCTCTATAAATGATAACTTATGAAACGTGTCTTTTTCTGTGTGACGTATCTCACTTAGAATTGTCGTACCTAAACCCACTCATCATGCTGCTACTAGCCTTATGACATTTATTTCATGGCTGAGTGATATTCCATTGCACATGAGGTCCACAACTTCTTTATCCATTTTTCTCTTTCCTGGGATATTTAAGGTGTAACGAAGTGGAGTTTCTTGTCAACAGAGCAGCCCTAAACTTTGGGGTGCCTGTGTCTTGCTGATTTTTAGTTTTCCCAATTTGTACACCCATGAGTGGAAGTGCCCTATGCTCTCTAAGCTGTGTGTTTTAGATGTTTCTGGACACACTGTACACTTCTCCAGAGTGGCTGTTGGCAATTTACATCCCGCCCATCAGCGTAGCAAGGCTCCCATTTCTCCATGGCCTGTCCTGCATTTCTGGTTTTGACACTTTTTTCAGCATGACCCTTTTGACCGATGGGAAGCGAGACTTCTTTGTAGCGCTGATTTGCCTTTCCAGGTTGCTTGGTTGGCCAAAAAGGGCGTATGCGTTTTTTCCTGAATATATTCAGGAAAAAACGCATACGCCGTTTTTGGCCAAGGGCATCATGGTCGACGTTTTGCCGCTTTTCATGTGCTTTAAAGGCGATTCGAATCTACCTCCTGAAATCTGTTTCCCGTAATTCTGCCTTGCTTTCAAATACTCTTCGTTGCCTTCCCTCAATATATTTGTGGACGAGAGTTATTATTTATAACTCTGCAGGTTTGTGAATTGCAGTGCTCCTGAGCTCCAATTTTCAACTCACTTTTTTGGGAGCTGGCCGCAAAAGCGCTGGATTGCTTCAGGCCCTATTCTGGTTCCGGGGGACAGGCTGAGCCCGTGGTTAATTCTTCTTCCTGATGGGAAAATAGAATGACCTGTGCCTTTCCCAACACCTAGAGCTAGTCTCTCATAGGTTCCCCCTCTTCCCGTTCATCCTCAGGACAAATTGCAACCTGTACGGGACAGCAGGTTAAAGGTGCTGATTCTCCAAGGAGGGAGATTGCTAGTAAAGCGGCTTGAATTGCGAACCCGAGCACAATAAGATGAGAAATGAGGTGCGTTTTAGAAAACTTTCCCTATCACACGGTGTACCAACTTCTGGGTTTCTCATGCATGTTTTCGATGTAGGAAGATGCCCTTGAACCTGGAGTTTTGGGACCCATGGGATGGGTACCATGCAGTATTACTTTAAACGGTCTGCGTTTGCTCACCCAACCTCACCAAACCTCTCAGCCCCAAGAGTGTCCACCCTTATGTCTCATCCAGCTGTGGGTCTAGATATGGTCAATCCAGTTTGCATCACAGCCCGTGAACGAATTTTGTAAGAATTTCTCTCTCTTTCACTGTCTTTGTTTCATGGGTTTTTAAAAGTAATTTATTTTTATAATGCGGGTTAGCTGCTTTTCACTGCTGTGTTTATGCCGCTTTACACCCAATTGACTCACTTACAGAGAGCTATCAATACATAGGTTTTAAGATTCTTACTAGTCGGATATATTCTTGTGCGGTGAATAGGGGGTGTTGAGTCCAGTTCACTGAGCAAGGAGTAGGTGTTGTTTATTACATATTGGGTTTATGGAACGGTATCTGAGCTAATTTGAAACGCTTGTTTTATGCATCACCCCACCTCACCTTACCCGTTCAGCAGCCATAGTGTGTTTTCTAAATATGTGACTGTGTTCTGCCTTGTAATTCAGTTCAAGTGTAGCCGTTTTTACATTCCCTCTATAAGTGATAGCTTATGAAACGTGTCTTTTTCTGTGTGACGTATTTCACTTAGAATCGTCGTACCTAAACCCACTCATCATGCTGCTACTAGCCTTATGACATTTATTTCATGGCTGAGTGATATTCCATTTTACATGAGGTCCACAACTTCTTTATCCATTTTTCTCTTTCCTGGGATATTTAAGGTGTAACGAAGTGGAGGTTCTTGTCAACAGAGCAGCCCTAAACTTTGGGGTGCCTGTGTCTTGCTGATTTTTAGTTTTCCCAATTTGTAGACCCATGAGTGGAAGTGCCCTATGCTCTCTAAGCTGTGTGTTTTAGATGTTTCAGGACACACCGTACACTTCTCCAGAGTGGCTGTTGGCAATTTACATCCCGCTCATCAGCGTAGCAAGGCTCCCATTTCTCCATGGCCTGTCCTGTATTTCTGGTTTTGACACTTTTTTCAGCATGGCCCTTTTGACTGAAGGGAAGCGAGACTTCTTTGTAGCGCTGATTTGCCTTTCCAGGTTGCTTGGTTGGCCAAAAAGGGCGTATGCGTTTTTTCCTGAATATATTCAGGAAAAAACGCATACGCCCTTTTTGGCCAAGGACATCATGGTCGACGTTTTGCCGCTTTTCATGTGCTTTAAAGGCGATTCTAATCTACCTCCTGAAATCTGTTTCCTGTAATTCTGCCTTGCTTTCAAATACTCTTCGTTGCCTTCCTTCAATATATTTGTGGGCAAGAGTTATTATTTATAACTCTGCAGGTTTGTGAATTGCAGCGCTCCTGAGCTCCAATTTTCAACTCGCTTTTTTGGGAGCTGGCCGCAAAAGCGCAGGATTGCTTCAGGCCCTATTCTGGTTCCGGGGGGCAGGCTGAGCCCGTGGTTAATTCTTCTTCCTGATGGGAAAATAGAATGACCTGTGCCTTTCCCAACACCTAGAGCTAGTCTCTCATAGGTTCCCCCTCTTCCGGTTCATCCTCAGGACAAATTGCAACCTGTACGGGACAGCAGGTTAAAGGCGCTGATTCTCCAAGGAGGGAGATTGCTAGTAAAGCGGCTTGAATTGCGAACCCGAGCACAAGGAGATGAGAAATGAGGTGCGTTTTAGAAACCTTTCCCTATCACACGGTGTACCAACTTCTGGGTTTCTCATGCATGTTTTCGATGTAGGAAGATGCCCTTGAACCTGGAGATTTGGGACCCATGGGATGGGTACCATGCAGTATTACTTTAAAGGGTCTGCGTTTGCTCACCCAACCTCACCAAACCTCTCAGCCCCAAGAGTGTCCACCCTTATGTCTCATCCAGCTGTGGGTCTAGATATGGTCAATCCAGGTTGCATCACAGCCCGTGATCGAATTTTGTAAGAATTTCTCTCTCTTTCACTGTCTTTGTTTCATGGGTTTTTAAAAGTAATTTATTTTTATAATGGGGTTTAGCTGCTTTTCACTGCTGTGTTTATGCCGCTTTACACCCAATTGACTCACTTACAGAGAGCTATCAATACATAGGTTTTAAGATTCTTACTAGTCGGATATATTCTTGTGCGGTGAATAGGGGGTGTTGAGTCCAGTTCACTGAGCAAGGAGTAGGTCTTGTTTATTACATATTGGGTTTATGGAACGGTATCAGAGCTAATTTGAAACCCTTGTTTTATGCATCACCCCACCTCACCTTACCCGTTCAGCGGCCATAGTGTGTTTTCTAAATATGTGACTGTGTTCTGCCTTGTAATTCAGTTCAAGTGTAGCCGTTTTTACATTCCCTCTATAAGTGATAGCTTATGAAACGTGTCTTTTTCTGTGTGACGTATTTCACTTAGAATCGTCGTACCTAAACCCACTCATCATGCTGCTACTAGCCTTATGACATTTATTTCATGGCTGAGTGATATTCCATTTTACATGAGGTCCACAACTTCTTTATCCATTTTTCTCTTTCCTGGGATATTTAAGGTGTAACGAAGTGGAGGTTCTTGTCAACAGAGCAGCCCTAAAGTTTGGGGTGCCTGTGTCTTGCTGATTTTTAGTTTTCCCAATTTGTACACCCATGAGTGGAAGTGCCCTGTGCTCTCTAAGCTGTGTGTTTTAGATGTTTCAGGACACACCGTACACTTCTCCAGAGTGGCTGTTGGCAATTTACATCCCGCTCATCAGCGTAGCAAGGCTCCCATTTCTCCATGGCCTGTCCTGCATTTCTGGTTTTGACACTTTTTTCAGCATGGCCCTTTTGACTGAAGGGAAGCGAGACTTCTTTGTAGCGCTGATTTGCCTTTCCAGGTTGCTTGGTTGGCCAAAAAGGGCGTATGCGTTTTTTCCTGAATATATTCAGGAAAAAACGCATACGCCCTTTTTGGCCAAGGACATCATGGTCGACGTTTTGCCGCTTTTCATGTGCTTTAAAGGCGATTCTAATCTACCTCCTGAAATCTGTTTCCTGTAATTCTGCCTTGCTTTCAAATACTCTTCGTTGCCTTCCCTCAATATATTTGTGGGCAAGAGTTATTATTTATAACTCTGCAGGTTTGTGAATTGCAGCGCTCCTGAGCTCCAATTTTCAACTCGCTTTTTTGGGAGCTGGCCGCAAAAGCGCAGGATTGCTTCAGGCCCTATTCTGGTTCCGGGGTCAGGCTGAGCCCGTGGTTAATTCTTTTTCCTGATGGGAAAATAGAATGACCTGTGCCTTTCCCAACACCTAGAGCTAGTCTCTCATAGGTTCCCCCTCTTCCGGTTCATCCTCAGGACAAATTGCAACCTGTACGGGACAGCAGGTTAAAGGCGCTGATTCTCCAAGGAGGGAGATTGCTAGTAAAGCGGCTTGAATTGCGAACCCGAGCACAAGGAGATGAGAAATGAGGTGCGTTTTAGAAACCTTTCCCTATCACACGGTGTACCAACTTCTGGGTTTCTCATGCATGTTTTCGATGTAGGAAGATGCCCTTGAACCTGGAGATTTGGGACCCATGGGATGGGTACCATGCAGTATTACTTTAAAGGGTCTGCGTTTGCTCACCCAACCTCACCAAACCTCTCAGCCCCAAGAGTGTCCACCCTTATGTCTCATCCAGCTGTGGGTCTAGATATGGTCAATCCAGGTTGCATCACAGCCCGTGATCGAATTTTGTAAGAATTTCTCTCTCTTTCACTGTCTTTGTTTCATGGGTTTTTAAAAGTAATTTATTTTTATAATGGGGTTTAGCTGCTTTTCACTGCTGTGTTTATGCCGCTTTACACCCAATTGACTCACTTACAGAGAGCTATCAATACATAGGTTTTAAGATTCTTACTAGTCGGATATATTCTTGTGCGGTGAATAGGGGGTGTTGAGTCCAGTTCACTGAGCAAGGAGTAGGTCTTGTTTATTACATATTGGGTTTATGGAACGGTATCTGAGCTAATTTGAAACCCTTGTTTTATGCATCACCCCACCTCACCTTACCCGTTCAGCAGCCATAGTGTGTTTTCTAAATATGTGACTGTGTTCTGCCTTGTAATTCAGTTCAAGTGTAGCCGTTTTTACATTCCCTCTATAAGTGATAGCTTATGAAACGTGTCTTTTTCTGTGTGATGTATTTCACTTAGAATCGTCGTACCTAAACCCACTCATCATGCTGCTACTAGCCTGATGACATTTATTTCATGGCTGAGTGATATTCCATTTTACATGAGGTCCACAACTTCTTTATCCATTTTTCTCTTTCCTGGGATATTTAAGGTGTAACGAAGTGGAGGTTCTTGTCAACAGAGCAGCCCTAAACTTTGGGGTGCCTGTGTCTTGCTGATTTTTAGTTTTCCCAATTTGTACACCCATGAGTGGAAGTGCCCTATGCTCTCTAAGCTGTGTGTTTTAGATGTTTCTGGACACACCGTACACTTCTCCAGAGTGGCTGTTGGCAATTTACATCCCGCTCATCAGCGTAGCAAGGCTCCCATTTCTCCATGGCCTGTCCTGCATTTCTGGTTTTGACACTTTTTTCAGCATGGCCCTTTTGACTGAAGGGAAGCGAGACTTCTTTGTAGCGCTGATTTGCCTTTCCAGGTTGCTTGGTTGGCCAAAATGGGCCTATGCGTTTTTTCCTGAATATATTCAGGAAAAAACGCATACGCCCTTTTTGGCCAAGGACATCATGGTCGACGTTTTGCCGCTTTTCATGTGCTTTAAAGGCGATTCTAATCTACCTCCTGAAATCTGTTTCCTGTAATTCTGCCTTGCTTTCAAATACTCTTCGTTGCCTTCCCTCAATATATTTGTGGGCAAGAGTTATTATTTATAACTCTGCAGGTTTGTGAATTGCAGCGCTCCTGAGCTCCAATTTTCAACTCGCTTTTTTGGGAGCTGGCCGCAAAAGCGCAGGATTGCTTCAGGCCCTATTCTGGTTCCGGGGTCAGGCTGAGCCCGTGGTTAATTCTTTTTCCTGATGGGAAAATAGAATGACCTGTGCCTTTCCCAACACCTAGAGCTAGTCTCTCATAGGTTCCCCCTCTTCCGGTTCATCCTCAGGACAAATTGCAACCTGTACGGGACAGCAGGTTAAAGGCGCTGATTCTCCAAGGAGGGAGATTGCTAGTAAAGCGGCTTGAATTGCGAACCCGAGCACAAGGAGATGAGAAATGAGGTGCGTTTTAGAAACCTTTCCCTATCACACGGTGTACCAACTTCTGGGTTTCTCATGCATGTTTTCGATGTAGGAAGATGCCCTTGAACCTGGAGATTTGGGACCCATGGGATGGGTACCATGCAGTATTACTTTAAAGGGTCTGCGTTTGCTCACCCAACCTCACCAAACCTCTCAGCCCCAAGAGTGTCCACCCTTATGTCTCATCCAGCTGTGGGTCTAGATATGGTCAATCCAGGTTGCATCACAGCCCGTGATCGAATTTTGTAAGAATTTCTCTCTCTTTCACTGTCTTTGTTTCATGGGTTTTTAAAAGTAATTTATTTTTATAATGGGGTTTAGCTGCTTTTCACTGCTGTGTTTATGCCGCTTTACACCCAATTGACTCACTTACAGAGAGCTATCAATACATAGGTTTTAAGATTCTTACTAGTCGGATATATTCTTGTGCGGTGAATAGGGGGTGTTGAGTCCAGTTCACTGAGCAAGGAGTAGGTCTTGTTTATTACATATTGGGTTTATGGAACGGTATCTGAGCTAATTTGAAACCCTTGTTTTATGCATCACCCCACCTCACCTTACCCGTTCAGCAGCCATAGTGTGTTTTCTAAATATGTGACTGTGTTCTGCCTTGTAATTCAGTTCATGTGTAGCCGTTTTTACATTCCCTCTATAAGTGATAGCTTATGAAACGTGTCTTTTTCTGTGTGATGTATTTCACTTAGAATCGTCGTACCTAAACCCACTCATCATGCTGCTACTAGCCTGATGACATTTATTTCATGGCTGAGTGATATTCCATTTTACATGAGGTCCACAACTTCTTTATCCATTTTTCTCTTTCCTGGGATATTTAAGGTGTAACGAAGTGGAGGTTCTTGTCAACAGAGCAGCCCTAAACTTTGGGGTGCCTGTGTCTTGCTGATTTTTAGTTTTCCCAATTTGTACACACATGAGTGGAAGTGCCCTATGCTCTCTAAGTGTGTGTTTTAGATGTTTCAGGACACACCGTACACTTCTCCAGAGTGGCTGTTGGCAATTTACATCCCGCTCATCAGCGTAGCAAGGCTCCCATTTCTCCATGGCCTGTCCTGCATTTCTGGTTTTGACACTTTTTTCAGCATGGCCCTTTTGACTGAAGGGAAGCGAGACTTCTTTGTAGCGCTGATTTGCCTTTCCAGGTTGCTTGGTTGGCCAAAAAGGGCGTATGCGTTTTTTCCTGAATATATTCAGGAAAAAACGCATACGCCCTTTTTGGCCAAGGACATCATGGTCGACGTTTTGCCGCTTTTCATGTGCTTTAAAGGCGATTCGAATCTACCTCCTGAAATCTGTTACCTGTAATTCTGCCTTGCTTTCAAATACTCTTTGTTGCCTTCCCTCAATATATTTGTGGACGAGAGTTATCATTTATAACTCTGCAGGTTTGTGAATTGCAGTGCTCCTGAGCTCCAATTTTCAACTCGCTTTTATGGGAGCTGGCTGCAAAAGCGTAGGATTGCTTCAGGCCCTATTCTGGTTCCGGTGGGCAGGCTGAGCCCGTGGTTAATTCTTCTTCCTGATGGGAAAATAGAATGACCTGTGCCTTTCCCAACTCCTAGAGCTAGTCTCTCATAGGTTCCCCCTCTTCCCGTTCATCCTCAGGACAAATTGCAACCTGTACGGGACAGCAGGTTAAAGGTGCTGATTCTCCAATGAGGGAGATTGCTAGTAAAGCGGCTTGAATTGCGAACCCGAGCACAAGGAGATGAGAAATGAGGTGCGTTTTAGAAACCTTTCCCTATCACACGGTGTACCAACTTCTGGGTTTCTCATGCATGTTTTCGATGTAGGAAGATGCCCTTGAACCTGGAGATTTGGGACCCATGGGATGGGTACCATGCAGTATTACTTTAAAGGGTCTGCGTTTGCTCACCCAACCTCACCAAACCTCTCAGCCCCAAGAGTGTCCACCCTTATGTCTCATCCAGCTGTGGGTCTAGATATGGTCAATCCAGGTTGCATCACAGCCCGTGATCGAATTTTGTAAGAATTTCTCTCTCTTTCACTGTCTTTGTTTCATGGGTTTTTAAAAGTAATTTATTTTTATAATGGGGTTTAGCTGCTTTTCACTGCTGTGTTTATGCCGCTTTACACCCAATTGACTCACTTACAGAGAGCTATCAATACATAGGTTTTAAGATTCTTACTAGTCGGATATATTCTTGTGCGGTGAATAGGGGGTGTTGAGTCCAGTTCACTGAGCAAGGAGTAGGTCTTGTTTATTACATATTGGGTTTATGGAACGGTATCTGAGCTAATTTGAAACCCTTGTTTTATGCATCACCCCACCTCACCTTACCCGTTCAGCAGCCATAGTGTGTTTTCTAAATATGTGACTGTGTTCTGCCTTGTAATTCAGTTCAAGTGTAGCCGTTTTTACATTCCCTCTATAAGTGATAGCTTATGAAACGTGTCTTTTTCTGTGTGATGTATTTCACTTAGAATCGTCGTACCTAAACCCACTCATCATGCTGCTACTAGCCTGATGACATTTATTTCATGGCTGAGTGATATTCCATTTTACATGAGGTCCACAACTTCTTTATCCATTTTTCTCTTTCCTGGGATATTTAAGGTGTAACGAAGTGGAGGTTCTTGTCAACAGAGCAGCCCTAAACTTTGGGGTGCCTGTGTCTTGCTGATTTTTAGTTTTCCCAATTTGTACACCCATGAGTGGAAGTGCCCTATGCTCTCTAAGCTGTGTGTTTTAGATGTTTCTGGACACACCGTACACTTCTCCAGAGTGGCTGTTGGCAATTTACATCCCGCTCATCAGCGTAGCAAGGCTCCCATTTCTCCATGGCCTGTCCTGCATTTCTGGTTTTGACACTTTTTTCAGCATGGCCCTTTTGACTGAAGGGAAGCGAGACTTCTTTGTAGCGCTGATTTGCCTTTCCAGGTTGCTTGGTTGGCCAAAATGGGCCTATGCGTTTTTTCCTGAATATATTCAGGAAAAAACGCATACGCCCTTTTTGGCCAAGGACATCATGGTCGACGTTTTGCCGCTTTTCATGTGCTTTAAAGGCGATTCTAATCTACCTCCTGAAATCTGTTTCCTGTAATTCTGCCTTGCTTTCAAATACTCTTCGTTGCCTTCCCTCAATATATTTGTGGGCAAGAGTTATTATTTATAACTCTGCAGGTTTGTGAATTGCAGCGCTCCTGAGCTCCAATTTTCAACTCGCTTTTTTGGGAGCTGGCCGCAAAAGCGCAGGATTGCTTCAGGCCCTATTCTGGTTCCGGGGTCAGGCTGAGCCCGTGGTTAATTCTTTTTCCTGATGGGAAAATAGAATGACCTGTGCCTTTCCCAACACCTAGAGCTAGTCTCTCATAGGTTCCCCCTCTTCCGGTTCATCCTCAGGACAAATTGCAACCTGTACGGGACAGCAGGTTAAAGGCGCTGATTCTCCAAGGAGGGAGATTGCTAGTAAAGCGGCTTGAATTGCGAACCCGAGCACAAGGAGATGAGAAATGAGGTGCGTTTTAGAAACCTTTCCCTATCACACGGTGTACCAACTTCTGGGTTTCTCATGCATGTTTTCGATGTAGGAAGATGCCCTTGAACCTGGAGATTTGGGACCCATGGGATGGGTACCATGCAGTATTACTTTAAAGGGTCTGCGTTTGCTCACCCAACCTCACCAAACCTCTCAGCCCCAAGAGTGTCCACCCTTATGTCTCATCCAGCTGTGGGTCTAGATATGGTCAATCCAGGTTACATCACAGCCCGTGATCGAATTTTGTAAGAATTTCTCTCTCTTTCACTGTCTTTGTTTCATGGGTTTTTAAAAGTAATTTATTTTTATAATGGGGTTTAGCTGCTTTTCACTGCTGTGTTTATGCCGCTTTACACCCAATTGACTCACTTACAGAGAGCTATCAATACATAGGTTTTAAGATTCTTACTAGTCGGATATATTCTTGTGCGGTGAATAGGGGGTGTTGAGTCCAGTTCACTGAGCAAGGAGTAGGTCTTGTTTATTACATATTGGGTTTATGGAACGGTATCTGAGCTAATTTGAAACCCTTGTTTTATGCATCACCCCACCTCACCTTACCCGTTCAGCAGCCATAGTGTGTTTTCTAAATATGTGACTGTGTTCTGCCTTGTAATTCAGTTCATGTGTAGCCGTTTTTACATTCCCTCTATAAGTGATAGCTTATGAAACGTGTCTTTTTCTGTGTGATGTATTTCACTTAGAATCGTCGTACCTAAACCCACTCATCATGCTGCTACTAGCCTGATGACATTTATTTCATGGCTGAGTGATATTCCATTTTACATGAGGTCCACAACTTCTTTATCCATTTTTCTCTTTCCTGGGATATTTAAGGTGTAACGAAGTGGAGGTTCTTGTCAACAGAGCAGCCCTAAACTTTGGGGTGCCTGTGTCTTGCTGATTTTTAGTTTTCCCAATTTGTACACACATGAGTGGAAGTGCCCTATGCTCTCTAAGTGTGTGTTTTAGATGTTTCAGGACACACCGTACACTTCTCCAGAGTGGCTGTTGGCAATTTACATCCCGCTCATCAGCGTAGCAAGGCTCCCATTTCTCCATGGCCTGTCCTGCATTTCTGGTTTTGACACTTTTTTCAGCATGGCCCTTTTGACTGAAGGGAAGCGAGACTTCTTTGTAGCGCTGATTTGCCTTTCCAGGTTGCTTGGTTGGCCAAAATGGGCCTATGCGTTTTTTCCTGAATATATTCAGGAAAAAACGCATACGCCCTTTTTGGCCAAGGACATCATGGTCGACGTTTTGCCGCTTTTCATGTGCTTTAAAGGCGATTCGAATCTACCTCCTGAAATCTGTTACCTGTAATTCTGCCTTGCTTTCAAATACTCTTTGTTGCCTTCCCTCAATATATTTGTGGACGAGAGTTATCATTTATAACTCTGCAGGTTTGTGAATTGCAGTGCTCCTGAGCTCCAATTTTCAACTCGCTTTTATGGGAGCTGGCTGCAAAAGCGTAGGATTGCTTCAGGCCCTATTCTGGTTCCGGTGGGCAGGCTGAGCCCGTGGTTAATTCTTCTTCCTGATGGGAAAATAGAATGACCTGTGCCTTTCCCAACTCCTAGAGCTAGTCTCTCATAGGTTCCCCCTCTTCCCGTTCATCCTCAGGACAAATTGCAACCTGTACGGGACAGCAGGTTAAAGGTGCTGATTCTCCAAGGAGGGAGATTGCTAGTAAAGCGGCTTGAATTGCGAACCCGAGCACAAGGAGATGAGAAATGAGGTGCGTTTTAGAAACCTTTCCCTATCACACGGTGTACCAACTTCTGGGTTTCTCATGCATGTTTTCGATGTAGGAAGATGCCCTTGAACCTGGAGATTTGGGACCCATGGGATGGGTACCATGCAGTATTACTTTAAAGGGTCTGCGTTTGCTCACCCAACCTCACCAAACCTCTCAGCCCCAAGAGTGTCCACCCTTATGTCTCATCCAGCTGTGGGTCTAGATATGGTCAATCCAGGTTGCATCACAGCCCGTGATCGAATTTTGTAAGAATTTCTCTCTCTTTCACTGTCTTTGTTTCATGGGTTTTTAAAAGTAATTTATTTTTATAATGGGGTTTAGCTGCTTTTCACTGCTGTGTTTATGCCGCTTTACACCCAATTGACTCACTTACAGAGAGCTATCAATACATAGGTTTTAAGATTCTTACTAGTCGGATATATTCTTGTGCGGTGAATAGGGGGTGTTTAGTCCAGTTCACTGAGCTAGGAGTAGGTCTTGTTTATTACATATTGGGTTTATGGAATGGTATCAGAGCTAATTTGAAACCCTTGTTTTATGCATCACCCCATCTCACCTTACCCGTTCAGCGGCCATAGTGTGTTTTCTAAATATGTGACTGTGTTCTGCCTTGTAATTCAGTTCAAGTGTAGCCGTTTTTACATTCCCTCTATAAGTGATAGCTTATGAAACGTGTCTTTTTCTGTGTGACGTATTTCACTTAGAATCGTCGTACCTAAACCCACTCATCATGCTGCTACTAGCCTTATGACATTTATTTCATGGCTGAGTGATATTCCATTTTACATGAGGTCCACAACTTCTTTATCCATTTTTCTCTTTCCTGGGATATTTAAGGTGTAACGAAGTGGAGGTTCTTGTCAACAGAGCAGCCCTAAAGTTTGGGGTGCCTGTGTCTTGCTGATTTTTAGTTTTCCCAATTTGTACACCCATGAGTGGAAGTGCCCTGTGCTCTCTAAGCTGTGTGTTTTAGATGTTTCAGGACACACCGTACACTTCTCCAGAGTGGCTGTTGGCAATTTACATCCTGCTCATCAGCGTAGCAAGGCTCCCATTTCTCCATGGCCTGTCCTGCATTTCTGGTTTTGACACTTTTTTCAGCATGGCCCTTTTGACTGAAGGGAAGCGAGACTTCTTTGTAGCGCTGATTTGCCTTTCCAGGTTGCTTGGTTGGCCAAAAAGGGCGTATGCGTTTTTTCCTGAATATATTCAGGAAAAAACGCATACGCCCTTTTTGGCCAAGGACATCATGGTCGACGTTTTGCCGATTTTCATGTGCTTTAAAGGCGATTCTAATCTACCTCCTGAAATCTGTTTCCTGTAATTCTGCCTTGCTTTCAAATACTCTTCGTTGCCTTCCCTCAATATATTTGTGGGCAAGAGTTATTATTTATAACTCTGCAGGTTTGTGAATTACAGCGCTCCTGAGCTCCAATTTTCAACTCGCTTTTTTGGGAGCTGGCCGCAAAAGCGCAGGATTGCTTCAGGCCCTATTCTGGTTCCGGGGGTCAGGCTGAGCCCGTGGTTAATTCTTCTTCCTGATGGGAAAATAGAATGACCTGTGCCTTTCCCAACACCTAGAGCTAGTCTCTCATAGGTTCCCCCTCTTCCGGTTCATCCTCAGGACAAATTGCAACCTGTACGGGACAGCAGGTTAAAGGCGCTGATTCTCCAAGGAGGGAGATTGCTAGTAAAGCGGCTTGAATTGCGAACCCGAGCACAAGGAGATGAGAAATGAGGTGCGTTTTAGAAACCTTTCCCTATCACACGGTGTACCAACTTCTGGGTTTCTCATGCATGTTTTCGATGTAGGAAGATGCCCTTGAACCTGGAGATTTGGGACCCATGGGATGGGTACCATGCAGTATTACTTTAAAGGGTCTGCGTTTGCTCACCCAATCTCACCAAACCTCTCAGCCCCAAGAGTGTCCACCCTTATGTCTCATCCAGCTGTGGGTCTAGATATGGTCAATCCAGGTTGCATCACAGCCCGTGATCGAATTTTGTAAGAATTTCTCTCTCTTTCACTGTCTTTGTTTCATGGGTTTTTAAAAGTAATTTATTTTTATAATGGGGTTTAGCTGCTTTTCACTGCCGTGTTTATGCCGCTTTACACCCAATTGACTCACTTACAGAGAGCTATCAATACATAGGTTTTAAGATTCTTACTAGTCGGATATATTCTTGTGCGGTGAATAGGGGGTGTTGAGTCCAGTTCACTGAGCAAGGAGTAGGTCTTGTTTATTACATATTGGGTTTATGGAACGGTATCTGAGCTAATTTGAAACCCTTGTTTTATGCATCACCCCACCTCACCTTACCCGTTCAGCAGCCATAGTGTGTTTTCTAAATATGTGACTGTGTTCTGCCTTGTAATTCAGTTCAAGTGTAGCCGTTTTTACATTCCCTCTATAAGTGATAGCTTATGAAACGTGTCTTTTTCTGTGTGACGTATTTCACTTAGAATCGTCGTACCTAAACCCACTCATCATGCTGCTGCTAGCCTTATGACATTTATTTCATGGCTGAGTGATATTCCATTTTACATGAGGTCCACAACTTCTTTATCCATTTTTCTCTTTCCTGGGATATTTAAGGTGTAACGAAGTGGAGGTTCTTGTCAACAGAGCAACCCTAAACTTTGGGGTGCCTGTGTCTTGCTGATTTTTAGTTTTCCCAATTTGTACACCCATGAGTGGAAGTGCCCTATGCTCTCTAAGCTGTGTGTTTTAGATGTTTCAGGACACACCGTACACTTCTCCAGAGTGGCTGTTGGCAATTTACATCCCGCTCATCAGCGTAGCAAGGCTCCCATTTCTCCATGGCCTGTCCTGTATTTCTGGTTTTGACACTTTTTTCAGCATGGCCCTTTTGACTGAAGGGAAGCGAGACTTCTTTGTAGCGCTGATTTGCCTTTCCAGGTTGCTTGGTTGGCCAAAAAGGGCGTATGCGTTTTTTCCTGAATATATTCAGGAAAAAACGCATACGCCCTTTTTGGCCAAGGACATCATGGTCGACGTTTTGCCGCTTTTCATGTGCTTTAAAGGCGATTCTAATCTACCTCCTGAAATCTGTTTCCTGTAATTCTGCCTTGCTTTCAAATACTCTTCGTTGCCTTCCCTCAATGTATTTGTGGGCAAGAGTTATTATTTATAACTCTGCAGGTTTGTGAATTGCAGCGCTCCTGAGCTCCAATTTTCAACTCGCTTTTTTGGGAGCTGGCCGCAAAAGCGCAGGATTGCTTCAGGCCCTATTCTGGTTCCGGGGGGCAGGCTGAGCCCGTGGTTAATTCTTCTTCCTGATGGGAAAATAGAATGACCTGTGCCTTTCCCAACACCTAGAGCTAGTCTCTCATAGGTTCCCCCTCTTCCGGTTCATCCTCAGGACAAATTGCAACCTGTACGGGACAGCAGGTTAAAGGCGCTGATTCTCCAAGGAGGGAGATTGCTAGTAAAGCGGCTTGAATTGCGAACCCGAGCACAAGGAGATGAGAAATGAGGTGCGTTTTAGAAACCTTTCCCTATCACACGGTGTACCAACTTCTGGGTTTCTCATGCATGTTTTCGATGTAGGAAGATGCCCTTGAACCTGGAGATTTGGGACCCATGGGATGGGTACCATGCAGTATTACTTTAAAGGGTCTGCGTTTGCTCACCCAACCTCACCAAACCTCTCAGCCCCAAGAGTGTCCACCCTTATGTCTCATCCAGCTGTGGGTCTAGATATGGTCAATCCAGGTTGCATCACAGCCCGTGATCGAATTTTGTAAGAATTTCTCTCTCTTTCACTGTCTTTGTTTCATGGGTTTTTAAAAGTAATTTATTTTTATAATGGGGTTTAGCTGCTTTTCACTGCTGTGTTTATGCCGCTTTACACCCAATTGACTCACTTACAGAGAGCTATCAATACATAGGTTTTAAGATTCTTACTAGTCGGATATACTCTTGTGCGGTGAATAGGGGGTGTTGAGTCCAGTTCACTGAGCAAGGAGTAGGTCTTGTTTATTACATATTGGGTTTATGGAACGGTATCAGAGCTAATTTGAAACCCTTGTTTTATGCATCACCCCACCTCACCTTACCCGTTCAGCAGCCATAGTGTGTTTTCTAAATATGTGACTGTGTTCTGCCTTGTAATTCAGTTCAAGTGTAGCCGTTTTTACATTCCCTCTATAAGTGATAGCTTATGAAACGTGTCTTTTTCTGTGTGACGTATTTCACTTAGAATCGTCGTACCTAAACCCACTCATCATGCTGCTACTAGCCTTATGACATTTATTTCATGGCTGAGTGATATTCCATTTTACCTGAGGTCCACAACTTCTTTATCCATTTTTCTCTTTCCTGGGATATTTAAGGTGTAACGAAGTGGAGGTTCTTGTCAACAGAGCAGCCCTAAACTTTGGGGTGCCTGTGTCTTGCTGATTTTTAGTTTTCCCAATTTGTACACCCATGAGTGGAAGTGCCCTGTGCTCTCTAAGCTGTGTGTTTTAGATGTTTCAGGACACACCGTACACTTCTCCAGAGTGGCTGTTGGCAATTTACATCCCGCTCATCAGCGTAGCAAGGCTCCCATTTCTCCATGGCCTGTCCTGCATTTCTGGTTTTGACACTTTTTTCAGCATGGCCCTTTTGACTGAAGGGAAGCGAGACTTCTTTGTAGCGCTGATTTGCCTTTCCAGGTTGCTTGGTTGGCCAAAAAGGGCGTATGCGTTTTTTCCTGAATATATTCAGGAAAAAACGCATACGCCCTTTTTGGCCAAGGGCATCACGGTCGACGTTTTGCCGCTTTTCATGTGCTTTAAAGCGATTCGAATCTACCTCCTGAAATCTGTTTCCTGTAATTCTGCCTTGCTTTCAAATACTCTTCGTTGCCTTCCCTGAATATATTTGTGGACGAGAGTTATTATTTATAACTCTGCAGGTTTGTGAATTGCAGTGCTCCTGAGCTCCAATTTTCAACTCGCTTTTTTGGGAGCTGGCCGCAAAAGCGCAGGATTGCTTCAGGCCCTATTCTGGTTCCGGGGGGCAGGCTGAGCAAGTGGTTAATTCTTCTTCCTGATGGGAAAATAGAATGACCTGTGCCTTTCCTAACACCTAGAGCTAGTCTCTCAGAGCTTCCCCCTCTTCCCGTTCATTTTCAGGACAAATTGCAACCTGTACGGGACAGCTGGTTAAAGGCGCTGATTCTCCAAGGAGGGAAATTGCTAGTAAAGCGGCTTGAATTGCGAACCCGAGCACAAGGAGATGAGAAATGAGGTGCGTTTTAGAAACCTTTCCCTATCACACGGTGTACCAACTTCTGGGTTTCTCATGCATGTTTTCGATGTAGGAAGATGCCCTTGAACCTGGAGTTTTGGGACCCATGGGATGGGTACCATGCAGTATTACTTTAAAGGGTCTGCGTTTGCTCACCCAACCTCACCAAAGCTCTCCGCCCCTAGAGTGTCCACCCTTATATCTCATCCAGCTGTGGGTCTAGATATGGTCAATCCAGGTTGCATCACAGCCCGTGAACGAATTTTGTAAGAATTTCTCTCTCTTTCACTGTCTTTGTTTCATGGGTTTTTAAAAGTAATTTATTTTTATAATGGGGTTTAGCTGCTTTTCACTGCTGTGTTTATGCCGCTTTACACCCAATTGACTCACTTACAGAGAGCTATCAATACATAGGTTTTAAGATTCTTACTAGTCGGATATATTCTTGTGCGGTGAATAGGGGGTGTTGAGTCCACTTAACTGAGCAAGGAGTAGGTCTTGTTTATTACATATTGGGTTTATGGAACGGTATCTGAGCTAATTTGAAACCCTTGTTTTATGCATCACCCCACCTCACCTTACCCGTTTAGCGGCCATAGTGTGTTTTCTAAATATGTGACTGTGTTCTGCCTTGTAATTCAGTTCAAGTGTAGCCGTTTTTACATTCCCTCTATAAGTGATAGCTTATGAAACGTGTCTTTTTCTGTGTGACGTATTTCACTTAGAATCGTCGTACCTAAACCCACTCATCATGCTGCTACTAGCCTTATGACATTTATTTCATGGCTGAGTGATATTCCATTTTACATGAGGTCCACAACTTCTTTATCCATTTTTCTCTTTCCTGGGATATTTAAGGTGTAACGAAGTGGAGGTTCTTGTCAACAGAGCAGCCCTAAACTATGGGGTGCCTGTGTCTTGCTGATTTTTAGTTTTCCCAATTTGTACACCCATGAGTGGAAGTGCCCTATGCTCTCTAAGCTGTGTGTTTTAGATGTTTCAGGACACACCGTACACTTCTCCAGAGTGGCTGTTGGCAATTTACATCCCGCTCATCAGCGTAGCAAGGCTCCCATTTCTCCATGGCCTGTCCTGCATTTCTGGTTTTGACACTTTTTTCAGCATGGCCCTTTTGACTGATGGGAAGCGAGACTTCTTTGTAGCGCTGATTTGCCTTTCCAGGTTGCTTGGTTGGCCAAAAAGGGCGTATGCGTTTTTTCCTGAATATATTCAGGAAAAAACGCATACGCCCTTTTTGGCCAAGGGCATCATGGTGGACGTTTTGCCGCTTTTCATGTGCTTTAAAGGCGATTCGAATCTACCTCCTGAAATCTGTTTCCTGTAATTCTGCCTTGCTTTCAAATACTCTTCGTTGCCTTCCCTCAATATATTTGTGGACGAGAGTTATTATTTATAACTCTGCAGGTTTGTGAATTGCAGTGCTCCTGAGCTCCAATTTTCAACTCGCTTTTTTGGGAGCTGGCCGCAAAAGCGCAGGATTGCTTCAGGCCCTATTTTGGTTCCGGGGGGCAGACTGAGCCCTTGGATAATCCTTCTTCCGGATGGGAAAATAGAGGGACCTGTGCCTTTCCCAACACCTAGAGCTAGTCTCTCATAGGTTCCCCCTCTTCCCGTTCATCCTCAGGACAAATTGCAACCTATACGGGACAGCAGGTTAAAGGCGCTGATTCTCCAAGGAGGGAGATTGCTAGTAAAGCAGCTTGAATTGCGAACCCGAGCACAAGGAGATGAGAAATGAGGTGCGTTTTAGAAACCTTTCCCTATCACACGGTGTACCAACTTCTGGGTTTCTCATGCATGTTTTCGATGTAGGAAGATGCCCTTGAACCTGGAGTTTTGGGACCCATGGGATGGGTACCATGCAGTATTACTTTAAACGGTCTGCGTTTGCTCACCCAACCTCACCAAACCTCTCA
Source organism: Eschrichtius robustus (assembly GCF_028021215.1). Classification (NCBI taxonomy): domain Eukaryota; kingdom Metazoa; phylum Chordata; class Mammalia; order Artiodactyla; family Eschrichtiidae; genus Eschrichtius; species Eschrichtius robustus. The sequence goes on along the minus strand of NC_090827.1, from coordinate 21,768,443 downwards.
GCCCCAAGAGTGTCCACCCTTATGTCTCATCCAGCTGTGGGTCTAGATATGGTCAATCCAGTGTGCATCACAGCCCGTGAACGAATTTTGTAAGAATTTCTCTCTCTTTCACTGTCTTTGTTTCATGGGTTTTTAAAAGTAATTTATTTTTATAATGCGGTTTAGCTGCTTTTCACTGCTGTGTTTATGCCGCTTTACACCCAATTGACTCACTTACAGAGAGCTATCAATACATAGGTTTTAAGATTCTTACTAGTCGGATATATTCTTGTGCGGTGAATAGGGGGTGTTGAGTCCAGTTCACTGAGCAAGGAGTAGGTCTTGTTTATTACATATTGGGTTTATGGAACGGTATCTGAGCTAATTTGAAACGCTTGTTTTATGCATCACCCCACATCACCTTACCCGTTCAGCAGCCATAGTGTGTTTTCTAAATATGTGACTGTGTTCTGCCTTGTAATTCAGTTCAAGTGTAGCCGTTTTTACATTCCCTCTATAAGTGATAGCTTGTGAAACGTGTCTTTTTCTGTGTGACATATCTCACTTAGAATCGTCGTACCTAAACCCACTCATCATGCTGCTACTAGCCTTATGACATTTATTTCATGGCTGAGTGATATTCCATTGTACATGAGGTCCACAACTTCTTTATCCATTTTTCTCTTTCCTGGGATATTTAAGGTGTAACGAAGTGGAGGTTCTTGTCAACAGAGCACCCCTAAACTTTGGGGTGCCTGTGTCTTGCTGATTTTTAGTTTTCCCAATTTGTACACCCATGAGTGGAAGTGCCCTATGCTCTCTAAGCTGTGTGTTTTAGATGTTTCAGGACACACCGTACACTTCTCCAGAGTGGCTGTTGGCAATTTACATCCCGCCCATCAGCGTAGCAAGGCTCCCATTTCTCCATGGCCTGTCCTGCATTTCTGGTTTTGACACTTTATTCAGCATGGCCCTTTTGACCGATGGGAAGCGAGACTTCTTTGTAGCGCTGATTTGCCTTTCCAGGTTGCTTGGTTGGCCAAAAAGGGCGTATGCGTTTTTTCCTGAATATATTCAAGAAAAAACGCATACGCCCTTTTTGGCCAAGGGCATCATGGTGGACGTTTTGCCGCTTTTCATGTGCTTTAACGGCGATTCGAATCTACGTCCTGAAATCTGTTTCCTGTAATTCTGCCTTGCTTTCAAATACTCTTTGTTGCCTTCCCTCAATATATTTGTGGACGAGAGTTATTATTTATAACTCTGCAGGTTTGTGAATTGCAGTGCTCCTGAGCTCCAATTTTCAACTCGCTTTTTTGGGAGCTGGCCGCAAAAGCGCAGGATTGCTTCAGGCCTTATTTTGGTTCCGGGGGGCAGGCGGAGCCCTTGGATAATTCTTCTTCCGGATGGGAAAATAGAGGGACCTGTGCCTTTCCCAACACCTAGAGCTAGTCTCTCATAGGTTCCCCCTCTTCCCGTTCATCCTCAGGACAAATTGCAACCTATACGGGACAGCAGGTTAAAGGCGCTGATTCTCCAAGGAGGGAGATTGCTAGTAAAGCGGCTTGAATTGCGAACCCGAGCACAAGGAGATGAGAAATGAGGTGCGTTTTAGAAACCTTTCCCTATCACACGGTGTACCAACTTCTGGGTTTCTCATGCATGTTTTCGATGTAGGAAGATGCCCTTGAACCTGGAGATTTGGGACCCATGGGATGGGTACCATGCAGTATTACTTTAAAGGGTCTTCGTTTGCTCACCCAACCTCACCAAACCTCTCAGCCCCAAGAGTGTCCACCCTTATGTCTCATCAAGCTGTGGGTCTAGATATGGTCAATCCAGGTTGCATCACAGCCCGTGATCGAATTTTGTAAGAATTTCTCTCTCTTTCACTGTCTTTGTTTCATGGGTTTTTAAAAGTAATTTATTTTTATAATAGGGTTTAGCTGCTTTTCACTGCTGTGTTTATGCCGCTTTACACCCAATTGACTCACTTACAGAGAGCTATCAATACATAGGTTTTAAGATTCTTACTAGTCGGATATATTCTTGTGCGGTGAATAGGGGGTGTTGAGTCCAGTTCACTGAGCAAGGAGTAGGTCTTGTTTATTACATATTGGGTTTATGGAACGGTATCTGAGCTAATTTGAAACCCTTGTTTTATGCATCAACCCACCTCACCTTACCGTTCAGCAGCCATAGTGTTTTTTCTAAATATGTGACTGTGTTCTGCCTTGTAATTCAGTTCAAGTGTAGCCGTTTTTACATTCCCTCTATAAGTGATAGCTTATGAAACGTGTCTTTTTCTGTGTGACGTATTTCACTTAGAATCATCGTACCTAAACCCACTCATCATGCTGCTACTAGCCTGATGACATTTATTTCATGGCTGAGTGATGTTCCATTGCACATGAGGTCCACAACTTCTTTATCCATTTTTCTCTTTCCTGGGATATTTAAGGTGTAACGAAGTGGAGGTTCTTGTCAACAGAGCAGCCCTAAACTTTGGGGTGCCTGTGTCTTGCTGATTTTTAGTTTTCCCAATTTGTACACCCATGAGTGGAAGTGCCCTATGCTCTCTAAGCTGTGTGTTTTAGATGTTTCAGGACACACCGTACACTTCTCCAGAGTGGCTGTTGGCAATTTACATCCCGCTCATCAGCGTAGCAAGGCTCCCATTTCTCCATGGCCTGTCCTGCATTTCTGGTTTTGACACTTTTTTCAGCATGGCCCTTTTGACTGAAGGGAAGCGAGACTTCTTTGTAGCGCTGATTTGCCTTTCCAGGTTGCTTGGTTGGCCAAAATGGGCCTATGCGTTTTTTCCTGAATATATTCAGGAAAAAACGCATACGCCCTTTTTGGCCAAGGACATCATGGTCGACGTTTTGCCGCTTTTCATGTGCTTTAAAGGCGATTCGAATCTACCTCCTGAAATCTGTTACCTGTAATTCTGCCTTGCTTTCAAATACTCTTTGTTGCCTTCCCTCAATATATTTGTGGACGAGAGTTATCATTTATAACTCTGCAGGTTTGTGAATTGCAGTGCTCCTGAGCTCCAATTTTCAACTCGCTTTTATGGGAGCTGGCCGCAAAAGCGCAGGATTGCTTCAGGCCCTATTCTGGTTCCGGGGGGCAGGCTGAGCCCGTGGTTAATTCTTCTTCCTGATGGGAAAATAGAATGACCTGTGCCTTTCCCAACTCCTAGAGCTAGTCTGTCATAGGTTCCCCCTCTTCCCGTTCATCCTCAGGACAAATTGCAACCTGTACGGGACAGCAGGTTAAAGGTGCTGATTCTCCAAGGAGGGAGATTGCTAGTAAAGTGGCTTGAATTGCGAACCCGAGCACAAGGAGATGAGAAATGAGGTGCGTTTTAGAAACCTTTCCCTATCACACGGTGTACCAACTTCTGGGTTTCTCATGCATGTTTTCGATGTAGGAAGATGCCCTTGAACCTGGAGATTTGGGACCCATGGGATGGGTACCATGCAGTATTACTTTAAAGGGTCTGCGTTTGCTCACCCAACCTCACCAAACCTCTCAGCCCCAAGAGTGTCCACCCTTATGTCTCATCAAGCTGTGGGTCTAGATATGGTCAATCCAGGTTGCATCACAGCCCGTGAACGAATTTTGTAAGAATTTCTCTCTCTTTCACTGTCTTTGTTTCATGGGTTTTTAAAAGTAATTTATTTTTATAATAGGGTTTAGCTGCTTTTCACTGCTGTGTTTATGCCGCTTTACACCCAATTGACTCACTTACAGAGAGCTATCAATACATAGGTTTTAAGATTATTACTAGTCGGATATATTCTTGTGCGGTGAATAGGGGGTGTTGAGTCCAGTTCACTGAGCAAGGAGTAGGTCTTGTTTATTACATATTGGGTTTATGGAACGGTATCTGAGCTAATTTGAAACCCTTGTTTTATGCATCACCCCACCTCACCTTACCCGTTCAGCAGCCATAGTGTGTTTTCTAAATATGTGACTGTGTTCTGCCTTGTAATTCAGTTCAAGTGTAGCCGTTTTTACATTCCCTCTATAAGTGATAGCTTGTGAAACGTGTCTTTATCTGTGTGACGTATCTCACTTAGAATCGTCGTACCTAAACCCACCTATCATGCTGCTACTAGCCTTATGACATTTATTTCATGGCTGAGTGATATTCCATTGTACATGAGGTCCACAACTTCTTTATCCATTTTTCTCTTTCCTGGGATATTTAAGGTGTAACGAAGTGGAGGTTCTTGTCAACAGAGCAGCCCTAAACTTTGGGGTGCCTGTGTCTTGCTGATTTTTAGTTTTCCCAATTTGTACACCCATGAGTGGAAGTGCCCTATGCTCTCTAAGCTGTGTGTTTTAGATGTTTCAGGACACACCGTACACTTCTCCAGAGTGGCTGTTGGCAATTTACATCCCGCTCATCAGCGTAGCAAGGCTCCCATTTCTCCATGGCCTGTCCTGCATTTCTGGTTTTGACACTTTTTTCAGCATGGCCCTTTTGACTGAAGGGAAGCGAGACTTCTTTGTAGCGCTGATTTGCCTTTCCAGGTTGCTTGGTTGGCCAAAATGGGCCTATGCGTTTTTTCATGAATATATTCAGGAAAAAACGCATACGCCCTTTTTGGCCAAGGACATCATGGTCGACGTTTTGCCGCTTTTCATGTGCTTTAAAGGCGATTCGAATCTACCTCCTGAAATCTGTTACCTGTAATTCTGCCTTGCTTTCAAATACTCTTTGTTGCCTTCCCTCAATATATTTGTGGACGAGAGTTATCATTTATAACTCTGCAGGTTTGTGAATTGCAGTGCTCCTGAGCTCCAATTTTCAACTCGCTTTTATGGGAGCTGGCCGCAAAAGCGCAGGATTGCTTCAGGCCCTATTCTGGTTCCGGGGGGCAGGCTGAGCCCGTGGTTAATTCTTCTTCCTGATGGGAAAATAGAATGACCTGTGCCTTTCCCAACTCCTAGAGCTAGTCTCTCATAGGTTCACCCTCTTCCCGTTCATCCTCAGGACAAATTGCAACCTGTACGGGACAGCAGGTTAAAGGCGCTGATTCTCCAAGGAGGGAGATTGCTAGTAAAGCGGCTTGAATTGCGAACCCGAGCACAAGGAGATGAGAAATGAGGTGCGTTTTAGAAAACTTTCCCTATCACACGGTGTACCAACTTCTGGGTTTCTCATGCATGTTTTCGATGTAGGAAGATGCCCTTGAACCTGGAGTTTTGGGACCCATGGGATGGGTACCATGCAGTATTACTTTAAAGGGTCTGCGTTTGCTCACCCAACCTCACCAAATCTCTCAGCCCCAAGAGTGTCCACCCTTAAGTCTCATCCAGTTGTGGGTCTAGATATGGTCAATCCAGGTTGCATCACAGCCCGTGAACGAATTTTGTAAGAATTTCTCTCTCTTTCACTGTCTTTGTTTCATGGGTTTTTAAAAGTAATTTATTTTTATAATGGGGTTTAGCTGCTTTTCACTGCTGTGTTTATGCCGCTTTACACCCAATTGACTCACTTACAGAGAGCTATCAATACATAGGTTTTAAGATTCTTACTAGTCGGATATATTCTTGTGCGGTGAATAGGGGGTGTTGAGTCCAGTTCACTGAGCAAGGAGTAGGTCTTGTTTATTACATATTGGGTTTATGGAACGGTATCTGAGCTAATTTGAAACCCTTGTTTTATGCATCACCCCACCTCACCTTACCGTTCAGCAGCCATAGTGTGTTTTCTAAATATGTGACTGTGTTCTGCCTTGTAATTCAGTTCAAGTGTAGCCGTTTTTACATTCCCTCTATAAGTGATAGCTTATGAAACGTGTCTTTTTCTGTGTGACGTATTTCACTTAGAATCATCGTACCTAAACCCACTCATCATGCTGCTACTAGCCTTATGACATTTATTTCATGGCTGAGTGATATTCCATTGCACATGAGGTCCACAACTTCTTTATCCATTTTTCTCTTTCCTGGGATATTTAAGGTGTAACGAAGTGGAGGTTCTTGTCAACAGAGCAGCCCTAAACTTTGGGGTGCCTGTGTCTTGCTGATTTTTAGTTTTCCCAATTTGTACACCCATAAGTGGAAGTGCCCTATGCTCTCTAAGCTGTGTGTTTTAGATGTTTCAGGACACACCGTACACTTCTCCAGAGTGCCTGTTGGAAATTTACATCCCGCCCATCAGCGTAGCAGGCTCCCATTTCTCCATGGCCTGTCCTGCATTTCTGGTTTTGACACTTTATTCAGCATGGCCCTTTTGACCGATGGGAAGCGATACTTCTTTGTAGCGCTGATTTGCCTTTCCAGGTTGCTTGGTTGGCCAAAAAGGGCGTATGCGTTTTTTCCTGAATATATTCAGGAAAAAACGCATACGCCCTTTTTGGCCAAGGGCATCATGGTGGACGTTTTGCCGCTTTTCATGTGCTTTAAAGGCGATTCGAATCTACCTCCTGAAATCTGTTTCCTGTAATTCTGCCTTGCTTTCAAATACTCTTCGTTGCCTTCCCACAATATATTTGTGGACGAGAGTTATTATTTATAACTCTGCAGGTTTGTGAATTGCAGTGCTCCTGAGCTCCAATTTTCAACTCGCTTTTTTGGGAGCTGGCCGCAAAAGCGCAGGATTGCTTCAGGCCCTATTTTGGTTCCGGGGGGCAGTCTGAGCCCTTGGATAATTCTTCTTCCGGATGGGAAAATAGAGGGACCTGTGCCTTTCCCAACACCTAGAGCTAGTCTCTCATAGGTTCCCCCTCTTCCCGTTCATCCTCAGGACAAATTGCAACCTATACGGGACAGCAGGTTAAAGGCGCTGATTCTCCAAGGAGGGAGATTGCTAGTAAAGCGGCTTGAATTGCGAACCCGAGCACAAGGAGATGAGAAATGAGGTGCGTTTTAGAAACCTTTCCCTATCACACGGTGTACCAACTTCTGGGTTTCTCATGCATGTTTTCGATGTAGGAAGATGCCCTTGAACCTGGAGATTTGGGACCCATGGGATGGGTACCATGCAGTATTACTTTAAAGGGTCTGCGTTTGCTCACCCAACCTCACCAAACCTCTCAGCCCCAAGAGTGTCCACCCTTATGTCTCATCAAGCTGTGGGTCTAGATATGGTCAATCCAGGTTGCATCACAGCCCGTGAACAAATTTTGTAAGAATTTCTCTCTCTTTCACTGTCTTTGTTTCATGGGTTTTTAAAAGTAATTTATTTTTATAATGGGGTTTAGCTGCTTTTCACTGCTGTGTTTATGCCGCTTTACACCCAATTGACTCACTTACAGAGAGCTATCAATACATAGGTTTTAAGATTCTTACTAGTCGGATATATTCTTGTGCGGTGAATAGGGGGTGTTGAGTCCAGTTCACTGAGCAAGGAGTAGGTCTTGTTTATTACATATTGGGTTTATGGAACGGTATCTGAGCTAATTTGAAACCCTTGTTTTATGCATCACCCCACCTCACCTTACCCGTTCAGCAGCCATAGTGTGTTTTCTAAATATGTGACTGTGTTCTGCCTTGTAATTCAGTTCAAGTGTAGCCGTTTTTACATTCCCTCTATAAGTGATAGCTTATGAAACGTGTCTTTTTCTGTGTGACGTATTTCACTTAGAATCGTCGTACCTAAACCCACTCATCATGCTGCTACTAGCCTTATGACATTTATTTCATGGCTGAGTGATATTCCATTGCACATGAGGTCCACAACTTCTTTATCCATTTTTCTCTTTCCTGGGATATTTAAGGTGTAACGAAGTGGAGGTTCTTGTCAACAGAGCAGCACTAAACTTTGGGGTGCCTGTGTCTTGCTGATTTTTAGTTTTCCCAATTTGTACACCCATGAGTGGAAGTGCCCTATGCTCTCTAAGCTGTGTGTTTTAGATGTTTCAGGACACACCGTACACTTCTCCAGAGTGGCTGTTGGCAATTTACATCCCGCCCATCAGCGTAGCAAGGCTCCCATTTCTCCATGGCCTGTCCTGCATTTCTGGTTTTGACACTTTTTTCAGCATGGCCCTTTTGACCGATGGGAAGCGAGACTTCTTTGTAGCGCTGATTTGCCTTTCCAGGTTTCTTGGTTGGCCAAAAAGGGCGTATGCGTTTTTTCCTGAATATATTCAGGAAAAAACGCATACGCCCTTTTTGTCCAAGGGCATCATGGTCGACGTTTTGCCGCTTTTCATGTGATTTAAAGGCGATTCGAATCTACCTTCTGAAATCTGTTTCCGGTAATTCTGCCTTGCTTTCAAATACTCTTCGTTGCCTTCCCTCAATATATTTGTGGATGAGAGTTATTATTTATAACTCTGCAGGTTTGTGAATTGCAGTGCTCCTGAGCTCCAATTTTCAACTCGCTTTTTTGGGAGCTGGCCGCAAAAGCGCAGGATTGCTTCAGGCCCTATTCTGGTTCCGGGCGGCAGGCTGAGCCTGTGGTTAATTCTTCTTCCTGATTGGAAAATAGAATGACCTGTGCCTTTCCCAACACCTAGAGCTAGTCTCTCATAGTTTCCCCCTCTTCCCGTTCATCCTCAGGACAAATTGCAACCTGTACGGGACAGCAGTTTAAAGGCGCTGATTCTCCAAGGAGGGAGATTGCTAGTAAAGCGGCTTGAATTGCGAACCCGAGCACAAGGAGATGAGAAATGAGGTGCGTTTTAGAAACCTTTCCCTATCACACGGTGTACCAACTTCTGGGTTTCTCATGCATGTTTTCGATGTAGGAAGATGCCCTTGAACCTGGAGATTTGGGACCCATGGGATGGGTACCATGCAGTATTATTTTAAAGGGTCTGCGTTTGCTCACCCAACCTCACCAAACCTCTCAGCCCGAAGAGTGTCCACCCTTATGTCTCATCCAGTTGTGGGTCTAGATATGGTCAATCCAGGTTGCATCACAACCCGTGATCGAATTTTGTAAGAATTTCTCTCTCTTTCACTGTCTTTGTTTCATGGGTTTTTAAAAGTAATTTATTTTTATAATGGGGTTTAGCTGATTTTCACTGCTGTGTTTATGCCGCTTTACACCCAATTGACTCACTTACAGAGAGCTATCAATACGTAGGTTTTAAGATTCTTACTAGTCGGATATATTCTTGTGCGGTGAATAGGGGGTGTTGAGTCCAGTTCACTGAGCAAGGAGTAGGTCTTGTTTATTACATATTGGGTTTATGGAACGGTATCTGAGCTAATTTGAAACCCTTGTTTTATGCATCACCCCACCTCACCTTACCCGTTCAGCAGCCATAGTGTGCTTTCTAAATATGTGACTGTGTTCTGCCTTGTAATTCAGTTCAAGTGTAGCCGTTTTTACATTCCCTCTATAAGTGATAGCTTATGAAACGTGTCTTTTTCTGTGTGACGTATTTCACTTAGAATCGTCGTACCTAAACCCACTCATCATGCTGCTACTAGCCTTATGACATTTATTTCATGGCTGAGAGATATTCCATTGTACATGAGGTCCACAACTTCTTTATCCATTTTTCTCTTTCCTGGGATATTTAAGGTGTAACGAAGTGGAGGTTGTTGTCAACAGAGCAGCCCTAAACTTTGGGGTGCCTGTGTCTTGCTGATTTTTAGTTTTCCCAATTTGTACACCCATGAGTGGAAGTGCCCTATGCTCTCTAAGCTGTGTGTTTTAGATGTTTCAGGACACACCGTACACTTCTCCAGAGTTGCAGTTGGAAATTTACATCCCGCCCATCAGCGTAGCAAGGCTCCCATTTCTCCATGGCCTGTCCTGCATTTCTGGTTTTGACACTTTATTCAGCATGGCCCTTTTGACCGATGGGAAGCGAGACTTCTTTGTAGCGCTGATTTGCCTTTCCAGGTCGCTTGGTTGGCCAAAAAGGGCGTATGCGTTTTTTCCTGAATATATTCAGGAAAAAACGCATACGCCCTTTTTGGCCAAGGGCATCATGGTGGACGTTTTGCCGCTTTTCATGTGCTTTAAAGGCGATTCGAATCTACCTCCTGAAATCTGTTTCCTGTAATTCTGCCTTGCTTTCAAATACTCTTCGTTGCCTTCCCACAATATATTTGTGGACGAGAGTTATTATTTATAACTCTGCAGGTTTGTGAATTGCAGTGCTCCTGAGCTCCAATTTTCAACTCGCTTTTTTGGGAGCTGGCCGCAAAAGCGCATGATTGCTTCAGGCCCTATTTTGGTTCCGGGGGGCAGGCTGAGCCCTTGGATAATTCTTCTTCCGGATGGGAAAATAGAGGGACCTGTGCCTTTCCCAACACCTAGAGCTAGTCTCTCATAGGTTCCCCCTCTTCCCGTTCATCCTCAGGACAAATTGCAACCTATACGGGACAGCAGGTTAAAGGCGCTGATTCTCCAAGGAGGGAGATTGCTAGTAAAGCGGCTTGAATTGCGAACCCGAGCACAAGGAGATGAGAAATGAGGTGCGTTTTAGAAACCTTTCCCTATCACACGGTGTACCAACTTCTGGGTTTCTCATGCATGTTTTCGATGTAGGAAGATGCCCTTGAACCTGGAGATTTGGGACCCATGGGATGGGTACCATGCAGTATTACTTTAAAGGGTCTGCGTTTGCTCACCCATCCTCACCAAACCTCTCCGCCCCTAGAGTGTCCACCCTTATGTCTCATCCAGCTGTGGGTCTAGATATGGTCAATCCAGGTTGCATCACAGCCCGTGAACGAATTTTGTAAGAATTTCTCTCTCTTTCACTGTCTTTGTTTCATGGGTTTTTAAAAGTAATTTATTTTTATAATGGGGTTTAGCTGATTTTCACTGCTGTGTTTATGCCGCTTTACACCCAATTGACTCACTTACAGAGAGCTATCAATACGTAGGTTTTAAGATTCTTACTAGTCGGATATATTCTTGTGCGGTGAATAGGGGGTGTTGAGTCCAGTTCACTGAGCAAGGAGTAGGTCTTGTTTATTACATATTGGGTTTATGGAACGGTATCTGAGCTAATTTGAAACCCTTGTTTTATGCATCACCCCACCTCACCTTACCCGTTCAGCAGCCATAGTGTGCTTTCTAAATATGTGACTGTGTTCTGCCTTGTAATTCAGTTCAAGTGTAGCCGTTTTTACATTCCCTCTATAAGTGATAGCTTATGAAACGTGTCTTTTTCTGTGTGACGTATTTCACTTAGAATCGTCGTACCTAAACCCACTCATCATGCTGCTACTAGCCTTATGACATTTATTTCATGGCTGAGAGATATTCCATTGTACATGAGGTCCACAACTTCTTTATCCATTTTTCTCTTTCCTGGGATATTTAAGGTGTAACGAAGTGGAGGTTGTTGTCAACAGAGCAGCCCTAAACTTTGGGGTGCCTGTGTCTTGCTGATTTTTAGTTTTCCCAATTTGTACACCCATGAGTGGAAGTGCCCTATGCTCTCTAAGCTGTGTGTTTTAGATGTTTCAGGACACACCGTACACTTCTCCAGAGTTGCAGTTGGAAATTTACATCCCGCCCATCAGCGTAGCAAGGCTCCCATTTCTCCATGGCCTGTCCTGCATTTCTGGTTTTGACACTTTATTCAGCATGGCCCTTTTGACCGATGGGAAGCGAGACTTCTTTGTAGCGCTGATTTGCCTTTCCAGGTCGCTTGGTTGGCCAAAAAGGGCGTATGCGTTTTTTCCTGAATATATTCAGGAAAAAACGCATACGCCCTTTTTGGCCAAGGGCATCATGGTGGACGTTTTGCCGCTTTTCATGTGCTTTAAAGGCGATTCGAATCTACCTCCTGAAATCTGTTTCCTGTAATTCTGCCTTGCTTTCAAATACTCTTCGTTGCCTTCCCACAATATATTTGTGGACGAGAGTTATTATTTATAACTCTGCAGGTTTGTGAATTGCAGTGCTCCTGAGCTCCAATTTTCAACTCGCTTTTTTGGGAGCTGGCCGCAAAAGCGCATGATTGCTTCAGGCCCTATTTTGGTTCCGGGGGGCAGGCTGAGCCCTTGGATAATTCTTCTTCCGGATGGGAAAATAGAGGGACCTGTGCCTTTCCCAACACCTAGAGCTAGTCTCTCATAGGTTCCCCCTCTTCCCGTTCATCCTCAGGACAAATTGCAACCTATACGGGACAGCAGGTTAAAGGCGCTGATTCTCCAAGGAGGGAGATTGCTAGTAAAGCGGCTTGAATTGCGAACCCGAGCACAAGGAGATGAGAAATGAGGTGCGTTTTAGAAACCTTTCCCTATCACACGGTGTACCAACTTCTGGGTTTCTCATGCATGTTTTCGATGTAGGAAGATGCCCTTGAACCTGGAGATTTGGGACCCATGGGATGGGTACCATGCAGTATTACTTTAAAGGGTCTGCGTTTGCTCACCCATCCTCACCAAACCTCTCCGCCCCTAGAGTGTCCACCCTTATGTCTCATCCAGCTGTGGGTCTAGATATGGTCAATCCAGGTTGCATCACAGCCCGTGAACGAATTTTGTAAGAATTTCTCTCTCTTTCACTGTCTTTGTTTCATGGGTTTTTAAAAGTAATTTATTTTTATAATGGGGTTTAGCTGCTTTTCACTCCTGTGTTTATGCCGCTTTACACCCAATTGACTCACTTACAGAGAGCTATCAATACATAGGTTTTAAGATTCTTACTAGTCGGATATATTCTTGTGCGGTGAATAGGGGGTGTTGAGTCCAGTTCACTGAGCAAGGAGTAGGTCTTGTTTATTACATATTGGGTTTATGGAACGGTATCTGAGCTAATTTGAAACCCTTGTTTTATGCATCACCCCACCTCACCTTACCCGTTCAGCAGCCATAGTGTGTTTTCTAAATATGTGACTGTGTTCTGCCTTGTAATTCGGTTCAAGTGTAGCCGTTTTTACATTCCCTCTATAAGTGATAGCTTGTGAAACGTGTCTTTATCTGTGTGACGTATCTCACTTAGAATCGTCGTACCTAAACCCACCTATCATGCTGCTACTAGCCTTATGACATTTATTTCATGGCTGAGTGATATTCCATTGTACATGAGGTCCACAACTTCTTTATCCATTTTTCTCTTTCCTGGGATATTTAAGGTGTAACGAAGTGGAGGTTCTTGTCAACAGAGCAGCCCTAAACTTTGGGGTGCCTGTGTCTTGCTGATTTTTAGTTTTCCCAATTTGTACACCCATGAGTGGAAGTGCCCTATGCTCTCTAAGCTGTGTGTTTTAGATGTTTCAGGACACACCGTACACTTCTCCAGAGTGGCTGTTGGCAATTTACATCCCGCTCATCAGCGTAGCAAGGCTCCCATTTCTCCATGGCCTGTCCTGCATTTCTGGTTTTGACACTTTTTTCAGCATGGCCCTTTTGACTGAAGGGAAGCGAGACTTCTTTGTAGCGCTGATTTGCCTTTCCAGGTTGCTTGGTTGGCCAAAATGGGCCTATGCGTTTTTTCCTGAATATATTCAGGAAAAAACGCATACGCCCTTTTTGGCCAAGGACATCATGGTCGACGTTTTGCCGCTTTTCATGTGCTTTAAAGGCGATTCGAATCTACCTCCTGAAATCTGTTACCTGTAATTCTGCCTTGCTTTCAAATACTCTTTGTTGCCTTCCCTCAATATATTTGTGGACGAGAGTTATCATTTATAACTCTGCAGGTTTGTGAATTGCAGTGCTCCTGAGCTCCAATTTTCAACTCGCTTTTATGGGAGCTGGCCGCAAAAGCGCAGAATTGCTTCAGGCCCTATTCTGGTTCCGGGGGGCAGGCTGAGCCCGTGGTTAATTCTTCTTCCTGATGGGAAAATAGAATGACCTGTGCCTTTCCCAACTCCTAGAGCTAGTCTCTCATAGGTTCACCCTCTTCCCGTTCATCCTCAGGACAAATTGCAACCTGTACGGGACAGCAGGTTAAAGGCGCTGATTCTCCAAGGAGGGAGATTGCTAGTAAAGCGGCTTGAATTGCGAACCCGAGCACAAGGAGATGAGAAATGAGGTGCGTTTTAGAAAACTTTCCCTATCACACGGTGTACCAACTTCTGGGTTTCTCATGCATGTTTTCGATGTAGGAAGATGCCCTTGAACCTGGAGTTTTGGGACCCATGGGATGGGTACCATGCAGTATTACTTTAAAGGGTCTGCGTTTGCTCACCCAACCTCACCAAATCTCTCAGCCCCAAGAGTGTCCACCCTTAAGTCTCATCCAGTTGTGGGTCTAGATATGGTCAATCCAGGTTGCATCACAGCCCGTGAACGAATTTTGTAAGAATTTCTCTCTCTTTCACTGTCTTTGTTTCATGGGTTTTTAAAAGTAATTTATTTTTATAATGGGGTTTAGCTGCTTTTCACTGCTGTGTTTATGCCGCTTTACACCCAATTGACTCACTTACAGAGAGCTATCAATACATAGGTTTTAAGATTCTTACTAGTCGGATATATTCTTGTGCGGTGAATAGGGGGTGTTGAGTCCAGTTCACTGAGCAAGGAGTAGGTCTTGTTTATTACATATTGGGTTTATGGAACGGTATCTGAGCTAATTTGAAACCCTTGTTTTATGCATCACCCCACCTCACCTTACCGTTCAGCAGCCATAGTGTGTTTTCTAAATATGTGACTGTGTTCTGCCTTGTAATTCAGTTCAAGTGTAGCCGTTTTTACATTCCCTCTATAAGTGATAGCTTATGAAACGTGTCTTTTTCTGTGTGACGTATTTCACTTAGAATCATCGTACCTAAACCCACTCATCATGCTGCTACTAGCCTTATGACATTTATTTCATGGCTGAGTGATATTCCATTGCACATGAGGTCCACAACTTCTTTATCCATTTTTCTCTTTCCTGGGATATTTAAGGTGTAACGAAGTGGAGGTTCTTGTCAACAGAGCAGCCCTAAACTTTGGGGTGCCTGTGTCTTGCTGATTTTTAGTTTTCCCAATTTGTACACCCATAAGTGGAAGTGCCCTATGCTCTCTAAGCTGTGTGTTTTAGATGTTTCAGGACACACCGTACACTTCTCCAGAGTGCCTGTTGGAAATTTACATCCCGCCCATCAGCGTAGCAGGCTCCCATTTCTCCATGGCCTGTCCTGCATTTCTGGTTTTGACACTTTATTCAGCATGGCCCTTTTGACCGATGGGAAGCGATACTTCTTTGTAGCGCTGATTTGCCTTTCCAGGTTGCTTGGTTGGCCAAAAAGGGCGTATGCGTTTTTTCCTGAATATATTCAGGAAAAAACGCATACGCCCTTTTTGGCCAAGGGCATCATGGTGGACGTTTTGCCGCTTTTCATGTGCTTTAAAGGCGATTCGAATCTACCTCCTGAAATCTGTTTCCTGTAATTCTGCCTTGCTTTCAAATACTCTTCGTTGCCTTCCCACAATATATTTGTGGACGAGAGTTATTATTTATAACTCTGCAGGTTTGTGAATTGCAGTGCTCCTGAGCTCCAATTTTCAACTCGCTTTTTTGGGAGCTGGCCGCAAAAGCGCAGGATTGCTTCAGGCCTTATTTTGGTTCCGGGGGGCAGGCGGAGCCCTTGGATAATTCTTCTTCCGGATGGGAAAATAGAGGGACCTGTGCCTTTCCCAACACCTAGAGCTAGTCTCTCATAGGTTCCCCCTCTTCCCGTTCATCCTCAGGACAAATTGCAACCTATACGGGACAGCAGGTTAAAGGCGCTGATTCTCCAAGGAGGGAGATTGCTAGTAAAGCGGCTTGAATTGCGAACCCGAGCACAAGGAGATGAGAAATGAGGTGCGTTTTAGAAACCTTTCCCTATCACACGGTGTACCAACTTCTGGGTTTCTCATGCATGTTTTCGATGTAGGAAGATGCCCTTGAACCTGGAGATTTGGGACCCATGGGATGGGTACCATGCAGTATTACTTTAAAGGGTCTTCGTTTGCTCACCCAACCTCACCAAACCTCTCAGCCCCAAGAGTGTCCACCCTTATGTCTCATCAAGCTGTGGGTCTAGATATGGTCAATCCAGGTTGCATCACAGCCCGTGATCGAATTTTGTAAGAATTTCTCTCTCTTTCACTGTCTTTGTTTCATGGGTTTTTAAAAGTAATTTATTTTTATAATAGGGTTTAGCTGCTTTTCACTGCTGTGTTTATGCCGCTTTACACCCAATTGACTCACTTACAGAGAGCTATCAATACATAGGTTTTAAGATTCTTACTAGTCGGATATATTCTTGTGCGGTGAATAGGGGGTGTTGAGTCCAGTTCACTGAGCAAGGAGTAGGTCTTGTTTATTACATATTGGGTTTATGGAACGGTATCTGAGCTAATTTGAAACCCTTGTTTTATGCATCAACCCACCTCACCTTACCGTTCAGCAGCCATAGTGTTTTTTCTAAATATGTGACTGTGTTCTGCCTTGTAATTCAGTTCAAGTGTAGCCGTTTTTACATTCCCTCTATAAGTGATAGCTTATGAAACGTGTCTTTTTCTGTGTGACGTATTTCACTTAGAATCATCGTACCTAAACCCACTCATCATGCTGCTACTAGCCTGATGACATTTATTTCATGGCTGAGTGATGTTCCATTGCACATGAGGTCCACAACTTCTTTATCCATTTTTCTCTTTCCTGGGATATTTAAGGTGTAACGAAGTGGAGGTTCTTGTCAACAGAGCAGCCCTAAACTTTGGGGTGCCTGTGTCTTGCTGATTTTTAGTTTTCCCAATTTGTACACCCATGAGTGGAAGTGCCCTATGCTCTCTAAGCTGTGTGTTTTAGATGTTTCAGGACACACCGTACACTTCTCCAGAGTGGCTGTTGGCAATTTACATCCCGCTCATCAGCGTAGCAAGGCTCCCATTTCTCCATGGCCTGTCCTGCATTTCTGGTTTTGACACTTTTTTCAGCATGGCCCTTTTGACTGAAGGGAAGCGAGACTTCTTTGTAGCGCTGATTTGCCTTTCCAGGTTGCTTGGTTGGCCAAAATGGGCCTATGCGTTTTTTCCTGAATATATTCAGGAAAAAACGCATACGCCCTTTTTGGCCAAGGACATCATGGTCGACGTTTTGCCGCTTTTCATGTGCTTTAAAGGCGATTCGAATCTACCTCCTGAAATCTGTTACCTGTAATTCTGCCTTGCTTTCAAATACTCTTTGTTGCCTTCCCTCAATATATTTGTGGACGAGAGTTATCATTTATAACTCTGCAGGTTTGTGAATTGCAGTGCTCCTGAGCTCCAATTTTCAACTCGCTTTTATGGGAGCTGGCCGCAAAAGCGCAGGATTGCTTCAGGCCCTATTCTGGTTCCGGGGGGCAGGCTGATCACGTGGTTAATTCTTCTTCCTGATGGGAAAATAGAATGACCTGTGCCTTTCCCAACTCCTAGAGCTAGTCTGTCATAGGTTCCCCCTCTTCCCGTTCATCCTCAGGACAAATTGCAACCTGTACGGGACAGCAGGTTAAAGGTGCTGATTCTCCAAGGAGGGAGATTGCTAGTAAAGTGGCTTGAATTGCGAACCCGAGCACAAGGAGATGAGAAATGAGGTGCGTTTTAGAAACCTTTCCCTATCACACGGTGTACCAACTTCTGGGTTTCTCATGCATGTTTTCGATGTAGGAAGATGCCCTTGAACCTGGAGATTTGGGACCCATGGGATGGGTACCATGCAGTATTACTTTAAAGGGTCTGCGTTTGCTCACCCAACCTCACCAAACCTCTCAGCCCCAAGAGTGTCCACCCTTATGTCTCATCAAGCTGTGGGTCTAGATATGGTCAATCCAGGTTGCATCACAGCCCGTGAACGAATTTTGTAAGAATTTCTCTCTCTTTCACTGTCTTTGTTTCATGGGTTTTTAAAAGTAATTTATTTTTATAATAGGGTTTAGCTGCTTTTCACTGCTGTGTTTATGCCGCTTTACACCCAATTGACTCACTTACAGAGAGCTATCAATACATAGGTTTTAAGATTATTACTAGTCGGATATATTCTTGTGCGGTGAATAGGGGGTGTTGAGTCCAGTTCACTGAGCAAGGAGTAGGTCTTGTTTATTACATATTGGGTTTATGGAACGGTATCTGAGCTAATTTGAAACCCTTGTTTTATGCATCACCCCACCTCACCTTACCCGTTCAGCAGCCATAGTGTGTTTTCTAAATATGTGACTGTGTTCTGCCTTGTAATTCAGTTCAAGTGTAGCCGTTTTTACATTCCCTCTATAAGTGATAGCTTGTGAAACGTGTCTTTATCTGTGTGACGTATCTCACTTAGAATCGTCGTACCTAAACCCACCTATCATGCTGCTACTAGCCTTATGACATTTATTTCATGGCTGAGTGATATTCCATTGTACATGAGGTCCACAACTTCTTTATCCATTTTTCTCTTTCCTGGGATATTTAAGGTGTAACGAAGTGGAGGTTCTTGTCAACAGAGCAGCCCTAAACTTTGGGGTGCCTGTGTCTTGCTGATTTTTAGTTTTCCCAATTTGTACACCCATGAGTGGAAGTGCCCTATGCTCTCTAAGCTGTGTGTTTTAGATGTTTCAGGACACACCGTACACTTCTCCAGAGTGGCTGTTGGCAATTTACATCCCGCTCATCAGCGTAGCAAGGCTCCCATTTCTCCATGGCCTGTCCTGCATTTCTGGTTTTGACACTTTTTTCAGCATGGCCCTTTTGACTGAAGGGAAGCGAGACTTCTTTGTAGCGCTGATTTGCCTTTCCAGGTTGCTTGGTTGGCCAAAATGGGCCTATGCGTTTTTTCATGAATATATTCAGGAAAAAACGCATACGCCCTTTTTGGCCAAGGACATCATGGTCGACGTTTTGCCGCTTTTCATGTGCTTTAAAGGCGATTCGAATCTACCTCCTGAAATCTGTTACCTGTAATTCTGCCTTGCTTTCAAATACTCTTTGTTGCCTTCCCTCAATATATTTGTGGACGAGAGTTATCATTTATAACTCTGCAGGTTTGTGAATTGCAGTGCTCCTGAGCTCCAATTTTCAACTCGCTTTTATGGGAGCTGGCCGCAAAAGCGCAGGATTGCTTCAGGCCCTATTCTGGTTCCGGGGGGCAGGCTGAGCCCGTGGTTAATTCTTCTTCCTGATGGGAAAATAGAATGACCTGTGCCTTTCCCAACTCCTAGAGCTAGTCTCTCATAGGTTCACCCTCTTCCCGTTCATCCTCAGGACAAATTGCAACCTGTACGGGACAGCAGGTTAAAGGCGCTGATTCTCCAAGGAGGGAGATTGCTAGTAAAGCGGCTTGAATTGCGAACCCGAGCACAAGGAGATGAGAAATGAGGTGCGTTTTAGAAAACTTTCCCTATCACACGGTGTACCAACTTCTGGGTTTCTCATGCATGTTTTCGATGTAGGAAGATGCCCTTGAACCTGGAGTTTTGGGACCCATGGGATGGGTACCATGCAGTATTACTTTAAAGGGTCTTCGTTTGCTCACCCAACCTCACCAAATCTCTCAGCCCCAAGAGTGTCCACCCTTAAGTCTCATCCAGTTGTGGGTCTAGATATGGTCAATCCAGGTTGCATCACAGCCCGTGAACGAATTTTGTAAGAATTTCTCTCTCTTTCACTGTCTTTGTTTCATGGGTTTTTAAAAGTAATTTATTTTTATAATGGGGTTTAGCTGCTTTTCACTGCTGTGTTTATGCCGCTTTACACCCAATTGACTCACTTACAGAGAGCTATCAATACATAGGTTTTAAGATTCTTACTAGTCGGATATATTCTTGTGCGGTGAATAGGGGGTGTTGAGTCCAGTTCACTGAGCAAGGAGTAGGTCTTGTTTATTACATATTGGGTTTATGGAACGGTATCTGAGCTAATTTGAAACCCTTGTTTTATGCATCACCCCACCTCACCTTACCGTTCAGCAGCCATAGTGTGTTTTCTAAATATGTGACTGTGTTCTGCCTTGTAATTCAGTTCAAGTGTAGCCGTTTTTACATTCCCTCTATAAGTGATAGCTTATGAAACGTGTCTTTTTCTGTGTGACGTATTTCACTTAGAATCATCGTACCTAAACCCACTCATCATGCTGCTACTAGCCTTATGACATTTATTTCATGGCTGAGTGATATTCCATTGCACATGAGGTCCACAACTTCTTTATCCATTTTTCTCTTTCCTGGGATATTTAAGGTGTAACGAAGTGGAGGTTCTTGTCAACAGAGCAGCCCTAAACTTTGGGGTGCCTGTGTCTTGCTGATTTTTAGTTTTCCCAATTTGTACACCCATAAGTGGAAGTGCCCTATGCTCTCTAAGCTGTGTGTTTTAGATGTTTCAGGACACACCGTACACTTCTCCAGAGTGCCTGTTGGAAATTTACATCCCGCCCATCAGCGTAGCAGGCTCCCATTTCTCCATGGCCTGTCCTGCATTTCTGGTTTTGACACTTTATTCAGCATGGCCCTTTTGACCGATGGGAAGCGATACTTCTTTGTAGCGCTGATTTGCCTTTCCAGGTTGCTTGGTTGGCCAAAAAGGGCGTATGCGTTTTTTCCTGAATATATTCAGGAAAAAACGCATACGCCCTTTTTGGCCAAGGGCATCATGGTGGACGTTTTGCCGCTTTTCATGTGCTTTAAAGGCGATTCGAATCTACCTCCTGAAATCTGTTTCCTGTAATTCTGCCTTGCTTTCAAATACTCTTCGTTGCCTTCCCACAATATATTTGTGGACGAGAGTTATTATTTATAACTCTGCAGGTTTGTGAATTGCAGTGCTCCTGAGCTCCAATTTTCAACTCGCTTTTTTGGGAGCTGGCCGCAAAAGCGCAGGATTGCTTCAGGCCCTATTTTGGTTCCGGGGGGCAGTCTGAGCCCTTGGATAATTCTTCTTCCGGATGGGAAAATAGAGGGACCTGTGCCTTTCCCAACACCTAGAGCTAGTCTCTCATAGGTTCCCCCTCTTCCCGTTCATCCTCAGGACAAATTGCAACCTATACGGGACAGCAGGTTAAAGGCGCTGATTCTCCAAGGAGGGAGATTGCTAGTAAAGCGGCTTGAATTGCGAACCCGAGCACAAGGAGATGAGAAATGAGGTGCGTTTTAGAAACCTTTCCCTATCACACGGTGTACCAACTTCTGGGTTTCTCATGCATGTTTTCGATGTAGGAAGATGCCCTTGAACCTGGAGATTTGGGACCCATGGGATGGGTACCATGCAGTATTACTTTAAAGGGTCTGCGTTTGCTCACCCAACCTCACCAAACCTCTCAGCCCCAAGAGTGTCCACCCTTATGTCTCATCAAGCTGTGGGTCTAGATATGGTCAATCCAGGTTGCATCACAGCCCGTGAACAAATTTTGTAAGAATTTCTCTCTCTTTCACTGTCTTTGTTTCATGGGTTTTTAAAAGTAATTTATTTTTATAATGGGGTTTAGCTGCTTTTCACTGCTGTGTTTATGCCGCTTTACACCCAATTGACTCACTTACAGAGAGCTATCAATACATAGGTTTTAAGATTCTTACTAGTCGGATATATTCTTGTGCGGTGAATAGGGGGTGTTGAGTCCAGTTCACTGAGCAAGGAGTAGGTCTTGTTTATTACATATTGGGTTTATGGAACGGTATCTGAGCTAATTTGAAACCCTTGTTTTATGCATCACCCCACCTCACCTTACCCGTTCAGCAGCCATAGTGTGTTTTCTAAATATGTGACTGTGTTCTGCCTTGTAATTCAGTTCAAGTGTAGCCGTTTTTACATTCCCTCTATAAGTGATAGCTTATGAAACGTGTCTTTTTCTGTGTGACGTATTTCACTTAGAATCGTCGTACCTAAACCCACTCATCATGCTGCTACTAGCCTTATGACATTTATTTCATGGCTGAGTGATATTCCATTGCACATGAGGTCCACAACTTCTTTATCCATTTTTCTCTTTCCTGGGATATTTAAGGTGTAACGAAGTGGAGGTTCTTGTCAACAGAGCAGCACTAAACTTTGGGGTGCCTGTGTCTTGCTGATTTTTAGTTTTCCCAATTTGTACACCCATGAGTGGAAGTGCCCTATGCTCTCTAAGCTGTGTGTTTTAGATGTTTCAGGACACACCGTACACTTCTCCAGAGTGGCTGTTGGCAATTTACATCCCGCCCATCAGCGTAGCAAGGCTCCCATTTCTCCATGGCCTGTCCTGCATTTCTGGTTTTGACACTTTTTTCAGCATGGCCCTTTTGACCGATGGGAAGCGAGACTTCTTTGTAGCGCTGATTTGCCTTTCCAGGTTTCTTGGTTGGCCAAAAAGGGCGTATGCGTTTTTTCCTGAATATATTCAGGAAAAAACGCATACGCCCTTTTTGTCCAAGGGCATCATGGTCGACGTTTTGCCGCTTTTCATGTGATTTAAAGGCGATTCGAATCTACCTTCTGAAATCTGTTTCCGGTAATTCTGCCTTGCTTTCAAATACTCTTCGTTGCCTTCCCTCAATATATTTGTGGATGAGAGTTATTATTTATAACTCTGCAGGTTTGTGAATTGCAGTGCTCCTGAGCTCCAATTTTCAACTCGCTTTTTTGGGAGCTGGCCGCAAAAGCGCAGGATTGCTTCAGGCCCTATTCTGGTTCCGGGCGGCAGGCTGAGCCTGTGGTTAATTCTTCTTCCTGATTGGAAAATAGAATGACCTGTGCCTTTCCCAACACCTAGAGCTAGTCTCTCATAGTTTCCCCCTCTTCCCGTTCATCCTCAGGACAAATTGCAACCTGTACGGGACAGCAGTTTAAAGGCGCTGATTCTCCAAGGAGGGAGATTGCTAGTAAAGCGGCTTGAATTGCGAACCCGAGCACAAGGAGATGAGAAATGAGGTGCGTTTTAGAAACCTTTCCCTATCACACGGTGTACCAACTTCTGGGTTTCTCATGCATGTTTTCGATGTAGGAAGATGCCCTTGAACCTGGAGATTTGGGACCCATGGGATGGGTACCATGCAGTATTATTTTAAAGGGTCTGCGTTTGCTCACCCAACCTCACCAAACCTCTCAGCCCGAAGAGTGTCCACCCTTATGTCTCATCCAGTTGTGGGTCTAGATATGGTCAATCCAGGTTGCATCACAGCCCGTGATCGAATTTTGTAAGAATTTCTCTCTCTTTCACTGTCTTTGTTTCATGGGTTTTTAAAAGTAATTTATTTTTATAATGGGGTTTAGCTGATTTTCACTGCTGTGTTTATGCCGCTTTACACCCAATTGACTCACTTACAGAGAGCTATCAATACGTAGGTTTTAAGATTCTTACTAGTCGGATATATTCTTGTGCGGTGAATAGGGGGTGTTGAGTCCAGTTCACTGAGCAAGGAGTAGGTCTTGTTTATTACATATTGGGTTTATGGAACGGTATCTGAGCTAATTTGAAACCCTTGTTTTATGCATCACCCCACCTCACCTTACCCGTTCAGCAGCCATAGTGTGCTTTCTAAATATGTGACTGTGTTCTGCCTTGTAATTCAGTTCAAGTGTAGCCGTTTTTACATTCCCTCTATAAGTGATAGCTTATGAAACGTGTCTTTTTCTGTGTGACGTATTTCACTTAGAATCGTCGTACCTAAACCCACTCATCATGCTGCTACTAGCCTTATGACATTTATTTCATGGCTGAGAGATATTCCATTGTACATGAGGTCCACAACTTCTTTATCCATTTTTCTCTTTCCTGGGATATTTAAGGTGTAACGAAGTGGAGGTTGTTGTCAACAGAGCAGCCCTAAACTTTGGGGTGCCTGTGTCTTGCTGATTTTTAGTTTTCCCAATTTGTACACCCATGAGTGGAAGTGCCCTATGCTCTCTAAGCTGTGTGTTTTAGATGTTTCAGGACACACCGTACACTTCTCCAGAGTTGCAGTTGGAAATTTACATCCCGCCCATCAGCGTAGCAAGGCTCCCATTTCTCCATGGCCTGTCCTGCATTTCTGGTTTTGACACTTTATTCAGCATGGCCCTTTTGACCGATGGGAAGCGAGACTTCTTTGTAGCGCTGATTTGCCTTTCCAGGTCGCTTGGTTGGCCAAAAAGGGCGTATGCGTTTTTTCCTGAATATATTCAGGAAAAAACGCATACGCCCTTTTTGGCCAAGGGCATCATGGTGGACGTTTTGCCGCTTTTCATGTGCTTTAAAGGCGATTCGAATCTACCTCCTGAAATCTGTTTCCTGTAATTCTGCCTTGCTTTCAAATACTCTTCGTTGCCTTCCCACAATATATTTGTGGACGAGAGTTATTATTTATAACTCTGCAGGTTTGTGAATTGCAGTGCTCCTGAGCTCCAATTTTCAACTCGCTTTTTTGGGAGCTGGCCGCAAAAGCGCATGATTGCTTCAGGCCCTATTTTGGTTCCGGGGGGCAGGCTGAGCCCTTGGATAATTCTTCTTCCGGATGGGAAAATAGAGGGACCTGTGCCTTTCCCAACACCTAGAGCTAGTCTCTCATAGGTTCCCCCTCTTCCCGTTCATCCTCAGGACAAATTGCAACCTATACGGGACAGCAGGTTAAAGGCGCTGATTCTCCAAGGAGGGAGATTGCTAGTAAAGCGGCTTGAATTGCGAACCCGAGCACAAGGAGATGAGAAATGAGGTGCGTTTTAGAAACCTTTCCCTATCACACGGTGTACCAACTTCTGGGTTTCTCATGCATGTTTTCGATGTAGGAAGATGCCCTTGAACCTGGAGATTTGGGACCCATGGGATGGGTACCATGCAGTATTACTTTAAAGGGTCTGCGTTTGCTCACCCATCCTCACCAAACCTCTCCGCCCCTAGAGTGTCCACCCTTATGTCTCATCCAGCTGTGGGTCTAGATATGGTCAATCCAGGTTGCATCACAGCCCGTGAACGAATTTTGTAAGAATTTCTCTCTCTTTCACTGTCTTTGTTTCATGGGTTTTTAAAAGTAATTTATTTTTATAATGGGGTTTAGCTGCTTTTCACTCCTGTGTTTATGCCGCTTTACACCCAATTGACTCACTTACAGAGAGCTATCAATACATAGGTTTTAAGATTCTTACTAGTCGGATATATTCTTGTGCGGTGAATAGGGGGTGTTGAGTCCAGTTCACTGAGCAAGGAGTAGGTCTTGTTTATTACATATTGGGTTTATGGAACGGTATCTGAGCTAATTTGAAACCCTTGTTTTATGCATCACCCCACCTCACCTTACCCGTTCAGCAGCCATAGTGTGTTTTCTAAATATGTGACTGTGTTCTGCCTTGTAATTCGGTTCAAGTGTAGCCGTTTTTACATTCCCTCTATAAGTGATAGCTTGTGAAACGTGTCTTTATCTGTGTGACGTATCTCACTTAGAATCGTCGTACCTAAACCCACCTATCATGCTGCTACTAGCCTTATGACATTTATTTCATGGCTGAGTGATATTCCATTGTACATGAGGTCCACAACTTCTTTATCCATTTTTCTCTTTCCTGGGATATTTAAGGTGTAACGAAGTGGAGGTTCTTGTCAACAGAGCAGCCCTAAACTTTGGGGTGCCTGTGTCTTGCTGATTTTTAGTTTTCCCAATTTGTACACCCATGAGTGGAAGTGCCCTATGCTCTCTAAGCTGTGTGTTTTAGATGTTTCAGGACACACCGTACACTTCTCCAGAGTGGCTGTTGGCAATTTACATCCCGCTCATCAGCGTAGCAAGGCTCCCATTTCTCCATGGCCTGTCCTGCATTTCTGGTTTTGACACTTTTTTCAGCATGGCCCTTTTGACTGAAGGGAAGCGAGACTTCTTTGTAGCGCTGATTTGCCTTTCCAGGTTGCTTGGTTGGCCAAAATGGGCCTATGCGTTTTTTCCTGAATATATTCAGGAAAAAACGCATACGCCCTTTTTGGCCAAGGACATCATGGTCGACGTTTTGCCGCTTTTCATGTGCTTTAAAGGCGATTCGAATCTACCTCCTGAAATCTGTTACCTGTAATTCTGCCTTGCTTTCAAATACTCTTTGTTGCCTTCCCTCAATATATTTGTGGACGAGAGTTATCATTTATAACTCTGCAGGTTTGTGAATTGCAGTGCTCCTGAGCTCCAATTTTCAACTCGCTTTTATGGGAGCTGGCCGCAAAAGCGCAGAATTGCTTCAGGCCCTATTCTGGTTCCGGGGGGCAGGCTGAGCCCGTGGTTAATTCTTCTTCCTGATGGGAAAATAGAATGACCTGTGCCTTTCCCAACTCCTAGAGCTAGTCTCTCATAGGTTCACCCTCTTCCCGTTCATCCTCAGGACAAATTGCAACCTGTACGGGACAGCAGGTTAAAGGCGCTGATTCTCCAAGGAGGGAGATTGCTAGTAAAGCGGCTTGAATTGCGAACCCGAGCACAAGGAGATGAGAAATGAGGTGCGTTTTAGAAAACTTTCCCTATCACACGGTGTACCAACTTCTGGGTTTCTCATGCATGTTTTCGATGTAGGAAGATGCCCTTGAACCTGGAGTTTTGGGACCCATGGGATGGGTACCATGCAGTATTACTTTAAAGGGTCTGCGTTTGCTCACCCAACCTCACCAAATCTCTCAGCCCCAAGAGTGTCCACCCTTAAGTCTCATCCAGTTGTGGGTCTAGATATGGTCAATCCAGGTTGCATCACAGCCCGTGAACGAATTTTGTAAGAATTTCTCTCTCTTTCACTGTCTTTGTTTCATGGGTTTTTAAAAGTAATTTATTTTTATAATGGGGTTTAGCTGCTTTTCACTGCTGTGTTTATGCCGCTTTACACCCAATTGACTCACTTACAGAGAGCTATCAATACATAGGTTTTAAGATTCTTACTAGTCGGATATATTCTTGTGCGGTGAATAGGGGGTGTTGAGTCCAGTTCACTGAGCAAGGAGTAGGTCTTGTTTATTACATATTGGGTTTATGGAACGGTATCTGAGCTAATTTGAAACCCTTGTTTTATGCATCACCCCACCTCACCTTACCGTTCAGCAGCCATAGTGTGTTTTCTAAATATGTGACTGTGTTCTGCCTTGTAATTCAGTTCAAGTGTAGCCGTTTTTACATTCCCTCTATAAGTGATAGCTTATGAAACGTGTCTTTTTCTGTGTGACGTATTTCACTTAGAATCATCGTACCTAAACCCACTCATCATGCTGCTACTAGCCTTATGACATTTATTTCATGGCTGAGTGATATTCCATTGCACATGAGGTCCACAACTTCTTTATCCATTTTTCTCTTTCCTGGGATATTTAAGGTGTAACGAAGTGGAGGTTCTTGTCAACAGAGCAGCCCTAAACTTTGGGGTGCCTGTGTCTTGCTGATTTTTAGTTTTCCCAATTTGTACACCCATAAGTGGAAGTGCCCTATGCTCTCTAAGCTGTGTGTTTTAGATGTTTCAGGACACACCGTACACTTCTCCAGAGTGCCTGTTGGAAATTTACATCCCGCCCATCAGCGTAGCAGGCTCCCATTTCTCCATGGCCTGTCCTGCATTTCTGGTTTTGACACTTTATTCAGCATGGCCCTTTTGACCGATGGGAAGCGATACTTCTTTGTAGCGCTGATTTGCCTTTCCAGGTTGCTTGGTTGGCCAAAAAGGGCGTATGCGTTTTTTCCTGAATATATTCAGGAAAAAACGCATACGCCCTTTTTGGCCAAGGGCATCATGGTGGACGTTTTGCCGCTTTTCATGTGCTTTAAAGGCGATTCGAATCTACCTCCTGAAATCTGTTTCCTGTAATTCTGCCTTGCTTTCAAATACTCTTCGTTGCCTTCCCACAATATATTTGTGGACGAGAGTTATTATTTATAACTCTGCAGGTTTGTGAATTGCAGTGCTCCTGAGCTCCAATTTTCAACTCGCTTTTTTGGGAGCTGGCCGCAAAAGCGCAGGATTGCTTCAGGCCCTATTTTGGTTCCGGGGGGCAGTCTGAGCCCTTGGATAATTCTTCTTCCGGATGGGAAAATAGAGGGACCTGTGCCTTTCCCAACACCTAGAGCTAGTCTCTCATAGGTTCCCCCTCTTCCCGTTCATCCTCAGGACAAATTGCAACCTATACGGGACAGCAGGTTAAAGGCGCTGATTCTCCAAGGAGGGAGATTGCTAGTAAAGCGGCTTGAATTGCGAACCCGAGCACAAGGAGATGAGAAATGAGGTGCGTTTTAGAAACCTTTCCCTATCACACGGTGTACCAACTTCTGGGTTTCTCATGCATGTTTTCGATGTAGGAAGATGCCCTTGAACCTGGAGATTTGGGACCCATGGGATGGGTACCATGCAGTATTACTTTAAAGGGTCTGCGTTTGCTCACCCAACCTCACCAAACCTCTCAGCCCCAAGAGTGTCCACCCTTATGTCTCATCAAGCTGTGGGTCTAGATATGGTCAATCCAGGTTGCATCACAGCCCGTGAACAAATTTTGTAAGAATTTCTCTCTCTTTCACTGTCTTTGTTTCATGGGTTTTTAAAAGTAATTTATTTTTATAATGGGGTTTAGCTGCTTTTCACTGCTGTGTTTATGCCGCTTTACACCCAATTGACTCACTTACAGAGAGCTATCAATACATAGGTTTTAAGATTCTTACTAGTCGGATATATTCTTGTGCGGTGAATAGGGGGTGTTGAGTCCAGTTCACTGAGCAAGGAGTAGGTCTTGTTTATTACATATTGGGTTTATGGAACGGTATCTGAGCTAATTTGAAACCCTTGTTTTATGCATCACCCCACCTCACCTTACCCGTTCAGCAGCCATAGTGTGTTTTCTAAATATGTGACTGTGTTCTGCCTTGTAATTCAGTTCAAGTGTAGCCGTTTTTACATTCCCTCTATAAGTGATAGCTTATGAAACGTGTCTTTTTCTGTGTGACGTATTTCACTTAGAATCGTCGTACCTAAACCCACTCATCATGCTGCTACTAGCCTTATGACATTTATTTCATGGCTGAGTGATATTCCATTGCACATGAGGTCCACAACTTCTTTATCCATTTTTCTCTTTCCTGGGATATTTAAGGTGTAACGAAGTGGAGGTTCTTGTCAACAGAGCAGCACTAAACTTTGGGGTGCCTGTGTCTTGCTGATTTTTAGTTTTCCCAATTTGTACACCCATGAGTGGAAGTGCCCTATGCTCTCTAAGCTGTGTGTTTTAGATGTTTCAGGACACACCGTACACTTCTCCAGAGTGGCTGTTGGCAATTTACATCCCGCCCATCAGCGTAGCAAGGCTCCCATTTCTCCATGGCCTGTCCTGCATTTCTGGTTTTGACACTTTTTTCAGCATGGCCCTTTTGACCGATGGGAAGCGAGACTTCTTTGTAGCGCTGATTTGCCTTTCCAGGTTTCTTGGTTGGCCAAAAAGGGCGTATGCGTTTTTTCCTGAATATATTCAGGAAAAAACGCATACGCCCTTTTTGTCCAAGGGCATCATGGTCGACGTTTTGCCGCTTTTCATGTGATTTAAAGGCGATTCGAATCTACCTTCTGAAATCTGTTTCCGGTAATTCTGCCTTGCTTTCAAATACTCTTCGTTGCCTTCCCTCAATATATTTGTGGATGAGAGTTATTATTTATAACTCTGCAGGTTTGTGAATTGCAGTGCTCCTGAGCTCCAATTTTCAACTCGCTTTTTTGGGAGCTGGCCGCAAAAGCGCAGGATTGCTTCAGGCCCTATTCTGGTTCCGGGCGGCAGGCTGAGCCTGTGGTTAATTCTTCTTCCTGATTGGAAAATAGAATGACCTGTGCCTTTCCCAACACCTAGAGCTAGTCTCTCATAGTTTCCCCCTCTTCCCGTTCATCCTCAGGACAAATTGCAACCTGTACGGGACAGCAGTTTAAAGGCGCTGATTCTCCAAGGAGGGAGATTGCTAGTAAAGCGGCTTGAATTGCGAACCCGAGCACAAGGAGATGAGAAATGAGGTGCGTTTTAGAAACCTTTCCCTATCACACGGTGTACCAACTTCTGGGTTTCTCATGCATGTTTTCGATGTAGGAAGATGCCCTTGAACCTGGAGATTTGGGACCCATGGGATGGGTACCATGCAGTATTATTTTAAAGGGTCTGCGTTTGCTCACCCAACCTCACCAAACCTCTCAGCCCGAAGAGTGTCCACCCTTATGTCTCATCCAGTTGTGGGTCTAGATATGGTCAATCCAGGTTGCATCACAGCCCGTGATCGAATTTTGTAAGAATTTCTCTCTCTTTCACTGTCTTTGTTTCATGGGTTTTTAAAAGTAATTTATTTTTATAATGGGGTTTAGCTGATTTTCACTGCTGTGTTTATGCCGCTTTACACCCAATTGACTCACTTACAGAGAGCTATCAATACGTAGGTTTTAAGATTCTTACTAGTCGGATATATTCTTGTGCGGTGAATAGGGGGTGTTGAGTCCAGTTCACTGAGCAAGGAGTAGGTCTTGTTTATTACATATTGGGTTTATGGAACGGTATCTGAGCTAATTTGAAACCCTTGTTTTATGCATCACCCCACCTCACCTTACCCGTTCAGCAGCCATAGTGTGCTTTCTAAATATGTGACTGTGTTCTGCCTTGTAATTCAGTTCAAGTGTAGCCGTTTTTACATTCCCTCTATAAGTGATAGCTTATGAAACGTGTCTTTTTCTGTGTGACGTATTTCACTTAGAATCGTCGTACCTAAACCCACTCATCATGCTGCTACTAGCCTTATGACATTTATTTCATGGCTGAGAGATATTCCATTGTACATGAGGTCCACAACTTCTTTATCCATTTTTCTCTTTCCTGGGATATTTAAGGTGTAACGAAGTGGAGGTTGTTGTCAACAGAGCAGCCCTAAACTTTGGGGTGCCTGTGTCTTGCTGATTTTTAGTTTTCCCAATTTGTACACCCATGAGTGGAAGTGCCCTATGCTCTCTAAGCTGTGTGTTTTAGATGTTTCAGGACACACCGTACACTTCTCCAGAGTTGCAGTTGGAAATTTACATCCCGCCCATCAGCGTAGCAAGGCTCCCATTTCTCCATGGCCTGTCCTGCATTTCTGGTTTTGACACTTTATTCAGCATGGCCCTTTTGACCGATGGGAAGCGAGACTTCTTTGTAGCGCTGATTTGCCTTTCCAGGTCGCTTGGTTGGCCAAAAAGGGCGTATGCGTTTTTTCCTGAATATATTCAGGAAAAAACGCATACGCCCTTTTTGGCCAAGGGCATCATGGTGGACGTTTTGCCGCTTTTCATGTGCTTTAAAGGCGATTCGAATCTACCTCCTGAAATCTGTTTCCTGTAATTCTGCCTTGCTTTCAAATACTCTTCGTTGCCTTCCCACAATATATTTGTGGACGAGAGTTATTATTTATAACTCTGCAGGTTTGTGAATTGCAGTGCTCCTGAGCTCCAATTTTCAACTCGCTTTTTTGGGAGCTGGCCGCAAAAGCGCATGATTGCTTCAGGCCCTATTTTGGTTCCGGGGGGCAGGCTGAGCCCTTGGATAATTCTTCTTCCGGATGGGAAAATAGAGGGACCTGTGCCTTTCCCAACACCTAGAGCTAGTCTCTCATAGGTTCCCCCTCTTCCCGTTCATCCTCAGGACAAATTGCAACCTATACGGGACAGCAGGTTAAAGGCGCTGATTCTCCAAGGAGGGAGATTGCTAGTAAAGCGGCTTGAATTGCGAACCCGAGCACAAGGAGATGAGAAATGAGGTGCGTTTTAGAAACCTTTCCCTATCACACGGTGTACCAACTTCTGGGTTTCTCATGCATGTTTTCGATGTAGGAAGATGCCCTTGAACCTGGAGATTTGGGACCCATGGGATGGGTACCATGCAGTATTACTTTAAAGGGTCTGCGTTTGCTCACCCATCCTCACCAAACCTCTCCGCCCCTAGAGTGTCCACCCTTATGTCTCATCCAGCTGTGGGTCTAGATATGGTCAATCCAGGTTGCATCACAGCCCGTGAACGAATTTTGTAAGAATTTCTCTCTCTTTCACTGTCTTTGTTTCATGGGTTTTTAAAAGTAATTTATTTTTATAATGGGGTTTAGCTGCTTTTCACTCCTGTGTTTATGCCGCTTTACACCCAATTGACTCACTTACAGAGAGCTATCAATACATAGGTTTTAAGATTCTTACTAGTCGGATATATTCTTGTGCGGTGAATAGGGGGTGTTGAGTCCAGTTCACTGAGCAAGGAGTAGGTCTTGTTTATTACATATTGGGTTTATGGAACGGTATCTGAGCTAATTTGAAACCCTTGTTTTATGCATCACCCCACCTCACCTTACCCGTTCAGCAGCCATAGTGTGTTTTCTAAATATGTGACTGTGTTCTGCCTTGTAATTCGGTTCAAGTGTAGCCGTTTTTACATTCCCTCTATAAGTGATAGCTTGTGAAACGTGTCTTTATCTGTGTGACGTATCTCACTTAGAATCGTCGTACCTAAACCCACCTATCATGCTGCTACTAGCCTTATGACATTTATTTCATGGCTGAGTGATATTCCATTGTACATGAGGTCCACAACTTCTTTATCCATTTTTCTCTTTCCTGGGATATTTAAGGTGTAACGAAGTGGAGGTTCTTGTCAACAGAGCAGCCCTAAACTTTGGGGTGCCTGTGTCTTGCTGATTTTTAGTTTTCCCAATTTGTACACCCATGAGTGGAAGTGCCCTATGCTCTCTAAGCTGTGTGTTTTAGATGTTTCAGGACACACCGTACACTTCTCCAGAGTGGCTGTTGGCAATTTACATCCCGCTCATCAGCGTAGCAAGGCTCCCATTTCTCCATGGCCTGTCCTGCATTTCTGGTTTTGACACTTTTTTCAGCATGGCCCTTTTGACTGAAGGGAAGCGAGACTTCTTTGTAGCGCTGATTTGCCTTTCCAGGTTGCTTGGTTGGCCAAAATGGGCCTATGCGTTTTTTCCTGAATATATTCAGGAAAAAACGCATACGCCCTTTTTGGCCAAGGACATCATGGTCGACGTTTTGCCGCTTTTCATGTGCTTTAAAGGCGATTCGAATCTACCTCCTGAAATCTGTTACCTGTAATTCTGCCTTGCTTTCAAATACTCTTTGTTGCCTTCCCTCAATATATTTGTGGACGAGAGTTATCATTTATAACTCTGCAGGTTTGTGAATTGCAGTGCTCCTGAGCTCCAATTTTCAACTCGCTTTTATGGGAGCTGGCCGCAAAAGCGCAGAATTGCTTCAGGCCCTATTCTGGTTCCGGGGGGCAGGCTGAGCCCGTGGTTAATTCTTCTTCCTGATGGGAAAATAGAATGACCTGTGCCTTTCCCAACTCCTAGAGCTAGTCTCTCATAGGTTCACCCTCTTCCCGTTCATCCTCAGGACAAATTGCAACCTGTACGGGACAGCAGGTTAAAGGCGCTGATTCTCCAAGGAGGGAGATTGCTAGTAAAGCGGCTTGAATTGCGAACCCGAGCACAAGGAGATGAGAAATGAGGTGCGTTTTAGAAAACTTTCCCTATCACACGGTGTACCAACTTCTGGGTTTCTCATGCATGTTTTCGATGTAGGAAGATGCCCTTGAACCTGGAGTTTTGGGACCCATGGGATGGGTACCATGCAGTATTACTTTAAAGGGTCTGCGTTTGCTCACCCAACCTCACCAAATCTCTCAGCCCCAAGAGTGTCCACCCTTAAGTCTCATCCAGTTGTGGGTCTAGATATGGTCAATCCAGGTTGCATCACAGCCCGTGAACGAATTTTGTAAGAATTTCTCTCTCTTTCACTGTCTTTGTTTCATGGGTTTTTAAAAGTAATTTATTTTTATAATGGGGTTTAGCTGCTTTTCACTGCTGTGTTTATGCCGCTTTACACCCAATTGACTCACTTACAGAGAGCTATCAATACATAGGTTTTAAGATTCTTACTAGTCGGATATATTCTTGTGCGGTGAATAGGGGGTGTTGAGTCCAGTTCACTGAGCAAGGAGTAGGTCTTGTTTATTACATATTGGGTTTATGGAACGGTATCTGAGCTAATTTGAAACCCTTGTTTTATGCATCACCCCACCTCACCTTACCGTTCAGCAGCCATAGTGTGTTTTCTAAATATGTGACTGTGTTCTGCCTTGTAATTCAGTTCAAGTGTAGCCGTTTTTACATTCCCTCTATAAGTGATAGCTTTTGAAACGTGTCTTTTTCTGTGTGACGTATTTCACTTAGAATCATCGTACCTAAACCCACTCATCATGCTGCTACTAGCCTTATGACATTTATTTCATGGCTGAGTGATATTCCATTGCACATGATGTCCACAACTTCTTTATCCATTTTTCTCTTTCCTGGGATATTTAAGGTGTAACGAAGTGGAGGTTCTTGTCAACAGAGCAGCCCTAAACTTTGGGGTGCCTGTGTCTTGCTGATTTTTAGTTTTCCCAATTTGTACACCCATAAGAGGAAGTGCCCTATGCTCTCTAAGCTGTGTGTTTTAGATGTTTCAGGACACACCGTACACTTCTCCAGAGTGGCTGTTGGAAATTTACATCCCGCCCATCAGCGTAGCAGGCTCCCATTTCTCCATGGCCTGTCCTGCATTTCTGGTTTTGACACTTTATTCAGCATGGCCCTTTTGACCGATGGGAAGCGAGACTTCTTTGTAGCGCTGATTTGCCTTTCCAGGTTGCTTGGTTGGCCAAAAAGGGCGTATGCGTTTTTTCCTGAATATATTCAGGAAAAAACGCATACGCCCTTTTTGGCCAAGGGCATCATGGTCGACGTTTTGCCGCTTTTCATGTGCTTTAAAGGCGATTCGAATCTACCTCCTGAAATCTGTTTCCTGTAATTCTGCCTTGCTTTCAAATACTCTTCGTTGCCTTCCCACAATATATTTGTGGACGAGAGTTATTATTTATAACTCTGCAGGTTTGTGAATTGCAGTGCTCCTGAGCTCCAATTATCAACTCGCTTTTTTGGGAGCTGGCCGCAAAAGCGCAGGATTGCTTCAGGCCCTATTTTGGTTCCGGGGGGCAGTCTGAGCCCTTGGATAATTCTTCTTCCGGATGGGAAAATAGAGGGACCTGTGCCTTTCCCAACACCTAGAGCTAGTCTCTCATAGGTTCCCCCTCTTCCCGTTCATCCTCAGGACAAATTGCAACCTATACGGGACAGCAGGTTAAAGGCGCTGATTCTCCAAGGAGGGAGATTGCTAGTAAAGCGGCTTGAATTGCGAACCCGAGCACAAGGAGATGAGAAATGAGGTGCGTTTTAGAAACCTTTCCCTATCACACGGTGTACCAACTTCTGGGTTTCTCATGCATGTTTTCGATGTAGGAAGATGCCCTTGAACCTGGAGTTTTGGGACCCATGGGATGGGTACCATGCAGTATTACTTTAAACGGTCTGCGTTTGCTCACCCAACCTCACCAAACCTCTCAGCCCCAAGAGTGTCCACCCTTATGTCTCATCCAGCTGTGGGTCTAGATATGGTCAATCCAGTGTGCATCACAGCCCGTGAACGAATTTTGTAAGAATTTCTCTCTCTTTCACTGTCTTTGTTTCATGGGTTTTTAAAAGTAATTTATTTTTATAATGCGGTTTAGCTGCTTTTCACTGCTGTGTTTATGCCGCTTTACACCCAATTGACTCACTTACAGAGAGCTATCAATACATAGGTTTTAAGATTCTTACTAGTCGGATATATTCTTGTGCGGTGAATAGGGGGTGTTGAGTCCAGTTCAATGAGCAAGGAGTAGGTCTTGTTTATTACATATTGGGTTTATGGAACGGTATCTGAGCTAATTTGAAACGCTTGTTTTATGCATCACCCCACATCACCTTACCCGTTCAGCAGCCATAGTGTGTTTTCTAAATATGTGACTGTGTTCTGCCTTGTAATTCAGTTCAAGTGTAGCCGTTTTTACATTCCCTCTATAAGTGATAGCTTGTGAAACGTGTCTTTTTCTGTGTGACATATCTCACTTAGAATCGTCGTACCTAAACCCACTCATCATGCTGCTACTAGCCTTATGACATTTATTTCATGGCTGAGTGATATTCCATTGTACATGAGGTCCACAACTTCTTTATCCATTTTTCTCTTTCCTGGGATATTTAAGGTGTAACGAAGTGGAGGTTCTTGTCAACAGAGCACCCCTAAACTTTGGGGTGCCTGTGTCTTGCTGATTTTTAGTTTTCCCAATTTGTACACCCATGAGTGGAAGTGCCCTATGCTCTCTAAGCTGTGTGTTTTAGATGTTTCAGGACACACCGTACACTTCTCCAGAGTGGCTGTTGGCAATTTACATCCCGCCCATCAGCGTAGCAAGGCTCCCATTTCTCCATGGCCTGTCCTGCATTTCTGGTTTTGACACTTTATTCAGCATGGCCCTTTTGACCGATGGGAAGCGAGACTTCTTTGTAGCGCTGATTTGCCTTTCCAGGTTGCTTGGTTGGCCAAAAAGGGCGTATGCGTTTTTTCCTGAATATATTCAAGAAAAAACGCATACGCCCTTTTTGGCCAAGGGCATCATGGTGGACGTTTTGCCGCTTTTCATGTGCTTTAACGGCGATTCGAATCTACGTCCTGAAATCTGTTTCCTGTAATTCTGCCTTGCTTTCAAATACTCTTTGTTGCCTTCCCTCAATATATTTGTGGACGAGAGTTATTATTTATAACTCTGCAGGTTTGTGAATTGCAGTGCTCCTGAGCTCCAATTTTCAACTCGCTTTTTTGGGAGCTGGCCGCAAAAGCGCAGGATTGCTTCAGGCCTTATTTTGGTTCCGGGGGGCAGGCGGAGCCCTTGGATAATTCTTCTTCCGGATGGGAAAATAGAGGGACCTGTGCCTTTCCCAACACCTAGAGCTAGTCTCTCATAGGTTCCCCCTCTTCCCGTTCATCCTCAGGACAAATTGCAACCTATACGGGACAGCAGGTTAAAGGCGCTGATTCTCCAAGGAGGGAGATTGCTAGTAAAGCGGCTTGAATTGCGAACCCGAGCACAAGGAGATGAGAAATGAGGTGCGTTTTAGAAACCTTTCCCTATCACACGGTGTACCAACTTCTGGGTTTCTCATGCATGTTTTCGATGTAGGAAGATGCCCTTGAACCTGGAGATTTGGGACCCATGGGATGGGTACCATGCAGTATTACTTTAAAGGGTCTTCGTTTGCTCACCCAACCTCACCAAACCTCTCAGCCCCAAGAGTGTTCATCCTTATGTCTCATCAAGCTGTGGGTCTAGATATGGTCAATCCAGGTTGCATCACAGCCCGTGATCGAATTTTGTAAGAATTTCTCTCTCTTTCACTGTCTTTGTTTCATGGGTTTTTAAAAGTAATTTATTTTTATAATAGGGTTTAGCTGCTTTTCACTGCTGTGTTTATGCCGCTTTACACCCAATTGACTCACTTACAGAGAGCTATCAATACATAGGTTTTAAGATTCTTACTAGTCGGATATATTCTTGTGCGGTGAATAGGGGGTGTTGAGTCCAGTTCACTGAGCAAGGAGTAGGTCTTGTTTATTACATATTGGGTTTATGGAACGGTATCTGAGCTAATTTGAAACCCTTGTTTTATGCATCAACCCACCTCACCTTACCGTTCAGCAGCCATAGTGTTTTTTCTAAATATGTGACTGTGTTCTGCCTTGTAATTCAGTTCAAGTGTAGCCGTTTTTACATTCCCTCTATAAGTGATAGCTTATGAAACGTGTCTTTTTCTGTGTGACGTATTTCACTTAGAATCATCGTACCTAAACCCACTCATCATGCTGCTACTAGCCTGATGACATTTATTTCATGGCTGAGTGATGTTCCATTGCACATGAGGTCCACAACTTCTTTATCCATTTTTCTCTTTCCTGGGATATTTAAGGTGTAACGAAGTGGAGGTTCTTGTCAACAGAGCAGCCCTAAACTTTGGGGTGCCTGTGTCTTGCTGATTTTTAGTTTTCCCAATTTGTACACCCATGAGTGGAAGTGCCCTATGCTCTCTAAGCTGTGTGTTTTAGATGTTTCAGGACACACCGTACACTTCTCCAGAGTGGCTGTTGGCAATTTACATCCCGCTCATCAGCGTAGCAAGGCTCCCATTTCTCCATGGCCTGTCCTGCATTTCTGGTTTTGACACTTTTTTCAGCATGGCCCTTTTGACTGAAGGGAAGCGAGACTTCTTTGTAGCGCTGATTTGCCTTTCCAGGTTGCTTGGTTGGCCAAAATGGGCCTATGCGTTTTTTCCTGAATATATTCAGGAAAAAACGCATACGCCCTTTTTGGCCAAGGACATCATGGTCGACGTTTTGCCGCTTTTCATGTGCTTTAAAGGCGATTCGAATCTACCTCCTGAAATCTGTTACCTGTAATTCTGCCTTGCTTTCAAATACTCTTTGTTGCCTTCCCTCAATATATTTGTGGACGAGAGTTATCATTTATAACTCTGCAGGTTTGTGAATTGCAGTGCTCCTGAGCTCCAATTTTCAACTCGCTTTTATGGGAGCTGGCCGCAAAAGCGCAGGATTGCTTCAGGCCCTATTCTGGTTCCGGGGGGCAGGCTGAGCCCGTGGTTAATTCTTCTTCCTGATGGGAAAATAGAATGACCTGTGCCTTTCCCAACTCCTAGAGCTAGTCTGTCATAGGTTCCCCCTCTTCCCGTTCATCCTCAGGACAAATTGCAACCTGTACGGGACAGCAGGTTAAAGGTGCTGATTCTCCAAGGAGGGAGATTGCTAGTAAAGTGGCTTGAATTGCGAACCCGAGCACAAGGAGATGAGAAATGAGGTGCGTTTTAGAAACCTTTCCCTATCACACGGTGTACCAACTTCTGGGTTTCTCATGCATGTTTTCGATGTAGGAAGATGCCCTTGAACCTGGAGATTTGGGACCCATGGGATGGGTACCATGCAGTATTACTTTAAAGGGTCTGCGTTTGCTCACCCAACCTCACCAAACCTCTCAGCCCCAAGAGTGTCCACCCTTATGTCTCATCAAGCTGTGGGTCTAGATATGGTCAATCCAGGTTGCATCACAGCCCGTGAACGAATTTTGTAAGAATTTCTCTCTCTTTCACTGTCTTTGTTTCATGGGTTTTTAAAAGTAATTTATTTTTATAATAGGGTTTAGCTGCTTTTCACTGCTGTGTTTATGCCGCTTTACACCCAATTGACTCACTTACAGAGAGCTATCAATACATAGGTTTTAAGATTCTTACTAGTCGGATATATTCTTGTGCGGTGAATAGGGGGTGTTGAGTCCAGTTCACTGAGCAAGGAGTAGGTCTTGTTTATTACATATTGGGTTTATGGAACGGTATCTGAGCTAATTTGAAACCCTTGTTTTATGCATCACCCCACCTCACCTTACCCGTTCAGCAGCCATAGTGTGTTTTCTAAATATGTGACTGTGTTCTGCCTTGTAATTCAGTTCAAGTGTAGCCGTTTTTACATTCCCTCTATAAGTGATAGCTTGTGAAACGTGTCTTTATCTGTGTGACGTATCTCACTTAGAATCGTCGTACCTAAACCCACCTATCATGCTGCTACTAGCCTTATGACATTTATTTCATGGCTGAGTGATATTCCATTGTACATGAGGTCCACAACTTCTTTATCCATTTTTCTCTTTCCTGGGATATTTAAGGTGTAACGAAGTGGAGGTTCTTGTCAACAGAGCAGCCCTAAACTTTGGGGTGCCTGTGTCTTGCTGATTTTTAGTTTTCCCAATTTGTACACCCATGAGTGGAAGTGCCCTATGCTCTCTAAGCTGTGTGTTTTAGATGTTTCAGGACACACCGTACACTTCTCCAGAGTGGCTGTTGGCAATTTACATCCCGCTCATCAGCGTAGCAAGGCTCCCATTTCTCCATGGCCTGTCCTGCATTTCTGGTTTTGACACTTTTTTCAGCATGGCCCTTTTGACTGAAGGGAAGCGAGACTTCTTTGTAGCGCTGATTTGCCTTTCCAGGTTGCTTGGTTGGCCAAAATGGGCCTATGCGTTTTTTCCTGAATATATTCAGGAAAAAACGCATACGCCCTTTTTGGCCAAGGACATCATGGTCGACGTTTTGCCGCTTTTCATGTGCTTTAAAGGCGATTCGAATCTACCTCCTGAAATCTGTTACCTGTAATTCTGCCTTGCTTTCAAATACTCTTTGTTGCCTTCCCTCAATATATTTGTGGACGAGAGTTATCATTTATAACTCTGCAGGTTTGTGAATTGCAGTGCTCCTGAGCTCCAATTTTCAACTCGCTTTTATGGGAGCTGGCCGCAAAAGCGCAGGATTGCTTCAGGCCCTATTCTGGTTCCGGGGGGCAGGCTGAGCCCGTGGTTAATTCTTCTTCCTGATGGGAAAATAGAATGACCTGTGCCTTTCCCAACTCCTAGAGCTAGTCTCTCATAGGTTCACCCTCTTCCCGTTCATCCTCAGGACAAATTGCAACCTGTACGGGACAGCAGGTTAAAGGCGCTGATTCTCCAAGGAGGGAGATTGCTAGTAAAGCGGCTTGAATTGCGAACCCGAGCACAAGGAGATGAGAAATGAGGTGCGTTTTAGAAAACTTTCCCTATCACACGGTGTACCAACTTCTGGGTTTCTCATGCATGTTTTCGATGTAGGAAGATGCCCTTGAACCTGGAGTTTTGGGACCCATGGGATGGGTACCATGCAGTATTACTTTAAAGGGTCTGCGTTTGCTCACCCAACCTCACCAAATCTCTCAGCCCCAAGAGTGTCCACCCTTAAGTCTCATCCAGTTGTGGGTCTAGATATGGTCAATCCAGGTTGCATCACAGCCCGTGAACGAATTTTGTAAGAATTTCTCTCTCTTTCACTGTCTTTGTTTCATGGGTTTTTAAAAGTAATTTATTTTTATAATGGGGTTTAGCTGCTTTTCACTGCTGTGTTTATGCCGCTTTACACCCAATTGACTCACTTACAGAGAGCTATCAATACATAGGTTTTAAGATTCTTACTAGTCGGATATATTCTTGTGCGGTGAATAGGGGGTGTTGAGTCCAGTTCACTGAGCAAGGAGTAGGTCTTGTTTATTACATATTGGGTTTATGGAACGGTATCTGAGCTAATTTGAAACCCTTGTTTTATGCATCACCCCACCTCACCTTACCGTTCAGCAGCCATAGTGTGTTTTCTAAATATGTGACTGTGTTCTGCCTTGTAATTCAGTTCAAGTGTAGCCGTTTTTACATTCCCTCTATAAGTGATAGCTTATGAAACGTGTCTTTTTCTGTGTGACGTATTTCACTTAGAATCATCGTACCTAAACCCACTCATCATGCTGCTACTAGCCTTATGACATTTATTTCATGGCTGAGTGATATTCCATTGCACATGAGGTCCACAACTTCTTTATCCATTTTTCTCTTTCCTGGGATATTTAAGGTGTAACGAAGTGGAGGTTCTTGTCAACAGAGCAGCCCTAAACTTTGGGGTGCCTGTGTCTTGCTGATTTTTAGTTTTCCCAATTTGTACACCCATAAGTGGAAGTGCCCTATGCTCTCTAAGCTGTGTGTTTTAGATGTTTCAGGACACACCGTACACTTCTCCAGAGTGCCTGTTGGAAATTTACATC
Source organism: Eschrichtius robustus (assembly GCF_028021215.1). NCBI lineage: Eukaryota > Metazoa > Chordata > Mammalia > Artiodactyla > Eschrichtiidae > Eschrichtius > Eschrichtius robustus. The sequence goes on along the minus strand of NC_090827.1, from coordinate 21,727,106 downwards.
CCGCCCATCAGCGTAGCAGGCTCCCATTTCTCCATGGCCTGTCCTGCATTTCTGGTTTTGACACTTTATTCAGCATGGCCCTTTTGACCGATGGGAAGCGATACTTCTTTGTAGCGCTGATTTGCCTTTCCAGGTTGCTTGGTTGGCCAAAAAGGGCGTATGCGTTTTTTCCTGAATATATTCAGGAAAAAACGCATACGCCCTTTTTGGCCAAGGGCATCATGGTGGACGTTTTGCCGCTTTTCATGTGCTTTAAAGGCGATTCGAATCTACCTCCTGAAATCTGTTTCCTGTAATTCTGCCTTGCTTTCAAATACTCTTCGTTGCCTTCCCACAATATATTTGTGGACGAGAGTTATTATTTATAACTCTGCAGGTTTGTGAATTGCAGTGCTCCTGAGCTCCAATTTTCAACTCGCTTTTTTGGGAGCTGGCCGCAAAAGCGCAGGATTGCTTCAGGCCCTATTTTGGTTCCGGGGGGCAGTCTGAGCCCTTGGATAATTCTTCTTCCGGATGGGAAAATAGAGGGACCTGTGCCTTTCCCAACACCTAGAGCTAGTCTCTCATAGGTTCCCCCTCTTCCCGTTCATCCTCAGGACAAATTGCAACCTATACGGGACAGCAGGTTAAAGGCGCTGATTCTCCAAGGAGGGAGATTGCTAGTAAAGCGGCTTGAATTGCGAACCCGAGCACAAGGAGATGAGAAATGAGGTGCGTTTTAGAAACCTTTCCCTATCACACGGTGTACCAACTTCTGGGTTTCTCATGCATGTTTTCGATGTAGGAAGATGCCCTTGAACCTGGAGATTTGGGACCCATGGGATGGGTACCATGCAGTATTACTTTAAAGGGTCTGCGTTTGCTCACCCAACCTCACCAAACCTCTCAGCCCCAAGAGTGTCCACCCTTATGTCTCATCAAGCTGTGGGTCTAGATATGGTCAATCCAGGTTGCATCACAGCCCGTGAACAAATTTTGTAAGAATTTCTCTCTCTTTCACTGTCTTTGTTTCATGGGTTTTTAAAAGTAATTTATTTTTATAATGGGGTTTAGCTGCTTTTCACTGCTGTGTTTATGCCGCTTTACACCCAATTGACTCACTTACAGAGAGCTATCAATACATAGGTTTTAAGATTCTTACTAGTCGGATATATTCTTGTGCGGTGAATAGGGGGTGTTGAGTCCAGTTCACTGAGCAAGGAGTAGGTCTTGTTTATTACATATTGGGTTTATGGAACGGTATCTGAGCTAATTTGAAACCCTTGTTTTATGCATCACCCCACCTCACCTTACCCGTTCAGCAGCCATAGTGTGTTTTCTAAATATGTGACTGTGTTCTGCCTTGTAATTCAGTTCAAGTGTAGCCGTTTTTACATTCCCTCTATAAGTGATAGCTTATGAAACGTGTCTTTTTCTGTGTGACGTATTTCACTTAGAATCGTCGTACCTAAACCCACTCATCATGCTGCTACTAGCCTTATGACATTTATTTCATGGCTGAGTGATATTCCATTGCACATGAGGTCCACAACTTCTTTATCCATTTTTCTCTTTCCTGGGATATTTAAGGTGTAACGAAGTGGAGGTTCTTGTCAACAGAGCAGCCCTAAACTTTGGGGTGCCTGTGTCTTGCTGATTTTTAGTTTTCCCAATTTGTACACCCATGAGTGGAAGTGCCCTATGCTCTCTAAGCTGTGTGTTTTAGATGTTTCAGGACACACCGTACACTTCTCCAGAGTGGCTGTTGGCAATTTACATCCCGCCCATCAGCGTAGCAAGGCTCCCATTTCTCCATGGCCTGTCCTGCATTTCTGGTTTTGACACTTTTTTCAGCATGGCCCTTTTGACCGATGGGAAGCGAGACTTCTTTGTAGCGCTGATTTGCCTTTCCAGGTTTCTTGGTTGGCCAAAAAGGGCGTATGCGTTTTTTCCTGAATATATTCAGGAAAAAACGCATACGCCCTTTTTGTCCAAGGGCATCATGGTCGACGTTTTGCCGCTTTTCATGTGATTTAAAGGCGATTCGAATCTACCTTCTGAAATCTGTTTCCGGTAATTCTGCCTTGCTTTCAAATACTCTTCGTTGCCTTCCCTCAATATATTTGTGGATGAGAGTTATTATTTATAACTCTGCAGGTTTGTGAATTGCAGTGCTCCTGAGCTCCAATTTTCAACTCGCTTTTTTGGGAGCTGGCCGCAAAAGCGCAGGATTGCTTCAGGCCCTATTCTGGTTCCGGGCGGCAGGCTGAGCCTGTGGTTAATTCTTCTTCCTGATTGGAAAATAGAATGACCTGTGCCTTTCCCAACACCTAGAGCTAGTCTCTCATAGTTTCCCCCTCTTCCCGTTCATCCTCAGGACAAATTGCAACCTGTACGGGACAGCAGTTTAAAGGCGCTGATTCTCCAAGGAGGGAGATTGCTAGTAAAGCGGCTTGAATTGCGAACCCGAGCACAAGGAGATGAGAAATGAGGTGCGTTTTAGAAACCTTTCCCTATCACACGGTGTACCAACTTCTGGGTTTCTCATGCATGTTTTCGATGTAGGAAGATGCCCTTGAACCTGGAGATTTGGGACCCATGGGATGGGTACCATGCAGTATTATTTTAAAGGGTCTGCGTTTGCTCACCCAACCTCACCAAACCTCTCAGCCCGAAGAGTGTCCACCCTTATGTCTCATCCAGTTGTGGGTCTAGATATGGTCAATCCAGGTTGCATCACAGCCCGTGATCGAATTTTGTAAGAATTTCTCTCTCTTTCACTGTCTTTGTTTCATGGGTTTTTAAAAGTAATTTATTTTTATAATGGGGTTTAGCTGATTTTCACTGCTGTGTTTATGCCGCTTTACACCCAATTGACTCACTTACAGAGAGCTATCAATACGTAGGTTTTAAGATTCTTACTAGTCGGATATATTCTTGTGCGGTGAATAGGGGGTGTTGAGTCCAGTTCACTGAGCAAGGAGTAGGTCTTGTTTATTACATATTGGGTTTATGGAACGGTATCTGAGCTAATTTGAAACCCTTGTTTTATGCATCACCCCACCTCACCTTACCCGTTCAGCAGCCATAGTGTGCTTTCTAAATATGTGACTGTGTTCTGCCTTGTAATTCAGTTCAAGTGTAGCCGTTTTTACATTCCCTCTATAAGTGATAGCTTATGAAACGTGTCTTTTTCTGTGTGACGTATTTCACTTAGAATCGTCGTACCTAAACCCACTCATCATGCTGCTACTAGCCTTATGACATTTATTTCATGGCTGAGAGATATTCCATTGTACATGAGGTCCACAACTTCTTTATCCATTTTTCTCTTTCCTGGGATATTTAAGGTGTAACGAAGTGGAGGTTGTTGTCAACAGAGCAGCCCTAAACTTTGGGGTGCCTGTGTCTTGCTGATTTTTAGTTTTCCCAATTTGTACACCCATGAGTGGAAGTGCCCTATGCTCTCTAAGCTGTGTGTTTTAGATGTTTCAGGACACACCGTACACTTCTCCAGAGTTGCAGTTGGAAATTTACATCCCGCCCATCAGCGTAGCAAGGCTCCCATTTCTCCATGGCCTGTCCTGCATTTCTGGTTTTGACACTTTATTCAGCATGGCCCTTTTGACCGATGGGAAGCGAGACTTCTTTGTAGCGCTGATTTGCCTTTCCAGGTCGCTTGGTTGGCCAAAAAGGGCGTATGCGTTTTTTCCTGAATATATTCAGGAAAAAACGCATACGCCCTTTTTGGCCAAGGGCATCATGGTGGACGTTTTGCCGCTTTTCATGTGCTTTAAAGGCGATTCGAATCTACCTCCTGAAATCTGTTTCCTGTAATTCTGCCTTGCTTTCAAATACTCTTCGTTGCCTTCCCACAATATATTTGTGGACGAGAGTTATTATTTATAACTCTGCAGGTTTGTGAATTGCAGTGCTCCTGAGCTCCAATTTTCAACTCGCTTTTTTGGGAGCTGGCCGCAAAAGCGCATGATTGCTTCAGGCCCTATTTTGGTTCCGGGGGGCAGGCTGAGCCCTTGGATAATTCTTCTTCCGGATGGGAAAATAGAGGGACCTGTGCCTTTCCCAACACCTAGAGCTAGTCTCTCATAGGTTCCCCCTCTTCCCGTTCATCCTCAGGACAAATTGCAACCTATACGGGACAGCAGGTTAAAGGCGCTGATTCTCCAAGGAGGGAGATTGCTAGTAAAGCGGCTTGAATTGCGAACCCGAGCACAAGGAGATGAGAAATGAGGTGCGTTTTAGAAACCTTTCCCTATCACACGGTGTACCAACTTCTGGGTTTCTCATGCATGTTTTCGATGTAGGAAGATGCCCTTGAACCTGGAGATTTGGGACCCATGGGATGGGTACCATGCAGTATTACTTTAAAGGGTCTGCGTTTGCTCACCCAACCTCACCAAACCTCTCCGCCCCTAGAGTGTCCACCCTTATGTCTCATCCAGCTGTGGGTCTAGATATGGTCAATCCAGGTTGCATCACAGCCCGTGAACGAATTTTGTAAGAATTTCTCTCTCTTTCACTGTCTTTGTTTCATGGGTTTTTAAAAGTAATTTATTTTTATAATGGGGTTTAGCTGCTTTTCACTGCTGTGTTTATGCCGCTTTACACCCAATTGACTCACTTACAGAGAGCTATCAATACATAGGTTTTAAGATTCTTACTAGTCGGATATATTCTTGTGCGGTGAATAGGGGGTGTTGAGTCCAGTTCACTGAGCAAGGAGTAGGTCTTGTTTATTACATATTGGGTTTATGGAACGGTATCTGAGCTAATTTGAAACCCTTGTTTTATGCATCACCCCACCTCACCTTACCCGTTCAGCAGCCATAGTGTGTTTTCTAAATATGTGACTGTGTTCTGCCTTGTAATTCAGTTCAAGTGTAGCCGTTTTTACATTCCCTCTATAAGTGATAGCTTGTGAAACGTGTCTTTATCTGTGTGACGTATCTCACTTAGAATCGTCGTACCTAAACCCACCTATCATGCTGCTACTAGCCTTATGACATTTATTTCATGGCTGAGTGATATTCCATTGTACATGAGGTCCACAACTTCTTTATCCATTTTTCTCTTTCCTGGGATATTTAAGGTGTAACGAAGTGGAGGTTCTTGTCAACAGAGCAGCCCTAAACTTTGGGGTGCCTGTGTCTTGCTGATTTTTAGTTTTCCCAATTTGTACACCCATGAGTGGAAGTGCCCTATGCTCTCTAAGCTGTGTGTTTTAGATGTTTCAGGACACACCGTACACTTCTCCAGAGTGGCTGTTGGCAATTTACATCCCGCTCATCAGCGTAGCAAGGCTCCCATTTCTCCATGGCCTGTCCTGCATTTCTGGTTTTGACACTTTTTTCAGCATGGCCCTTTTGACTGAAGGGAAGCGAGACTTCTTTGTAGCGCTGATTTGCCTTTCCAGGTTGCTTGGTTGGCCAAAATGGGCCTATGCGTTTTTTCCTGAATATATTCAGGAAAAAACGCATACGCCCTTTTTGGCCAAGGACATCATGGTCGACGTTTTGCCGCTTTTCATGTGCTTTAAAGGCGATTCGAATCTACCTCCTGAAATCTGTTACCTGTAATTCTGCCTTGCTTTCAAATACTCTTTGTTGCCTTCCCTCAATATATTTGTGGACGAGAGTTATCATTTATAACTCTGCAGGTTTGTGAATTGCAGTGCTCCTGAGCTCCAATTTTCAACTCGCTTTTATGGGAGCTGGCCGCAAAAGCGCAGAATTGCTTCAGGCCCTATTCTGGTTCCGGGGGGCAGGCTGAGCCCGTGGTTAATTCTTCTTCCTGATGGGAAAATAGAATGACCTGTGCCTTTCCCAACTCCTAGAGCTAGTCTCTCATAGGTTCACCCTCTTCCCGTTCATCCTCAGGACAAATTGCAACCTGTACGGGACAGCAGGTTAAAGGCGCTGATTCTCCAAGGAGGGAGATTGCTAGTAAAGCGGCTTGAATTGCGAACCCGAGCACAAGGAGATGAGAAATGAGGTGCGTTTTAGAAAACTTTCCCTATCACACGGTGAACCAACTTCTGGGTTTCTCATGCATGTTTTCGATGTAGGAAGATGCCCTTGAACCTGGAGTTTTGGGACCCATGGGATGGGTACCATGCAGTATTACTTTAAAGGGTCTGCGTTTGCTCACCCAACCTCACCAAATCTCTCAGCCCCAAGAGTGTCCACCCTTAAGTCTCATCCAGTTGTGGGTCTAGATATGGTCAATCCAGGTTGCATCACAGCCCGTGAACGAATTTTGTAAGAATTTCTCTCTCTTTCACTGTCTTTGTTTCATGGGTTTTTAAAAGTAATTTATTTTTATAATGGGGTTTAGCTGCTTTTCACTGCTGTGTTTATGCCGCTTTACACCCAATTGACTCACTTACAGAGAGCTATCAATACATAGGTTTTAAGATTCTTACTAGTCGTATATATTCTTGTGCGGTGAATAGGGGGTGTTGAGTCCAGTTCACTGAGCAAGGAGTAGGTCTTGTTTATTACATATTGGGTTTATGGAACGGTATCTGAGCTAATTTGAAACCCTTGTTTTATGCATCACCCCACCTCACCTTACCGTTCAGCAGCCATAGTGTGTTTTCTAAATATGTGACTGTGTTCTGCCTTGTAATTCAGTTCAAGTGTAGCCGTTTTTACATTCCCTCTATAAGTGATAGCTTTTGAAACGTGTCTTTTTCTGTGTGACGTATTTCACTTAGAATCATCGTACCTAAACCCACTCATCATGCTGCTACTAGCCTTATGACATTTATTTCATGGCTGAGTGATATTCCATTGCACATGATGTCCACAACTTCTTTATCCATTTTTCTCTTTCCTGGGATATTTAAGGTGTAACGAAGTGGAGGTTCTTGTCAACAGAGCAGCCCTAAACTTTGGGGTGCCTGTGTCTTGCTGATTTTTAGTTTTCCCAATTTGTACACCCATAAGAGGAAGTGCCCTATGCTCTCTAAGCTGTGTGTTTTAGATGTTTCAGGACACACCGTACACTTCTCCAGAGTGGCTGTTGGAAATTTACATCCCGCCCATCAGCGTAGCAGGCTCCCATTTCTCCGTGGCCTGTCCTGCATTTCTGGTTTTGACACTTTATTCAGCATGGCCCTTTTGACCGATGGGAAGCGAGACTTCTTTGTAGCGCTGATTTGCCTTTCCAGGTTGCTTGGTTGGCCAAAAAGGGCGTATGCGTTTTTTCCTGAATATATTCAGGAAAAAACGCATACGCCCTTTTTGGCCAAGGGCATCATGGTCGACGTTTTGCCGCTTTTCATGTGCTTTAAAGGCGATTCGAATCTACCTCCTGAAATCTGTTTCCTGTAATTCTGCCTTGCTTTCAAATACTCTTCGTTGCCTTCCCACAATATATTTGTGGACGAGAGTTATTATTTATAACTCTGCAGGTTTGTGAATTGCAGTGCTCCTGAGCTCCAATTTTCAACTCGCTTTTTTGGGAGCTGGCCGCAAAAGCGCAGGATTGCTTCAGGCCCTATTTTGGTTCCGGGGGGCAGTCTGAGCCCTTGGATAATTCTTCTTCCGGATGGGAAAATAGAGGGACCTGTGCCTTTCCCAACACCTAGAGCTAGTCTCTCATAGGTTCCCCCTCTTCCCGTTCATCCTCAGGACAAATTGCAACCTATACGGGACAGCAGGTTAAAGGCGCTGATTCTCCAAGGAGGGAGATTGCTAGTAAAGCGGCTTGAATTGCGAACCCGAGCACAAGGAGATGAGAAATGAGGTGCGTTTTAGAAACCTTTCCCTATCACACGGTGTACCAACTTCTGGGTTTCTCATGCATGTTTTCGATGTAGGAAGATGCCCTTGAACCTGGAGATTTGGGACCCATGGGATGGGTACCATGCAGTATTACTTTAAAGGGTCTTCGTTTGCTCACCCAACCTCACCAAACCTCTCAGCCCCAAGAGTGTCCACCCTTATGTCTCATCAAGCTGTGGGTCTAGATATGGTCAATCCAGGTTGCATCACAGCCCGTGAACAAATTTTGTAAGAATTTCTCTCTCTTTCACTGTCTTTGTTTCATGGGTTTTTAAAAGTAATTTATTTTTATAATGGGGTTTAGCTGCTTTTCACTGCTGTGTTTATGCCGCTTTACACCCAATTGACTCACTTACAGAGAGCTATCAATACATAGGTTTTAAGATTCTTACTAGTCGGATATATTCTTGTGCGGTGAATAGGGGGTGTTGAGTCCAGTTCACTGAGCAAGGAGTAGGTCTTGTTTATTACATATTGGGTTTATGGAACGGTATCTGAGCTAATTTGAAACCCTTGTTTTATGCATCACCCCACCTCACCTTACCCGTTCAGCAGCCATAGTGTGTTTTCTAAATATGTGACTGTGTTCTGCCTTGTAATTCAGTTCAAGTGTAGCCGTTTTTACATTCCCTCTATAAGTGATAGCTTATGAAACGTGTCTTTTTCTGTGTGACGTATTTCACTTAGAATCGTCGTACCTAAACCCACTCATCATGCTGCTACTAGCCTTATGACATTTATTTCATGGCTGAGTGATATTCCATTGCACATGAGGTCCACAACTTCTTTATCCATTTTTCTCTTTCCTGGGATATTTAAGGTGTAACGAAGTGGAGGTTCTTGTCAACAGAGCAGCCCTAAACTTTGGGGTGCCTGTGTCTTGCTGATTTTTAGTTTTCCCAATTTGTACACCCATGAGTGGAAGTGCCCTATGCTCTCTAAGCTGTGTGTTTTAGATGTTTCAGGACACACCGTACACTTCTCCAGAGTGGCTGTTGGCAATTTACATCCCGCCCATCAGCTTAGCAAGGCTCCCATTTCTCCATGGCCTGTCCTGCATTTCTGGTTTTGACACTTTTTTCAGCATGGCCCTTTTGACCGATGGGAAGCGAGACTTCTTTGTAGCGCTGATTTGCCTTTCCAGGTTTCTTGGTTGGCCAAAAAGGGCGTATGCGTTTTTTCCTGAATATATTCAGGAAAAAACGCATACGCCCTTTTTGTCCAAGGGCATCATGGTCGACGTTTTGCCGCTTTTCATGTGATTTAAAGGCGATTCGAATCTACCTTCTGAAATCTGTTTCCGGTAATTCTGCCTTGCTTTCAAATACTCTTCGTTGCCTTCCCTCAATATATTTGTGGATGAGAGTTATTATTTATAACTCTGCAGGTTTGTGAATTGCAGTGCTCCTGAGCTCCAATTTTCAACTCGCTTTTTTGGGAGCTGGCCGCAAAAGCGCAGGATTGCTTCAGGCCCTATTTTGGTTCCGGGGGGCAGTCCTAGCCCTTGGATAATTCTTCTTCCGGATGGGAAAATAGAGGGACCTGTGCCTTTCCCAACACCTAGAGCTAGTCTCTCATAGGTTCCCCCTCTTCCCGTTCATCCTCAGGACAAATTGCAACCTATACGGGACAGCAGGTTAAAGGCGCTGATTCTCCAAGGAGGGAGATTGCTAGTAAAGCGGCTTGAATTGCGAACCCGAGCACAAGGAGATGAGAAATGAGGTGCGTTTTAGAAACCTTTCCCTATCACACGGTGTACCAACTTCTGGGTTTCTCATGCATGTTTTCGATGTAGGAAGATGCCCTTGAACCTGGAGATTTGGGACCCATGGGATGGGTACCATGCAGTATTACTTTAAAGGGTCTGCGTTTGCTCACCCAACCTCACCAAACCTCTCAGCCCCAAGAGTGTCCACCCTTATGTCTCATCAAGCTGTGGGTCTAGATATGGTCAATCCAGGTTGCATCACAGCCCGTGAACAAATTTTGTAAGAATTTCTCTCTCTTTCACTGTCTTTGTTTCATGGGTTTTTAAAAGTAATTTATTTTTATAATGGGGTTTAGCTGCTTTTCACTGCTGTGTTTATGCCGCTTTACACCCAATTGACTCACTTACAGAGAGCTATCAATACATAGGTTTTAAGATTCTTACTAGTCGGATATATTCTTGTGCGGTGAATAGGGGGTGTTGAGTCCAGTTCACTGAGCAAGGAGTAGGTCTTGTTTATTACATATTGGGTTTATGGAACGGTATCTGAGCTAATTTGAAACCCTTGTTTTATGCATCACCCCACCTCACCTTACCGTTCAGCAGCCATAGTGTGTTTTCTAAATATGTGACTGTGTTCTGCCTTGTAATTCAGTTCAAGTGTAGCCGTTTTTACATTCCCTCTATAAGTGATAGCTTTTGAAACGTGTCTTTTTCTGTGTGACGTATTTCACTTAGAATCATCGTACCTAAACCCACTCATCATGCTGCTACTAGCCTTATGACATTTATTTCATGGCTGAGTGATATTCCATTGCACATGAGGTCCACAACTTCTTTATCCATTTTTCTCTTTCCTGGGATATTTAAGGTGTAACGAAGTGGAGGTTCTTGTCAACAGAGCAGCCCTAAACTTTGGGGTGCCTGTGTCTTGCTGATTTTTAGTTTTCCCAATTTGTACACCCATAAGAGGAAGTGCCCTATGCTCTCTAAGCTGTGTGTTTTAGATGTTTCAGGACACACCGTACACTTCTCCAGAGTGGCTGTTGGAAATTTACATCCCGCCCATCAGCGTAGCAGGCTCCCATTTCTCCATGGCCTGTCCTGCATTTCTGGTTTTGACACTTTATTCAGCATGGCCCTTTTGACAGATGGGAAGCGAGACTTCTTTGTAGCGCTGATTTGCCTTTCCAGGTTGCTTGGTTGGCCAAAAAGGGCGTATGCGTTTTTTCCTGAATATATTCAGGAAAAAACGCATACGCCCTTTTTGGCCAAGGGCATCATGGTCGACGTTTTGCCGCTTTTCATGTACTTTAAAGGCGATTCGAATCTACCTCCTGAAATCTGTTTCCTGTAATTCTGCCTTGCTTTCAAATACTCTTCGTTGCCTTCCCACAATATATTTGTGGACGAGAGTTATTATTTATAACTCTGCAGGTTTGTGAATTGCAGTGCTCCTGAGCTCCAATTTTCAACTCGCTTTTTTGGGAGCTGGCCGCAAAAGCGCAGGATTGCTTCAGGCCCTATTTTGGTTCCGGGGGGCAGTCTGAGCCCTTGGATAATTCTTCTTCCGGATGGGAAAATAGAGGGACCTGTGCCTTTCCCAACACCTAGAGCTAGTCTCTCATAGGTTCCCCCTCTTCCCGTTCATCCTCAGGACAAATTGCAACCTATACGGGACAGCAGGTTAAAGGCGCTGATTCTCCAAGGAGGGAGATTGCTAGTAAAGCGGCTTGAATTGCGAACCCGAGCACAAGGAGATGAGAAATGAGGTGCGTTTTAGAAACCTTTCCCTATCACACGGTGTACCAACTTCTGGGTTTCTCATGCATGTTTTCGATGTAGGAAGATGCCCTTGAACCTGGAGATTTGGGACCCATGGGATGGGTACCATGCAGTATTACTTTAAAGGGTCTGCGTTTGCTCACCCAACCTCACCAAACCTCTCAGCCCCAAGAGTGTCCACCCTTATGTCTCATCAAGCTGTGGGTCTAGATATGGTCAATCCAGGTTGCATCACAGCCCGTGAACAAATTTTGTAAGAATTTCTCTCTCTTTCACTGTCTTTGTTTCATGGGTTTTTAAAAGTAATTTATTTTTATAATGGGGTTTAGCTGCTTTTCACTGCTGTGTTTATGCCGCTTTACACCCAATTGACTCACTTACAGAGAGCTATCAATACATAGGTTTTAAGATTCTTACTAGTCGGATATATTCTTGTGCGGTGAATAGGGGGTGTTGAGTCCAGTTCACTGAGCAAGGAGTAGGTCTTGTTTATTACATATTGGGTTTATGGAACGGTATCTGAGCTAATTTGAAACCCTTGTTTTATGCATCACCCCACCTCACCTTACCCGTTCAGCAGCCATAGTGTGTTTTCTAAATATGTGACTGTGTTCTGCCTTGTAATTCAGTTCAAGTGTAGCCGTTTTTACATTCCCTCTATAAGTGATAGCTTATGAAACGTGTCTTTTTCTGTGTGACGTATTTCACTTAGAATCGTCGTACCTAAACCCACTCATCATGCTGCTACTAGCCTTATGACATTTATTTCATGGCTGAGTGATATTCCATTTTACATGAGGTCCACAACTTCTTTATCCATTTTTCTCTTTGCTGGGATATTTAAGGTGTAACGAAGTGGAGGTTCTTGTCAACAGAGCAGCCCTAAACTTTGGGGTGCCTGTGTCTTGCTGATTTTTAGTTTTCCCAATTTGTACACCCATGAGTGGAAGTGCCCTATGCTCTCTAAGCTGTGTGTTTTAGATGTTTCAGGACACACCGTACACTTCTCCAGAGTGGCTGTTGGCAATTTACATCCCGCCCATCAGCGTAGCAAGGCTCCCATTTCTCCATGGCCTGTCCTGCATTTCTGGTTTTGACACTTTTTTCAGCATGGCCCTTTTGACCGATGGGAAGCGAGACTTCTTTGTAGCGCTGATTTGCCTTTCCAGGTTTCTTGGTTGGCCAAAAAGGGCGTATGCGTTTTTTCCTGAATATATTCAGGAAAAAACGCATACGCCCTTTTTGTCCAAGGGCATCATGGTCGACGTTTTGCCGCTTTTCATGTGATTTAAAGGCGATTCGAATCTACCTTCTGAAATCTGTTTCCGGTAATTCTGCCTTGCTTTCAAATACTCTTCGTTGCCTTCCCTCAATATATTTGTGGATGAGAGTTATTATTTATAACTCTGCAGGTTTGTGAATTGCAGTGCTCCTGAGCTCCAATTTTCAACTCGCTTTTTTGGGAGCTGGCCGCAAAAGCGCAGGATTGCTTCAGGCCCTATTTTGGTTCCGGGGGGCAGTCTGAGCCCTTGGATAATTCTTCTTCCGGATGGGAAAATAGAGGGACCTGTGCCTTTCCCAACACCTAGAGCTAGTCTCTCATAGGTTCCCCCTCTTCCCGTTCATCCTCAGGACAAATTGCAACCTATACGGGACAGCAGGTTAAAGGCGCTGATTCTCCAAGGAGGGAGATTGCTAGTAAAGCGGCTTGAATTGCGAACCCGAGCACAAGGAGATGAGAAATGAGGTGCGTTTTAGAAACCTTTCCCTATCACACGGTGTACCAACTTCTGGGTTTCTCATGCATGTTTTCGATGTAGGAAGATGCCCTTGAACCTGGAGATTTGGGACCCATGGGATGGGTACCATGCAGTATTACTTTAAAGGGTCTGCGTTTGCTCACCCAACCTCACCAAACCTCTCAGCCCCAAGAGTGTCCACCCTTATGTCTCATCAAGCTGTGGGTCTAGATATGGTCAATCCAGGTTGCATCACAGCCCGTGAACAAATTTTGTAAGAATTTCTCTCTCTTTCACTGTCTTTGTTTCATGGGTTTTTAAAAGTAATTTATTTTTATAATGGGGTTTAGCTGCTTTTCACTGCTGTGTTTATGCCGCTTTACACCCAATTGACTCACTTACAGAGAGCTATCAATACATAGGTTTTAAGATTCTTACTAGTCGGATATATTCTTGTGCGGTGAATAGGGGGTGTTGAGTCCAGTTCACTGAGCAAGGAGTAGGTCTTGTTTATTACATATTGGGTTTATGGAACGGTATCTGAGCTAATTTGAAACCCTTGTTTTATGCATCACCCCACCTCACCTTACCCGTTCAGCAGCCATAGTGTGTTTTCTAAATATGTGACTGTGTTCTGCCTTGTAATTCAGTTCAAGTGTAGCCGTTTTTACATTCCCTCTATAAGTGATAGCTTATGAAACGTGTCTTTTTCTGTGTGACGTATTTCACTTAGAATCGTCGTACCTAAACCCACTCATCATGCTGCTACTAGCCTTATGACATTTATTTCATGGCTGAGTGATACTCCATTGCACATGAGGTCCACAACTTCTTTATCCATTTTTCTCTTTCCTGGGATATTTAAGGTGTAACGAAGTGGAGGTTCTTGTCAACAGAGCAGCCCTAAACTTTGGGGTGCCTGTGTCTTGCTGATTTTTAGTTTTCCCAATTTGTACACCCATGAGTGGAAGTGCCCTATGCTCTCTAAGCTGTGTGTTTTAGATGTTTCAGGACACACCGTACACTTCTCCAGAGTGGCTGTTGGCAATTTACATCCCGCCCATCAGCGTAGCAAGGCTCCCATTTCTCCATGGCCTGTCCTGCATTTCTGGTTTTGACACTTTTTTCAGCATGGCCCTTTTGACCGATGGGAAGCGAGACTTCTTTGTAGCGCTGATTTGCCTTTCCAGGTTTCTTGGTTGGCCAAAAAGGGCGTATGCGTTTTTTCCTGAATATATTCAGGAAAAAACGCATACGCCCTTTTTGTCCAAGGGCATCATGGTCGACGTTTTGCCGCTTTTCATGTGATTTAAAGGCGATTCGAATCTACCTTCTGAAATCTGTTTCCGGTAATTCTGCCTTGCTTTCAAATACTCTTCGTTGCCTTCCCTCAATATATTTGAGGATGAGAGTTATTATTTATAACTCTGCAGGTTTGTGAATTGCAGTGCTCCTGAGCTCCAATTTTCAACTCGCTTTTTTGGGAGCTGGCCGCAAAAGCGCAGGATTGCTTCAGGCCCTATTCTAGTTCCGGGCGGCAGGCTGAGCCTGTGGTTAATTCTTCTTCCTGATTGGAAAATAGAATGACCTGTGCCTTTCCCAACACCTAGAGCTAGTCTCTCATAGTTTCCCCCTCTTCCCGTTCATCCTCAGGACAAATTGCAACCTGTACGGGACAGCAGTTTAAAGGCGCTGATTCTCCAAGGAGGGAGATTGCTAGTAAAGCGGCTTGAATTGCGAACCCGAGCACAAGGAGATGAGAAATGAGGTGCGTTTTAGAAACCTTTCCCTATCACACGGTGTACCAACTTCTGGGTTTCTCATGCATGTTTTCGATGTAGGAAGATGCCCTTGAACCTGGAGATTTGGGACCCATGGGATGGGTACCATGCAGTATTATTTTAAAGGGTCTGCGTTTGCTCACCCAACCTCACCAAACCTCTCAGCCCCAAGAGTGTCCACCCTTATGTCTCATCCAGCTGTGGGTCTAGATATGGTCAATCCAGGTTGCATCACAGCCCGTGATCGAATTTTGTAAGAATTTCTCTCTCTTTCACTGTCTTTGTTTCATGGGTTTTTAAAAGTAATTTATTTTTATAATGGGGTTTAGCTGCTTTTCACTGCTGTGTTTATGCCGCTTTACACCCAATTGACTCACTTACAGAGAGCTATCAATACGTAGGTTTTAAGATTCTTACTAGTCGGATATATTCTTGTGCGGTGAATAGGGGGTGTTGAGTCCAGTTCACTGAGCAAGGAGTAGGTCTTGTTTATTACATATTGGGTTTATGGAACGGTATCTGAGCTAATTTGAAACCCTTGTTTTATGCATCACCCCACCTCACCTTACCCGTTCAGCAGCCATAGTGTGTTTTCTAAATATGTGACTGTGTTCTGCCTTGTAATTCAGTTCAAGTGTAGCCGTTTTTACATTCCCTCTATAAGTGATAGCTTATGAAACGTGTCTTTTTCTGTGTGACGTATTTCACTTAGAATCGTCGTACCTAAACCCACTCATCATGCTGCTACTAGCCTTATGACATTTATTTCATGGCTGAGAGATATTCCATTGTACATGAGGTCCACAACTTCTTTATCCATTTTTCTCTTTCCTGGGATATTTAAGGTGTAACGAAGTGGAGGTTGTTGTCAACAGAGCAGCCCTAAACTTTGGGGTGCCTGTGTCTTGCTGATTTTTAGTTTTCCCAATTTGTACACCCATGAGTGGAAGTGCCCTATGCTCTCTAAGCTGTGTGTTTTAGATGTTTCAGGACACACCGTACACTTCTCCAGAGTGGCTGTTGGAAATTTACATCCCGCCCATCAGCGTAGCAAGGCTCCCATTTCTCCATGGCCTGTCCTGCATTTCTGGTTTTGACACTTTATTCAGCATGGCCCTTTTGACCGATGGGAAGCGAGACTTCTTTGTAGCGCTGATTTGCCTTTCCAGGTCGCTTGGTTGGCCAAAAAGGGCGTATGCGTTTTTTCCTGAATATATTCAGGAAAAAACGCATACGCCCTTTTTGGCCAAGGGCATCATGGTGGACGTTTTGCCGCTTTTCATGTGCTTTAAAGGCGATTCGAATCTACCTCCTGAAATCTGTTTCCTGTAATTCTGCCTTGCTTTCAAATACTCTTCGTTGCCTTCCCACAATATATTTGTGGACGAGAGTTATTATTTATAACTCTGCAGGTTTGTGAATTGCAGTGCTCCTGAGCTCCAATTTTCAACTCGCTTTTTTGGGAGCTGGCCGCAAAAGCGCATGATTGCTTCAGGCCCTATTTTGGTTCCGGGGGGCAGGCTGAGCCCTTGGATAATTCTTCTTCCGGATGGGAAAATAGAGGGACCTGTGCCTTTCCCAACACCTAGAGCTAGTCTCTCATAGGTTCCCCCTCTTCCCGTTCATCCTCAGGACAAATTGCAACCTATACGGGACAGCAGGTTAAAGGCGCTGATTCTCCAAGGAGGGAGATTGCTAGTAAAGCGGCTTGAATTGCGAACCCGAGCACAAGGAGATGAGAAATGAGGTGCGTTTTAGAAACCTTTCCCTATCACACGGTGTACCAACTTCTGGGTTTCTCATGCATGTTTTCGATGTAGGAAGATGCCCTTGAACCTGGAGATTTGGGACCCATGGGATGGGTACCATGCAGTATTACTTTAAAGGGTCTGCGTTTGCTCACCCAACCTCACCAAACCTCTCAGCCCCAAGAGTGTCCACCCTTATGTCTCATCAAGCTGTGGGTCTAGATATGGTCAATCCAGGTTGCATCACAGCCCGTGAACGAATTTTGTAAGAATTTCTCTCTCTTTCACTGTCTTTGTTTCATGGGTTTTTAAAAGTAATTTATTTTTATAATGGGGTTTAGCTGCTTTTCACTCCTGTGTTTATGCCGCTTTACACTAAATTGACTCACATTCAGAGAGCTATCAATACATAGGTTTTAAGATTCTTACTAGTCGGATATATTCTTGTGCGGTGAATAGGGGGTGTTTAGTCCAGTTCACTGAGCAAGGAGTAGGTCTTGTTTATTACATATTGGGTTTATTGAACGGTATCTGAGCTAATTTGAAACCCTTGTTTTATGCATCACCCCACCTCACCTTACCGTTCAGCAGCCATAGTGTGTTTTCTAAATATGTGACTGTGTTCTGCCTTGTAATTCAGTTCAAGTGTAGCCGTTTTTACATTCCCTCTATAAGTGATAGCTTATGAAACGTGTCTTTTTCTGTGTGACGTATTTCACTTAGAATCGTCGTACCTAAACCCACTCATCATGCTGCTACTAGCCTTAGGACATTTATTTCATGGCTGAGTGATATTCCATTGCACATGAGGTCCACAACTTCTTTATCCATTTTTCTCTTTCCTGGGATATTTAAGGTGTAACGAAGTGGAGGTTCTTGTCAACAGAGCAGCCCTAAACTTTGGGGTGCCTGTGTCTTGCTGATTTTTAGTTTTCCCAATTTGTACACCCATGAGTGGAAGTGCCCTATGCTCTCTAAGCTGTGTGTTTTAGATGTTTCAGGACACACCGTACACTTCTCCAGAGTGGCTGTTGGCAATTTACATCCCGCCCATCCGCGTAGCAAGGCTCCCATTTCTCCATGGCCTGTCCTGCATTTCTGGTTTTGACACTTTTTTCAGCATGGCCCTTTTGACCGATGGGAAGCGAGACTTCTTTGTAGCGCTGATTTGCCTTTCCAGTTTTCTTGGTTGGCCAAAAAGGGCGTATGCGTTTTTTCCTGAATATATTCAGGAAAAAACGCATACGCCCTTTTTGGCCAAGGGCATCATGGTCGACGTTTTGCCGCTTTTCATGTGCTTTAAAGGCAATTTGAATCTACCTCCTGAAATCTGTTTCCTGTAATTCTGCCTTTCTTTCAAATACTCTTCGTTGCCTTCCCTCAATATATTTCTGGACGAGAGTTATTATTTATAACTCTGCAGGTTTGTGAATTGCAGTGCTCCTGAGCTGCAATTTTCAACTCGCTTTTTTGGGAGCTGGCCGCAAAAGCGCAGGATTGCTTCAGGCCCTATTCTGGTTCCGGTGGGCAGGCTGAGCCCGTGGATAATTCTTCTTCCTGATGGGAAAATAGAGTGACCTGTGCCTTTCCCAACACCTAGAGCTAGTCTCTCATAGGTTCCCCCTTTTCCCGTTCATCCTCAGGACAAATTGCAACCTATACGGGACAGCAGGTTAAAGGCGCTGATTCTCCAAGGAGGGAGATTGCTAGTAAAGCGGCTTGAATTGCGAACCCGAGCACAAGGAGATGAGAAATGAGTTGCGTTTTAGAAACCTTTCCCTATCACATGGTGTACCAACTTCTGGGTTTCTCATGCATGTTTTCGATGTAGGAAGATGCCCTTGAACCTGGAGATTTGGTACCCATGGGATGGGTACCGTGCAGTATTACTTTAAAGGGTCTGCGTTTGCTCACCCAACCTCACCAAACCTCTCAGTCCCAAGAGTGTCCACCCTTAAGTCTCATCCAGCTGTGGGTCTAGATATGGTCAATCCAGGTTGCATCACAGCCCGTGAACGAATTTTGTAAGAATTTCTCTCTCTTTCACTGTCTTTGTTTCATGGGTTTTTAAAAGTAATTTATTTTTATAATGGGGTTTAGCTGCTTTTCACTGCTGTGTTTATGCCGCTTTACACCCAATTGACTCACTTACAGAGAGCTATCAATACATAGGTTTTAAGATTCTTACTAGTCGGATATATTCTTGTGCGGTGAATAGGGGGTGTTGAGTCCAGTTCACTGAGCAAGGAGTAGGTCTTGTTTATTACATATTGGGTTTATGGAACGGTATCTGAGCTAATTTGAAACCCTTGTTTTATGCATCACCCCACCTCACCTTACCCGTTCAGCAGCCATAGTGTGTTTTCTAAATATGTGACTGTGTTCTGCCTTGTAATTCAGTTCAAGTGTAGCCGTTTTTACATTCCCTCTATAAGTGATAGCTTGTGAAACGTGTCTTTATCTGTGTGACGTATTTCACTTAGAATCGTCGTACCTAAACCCACTCATCATGCTGCTACTAGCCTTATGACATTTATTTCATGGCTGAGAGATATTCCATTGTACATGAGGTCCACAACTTCTTTATCCATTTTTCTCTTTCCTGGGATATTTAAGGTGTAACGAAGTGGAGGTTGTTGTCAACAGAGCAGCCCTAAACTTTGGGGTGCCTGTGTCTTGCTGATTTTTAGTTTTCCCAATTTGTACACCCATGAGTGGAAGTGCCCTATGCTCTCTAAGCTGTGTGTTTTAGATGTTTCAGGACACACCGTACACTTCTCCAGAGTGGCTGTTGGAAATTTACATCCCGCCCATCAGCGTAGCAAGGCTCCCATTTCTCCATGGCCTGTCCTGCATTTCTGGTTTTGACACTTTATTCAGCATGGCCCTTTTGACCGATGGGAAGCGAGACTTCTTTGTAGCGCTGATTTGCCTTTCCAGGTCGCTTGGTTGGCCAAAAAGGGCGTATGCGTTTTTTCCTGAATATATTCAGGAAAAAACGCATACGCCCTTTTTGGCCAAGGGCATCATGGTGGACGTTTTGCCGCTTTTCATGTGCTTTAAAGGCGATTCGAATCTACCTCCTGAAATCTGTTTCCTGTAATTCTGCCTTGCTTTCAAATACTCTTCGTTGCCTTCCCACAATATATTTGTGGACGAGAGTTATTATTTATAACTCTGCAGGTTTGTGAATTGCAGTGCTCCTGAGCTCCAATTTTCAACTCGCTTTTTTGGGAGCTGGCCGCAAAAGTGCATGATTGCTTCAGGCCCTAATTTGGTTCCGGGGGGCAGGCTGAGCCCTTGGATAATTCTTCTTCCGGATGGGAAAATAGAGGGACCTGTGCCTTTCCCAACACCTAGAGCTAGTCTCTCATAGGTTCCCCCTCTTCCCGTTCATCCTTAGGACAAATTGCAACCTATATGGGACAGCAGGTTAAAGGCGCTGATTCTCCAAGGAGGGAGATTGCTAGTAAAGCGGCTTGAATTGCGAACCTGAGCACAAGGAGATGAGAAATGAGGTGCGTTTTAGAAACCTTTCCCTATCACACGGTGTACCAACTTCTGGGTTTCTCATGCATGTTTTCGATGTAGGAAGATGCCCTTGAACCTGGAGATTTGGGACCCATGGGATGGGTACCATGCAGTATTACTTTAAAGGGTCTGCGTTTGCTCACCCAACCTCACCAAACCTCTCAGCCCCAAGAGTGTCCACCCTTATGTCTCATCAAGCTGTGGGTCTAGATATGGTCAATCCAGGTTGCATCACAGCCCGTGAACGAATTTTGTAAGAATTTCTCTCTCTTTCACTGTCTTTGTTTCATGGGTTTTTAAAAGTAATTTATTTTTATAATGGGGTTTAGCTGCTTTTCACTCCTGTGTTTATGCCGCTTTACACTAAATTGACTCACATTCAGAGAGCTATCAATACATAGGTTTTAAGATTCTTACTAGTCGGATATATTCTTGTGCGGTGAATAGGGGGTGTTTAGTCCAGTTCACTGAGCAAGGAGTAGGTCTTGTTTATTACATATTGGGTTTATTGAACGGTATCTGAGCTAATTTGAAACCCTTGTTTTATGCATCACCCCACCTCACCTTACCGTTCAGCAGCCATAGTGTGTTTTCTAAATATGTGACTGTGTTCTGCCTTGTAATTCAGTTCAAGTGTAGCCGTTTTTACATTCCCTCTATAAGTGATAGCTTATGAAACGTGTCTTTTTCTGTGTGACGTATTTCACTTAGAATCGTCGTACCTAAACCCACTCATCATGCTGCTACTAGCCTTAGGACATTTATTTCATGGCTGAGTGATATTCCATTGCACATGAGGTCCACAACTTCTTTATCCATTTTTCTCTTTCCTGGGATATTTAAGGTGTAACGAAGTGGAGGTTCTTGTCAACAGAGCAGCCCTAAACTTTGGGGTGCCTGTGTCTTGCTGATTTTTAGTTTTCCCAATTTGTACACCCATGAGTGGAAGTGCCCTATGCTCTCTAAGCTGTGTGTTTTAGATGTTTCAGGACACACCGTACACTTCTCCAGAGTGGCTGTTGGCAATTTACATCCCGCCCATCAGCGTAGCAAGGCTCCCATTTCTCCATGGCCTGTCCTGCATTTCTGGTTTTGACACTTTTTTCAGCATGGCCCTTTTGACCGATGGGAAACGAGACTTCTTTGTAGCGCTGATTTGCCTTTCCAGTTTTCTTGGTTGGCCAAAAAGGGCGTATGCGTTTTTTCCTGAATATATTCAGGAAAAAACGCATACGCCCTTTTTGGCCAAGGGCATCATGGTCGACGTTTTGCCGCTTTTCATGTGCTTTAAAGGCAATTTGAATCTACCTCCTGAAATCTGTTTCCTGTAATTCTGCCTTTCTTTCAAATACTCTTCGTTGCCTTCCCTCAATATATTTCTGGACGAGAGTTATTATTTATAACTCTGCAGGTTTGTGAATTGCAGTGCTCCTGAGCTGCAATTTTCAACTCGCTTTTTTGGGAGCTGGCCGCAAAAGCGCAGGATTGCTTCAGGCCCTATTCTGGTTCCGGGGGGCAGGCTGAGCCCGTGGATAATTCTTCTTCCTGATGGGAAAATAGAGTGACCTGTGCCTTTCCCAACACCTAGAGCTAGTCTCTCATAGGTTCCCCCTTTTCCCGTTCATCCTCAGGACAAATTGCAACCTATACGGGACAGCAGGTTAAAGGCGCTGATTCTCCAAGGAGGGAGATTGCTAGTAAAGCGGCTTGAATTGCGAACCCGAGCACAAGGAGATGAGAAATGAGGTGCGTTTTAGAAACCTTTCCCTATCACACGGTGTACCAACTTCTGGGTTTCTCATGCATGTTTTCGATGTAGGAAGATGCCCTTGAACCTGGAGATTTGGTACCCATGGGATGGGTACCGTGCAGTATTACTTTAAAGGGTGTGCGTTTGCTCACCCAACCTCACCAAACCTCTCAGCCCCAAGAGTGTCCACCCTTAAGTCTCATCCAGCTGTGGGTCTAGATATGGTCAATCCAGGTTGCATCACAGCCCGTGAACGAATTTTGTAAGAATTTCTCTCTCTTTCACTGTCTTTGTTTCATGGGTTTTTAAAAGTAATTTATTTTTATAATGGGGTTTAGCTGCTTTTCACTGCTGTGTTTATGCCGCTTTACACCCAATTGACTCACTTACAGAGAGCTATCAATACATAGGTTTTAAGATTCTTACTAGTCGGATATATTCTTGTGCGGTGAATAGGGGGTGTTGAGTCCAGTTCACTGAGCAAGGAGTAGGTCTTGTTTATTACATATTGGGTTTATGGAACGGTATCTGAGCTAATTTGAAACCCTTGTTTTATGCATCACCCCACCTCACCTTACCCGTTCAGCAGCCATAGTGTGTTTTCTAAATATGTGACTGTGTTCTGCCTTGTAATTCAGTTCAAGTGTAGCCGTTTTTACATTCCCTCTATAAGTGATAGCTTGTGAAACGTGTCTTTATCTGTGTGACGTATCTCACTTAGAATCGTCGTACCTAAACCCACCTATCATGCTGCTACTAGCCTTATGACATTTATTTCATGGCTGAGTGATATTCCATTGTACATGAGGTCCACAACTTCTTTATCCATTTTTCTCTTTCCTGGGATATTTAAGGTGTAACGAAGTGGAGGTTCTTGTCAACAGAGCAGCCCTAAACTTTGGGGTGCCTGTGTCTTGCTGATTTTTAGTTTTCCCAATTTGTACACCCATGAGTGGAAGTGCCCTATGCTCTCTAAGCTGTGTGTTTTAGATGTTTCAGGACACACCGTACACTTCTCCAGAGTGGCTGTTGGGAATTTACATCCCGCCCATCAGCGTAGCAAGGCTCCCATTTCTCCATGGCCTGTCCTGCATTTCTGGTTTTGACACTTTTTTCAGCATGGCCCTTTTGACCGATGGGAAGCGAGACTTCTTTGTAGCGCTGATTTGCCTTTCCAGTTTTCTTGGTTGGCCAAAAAGGGCGTATGCGTTTTTTCCTGAATATATTCAGGAAAAAACGCATACGCCCTTTTTGGCCAAGGGCATCATGATCGACGTTTTCCCGCTTTTCATGTGCTTTAAAGGCGATTCGAATCTACCTCCTGAAATCTGTTTCCTGTAATTCTGCCTTGCTTTCAAATACTCTTCGTTGCCTTCCCTGAATATATTTGTGGACGAGAGTTATTATTTATAACTCTGCAGGTTTGTGAATTGCAGTGCTCCTGAGCTCCAATTTTCTACTCGCTTTTTTGGGAGCTGGCCGCAAAAGCGCAGGATTGCTTCAGGCCCTATTCTGGTTCCGGGGGGCAGGTTGATCCCGTGGATAATTCTTCTTCCTGATGGGAAAATAGAGTGATCTGTGCCTTTCCCAACACCTAGAGCTAGTCTCTCATAGGTTCCCCCTCTTCCCGTTCATCCTCAGGACAAATTGCAACCTGTACGGGACAGCAGGTTAAAGGCGCTGATTCTCCAAGGAGGGAGATTGCTAGTAAAGCGGCTTGAATTGCGAACCCGAGCACAAGGAGATGAGAAATGAGGTGCGTTTTAGAAACCTTTCCCTATCACACGGTGTACCAACTTCTGGGTTTCTCATGCATGTTTACGATGTAGGAAGATGCCCTTGAACCTGGAGATTTGGGACCCATGGGATGGGTACCATGCAGTATTATTTTAAAGGGTCTGTGTTTGCTCACCCAACCTCACCAAACCTCTCAGCCCCAAGAGTGTCCACCCTTATGTCTCATCCAGCTGTGGGTCTAGTTATTGTCAATCCAGGTTGCATCACAGCCCGTGATCGAATTTTGTAAGAATTTCTCTCTCTTTCACTGTCTTTGTTTCATGGGTTTTTAAAAGTAATTTATTTTTATAATGGGGTTTAGCTGCTTTTCACTGCTGTGTTTATGCCGCTTTACACCCAATTGACTCACTTACAGAGACCTATCAATACATAGGTTTTAAGATTCTTACTAGTCGGATATATTCTTGTGCGGTGAATAGGGGGTGTTTAGTCCAGTTCACTGAGCAAGGAGTAGGTCTTGTTTATTACATATTGGGTTTATGGAACGGTATCTGAGCTAATTTGAAACCCTTGTTTTATGCATCACCCCACCTCACCTTACCCGTTCAGCAGCCATAGTGTGTTTTCTAAATATGTGACTGTGTTCTGCCTTGTAATTCAGTTCAAGTGTAGCCGTTTTTACATTCCCTCTATAAGTGATAGCTTATGAAACGTGTCTTTTTCTGTGTGACGTATTTCACTTAGAATCGTCGTACCTAAACCCACTCATCATGCTGCTACTAGCCTTATGACATTTATTTCATGGCTGAGTGATATTCCATTTTACATGAGGTCCACAACTTCTTTATCCATTTTTCTCTTTGCTGGGATATTTAAGGTGTAACGAAGTGGAGGTTCTTGTCAACAGAGCAGCCCTAAACTTTGGGGTGCCTGTGTCTTGCTGATTTTTAGTTTTCCCAATTTGTACACCCATGAGTGGAAGTGCCCTATGCTCTCTAAGCTGTGTGTTTTAGATGTTTCAGGACACACCGTACACTTCTCCAGAGTGGCTGTTGCCAATTTACATCCCGCTCATCAGCGTAGCAAGGCTCCCATTTCTCCATGGCCTGTCCTGCATTTCTGGTTTTGACACTTTTTTCAGCATGGCCCTTTTGACTGATGGGAAGCGAGACTTCTTTGTAGCGCTGATTTGCCTTTCCAGGTTGCTTGGTTGGCCAAAAAGGGCGTATGCGTTTTTTCCTGAATATATTCAGGAAAAAACGCATACGCCCTTTTTGGCCAAGGGCATCATGGTCGACGTTTTGCCGCTTTTCATGTGCTTTAAAGGCGATTCGAATCAACCTCCTGAAATCTGTTACCTATAATTCTGCCTTGCTTTCAAATACTCTTTGTTGTCTTCCCTCAATATATTTGTGGACGAGAGTTATCATTTATAACTCTGCAGGTTTGTGAATTGCAGTGCTCCTGAGCTCCAATTTTCAACTCGCTTTTATGGGAGCTGGCCGCAAAAGCGCAGGATTGCTTCAGGCCCTATTCTGGTTCCGGGGGGCAGGCTGAGCCCGTGGTTAATTCTTCTTCCTGATGGGAAAATAGAATGACCTGTGCCTTTCCCAACTCCTAGAGCTAGTCTCTCATAGGTTCCCCCTCTTCCCGTTCATCCTCAGGACAAATTGCAACCTGTACGGGACAGCAGGTTAAAGGCGCTGATGCTCCAAGGAGGGAGATTGCTAGTAAAGCGGCTTGAATTGCGAACCCGAGCACAAGGAGATGAGAAATGAGTTGCGTTTTAGAAACCTTTCCCTATCACACGGTGTACCAACTTCTGGGTTTCTCATGCATGTTTTCGATGTAGGAAGATGCCCTTGAACCTGGAGATTTGGTACCCATGGGATGGGTACCGTGCAGTATTACTTTAAAGGGTCTGCGTTTGCTCACCCAACCTCACCAAACCTCTCAGTCCCAAGAGTGTCCACCCTTAAGTCTCATCCAGCTGTGGGTCTAGATATGGTCAATCCAGGTTGCATCACAGCCCGTGAACGAATTTTGTAAGAATTTTTCTCTCTTTCACTGTCTTTGTTTCATGGGTTTTTAAAAGTAATTTATTTTTATAATGGGGTTTAGCTGCTTTTCACTGCTGTGTTTATGCCGCTTTACACCCAATTGACTCACTTACAGAGAGCTATCAATACATAGGTTTTAAGATTCTTACTAGTCGGATATATTCTTGTGCGGTGAATAGGGGGTGTTGAGTCCAGTTCACTGAGCAAGGAGTAGGTCTTGTTTATTACATATTGGGTTTATGGAACGGTATCTGAGCTAATTTGAAACCCTTGTTTTATGCATCACCCCACCTCACCTTACCCGTTCAGCAGCCATAGTGTGTTTTCTAAATATGTGACTGTGTTCTGCCTTGTAATTCAGTTCAAGTGTAGCCGTTTTTACATTCCCTCTATAAGTGATAGCTTGTGAAACGTGTCTTTATCTGTGTGACGTATTTCACTTAGAATCGTCGTACCTAAACCCACTCATCATGCTGCTACTAGCCTTATGACATTTATTTCATGGCTGAGAGATATTCCATTGTACATGAGGTCCACAACTTCTTTATCCATTTTTCTCTTTCCTGGGATATTTAAGGTGTAACGAAGTGGAGGTTGTTGTCAACAGAGCAGCCCTAAACTTTGGGGTGCCTGTGTCTTGCTGATTTTTAGTTTTCCCAATTTGTACACCCATGAGTGGAAGTGCCCTATGCTCTCTAAGCTGTGTGTTTTAGATGTTTCAGGACACACCGTACACTTCTCCAGAGTGGCTGTTGGAAATTTACATCCCGCCCATCAGCGTAGCAAGGCTCCCATTTCTCCATGGCCTGTCCTGCATTTCTGGTTTTGACACTTTATTCAGCATGGCCCTTTTGACCGATGGGAAGCGAGACTTCTTTGTAGCGCTGATTTGCCTTTCCAGGTCGCTTGGTTGGCCAAAAAGGGCGTATGCGTTTTTTCCTGAATATATTCAGGAAAAAACGCATACGCCCTTTTTGGCCAAGGGCATCATGGTGGACGTTTTGCCGCTTTTCATGTGCTTTAAAGGCGATTCGAATCTACCTCCTGAAATCTGTTTCCTGTAATTCTGCCTTGCTTTCAAATACTCTTCGTTGCCTTCCCACAATATATTTGTGGACGAGAGTTATTATTTATAACTCTGCAGGTTTGTGAATTGCAGTGCTCCTGAGCTCCAATTTTCAACTCGCTTTTTTGGGAGCTGGCCGCAAAAGCGCATGATTGCTTCAGGCCCTAATTTGGTTCCGGGGGGCAGGCTGAGCCCTTGGATAATTCTTCTTCCGGATGGGAAAATAGAGGGACCTGTGCCTTTCCCAACACCTAGAGCTAGTCTCTCATAGGTTCCCCCTCTTCCCGTTCATCCTTAGGACAAATTGCAACCTATATGGGACAGCAGGTTAAAGGCGCTGATTCTCCAAGGAGGGAGATTGCTAGTAAAGCGGCTTGAATTGCGAACCTGAGCACAAGGAGATGAGAAATGAGGTGCGTTTTAGAAACCTTTCCCTATCACACGGTGTACCAACTTCTGGGTTTCTCATGCATGTTTTCGATGTAGGAAGATGCCCTTGAACCTGGAGATTTGGGACCCATGGGATGGGTACCATGCAGTATTACTTTAAAGGGTCTGCGTTTGCTCACCCAACCTCACCAAACCTCTCAGCCCCAAGAGTGTCCACCCTTATGTCTCATCAAGCTGTGGGTCTAGATATGGTCAATCCAGGTTGCATCACAGCCCGTGAACGAATTTTGTAAGAATTTCTCTCTCTTTCACTGTCTTTGTTTCATGGGTTTTTAAAAGTAATTTATTTTTATAATGGGGTTTAGCTGCTTTTCACTCCTGTGTTTATGCCGCTTTACACTAAATTGACTCACATTCAGAGAGCTATCAATACATAGGTTTTAAGATTCTTACTAGTCGGATATATTCTTGTGCGGTGAATAGGGGGTGTTTAGTCCAGTTCACTGAGCAAGGAGTAGGTCTTGTTTATTACATATTGGGTTTATTGAACGGTATCTGAGCTAATTTGAAACCCTTGTTTTATGCATCACCCCACCTCACCTTACCGTTCAGCAGCCATAGTGTGTTTTCTAAATATGTGACTGTGTTCTGCCTTGTAATTCAGTTCAAGTGTAGCCGTTTTTACATTCCCTCTATAAGTGATAGCTTATGAAACGTGTCTTTTTCTGTGTGACGTATTTCACTTAGAATCGTCGTACCTAAACCCACTCATCATGCTGCTACTAGCCTTAGGACATTTATTTCATGGCTGAGTGATATTCCATTGCACATGAGGTCCACAACTTCTTTATCCATTTTTCTCTTTCCTGGGATATTTAAGGTGTAACGAAGTGGAGGTTCTTGTCAACAGAGCAGCCCTAAACTTTGGGGTGCCTGTGTCTTGCTGATTTTTAGTTTTCCCAATTTGTACACCCATGAGTGGAAGTGCCCTATGCTCTCTAAGCTGTGTGTTTTAGATGTTTCAGGACACACCGTACACTTCTCCAGAGTGGCTGTTGGGAATTTACATCCCGCCCATCAGCGTAGCAAGGCTCCCATTTCTCCATGGCCTGTCCTGCATTTCTGGTTTTGACACTTTTTTCAGCATGGCCCTTTTGACCGATGGGAAGCGAGACTTCTTTGTAGCGCTGATTTGCCTTTCCAGTTTTCTTGGTTGGCCAAACAGGGCGTATGCGTTTTTTCCTGAATATATTCAGGAAAAAACGCATACGCCCTTTTTGGCCAAGGGCATCATGATCGACGTTTTCCCGCTTTTCATGTGCTTTAAAGGCGATTCGAATCTACCTCCTGAAATCTGTTTCCTGTAATTCTGCCTTGCTTTCAAATACTCTTCGTTGCCTTCCCTGAATATATTTGTGGACGAGAGTTATTATTTATAACTCTGCAGGTTTGTGAATTGCAGTGCTCCTGAGCTCCAATTT
Organism: Eschrichtius robustus; assembly: GCF_028021215.1. NCBI lineage: Eukaryota > Metazoa > Chordata > Mammalia > Artiodactyla > Eschrichtiidae > Eschrichtius > Eschrichtius robustus. The sequence continues at coordinate 21,698,543 of NC_090827.1, read as the reverse complement.
TCTACTCGCTTTTTTGGGAGCTGGCCGCAAAAGCGCAGGATTGCTTCAGGCCCTATTCTGGTTCCGGGGGGCAGGTTGATCCCGTGGATAATTCTTCTTCCTGATGGGAAAATAGAGTGACCTGTGCCTTTCCCAACACCTAGAGCTAGTCTCTCATAGGTTCCCCCTCTTCCCGTTCATCCTCAGGACAAATTGCAACCTGTACGGGACAGCAGGTTAAAGGCGCTGATTCTCCAAGGAGGGAGATTGCTAGTAAAGCGGCTTGAATTGCGAACCCGAGCACAAGGAGATGAGAAATGAGGTGCGTTTTAGAAACCTTTCCCTATCACACGGTGTACCAACTTCTGGGTTTCTCATGCATGTTTACGATGTAGGAAGATGCCCTTGAACCTGGAGATTTGGGACCCATGGGATGGGTACCATGCAGTATTATTTTAAAGGGTCTGTGTTTGCTCACCCAACCTCACCAAACCTCTCAGCCCCAAGAGTGTCCACCCTTATGTCTCATCCAGCTGTGGGTCTAGTTATTGTCAATCCAGGTTGCATCACAGCCCGTGATCGAATTTTGTAAGAATTTCTCTCTCTTTCACTGTCTTTGTTTCATGGGTTTTTAAAAGTAATTTATTTTTATAATGGGGTTTAGCTGCTTTTCACTGCTGTGTTTATGCCGCTTTACACCCAATTGACTCACTTACAGAGAGCTATCAATACATAGGTTTTAAGATTCTAACTAGTCGGATATATTCTTGTGCGGTGAATAGGGGGTGTTGAGTCCAGTTCACTGAGCAAGGAGTAGGTCTTGTTTATTACATATTGGGTTTATGGAACGGTATCTGAGCTAATTTGAAACCCTTGTTTTATGCATCACCCCACCTCACCTTACCCGTTCAGCAGCCATAGTGTGTTTTCTAAATATGTGACTGTGTTCTGCCTTGTAATTCAGTTCAAGTGTAGCCGTTTTTACATTCCCTCTATAAGTGATAGCTTATGAAACGTGTCTTTTTCTGTGTGACGTATTTCACTTAGAATCGTCGTACCTAAACCCACTCATCATGCTGCTACTAGCCTTATGACATTTATTTCATGGCTGAGTGATATTCCATTTTACATGAGGTCCACAACTTCTTTATCCATTTTTCTCTTTGCTGGGATATTTAAGGTGTAACGAAGTGGAGGTTCTTGTCAACAGAGCAGCCCTAAACTTTGGGGTGCCTGTGTCTTGCTGATTTTTAGTTTTCCCAATTTGTACACCCATGAGTGGAAGTGCCCTATGCTCTCTAAGCTGTGTGTTTTAGATGTTTCAGGACACACCGTACACTTCTCCAGAGTGGCTGTTGCCAATTTACATCCCGCTCATCAGCGTAGCAAGGCTCCCATTTCTCCATGGCCTGTCCTGCATTTCTGGTTTTGACACTTTTTTCAGCATGGCCCTTTTGACTGATGGGAAGCGAGACTTCTTTGTAGCGCTGATTTGCCTTTCCAGGTTGCTTGGTTGGCCAAAAAGGGCGTATGCGTTTTTTCCTGAATATATTCAGGAAAAAACGCATACGCCCTTTTTGGCCAAGGGCATCATGGTCGACGTTTTGCCGCTTTTCATGTGCTTTAAAGGCGATTCGAATCAACCTCCTGAAATCTGTTACCTATAATTCTGCCTTGCTTTCAAATACTCTTTGTTGTCTTCCCTCAATATATTTGTGGACGAGAGTTATCATTTATAACTCTGCAGGTTTGTGAATTGCAGTGCTCCTGAGCTCCAATTTTCAACTCGCTTTTATGGGAGCTGGCCGCAAAAGCGCAGGATTGCTTCAGGCCCTATTCTGGTTCCGGGGGGCAGGCTGAGCCCGTGGTTAATTCTTCTTCCTGATGGGAAAATAGAATGACCTGTGCCTTTCCCAACTCCTAGAGCTAGTCTCTCATAGGTTCCCCCTCTTCCCGTTCATCCTCAGGACAAATTGCAACCTGTACGGGACAGCAGGTTAAAGGCGCTGATGCTCCAAGGAGGGAGATTGCTAGTAAAGCGGCTTGAATTGCCAACCCGAGCACAAGGAGATGAGAAATGAGGTGCGTTTTAGAAAACTTTCCCTATCACACGGTGTACCAACTTCTGGGTTTCTCATGCATGTTTTCGATGTAGGAAGATGCCCTTGAACCTGGAGTTTTGGGACCCATGGGATGGGTACCATGCAGTATTACTTTAAACGGTCTGCGTTTGCTCACCCAACCTCACCAAACCTCTCAGCCCCAATAGTGTCCACCCTTATGTCTCATCCAGCTGTGGGTCTAGATATGGTCAATCCAGTTTGCATCACAGCCCGTGAACGAATTTTGTAAGAATTTCTCTCTCTTTCACTGTCTTTGTTTCATGGGTTTTGAAAAGTAATTTATTTTTATAATGGGGTTTAGCTGCTTTTCACTGCTGTGTTTATGCCGCTTTACACCCAATTGACTCACTTACAGAGAGCTATCAATACATAGGTTTTAAGATTCTTACTAGTCGGATATATTCTTGTGCGGTGAATAGGGGGTGTTGAGTCCAGTTCACTAAGCAAGGAGTAGGTCTTGTTTATTACATATTGGGTTTATGGAACGGTATCTGAGCTAATTTGAAACCCTTGTTTTATGCATCACCCCACCTCACCTTACCCGTTCAGCAGCCATAGTGTGTTTTCTAAATATGTGACAGTGTTCTGCCTTGTAATTCAGTTCAAGTGTAGCCGTTTTTACATTCCCTCTGTAAGTGATAGCTTGTGAAACGTGTCTTTTTCTGTGTGAAGTATCTCACTTAGAATCGTCGTACCTAAACCCACTCATCATGCTGCTACTAGCCTTATGACATTTATTTCATGGCTGAGTGATATTCCATTGTACATGAGGTCCACAACTTCTTTATCCATTTTTCTCTTTCCTGGGATATTTAAGGTGTAACGAAGTGGAGGTTCTTGTCAACAGAGCAGCCCTAAACTTTGGGGTGCCTGTGTCTTGCTGATTTTTAGTTTTCCCAATTTGTACACCCATGAGTGGAAGTGCCCTATGCTCTCTAAGCTGTGTGTTTTAGATGTTTCAGGACATATCGTACACTTCTCCAGAGTGGCTGTTGGAAATTTACATCCCGCCCATCAGCGTAGCAAGGCTCCCATTTCTCCATGGCCTGTCCTGCATTTCTGGTTTTGACACTTTATTCAGCATGGCCCTTTTGACCGATGGGAAGCGAGACTTCTTTGTAGCGCTGATTTGCCTTTCCAGGTTGCTTGGTTGCCCAAAAAGGGCGTATGCGTTTTTTCCTGAATATATTCAGGAAAAAACGCATACGCCCTTTTTGGCCAAGGGCATCATGGTCGACGTTTTGCCGCTTTTCATGTGCTTTAAAGGCGATTCGAATCTACCTCCTGAAATCTGTTTCCTGTAATTCTGCCTTGCTTTCAAATACTCTTCGTTGCCTTCCCTCAATATATTTGTGGGCAAGAGTTATTGTTTATAACTCTGCAGGTTTTTGAATTGCAGCGCTCCTGAGCTCCAATTTTCAACTCGCTTTTTTGGGAGCTGGCCGCAAAAGTGCAGGATTACTTCAGGCCCTATTCTGGTTCCGGGGGGCAGGCTGAGCCCGTGGTTAATTCTTCTTACTGATGGGAAAATAGAATGACCTGTGCCTTTCCCAACACCTAGAGCTAGTCTCTCATAGGTTCCCCCTCTTCCCGTTCATCCTCAGGACAAATTGCAACCTGTACGGGACAGCAGGTTAAAGGCGCTGATTCTCCAAGGAGGGAGAATGCTAATAAAGCGGCTTGAATTGCGAACCCGAGCACAAGGAGATGAGAAATGAGGTGCGTTTTAGAAACCTTTCCCTATCACACGGTGTACCAACTTCTGGGTTTCTCATGCATGTTTTCGATGTAGGAAGATGCCCTTGAACCTGGAGATTTGGGACCCATGGGATGGGTACCATGCAGTATTATTTTAAAGGGTCTGCGTTTGCTCACCCAACCTCACCAAACCTCTCAGCCCCAAGAGTGTCCACCCTTATGTCTCATCCAGCTGTGGGTCTAGATATGGTCAATCCAGGTTGCATCACAGCCCGTGATCGAATTTTGTAAGAATTTCTCTCTCTTTCACTGTCTTTGTTTCATGGGTTTTTAAAAGTAATTTATTTTTATAATGGGGTTTAGCTGCTTTTCACTGCTGTGTTTATGCCGCTTTACACCCAATTGACTCACTTACAGAGAGCTATCAATACATAGGTTTTAAGATTCTTACTAGTCGGATATATTCTTGTGCGGTGAATAGGGGGTGTTTAGTCCAGTTCACTGAGCAAGGAGTAGGTCTTGTTTATTACATATTGGGTTTATGGAACGGTATCTGAGCTAATTTGAAACCCTTGTTTTATGCATCACCCCACCTCACCTTACCCGTTCAGCAGCCATAGTGTGTTTTCTAAATATGTGACTGTGTTCTGCCTTGTAATTCAGTTCAAGTGTAGCCGTTTTTACATTCCCTCTATAAGTGATAGCTTATGAAACGTGTCTTTTTCTGTGTGACGTATTTCACTTAGAATCGTCGTACCTAAACCCACTCATCATGCTGCTACTAGCCTTATGACATTTATTTCATGGCTGAGTGATATTCCATTTTACATGAGGTCCACAACTTCTTTATCCATTTTTCTCTTTCCTGGGATATTTAAGGTGTAACGAAGTGGAGGTTCTTGTCAACAGAGCAGCCCTAAACTTTGGGGTGCCTGTGTCTTGCTGATTTTTAGTTTTCCCAATTTGTACACCCATGAGTGGAAGTGCCCTATGCTCTCTAAGCTGTGTGTTTTAGATGTTTCAGGACACACCGTACACTTCTCCAGAGTGGCTGTTGGCAATTTACATCCCGCTCATCAGCGTAGCAAGGCTCCCATTTCTCCATGGCCTGTCCTGCATTTCTGGTTTTGACACTTTTTTCAGCATGGCCCTTTTGACTGATGGGAAGCGAGACTTCTTTGTAGCGCTGATTTGCCTTTCCAGGTTGCTTGGTTGGCCAAAAAGGGCGTATGCGTTTTTTCCTGAATATATTCAGGAAAAAACGCATACGCCCTTTTTGGCCAAGGGCATCATGGTCGACGTTTTGCCGCTTTTCATGTGCTTTAAAGGCGATTCGAATCAACCTCCTGAAATCTGTTACCTATAATTCTGCCTTGCTTTCAAATACTCTTTGTTGTCTTCCCTCAATATATTTGTGGACGAGAGTTATCATTTATAACTCTGCAGGTTTGTGAATTGCAGTGCTCCTGAGCTCCAATTTTCAACTCGCTTTTATGGGAGCTGGCCGCAAAAGCGCAGGATTGCTTCAGGCCCTATTCTGGTTCCGGGGGGCAGGCTGAGCCCGTGGTTAATTCTTCTTCCTGATGGGAAAATAGAATGACCTGTGCCTTTCCCAACTCCTAGAGCTAGTCTCTCATAGGTTCCCCCTCTTCCCGTTCATCCTCAGGACAAATTGCAACCTGTACGGGACAGCAGGTTAAAGGCGCTGATGCTCCAAGGAGGGAGATTGCTAGTAAAGCGGCTTGAATTGCCAACCCGAGCACAAGGAGATGAGAAATGAGGTGCGTTTTAGAAAACTTTCCCTATCACACGGTGTACCAACTTCTGGGTTTCTCATGCATGTTTTCGATGTAGGAAGATGCCCTTGAACCTGGAGTTTTGGGACCCATGGGATGGGTACCATGCAGTATTACTTTAAACGGTCTGCGTTTGCTCACCCAACCTCACCAAACCTCTCAGCCCCAATAGTGTCCACCCTTATGTCTCATCCAGCTGTGGGTCTAGATATGGTCAATCCAGTTTGCATCACAGCCCGTGAACGAATTTTGTAAGAATTTCTCTCTCTTTCACTGTCTTTGTTTCATGGGTTTTGAAAAGTAATTTATTTTTATAATGGGGTTTAGCTGCTTTTCACTGCTGTGTTTATGCCGCTTTACACCCAATTGACTCACTTACAGAGAGCTATCAATACATAGGTTTTAAGATTCTTAGTAGTCGGATATATTCTTGTGCGGTGAATAGGGGGTGTTGAGTCCAGTTCACTAAGCAAGGAGTAGGTCTTGTTTATTACATATTGGGTTTATGGAACGGTATCTGAGCTAATTTGAAACCCTTGTTTTATGCATCACCCCACCTCACCTTACCCGTTCAGCAGCCATAGTGTGTTTTCTAAATATGTGACAGTGTTCTGCCTTGTAATTCAGTTCAAGTGTAGCCGTTTTTACATTCCCTCTATAAGTGATAGCTTGTGAAACGTGTCTTTTTCTGTGTGACGTATCTCACTTAAAATCGTCGTACCTAAACCCACTCATCATGCTGCTACTAGCCTTATGACATTTATTTCATGGCTGAGTGATATTCCATTGTACATGAGGTCCACAACTTCTTTATCCATTTTTCTCTTTCCTGGGATATTTAAGGTGTAACGAAGTGGAGGTTCTTGTCAACAGAGCAGCCCTAAACTTTGGGGTGCCTGTGTCTTGCTGATTTTTAGTTTTCCCAATTTGTACACCCATGAGTGGAAGTGCCCTATGCTCTCTAAGCTGTGTGTTTTAGATGTTTCAGGACATATCGTACACTTCTCCAGAGTGGCTGTTGGAAATTTACATCCCGCCCATCAGCGTAGCAAGGCTCCCATTTCTCCATGGCCTGTCCTGCATTTCTGGTTTTGACACTTTATTCAGCATGGCCCTTTTGACCGATGGGAAGCGAGACTTCTTTGTAGCGCTGATTTGCCTTTCCAGGTTGCTTGGTTGCCCAAAAAGGGCGTATGCGTTTTTTCCTGAATATATTCAGGAAAAAACGCATACGCCCTTTTTGGCCAAGGGCATCATGGTCGACGTTTTGCCGCTTTTCATGTGCTTTAAAGGCGATTCGAATCTACCTCCTGAAATCTGTTTCCTGTAATTCTGCCTTGCTTTCAAATACTCTTCGTTGCCTTCCCTCAATATATTTGTGGGCAAGAGTTATTGTTTATAACTCTGCAGGTTTTTGAATTGCAGCGCTCCTGAGCTCCAATTTTCAACTCGCTTTTTTGGGAGCTGGCCGCAAAAGTGCAGGATTACTCCAGGCCCTATTCTGGTTCCGGGGGGCAGGCTGAGCCCGTGGTTAATTCTTCTTACTGATGGGAAAATAGAATGACCTGTGCCTTTCCCAACACCTAGAGCTAGTCTCTCATAGGTTCCCCCTCTTCCCGTTCATCCTCAGGACAAATTGCAACCTGTACGGGACAGCAGGTTAAAGGCGCTGATTCTCCAAGGAGGGAGAATGCTAGTAAAGCGGCTTGAATTGCGAACCCGAGCACAAGGAGATGAGAAATGAGGTGCGTTTTAGAAACCTTTCCCTATCACACGGTGTACCAACTTCTGGGTTTCTCATGCATGTTTTCGATGTAGGAAGATGCCCTTGAACCTGGAGATTTGGGACCCATGGGATGGGTACCATGCAGTATTATTTTAAAGGGTCTGCGTTTGCTCACCCAACCTCACCAAACCTCTCAGCCCCAAGAGTGTCCACCCTTATGTCTCATCCAGCTGTGGGTCTAGATATGGTCAATCCAGGTTGCATCACAGCCCGTGATCGAATTTTGTAAGAATTTCTCTCTCTTTCACTGTCTTTGTTTCATGGGTTTTTAAAAGTAATTTATTTTTATAATGGGGTTTAGCTGCTTTTCACTGCTGTGTTTATGCCGCTTTACACCCAATTGACTCACTTACAGAGAGCTATCAATACATAGGTTTTAAGATTCTTACTAGTCGGATATATTCTTGTGCGGTGAATAGGGGGTGTTTAGTCCAGTTCACTGAGCAAGGAGTAGGTCTTGTTTATTACATATTGGGTTTATGGAACGGTATCTGAGCTAATTTGAAACCCTTGTTTTATGCATCACCCCACCTCACCTTACCCGTTCAGCAGCCATAGTGTGTTTTCTAAATATGTGACTGTGTTCTGCCTTGTAATTCAGTTCAAGTGTAGCCGTTTTTACATTCCCTCTATAAGTGATAGCTTATGAAACGTGTCTTTTTCTGTGTGACGTATTTCACTTAGAATCGTCGTACCTAAACCCACTCATCATGCTGCTACTAGCCTTATGACATTTATTTCATGGCTGAGTGATATTCCATTTTACATGAGGTCCACAACTTCTTTATCCATTTTTCTCTTTCCTGGGATATTTAAGGTGTAACGAAGTGGAGGTTCTTGTCAACAGAGCAGCCCTAAACTTTGGGGTGCCTGTGTCTTGCTGATTTTTAGTTTTCCCAATTTGTACACCCATGAGTGGAAGTGCCCTATGCTCTCTAAGCTGTGTGTTTTAGATGTTTCAGGACACACCGTACACTTCTCCAGAGTGGCTGTTGCCAATTTACATCCCGCTCATCAGCGTAGCAAGGCTCCCATTTCTCCATGGCCTGTCCTGCATTTCTGGTTTTGACACTTTTTTCAGCATGGCCCTTTTGACTGATGGGAAGCGAGACTTCTTTGTAGCGCTGATTTGCCTTTCCAGGTTGCTTGGTTGGCCAAAAAGGGCGTATGCGTTTTTTCCTGAATATATTCAGGAAAAAACGCATACGCCCTTTTTGGCCAAGGGCATCATGGTCGACGTTTTGCCGCTTTTCATGTGCTTTAAAGGCGATTCGAATCAACCTCCTGAAATCTGTTACCTATAATTCTGCCTTGCTTTCAAATACTCTTTGTTGTCTTCCCTCAATATATTTGTGGACGAGAGTTATCATTTATAACTCTGCAGGTTTGTGAATTGCAGTGCTCCTGAGCTCCAATTTTCAACTCGCTTTTATGGGAGCTGGCCGCAAAAGCGCAGGATTGCTTCAGGCCCTATTCTGGTTCCGGGGGGCAGGCTGAGCCCGTGGTTAATTCTTCTTCCTGATGGGAAAATAGAATGACCTGTGCCTTTCCCAACTCCTAGAGCTAGTCTCTCATAGGTTCCCCCTCTTCCCGTTCATCCTCAGGACAAATTGCAACCTGTACGGGACAGCAGGTTAAAGGCGCTGATGCTCCAAGGAGGGAGATTGCTAGTAAAGCGGCTTGAATTGCCAACCCGAGCACAAGGAGATGAGAAATGAGGTGCGTTTTAGAAAACTTTCCCTATCACACGGTGTACCAACTTCTGGGTTTCTCATGCATGTTTTCGATGTAGGAAGATGCCCTTGAACCTGGAGTTTTGGGACCCATGGGATGGGTACCATGCAGTATTACTTTAAACGGTCTGCGTTTGCTCACCCAACCTCACCAAACCTCTCAGCCCCAATAGTGTCCACCCTTATGTCTCATCCAGCTGTGGGTCTAGATATGGTCAATCCAGTTTGCATCACAGCCCGTGAACGAATTTTGTAAGAATTTCTCTCTCTTTCACTGTCTTTGTTTCATGGGTTTTGAAAAGTAATTTATTTTTATAATGGGGTTTAGCTGCTTTTCACTGCTGTGTTTATGCCGCTTTACACCCAATTGACTCACTTACAGAGAGCTATCAATACATAGGTTTTAAGATTCTTAGTAGTCGGATATATTCTTGTGCGGTGAATAGGGGGTGTTGAGTCCAGTTCACTAAGCAAGGAGTAGGTCTTGTTTATTACATATTGGGTTTATGGAACGGTATCTGAGCTAATTTGAAACCCTTGTTTTATGCATCACCCCACCTCACCTTACCCGTTCAGCAGCCATAGTGTGTTTTCTAAATATGTGACAGTGTTCTGCCTTGTAATTCAGTTCAAGTGTAGCCGTTTTTACATTCCCTCTATAAGTGATAGCTTGTGAAACGTGTCTTTTTCTGTGTGACGTATCTCACTTAGAATCGTCGTACCTAAACCCACTCATCATGCTGCTACTAGCCTTATGACATTTATTTCATGGCTGAGTGATATTCCATTGTACATGAGGTCCACAACTTCTTTATCCATTTTTCTCTTTCCTGGGATATTTAAGGTGTAACGAAGTGGAGGTTCTTGTCAACAGAGCAGCCCTAAACTTTGGGGTGCCTGTGTCTTGCTGATTTTTAGTTTTCCCAATTTGTACACCCATGAGTGGAAGTGCCCTATGCTCTCTAAGCTGTGTGTTTTAGATGTTTCAGGACATATCGTACACTTCTCCAGAGTGGCTGTTGGAAATTTACATCCCGCCCATCAGCGTAGCAAGGCTCCCATTTCTCCATGGCCTGTCCTGCATTTCTGGTTTTGACACTTTATTCAGCATGGCCCTTTTGACCGATGGGAAGCGAGACTTCTTTGTAGCGCTGATTTGCCTTTCCAGGTTGCTTGGTTGCCCAAAAAGGGCGTATGCGTTTTTTCCTGAATATATTCAGGAAAAAACGCATACGCCCTTTTTGGCCAAGGGCATCATGGTCGACGTTTTGCCGCTTTTCATGTGCTTTAAAGGCGATTCGAATCTACCTCCTGAAATCTGTTTCCTGTAATTCTGCCTTGCTTTCAAATACTCTTCGTTGCCTTCCCTCAATATATTTGTGGGCAAGAGTTATTGTTTATAACTCTGCAGGTTTTTGAATTGCAGCGCTCCTGAGCTCCAATTTTCAACTCGCTTTTTTGGGAGCTGGCCGCAAAAGTGCAGGATTACTTCAGGCCCTATTCTGGTTCCGGGGGGCAGGCTGAGCCCGTGGTTAATTCTTCTTACTGATGGGAAAATAGAATGACCTGTGCCTTTCCCAACACCTAGAGCTAGTCTCTCATAGGTTCCCCCTCTTCCCGTTCATCCTCAGGACAAATTGCAACCTGTACGGGACAGCAGGTTAAAGGCGCTGATTCTCCAAGGAGGGAGAATGCTAGTAAAGCGGCTTGAATTGCGAACCCGAGCACAAGGAGATGAGAAATGAGGTGCGTTTTAGAAACCTTTCCCTATCACACGGTGTACCAACTTCTGGGTTTCTCATGCATGTTTTCGATGTAGGAAGATGCCCTTGAACCTGGAGATTTGGGACCCATGGGATGGGTACCATGCAGTATTATTTTAAAGGGTCTGCGTTTGCTCACCCAACCTCACCAAAACTCTCAGCCCCAAGAGTGTCCACCCTTATGTCTCATCCAGCTGTGGGTCTAGATATGGTCAATCCAGGTTGCATCACAGCCCGTGATCGAATTTTGTAAGAATTTCTCTCTCTTTCACTGTCTTTGTTTCATGGGTTTTTAAAAGTAATTTATTTTTATAATGGGGTTTAGCTGCTTTTCACTGCTGTGTTTATGCCGCTTTACACCCAATTGACTCACTTACAGAGAGCTATCAATACATAGGTTTTAAGATTCTTACTAGTCGGATATATTCTTGTGCGGTGAATAGGGGGTGTTTAGTCCAGTTCACTGAGCAAGGAGTAGGTCTTGTTTATTACATATTGGGTTTATGGAACGGTATCTGAGCTAATTTGAAACCCTTGTTTTATGCATCACCCCACCTCACCTTACCCGTTCAGCAGCCATAGTGTGTTTTCTAAATATGTGACTGTGTTCTGCCTTGTAATTCAGTTCAAGTGTAGCCGTTTTTACATTCCCTCTATAAGTGATAGCTTATGAAACGTGTCTTTTTCTGTGTGACGTATTTCACTTAGAATCGTCGTACCTAAACCCACTCATCATGCTGCTACTAGCCTTATGACATTTATTTCATGGCTGAGTGATATTCCATTTTACATGAGGTCCACAACTTCTTTATCCATTTTTCTCTTTCCTGGGATATTTAAGGTGTAACGAAGTGGAGGTTCTTGTCAACAGAGCAGCCCTAAACTTTGGGGTGCCTGTGTCTTGCTGATTTTTAGTTTTCCCAATTTGTACACCCATGAGTGGAAGTGCCCTATGCTCTCTAAGCTGTGTGTTTTAGATGTTTCAGGACACACCGTACACTTCTCCAGAGTGGCTGTTGGCAATTTACATCCCGCTCATCAGCGTAGCAAGGCTCCCATTTCTCCATGGCCTGTCCTGCATTTCTGGTTTTGACACTTTTTTCAGCATGGCCCTTTTGACTGATGGGAAGCAAGACTTCTTTGTAGCGCTGATTTGCCTTTCCAGGTTGCTTGGTTGGCCAAAAAGGGCGTATGCGTTTTTTCCTGAATATATTCAGGAAAAAACGCATACGCCCTTTTTGGCCAAGGGCATCATGGTCGACGTTTTGCCGCTTTTCATGTGCTTTAAAGGCGATTCGAATCTACCTCCTGAAATCTGTTTCCTGTAATTCTGCCTTGCTTTCAAATACTCTTCGTTGCCTTCCCTCAATATATTTGTGGACGAGAGTTATTATTTATAACTCTGCAGGTTTGTGAATTGCAGTGCTCCTGAGCTCCAATTTTCAACTCGCTTTTTTGGGAGCTGGCCGCAAATGTGCAGGATTGCTTCAGGCCCTATTCTGGTTCCGGGGGGCAGGCTGAGCCCGTGGTTAATTCTTCTTCCTGATGGGAAAATAGAATGACCTGTGCCTTTCCCAACACCTAGAGCTAGTCTCTCTTAGGTTCCCCCTCTTCCCGTTCATCCTCAGGACAAATTGCAACCTGTACGGGACAGCAGGTTAAAGGCCGTGATTCTCCAAGGAGGGAGAATGCTAGTAAAGCGGCTTGAATTGCGAACCCGAGCACAAGGAGATGAGAAATGAGGTGCGTTTTAGAAACCTTTCCCTATCACACGGTGTACCAACTTCTGGGTTTCTCATGCATGTTTTCGATGTAGGAAGATGCCCTTTAACCTGGAGATTTGGGACCCATGGGATGGGTACCATGCAGTATTATTTTAAAGGGTCTGCGTTTGCTCACCCAACCTCACCAAACCTCTCAGCCCCAAGAGTGTCCACCCTTAAGTCTCATCCAGCTGTGGGTCTAGATATGGTCAATCCAGGTTGCATCACAGCCCGTGAACGAATTTTGTAAGAATTTCTCTCTCTTTCACTGTCTTTGTTTCATGGGTTTTTAAAAGTAATTTATTTTTATAATGGGGTTTAGCTGCTTTTCACTGCTGTGTTTATGCCGCTTTACACCCAATTGACTCACTTACAGAGAGCTATCAATACATAGGTTTTAAGATTCTTACTAGTCGGATATATTCTTGTGCGGTGAATAGGGGGTGTTGAGTCCAGTTCACTGAGCAAGGAGTAGGTCTTGTTTATTACATATTGGGTTTATGGAACGGTATCTGAGCTAATTTGAAACCCTTGTTTTATGCATCACCCCACCTCACCTTACCCGTTCAGCAGCCATAGTGTGTTTTCTAAATATGTGACTGTGTTCTGCCTTGTAATTCAGTTCAAGTGTAGCCGTTTTTACATTCCCTCTATAAGTGATAGCTTGTGAAACGTGTCTTTATCTGTGTGACGTATCTCACTTAGAATCGTCGTACCTAAACCCACCTATCATGCTGCTACTAGCCTTATGACATTTATTTCATGGCTGAGTGATATTCCATTGTACATGAGGTCCACAACTTCTTTATCCAGTTTTCTCTTTCCTGGGATATTTAAGGTGTAACGAAGTGGAGGTTCTTGTCAACAGAGCAGCCCTAAACTTTGGGGTGCCTGTGTCTTGCTGATTTTTAGTTTTCCCAATTTGTACACCCATGAGTGGAAGTGCCCTATGCTCTCTAAGCTGTGTGTTTTAGATGTTTCAGGACACACCGTACACTTCTCCAGAGTGGCTGTTGGGAATTTACATCCCGCCCATCAGCGTAGCAAGGCTCCCATTTCTCCATTGCCTGTCCTGCATTTCTGGTTTTGACACTTTTTTCAGCATGGCCCTTTTGACCGATGGGAAGCGAGACTTCTTTGTAGCGCTGATTTGCCTTTCCAGTTTTCTTGGTTGGCCAAAAAGGGCGTATGCGTTTTTTCCTGAATATATTCAGGAAAAAACGCATACGCCCTTTTTGGCCAAGGGCATCATGATCGACGTTTTCCCGCTTTTCATGTGCTTTAAAGGCGATTCGAATCTACCTCCTGAAATCTGTTTCCTGTAATTCTGCCTTGCTTTCAAATACTCTTCGTTGCCTTCCCTGAATATATTTGTGGACGAGAGTTATTATTTATAACTCTGCAGGTTTGTGAATTGCAGTGCTCCTGAGCTCCAATTTTCAACTCGCTTTTTTGGGAGCTGGCCGCAAAAGCGCAGGATTGCTTCAGGCCCTATTCTGGTTCCGGGGGGCAGGTTGATCCCGTGGATAATTCTTCTTCCTGATGGGAAAATAGAGTGACCTGTGCCTTTCCCAACACCTAGAGCTAGTCTCTCATAGGTTCCCCCTCTTCCCGTTCATCCTCAGGACAAATTGCAACCTGTACGGGACAGCAGGTTAAAGGCGCTGATTCTCCAAGGAGGGAGATTGCTAGTAAAGCGGCTTGAATTGCGAACCCGAGCACAAGGAGATGAGAAATGAGGTGCGTTTTAGAAACCTTTCCCTATCACACGGTGTACCAACTTCTGGGTTTCTCATGCATGTTTACGATGTAGGAAGATGCCCTTGAACCTGGAGATTTGGGACCCATGGGATGGGTACCATGCAGTATTATTTTAAAGGGTCTGTGTTTGCTCACCCAACCTCACCAAACCTCTCAGCCCCAAGAGTGTCCACCCTTATGTCTCATCCAGCTGTGGGTCTAGTTATTGTCAATCCAGGTTGCATCACAGCCCGTGATCGAATTTTGTAAGAATTTCTCTCTCTTTCACTGTCTTTGTTTCATGGGTTTTTAAAAGTAATTTATTTTTATAATGGGGTTTAGCTGCTTTTCACTGCTGTGTTTATGCCGCTTTACACCCAATTGACTCACTTACAGAGACCTATCAATACATAGGTTTTAAGATTCTTACTAGTCGGATATATTCTTGTGCGGTGAATAGGGGGTGTTTAGTCCAGTTCACTGAGCAAGGAGTAGGTCTTGTTTATTACATATTGGGTTTATGGAACGGTATCTGAGCTAATTTGAAACCCTTGTTTTATGCATCACCCCACCTCACCTTACCCGTTCAGCAGCCATAGTGTGTTTTCTAAATATGTGACTGTGTTCTGCCTTGTAATTCAGTTCAAGTGTAGCCGTTTTTACATTCCCTCTATAAGTGATAGCTTATGAAACGTGTCTTTTTCTGTGTGACGTATTTCACTTAGAATCGTCGTACCTAAACCCACTCATCATGCTGCTACTAGCCTTATGACATTTATTTCATGGCTGAGTGATATTCCATTTTACATGAGGTCCACAACTTCTTTATCCATTTTTCTCTTTGCTGGGATATTTAAGGTGTAACGAAGTGGAGGTTCTTGTCAACAGAGCAGCCCTAAACTTTGGGGTGCCTGTGTCTTGCTGATTTTTAGTTTTCCCAATTTGTACACCCATGAGTGGAAGTGCCCTATGCTCTCTAAGCTGTGTGTTTTAGATGTTTCAGGACACACCGTACACTTCTCCAGAGTGGCTGTTGCCAATTTACATCCCGCTCATCAGCGTAGCAAGGCTCCCATTTCTCCATGGCCTGTCCTGCATTTCTGGTTTTGACACTTTTTTCAGCATGGCCCTTTTGACTGATGGGAAGCGAGACTTCTTTGTAGCGCTGATTTGCCTTTCCAGGTTGCTTGGTTGGCCAAAAAGGGCGTATGCGTTTTTTCCTGAATATATTCAGGAAAAAACGCATACGCCCTTTTTGGCCAAGGGCATCATGGTCGACGTTTTGCCGCTTTTCATGTGCTTTAAAGGCGATTCGAATCAACCTCCTGAAATCTGTTACCTATAATTCTGCCTTGCTTTCAAATACTCTTTGTTGTCTTCCCTCAATATATTTGTGGACGAGAGTTATCATTTATAACTCTGCAGGTTTGTGAATTGCAGTGCTCCTGAGCTCCAATTTTCAACTCGCTTTTATGGGAGCTGGCCGCAAAAGCGCAGGATTGCTTCAGGCCCTATTCTGGTTCCGGGGGGCAGGCTGAGCCCGTGGTTAATTCTTCTTCCTGATGGGAAAATAGAATGACCTGTGCCTTTCCCAACTCCTAGAGCTAGTCTCTCATAGGTTCCCCCTCTTCCCGTTCATCCTCAGGACAAATTGCAACCTGTACGGGACAGCAGGTTAAAGGCGCTGATTCTCCAAGGAGGGAGAATGCTAGTAAAGCGGCTTGAATTGCCAACCCGAGCACAAGGAGATGAGAAATGAGGTGCGTTTTAGAAAACTTTCCCTATCACACGGTGTACCAACTTCTGGGTTTCTCATGCATGTTTTCGATGTAGGAAGATGCCCTTGAACCTGGAGTTTTGGGACCCATGGGATGGGTACCATGCAGTATTACTTTAAACGGTCTGCGTTTGCTCACCCAACCTCACCAAACCTCTCAGCCCCAATAGTGTCCACCCTTATGTCTCATCCAGCTGTGGGTCTAGATATGGTCAATCCAGTTTGCATCACAGCCCGTGAACGAATTTTGTAAGAATTTCTCTCTCTTTCACTGTCTTTGTTTCATGGGTTTTGAAAAGTAATTTATTTTTATAATGGGGTTTAGCTGCTTTTCACTGCTGTGTTTATGCCGCTTTACACCCAATTGACTCACTTACAGAGAGCTATCAATACATAGGTTTTAAGATTCTTAGTAGTCGGATATATTCTTGTGCGGTGAATAGGGGGTGTTGAGTCCAGTTCACTAAGCAAGGAGTAGGTCTTGTTTATTACATATTGGGTTTATGGAACGGTATCTGAGCTAATTTGAAACCCTTGTTTTATGCATCACCCCACCTCACCTTACCCGTTCAGCAGCCATAGTGTGTTTTCTAAATATGTGACAGTGTTCTGCCTTGTAATTCAGTTCAAGTGTAGCCGTTTTTACAGTCCCTCTATAAGTGATAGCTTGTGAAACGTGTCTTTTTCTGTGTGACGTATCTCACTTAAAATCGTCGTACCTAAACCCACTCATCATGCTGCTACTAGCCTTATGACATTTATTTCATGGCTGAGTGATATTCCATTGTACATGAGGTCCACAACTTCTTTATCCATTTTTCTCTTTCCTGGGATATTTAAGGTGTAACGAAGTGGAGGTTCTTGTCAACAGAGCAGCCCTAAACTTTGGGGTGCCTGTGTCTTGCTGATTTTTAGTTTTCCCAATTTGTACACCCATGAGTGGAAGTGCCCTATGCTCTCTAAGCTGTGTGTTTTAGATGTTTCAGGACATATCGTACACTTCTCCAGAGTGGCTGTTGGAAATTTACATCCCGCCCATCAGCGTAGCAAGGCTCCCATTTCTCCATGGCCTGTCCTGCATTTCTGGTTTTGACACTTTATTCAGCATGGCCCTTTTGACCGATGGGAAGCGAGACTTCTTTGTAGCGCTGATTTGCCTTTCCAGGTTGCTTGGTTGCCCAAAAAGGGCGTATGCGTTTTTTCCTGAATATATTCAGGAAAAAACGCATACGCCCTTTTTGGCCAAGGGCATCATGGTCGACGTTTTGCCGCTTTTCATGTGCTTTAAAGGCGATTCGAATCTACCTCCTGAAATCTGTTTCCTGTAATTCTGCCTTGCTTTCAAATACTCTTCGTTGCCTTCCCTCAATATATTTGTGGGCAAGAGTTATTGTTTATAACTCTGCAGGTTTTTGAATTGCAGCGCTCCTGAGCTCCAATTTTCAACTCGCTTTTTTGGGAGCTGGCCGCAAAAGTGCAGGATTACTTCAGGCCCTATTCTGGTTCCGGGGGGCAGGCTGAGCCCGTGGTTAATTCTTCTTACTGATGGGAAAATAGAATGACCTGTGCCTTTCCCAACACCTAGAGCTAGTCTCTCATAGGTTCCCCCTCTTCCCGTTCATCCTCAGGACAAATTGCAACCTGTACGGGACAGCAGGTTAAAGGCGCTGATTCTCCAAGGAGGGAGAATGCTAGTAAAGCGGCTTGAATTGCGAACCCGAGCACAAGGAGATGAGAAATGAGGTGCGTTTTAGAAACCTTTCCCTATCACACGGTGTACCAACTTCTGGGTTTCTCATGCATGTTTTCGATGTAGGAAGATGCCCTTGAACCTGGAGATTTGGGACCCATGGGATGGGTACCATGCAGTATTATTTTAAAGGGTCTGCGTTTGCTCACCCAACCTCACCAAACCTCTCAGCCCCAAGAGTGTCCACCCTTATGTCTCATCCAGCTGTGGGTCTAGATATGGTCAATCCAGGTTGCATCACAGCCCGTGATCGAATTTTGTAAGAATTTCTCTCTCTTTCACTGTCTTTGTTTCATGGGTTTTTAAAAGTAATTTATTTTTATAATGGGGTTTAGCTGCTTTTCACTGCTGTGTTTATGCCGCTTTACACCCAATTGACTCACTTACAGAGAGCTATCAATACATAGGTTTTAAGATTCTTACTAGTCGGATATATTCTTGTGCGGTGAATAGGGGGTGTTTAGTCCAGTTCACTGAGCAAGGAGTAGGTCTTGTTTATTACATATTGGGTTTATGGAACGGTATCTGAGCTAATTTGAAACCCTTGTTTTATGCATCACCCCACCTCACCTTACCCGTTCAGCAGCCATAGTGTGTTTTCTAAATATGTGACTGTGTTCTGCCTTGTAATTCAGTTCAAGTGTAGCCGTTTTTACATTCCCTCTATAAGTGATAGCTTATGAAACGTGTCTTTTTCTGTGTGACGTATTTCACTTAGAATCGTCGTACCTAAACCCACTCATCATGCTGCTACTAGCCTTATGACATTTATTTCATGGCTGAGTGATATTCCATTTTACATGAGGTCCACAACTTCTTTATCCATTTTTCTCTTTCCTGGGATATTTAAGGTGTAACGAAGTGGAGGTTCTTGTCAACAGAGCAGCCCTAAACTTTGGGGTGCCTGTGTCTTGCTGATTTTTAGTTTTCCCAATTTGTACACCCATGAGTGGAAGTGCCCTATGCTCTCTAAGCTGTGTGTTTTAGATGTTTCAGGACACACCGTACACTTCTCCAGAGTGGCTGTTGGCAATTTACATCCCGCTCATCAGCGTAGCAAGGCTCCCATTTCTCCATGGCCTGTCCTGCATTTCTGGTTTTGACACTTTTTTCAGCATGGCCCTTTTGACTGATGGGAAGCAAGACTTCTTTGTAGCGCTGATTTGCCTTTCCAGGTTGCTTGGTTGGCCAAAAAGGGCGTATGCGTTTTTTCCTGAATATATTCAGGAAAAAACGCATACGCCCTTTTTGGCCAAGGGCATCATGGTCGACGTTTTGCCGCTTTTCATGTGCTTTAAAGGCGATTCGAATCTACCTCCTGAAATCTGTTTCCTGTAATTCTGCCTTGCTTTCAAATACTCTTCGTTGCCTTCCCTCAATATATTTGTGGACGAGAGTTATTATTTATAACTCTGCAGGTTTGTGAATTGCAGTGCTCCTGAGCTCCAATTTTCAACTCGCTTTTTTGGGAGCTGGCCGCAAATGTGCAGGATTGCTTCAGGCCCTATTCTGGTTCCGGGGGGCAGGCTGAGCCCGTGGTTAATTCTTCTTCCTAATGGGAAAATAGAATGACCTGTGCCTTTCCCAACACCTAGAGCTAGTCTCTCTTAGGTTCCCCCTCTTCCCGTTCATCCTCAGGACAAATTGCAACCTGTACGGGACAGCAGGTTAAAGGCCCTGATTCTCCAAGGAGGGAGAATGCTAGTAAAGCGGCTTGAATTGCGAACCCGAGCACAAGGAGATGAGAAATGAGGTGCGTTTTAGAAACCTTTCCCTATCACACGGTGTACCAACTTCTGGGTTTCTCATGCATGTTTTCGATGTAGGAAGATGCCTTTGAACCTGGAGATTTGGGACCCATGGGATGGGTACCATGCAGTATTACTTTAAAGGGTCTGCGTTTGCTCACCCAACCTCACCAAAGCTCTCCGCCCCTAGAGTGTCCACCCTTATGTCTCATCCAGCTGTGGGTCTAGATATGGTCAATCCAGGTTGCATCACAGCCCGTGAACGAATTTTGTAAGAATTTCTCTCTCTTTCACTGTCTTTGTTTCATGGGTTTTTAAAAGTAATTTATTTTTATAATGGGGTTTAGCTGCTTTTCACTGCTGTGTTTATGCCGCTTTACACCCAATTGACTCACTTACAGAGAGCTATCAATAGATAGGTTTTAAGATTCTTACTAGTCGGATATATTCTTGTGCGGTGAATAGGGGGTGTTGAGTCCAGTTCACTGAGCAAGGAGTAGGTCTTGTTTATTACATATTGGGTTTATGGAACGGTATCTGAGCTAATTTGAAACCCTTGTTTTATGCATCACCCCACCTCACCTTACCCGTTCAGCAGCCATAGTGTGTTTTCTAAATATGTGACTGTGTTCTGCCTTGTAATTCAGTTCAAGTGTAGCCGTTTTTACATTCCCTCTATAAGTGATAGCTTATCAATCGTGTCTTTTTCTGTGTGACGTATTTCACTTAGAATCGTCGTACCTAAACCCACTCATCATGCTGCTACTAGCCTTATGACATTTATTTCATGGCTGAGTGATATTCCATTTTACATGAGGTCCACAACTTCTTTATCCATTTTTCTCTTTCCTGGGATATTTAAGGTGTAACGAAGTGGAGGTTCTTGTCAACAGAGCAGCCCTAAACTTTGGGGTGCCTGTGTCTTGCTGATTTTTAGTTTTCCCAATTTGTACACCCATGAGTGGAAGTGCCCTATGCTCTCTAAGCTGTGTGTTTTAGATGTTTCAGGACACACCGTACACTTCTCCAGAGTGGCTGTTGGCAATTTACATCCCGCTCATCAGCGTAGCAAGGCTCCCATTTCTCCATGGCCTGTCCTGCATTTCTGGTTTTGACACTTTTTTCAGCATGGCCCTTTTGACTGAAGGGAAGCGAGACTTCTTTGTAGCGCTGATTTGCCTTTCCAGGTTGCTTGGTTGGCCAAAAAGGGCGTATGCGTTTTTTCCTGAATATATTCAGGAAAAAACGCATACGCCCTTTTTGGCCAAGGGCATCATGGTGGACGTTTTGCCGCCTCTCATGTGCTTTAAAGGCGATTCGAAACAACCTCCTGAAATCTGTTTCCTGTAATTCTGCCTTGCTTTCAAATACTCTTCGTTGCCTTCCCACAATATATTTGTGGACGAGAGTTATTATTTATAACTCTGCAGGTTTGTGAATTGCAGTGCTCCTGAGCTCCAATTTTCAACTTGCTTTTTTGGGAGCTGGCCGCAAAAGCGCAGGATTGCTTCAGGCCCTAATTTGGTTCCGGGGGGCAGGCTGAGCCATTGGATAATTCTTCTTCCGGTTGGGAAAATAGAGGGACCTGTGCCTTTCCCAACTCCTAGAGCTAGTCTCTCATAGGTTCCCCCTCTTCCCGTTCATCCTCAGGACAAATTGCAACCTATATGGGACAGCAGGTTAAAGGCGCTGATTCTCCAAGGAGGGAGATTGCTAGTAAAGCGGCTTGAATTGCGAACCTGAGCACAAGGAGATGAGAAATGAGGTGCGTTTTAGAAACCTTTCCCTATCACACGGTGTACCAACTTCTGGGTTTCTCATGCATGTTTTCGATGTAGGAAGATGCCCTTGAACCTGGAGATTTGGGACCCATGGGATGGGTACCATGCAGTATTACTTTAAAGGGTCTGCGTTTGCTCACCCAACCTCACCAAACCTCTCAGCCCCAAGAGTGTCCACCCTTATGTCTCATCAAGCTGTGGGTCTAGATATGGTCAATCCAGGTTGCATCACAGCCCGTGAACGAATTTTGTAAGAATTTCTCTCTCTTTCACTGTCTTTGTTTCATGGGTTTTTAAAAGTAATTTATTTTTATAATGGGGTTTAGCTGCTTTTCACTCCTGTGTTTATGCCGCTTTACACTAAATTGACTCACTTACAGAGAGCTATCAATACATAGGTTTTAAGATTCTTACTAGTCGGATATATTCTTGTGCGGTGAATAGGGGGTGTTGAGTCCAGTTCACTGAGCAAGGAGTAGGTCTTGTTTATTACATATTGGGTTTATTGAACGGTATCTGAGCTAATTTGAAACCCTTGTTTTATGCATCACCCCACCTCACCTTACCGTTCAGCAGCCATAGTGTGTTTTCTAAATATGTGACTGTGTTCTGCCTTGTAATTCAGTTCAAGTGTAGCCGTTTTTACATTCCCTCTATAAGTGATAGCTTATGAAACGTGTCTTTTTCTGTGTGACGTATTTCACTTAGAATCATCGTACCTAAACCCACTCATCATGCTGCTACTAGCCTTATGACATTTATTTCATGGCTGAGTGATATTCCATTGCACATGAGGTCCACAACTTCTTTATCCATTTTTCTCTTTCCTGGGATATTTAAGGTGTAACGAAGTGGAGGTTGTTGTCAACAGAGCAGCCCTAAACTTCGGGGTGCCTGTGTCTTGCAGATTTTTAGTTTTCCCAATTTGTACACCCATGAGTGGAAGTGCCCTATGCTCTCTAAGCTGTGTGTTTTAGATGTTTCAGGACACACCGTACACTTCTCCAGAGTGGCTGTTGGCAATCTACATCCCGCTCATCAGCGTAGCAAGGCTCCCATTTCTCCATGGCCTGTCCTGCATTTCTGGTTTTGACACTTTTTTCAGCATGGCCCTTTTGACCGATGGGAAGCGAGACTTCTTTGTAGCGCTGATTTGCCTTTCCAGGTTGTTTGGTTGGCCAAAAAGGGCGTATGCGTTTTTTCCTGAATATATTCAGGAAAAAACGCATACGCCCTTTTTGGCCAAGGGCATCATGGTCGACGTTTTGCCGCTTTTCATGTGCTTTAAAGGCAATTCGAATCTACCTCCTGAAATCTGTTTCCTGTAATTCTGCCTTTCTTTCAAATACTCTTCGTTGCCTTCCCTCAATATATTTGTGGACGAGAGTTATTATTTATAACTCTGCAGGTTTGTGAATTGCAGTGCTCCTGAGCTGCAATTTTCAACTCGCTTTTTTGGGAGCTGGCCGCAAAAGCGCAGGATTGCTTCAGGCCCTATTCTGGTTCCGGGGGGCAGGCTGAGCCCGTGGATAATTCTTCTTCCTGATGGGAAAATAGAGTGACCTGTGCCTTTCCCAACACCTAGAGCTAGTCTCTCATAGGTTCCCCCTCTTCCCGTTCATCCTCAGGACAAATTGCAACCTATACGGGACAGCAGGTTAAAGGCGCTGATTCTCCAAGGAGGGAGATTGCTATTAAAGCGGCTTGAATTGCGAACCCGAGTACAAGGAGATGAGAAATGAGGTGCGTTTTAGAAACCTTTCCCTATCACACGGTGTACCAACTTCTGGGTTTCTCATGCATGTTTTCGATGTAGGAAGATGCCCTTGAACCTGGAGATTTGGTACCCATGGGATGGGTACCGTGCAGTATTACTTTAAAGGGTCTGCGTTTGCTCACCCAACCTCACCAAATCTCTCAGCCCCAAGAGTGTCCACCCTTAAGTCTCATCCAGTTGTGGGTCTAGATATGGTCAATCCAGGTTGCATCACAGCCCGTGAACGAATTTTGTAAGAATTTCTCTCTCTTTCACTGTCTTTGTTTCATGGGTTTTTAAAAGTAATTTATTTTTATAATGGGGTTTAGCTGCTTTTCACTGCTGTGTTTATGCCGCTTTACACCCAATTGACTCACTTACAGAGAGCTATCAATACATAGGTTTTAAGATTCTTACTAGTCGGATATATTCTTTTGCGGTGAATAGGGGGTGTTGAGTCCAGTTCACTGAGCAAGGAGTAGGTCTTGTTTATTACATATTGGGTTTATGGAACGGTATCTGAGCTAATTTGAAACCCTTGTTTTATGCATCACCCCACCTCACCTTACCCGTTCAGCAGCCATAGTGTGTTTTCTAAATATGTGACTGTGTTCTGCCTTGTAATTCAGTTCAAGTGTAGCCGTTTTTACATTCCCTCTATAAGTGATAGCTTGTGAAACGTGTCTTTATCTGTGTGACGTATCTCACTTAGAATCGTCGTACCTAAACCCACTCATCATGCTGCTACTAGCCTTATGACATTTATTTCATGGCTGAGTGATATTCCATTGTACATGAGGTCCACAACTTCTTTATCCATTTTTCTCTTTCCTGGGATATTTAAGGTGTAACGAAGTGGAGGTTCTTGTCAACAGAGCAGCCCTAAACTTTGGGGTGCCTGTGTCTTGCTGATTTTTAGTTTTCCCAATTTGTACACCCATGAGTGGAAGTGCCCTATGCTCTCTAAGCTGTGTGTTTTAGATGTTTCAGGACACACCGTACACTTCTCCAGAGTGGCTGTTGGCAATTTACATCCCGCCCATCAGCGTAGCAAGGCTCCCATTTCTCCATGGCCTGTCCTGCATTTCTGGTTTTGACACTTTTTTCAGCATGGCCCTTTTGACCGATGGGAAGCGAGACTTCTTTGTAGCGCTGATTTGCCTTTCCAGGTTGCTTGGTTGGCCAAAAAGGGCGTATGCGTTTTTTCCTGAATATATTCAGGAAAAAACGCATACGCCCTTTTTGGCCAAGGGCCTCATGGTCGACGTTTTCCCGCTTTTCATGTGCTTTAAAGGCGATTCGAATCTACCTCCTGAAATCTGTTTCCTGTAATTCTGCCTTGCTTTCAAATACTCTTCGTTGCCTTCCCTGCATATATTTGTGGACGAGAGTTATTATTTATAACTCTGCAGGTTTGTGAATTGCAGTGCTCCTGAGCTCCAATTTTCAACTCGCTTTTTTGGGAGCTGGCCGCAAAAGCGCAGGATTGCTTCAGGCCCTATTCTGGTTCCGGGGGGCAGGTTGAGCCCGTGGATAATTCTTCTTCCTGATGGGAAAATAGAGTGACCTGTGCCTTTCCCAACACCTAGAGCTAGTCTCTCATAGGTTCCCCCTCTTCCCGTTCATCCTCAGGACAAATTGCAACCTGTACGGGACAGCAGGTTAAAGGCGCTGATTCTCCAAGGAGGGAGATTGCTAGTAAAGCGGCTTGAATTGCGAACCCGAGCACAAGGAGATGAGAAATGAGGTGCGTTTTAGAAACCTTTCCCTATCACACGGTGTACAAACTTCTGGGTTTCTCATGCATGTTTTCGATGTAGGAAGATGCCCTTGAACCTGGAGATTTGGGACCCATGGGATGGGTACCATGCAGTATTATTTTAAAGGGTCTGCGTTTGCTCACCCAACCTCACCAAACCTCTCAGCCCCAAGAGTGTCCACCCTTATGTCTCATCCAGCTGTGGGTCTAGATATGGTCAATCCAGGTTGCATCACAGCCCGTGATCGAATTTTGTAAGAATTTCTCTCTCTTTCACTGTCTTTGTTTCATGGGTTTTTAAAAGTAATTTATTTTTATAATGGGGTTTAGCTGCTTTTCACTGCTGTGTTTATGCCGCTTTACACCCAATTGACTCACTTACAGAGAGCTATCAATACATAGGTTTTAAGATTCTTACTAGTCGGATATATTCTTGTGCGGTGAATAGGGGGTGTTTAGTCCAGTTCACTGAGCAAGGAGTAGGTCTTGTTTATTACATATTGGGTTTATGGAACGGTATCTGAGCTAATTTGAAACCCTTGTTTTATGCATCACCCCACCTCACCTTACCCGTTCAGCAGCCATAGTGTGTTTTCTAAATATGTGACTGTGTTCTGCCTTGTAATTCAGTTCAAGTGTAGCCGTTTTTACATTCCCTCTATAAGTGATAGCTTATGAAACGTGTCTTTTTCTGTGTGACGTATTTCACTTAGAATCGTCGTACCTAAACCCACTCATCATGCTGCTACTAGCCTTATGACATTTATTTCATGGCTGAGTGATATTCCATTTTACATGAGGTCCACAACTTCTTTATCCATTTTTCTCTTTGCTGGGATATTTAAGGTGTAACGAAGTGGAGGTTCTTGTCAACAGAGCAGCCCTAAACTTTGGGGTGCCTGTGTCTTGCTGATTTTTAGTTTTCCCAATTTGTACACCCATGAGTGGAAGTGCCCTATGCTCTCTAAGCTGTGTGTTTTAGATGTTTCAGGACACACCGTACACTTCTCCAGAGTGGCTGTTGGCAATTTACATCCCGCTCATCAGCGTAGCAAGGCTCCCATTTCTCCATGGCCTGTCCTGCATTTCTGGTTTTGACACTTTTTTCAGCATGGCCCTTTTGACTGAAGGGAAGCGAGACTTCTTTGTAGCGCTGATTTGCCTTTCCAGGTTGCTTGGTTGGCCAAAAAGGGCGTATGCGTTTTTTCCTGAATATATTCAGGAAAAAACGCATACGCCCTTTTTGGCCAAGGGCATCATGGTGGACGTTTTGCCGCCTCTCATGTGCTTTAAAGGCGATTCGAAACAACCTCCTGAAATCTGTTTCCTGTAATTCTGCCTTGCTTTCAAATACTCTTCGTTGCCTTCCCACAATATATTTGTGGACGAGAGTTATTATTTATAACTCTGCAGGTTTGTGAATTGCAGTGCTCCTGAGCTCCAATTTTCAACTTGCTTTTTTGGGAGCTGGCCGCAAAAGCGCAGGATTGCTTCAGGCCCTAATTTGGTTCCGGGGGGCAGGCTGAGCCATTGGATAATTCTTCTTCCGGTTGGGAAAATAGAGGGACCTGTGCCTTTCCCAACTCCTAGAGCTAGTCTCTCATAGGTTCCCCCTCTTCCCGTTCATCCTCAGGACAAATTGCAACCTATATGGGACAGCAGGTTAAAGGCGCTGATTCTCCAAGGAGGGAGATTGCTAGTAAAGCGGCTTGAATTGCGAACCTGAGCACAAGGAGATGAGAAATGTGGTGCGTTTTAGAAACCTTTCCCTATCACACGGTGTACCAACTTCTGGGTTTCTCATGCATGTTTTCGATGTAGGAAGATGCCCTTGAACCTGGAGATTTGGGACCCATGGGATGGGTACCATGCAGTATTACTTTAAAGGGTCTGCATTTGCTCACCCAACCTCACCAAACCTCTCAGCCCCAAGAGTGTCCACCCTTATGTCTCATCAAGCTGTGGGTCTAGATATGGTCAATCCAGGTTGCATCACAGCCCGTGAACGAATTTTGTAAGAATTTCTCTCTCTTTCACTGTCTTTGTTTCATGGGTTTTTAAAAGTAATTTATTTTTATAATGGGGTTTAGCTGCTTTTCACTCCTGTGTTTATGCCGCTTTACACTAAATTGACTCACTTACAGAGAGCTATCAATACATAGGTTTTAAGATTCTTACTAGTCGGATATATTCTTGTGCGGTGAATAGGGGGTGTTGAGTCCAGTTCACTGAGCAAGGAGTAGGTCTTGTTTATTACATATTGGGTTTATTGAACGGTATCTGAGCTAATTTGAAACCCTTGTTTTATGCATCACCCCACCTCACCTTACCGTTCAGCAGCCATAGTGTGTTTTCTAAATATGTGACTGTGTTCTGCCTTGTAATTCAGTTCAAGTGTAGCCGTTTTTACATTCCCTCTATAAGTGATAGCTTATGAAACGTGTCTTTTTCTGTGTGACGTATTTCACTTAGAATCATCGAACCTAAACCCACTCATCATGCTGCTACTAGCCTTATGACATTTATTTCATGGCTGAGTGATATTCCATTGCACATGAGGTCCACAACTTCTTTATCCATTTTTCTCTTTCCTGGGATATTTAAGGTGTAACGAAGTGGAGGTTGTTGTCAACAGAGCAGCCCTAAACTTCGGGGTGCCTGTGTCTTGCAGATTTTTAGTTTTCCCAATTTGTACACCCATGAGTGGAAGTGCCCTATGCTCTCTAAGCTGTGTGTTTTAGATGTTTCAGGACACACCGTACACTTCTCCAGAGTGGCTGTTGGCAATCTACATCCCGCTCATCATCGTAGCAAGGCTCCCATTTCTCCATGGCCTGTCCTGCATTTCTGGTTTTGACACTTTTTTCAGCATGGCCCTTTTGACCGATGGGAAGCGAGACTTCTTTGTAGCGCTGATTTGCCTTTCCAGGTTGTTTGGTTGGCCAAAAAGGGCGTATGCGT
Organism: Eschrichtius robustus; assembly: GCF_028021215.1. Taxonomy (NCBI): domain Eukaryota; kingdom Metazoa; phylum Chordata; class Mammalia; order Artiodactyla; family Eschrichtiidae; genus Eschrichtius; species Eschrichtius robustus. The sequence continues at coordinate 21,670,630 of NC_090827.1, read as the reverse complement.
TTTTTCCTGAATATATTCAGGAAAAAACGCATACGCCCTTTTTGGCCAAGGGCATCATGGTCGACGTTTTGCTGCTTTTCATGTGCTTTAAAGGCAATTCGAATCTACCTCCTGAAATCTGTTTCCTGTAATTCTGCCTTTCTTTCAAATACTCTTCGTTGCCTTCCCTCAATATATTTGTGGACGAGAGTTATTATTTATAACTCTGCAGGTTTGTGAATTGCAGTGCTCCTGAGCTGCAATTTTCAACTCGCTTTTTTGGGAGCTGGCTGCAAAAGCGCAGGATTGCTTCAGGCCCTATTCTGGTTCCGGGGGGCAGGCTGAGCCCGTGGATAATTCTTCTTCCTGATGGGAAAATAGAGTGACCTGTGCCTTTCCCAACACCTAGAGCTAGTCTCTCATAGGTTCCCCCTCTTCCCGTTCATCCTCAGGACAAATTGCAACCTATACGGGACAGCAGGTTAAAGGCGCTGATTCTCCAAGGAGGGAGATTGCTATTAAAGCGGCTTGAATTGCGAACCCGAGCACAAGGAGATGAGAAATGAGGTGCGTTTTAGAAACCTTTCCCTATCACACGGTGTACCAACTTCTGGGTTTCTCATGCATGTTTTCGATGTAGGAAGATGCCCTTGAACCTGGAGATTTGGTACCCATGGGATGGGTACCGTGCAGTATTACTTTAAAGGGTCTGCGTTTGCTCACCCAACCTCACCAAATCTCTCAGCCCCAAGAGTGTCCACCCTTAAGTCTCATCCAGTTGTGGGTCTAGATATGGTCAATCCAGGTTGCATCACAGCCCGTGAACGAATTTTGTAAGAATTTCTCTCTCTTTCACTGTCTTTGTTTCATGGGTTTTTAAAAGTAATTTATTTTTATAATGGGGTTTAGCTGCTTTTCACTGCTGTGTTTATGCCGCTTTACACCCAATTGACTCACTTACAGAGAGCTATCAATACATAGGTTTTAAGATTCTTACTAGTCGGATATATTCTTGTGCGGTGAATAGGGGGTGTTGAGTCCAGTTCACTGAGCAAGGAGTAGGTCTTGTTTATTACATATTGGGTTTATGGAACGGTATCTGAGCTAATTTGAAACCCTTGTTTTATGCATCACCCCACCTCACCTTACCCGTTCAGCAGCCATAGTGTGTTTTCTAAATATGTGACTGTGTTCTGCCTTGTAATTCAGTTCAAGTGTAGCCGTTTTTACATTCCCTCTATAAGTGATAGCTTGTGAAACGTGTCTTTATCTGTGTGACGTATCTCACTTAGAATCGTCGTACCTAAACCCACTCATCATGCTGCTACTAGCCTTATGACATTTATTTCATGGCTGAGTGATATTCCATTGTACATGAGGTCCACAACTTCTTTATCCATTTTTCTCTTTCCTGGGATATTTAAGGTGTAACGAAGTGGAGGTTCTTGTCAACAGAGCAGCCCTAAACTTTGGGGTGCCTGTGTCTTGCTGATTTTTAGTTTTCCCAATTTGTACACCCATGAGTGGAAGTGCCCTATGCTCTCTAAGCTGTGTGTTTTAGATGTTTCAGGACACACCATACACTTCTCCAGAGTGGCTGTTGACAATTTACATCCCGCCCATCAGCGTAGCAAGGCTCCCATTTCTCCATGGCCTGTCCTGCATTTCTGGTTTTGACACTTTTTTCAGCATGGCCCTTTTGACCGATGGGAAGCGAGACTTCTTTGTAGCGCTGATTTGCCTTTCCAGGTTGCTTGGTTGGCCAAAAACGGCGTATGCGTTTTTTCCTGAATATATTCAGGAAAAAACGCATACGCCCTTTTTGGCCAAGGGCATCATGGTCGACGTTTTCCCGCTTTTCATGTGCTTTAAAGGCGATTCGAATCTACCTCCTGAAATCTGTTTCCTGTAATTCTGCCTTGCTTTCAAATACTCTTCGTTGCCTTCCCTGCATATATTTGTGGACGAGAGTTATTATTTATAACTCTGCAGGTTTGTGAATTGCAGTGCTCCTGAGCTCCAATTTTCAACTCGCTTTTTTGGGAGCTGGCCGCAAAAGCGCAGGATTGCTTCAGGCCCTATTCTGGTTCCGGGGGGCAGGTTGAGCCCGTGGATAATTCTTCTTCCTGATGGGAAAATAGAGTGACCTGTGCCTTTCCCAACACCTAGAGCTAGTCTCTCATAGGTTCCCCCTCTTCCCGTTCATCCTCAGGACAAATTGCAACCTGTACGGGACAGCAGGTTAAAGGCGCTGATTCTCCAAGGAGGGAGATTGCTAGTAAAGCGGCTTGAATTGCGAACCCGAGCACAAGGAGATGAGAAATGAGGTGCGTTTTAGAAACCTTTCCCTATCACACGGTGTACCAACTTCTGGGTTTCTCATGCATGTTTTCGATGTAGGAAGATGCCCTTGAACCTGGAGATTTGGGACCCATGGGATGGGTACCATGCAGTATTATTTTAAAGGGTCTGCGTTTGCTCACCCAACCTCACCAAACCTCTCAGCCCCAAGAGTGTCCACCCTTATGTCTCATCCAGCTGTGGGTCTAGATATGGTCAATCCAGGTTGCATCACAGCCCGTGATCGAATTTTGTAAGAATTTCTCTCTCTTTCACTGTCTTTGTTTCATGGGTTTTTAAAAGTAATTTATTTTTATAATGGGGTTTAGCTGCTTTTCACTGCTGTGTTTATGCCGCTTTACACCCAATTGACTCACTTACAGAGAGCTATCAATACATAGGTTTTAAGATTCTTACTATTCGGATATATTCTTGTGCGGTGAATAGGGGGTGTTTAGTCCAGTTCACTGAGCAAGGAGTAGGTCTTGTTTATTACATATTGGGTTTATGGAACGGTATCTGAGCTAATTTGAAACCCTTGTTTTATGCATCACCCCACCTCACCTTACCCGTTCAGCAGCCATAGTGTGTTTTCTAAATATGTGACTGTGTTCTGCCTTGTAATTCAGTTCAAGTGTAGCCGTTTTTACATTCCCTCTATAAGTGATAGCTTATGAAACGTGTCTTTTTCTGTGTGACGTATTTCACTTAGAATCGTCGTACCTAAACCCACTCATCATGCTGCTACTAGCCTTATGACATTTATTTCATGGCTGAGTGATATTCCATTTTACATGAGGTCCACAACTTCTTTATCCATTTTTCTCTTTGCTGGGATATTTAAGGTGTAACGAAGTGGAGGTTCTTGTCAACAGAGCAGCCCTAAACTTTGGGGTGCCTGTGTCTTGCTGATTTTTAGTTTTCCCAATTTGTACACCCATGAGTGGAAGTGCCCTATGCTCTCTAAGCTGTGTGTTTTAGATGTTTCAGGACACACCGTACACTTCTCCAGAGTGGCTGTTGGCAATTTACATCCCGCCCATCAGCGTAGCAAGGCTCCCATTTCTCCATGGCCTGTCCTGCATTTCTGGTTTTGACACTTTTTTCAGCATGGCCCTTTTGACTGATGGGAAGCGAGACTTCTTTGTAGCGCTGATTTGCCTTTCCAGGTTGCTTGGTTGGCCAAAAAGGGCGTATGCGTTTTTTCCTGAATATATTCAGGAAAAAACGCATACGCCCTTTTTGGCCAAGGGCATCATGGTCGACGTTTTGCCGCTTTTCATGTGCTTTAAAGGCGATTCTAATCTACCTCCTGAAATCTGTTTCCTGTAATTCTGCCTTGCTTTCAAATACTCTTTGTTGCCTTCCCTCAATATATTTGTGGACGAGAGTTATCATTTATAACTCTGCAGGTTTGTGAATTGCAGTGCTCCTGAGCTCCAATTTTCAACTCGCTTTTATGGTAGCTGGCCGCAAAAGCGCAGGATTGCTTCAGGCCCTATTCTGGTTCCCGGGGGCAGGCTGAGCCCGTGGTTAATTCTTCTTCCTGATGGGAAAATAGAATGACCTGTGCCTTTCCCAACTCCTAGAGCTAGTCTCTCATAGGTTCCCCCTCTTCCCGTTCATCCTCAGGACAAATTGCAACCTGTACGGGACAGCAGGTTAAAGGCGCTGATGCTCCAAGGAGGGAGATTGCTAGTAAAGCGGCTTGAATTGCCAACCCGAGCACAAGGAGATGAGAAATGAGGTGCGTTTTAGAAAACTTTCCCTATCACACGGTGTACCAACTTCTGGGTTTCTCATGCATGTTTTCGATGTAGGAAGATGCCCTTGAACCTGGAGTTTTGGGACCCATGGGATGGGTACCATGCAGTATTACTTTAAACGGTCTGCGTTTGCTCACCCAACCTCACCAAACCTCTCAGCCCCAATAGTGTCCACCCTTATGTCTCATCCAGCTGTGGGTCTAGATATGGTCAATCCAGGTTGCATCACAGCCCGTGAACGAATTTTGTAAGAATTTCTCTCTCTTTCACTGTCTTTGTTTCATGGGTTTTGAAAAGTAATGTATTTTTATAATGGGGTTTAGCTGCTTTTCACTGCTGTGTTTATGCCGCTTTACACCCAATTGACTCACTTACAGAGAGCTATCAATACATAGGTTTTAAGATTCTTAGTAGTCGGATATATTCTTGTGCGGTGAATAGGGGGTGTTGAGTCCAGTTCACTGAGCAAGGAGTAGGTCTTGTTTATTACATATTGGGTTTATGGAACGGTATCTGAGCTAATTTGAAACCCTTGTTTTATGCATCACCCCACCTCACCTTACCCGTTCAGCAGCCATAGTGTGTTTTCTAAATATGTGACAGTGTTCTGCCTTGTAATTCAGTTCAAGTGTAGCCGTTTTTACATTCCCTCTATAAGTGATAGCTTGTGAAACGTGTCTTTTTCTGTGTGACGTATCTCACTTAGAATCGTCGTACCTAAACCCACTCATCATGCTGCTACTAGCCTTATGACATTTATTTCATGGCTGAGTGATATTCCATTGTACATGAGGTCCACAACTTCTTTATCCATTTTTCTCTTTCCTGGGATATTTAAGGTGTAACGAAGTGGAGGTTCTTGTCAACAGAGCAGCCCTAAACTTTGGGGTGCCTGTGTCTTGCTGATTTTTAGTTTTCCCAATTTGTACACCCATGAGTGGAAGTGCCCTATGCTCTCTAAGCTGTGTGTTTTAGATGTTTCAGGACACATCGTACACTTCTCCAGAGTGGCTGTTGGAAATTTACATCCCGCCCATCAGCGTAGCAAGGCTCCCATTTCTCCATGGCCTGTCCTGCATTTCTGGTTTTGACACTTTATTCAGCATGGCCCTTTTGACCGATGGGAAGCGAGACTTCTTTGTAGCGCTGATTTGCCTTTCCAGGTTGTTTGGTTGGCCAAAAAGGGCGTATGCGTTTTTTCCTGAATATATTCAGGAAAAAACGCATACGCCCTTTTTGGCCAAGGGCATCATGGTCGACGTTTTGCTGCTTTTCATGTGCTTTAAAGGCAATTCGAATCTACCTCCTGAAATCTGTTTCCTGTAATTCTGCCTTTCTTTCAAATACTCTTCGTTGCCTTCCCTCAATATATTTGTGGACGAGAGTTATTATTTATAACTCTGCAGGTTTGTGAATTGCAGTGCTCCTGAGCTGCAATTTTCAACTCGCTTTTTTGGGAGCTGGCCGCAAAAGCGCAGGATTGCTTCAGGCCCTATTCTGGTTCCGGGGGGCAGGCTGAGCCCGTGGATAATTCTTCTTCCTGATGGGAAAATAGAGTGACCTGTGCCTTTCCCAACACCTAGAGCTAGTCTCTCATAGGTTCCCCCTCTTCCCGTTCATCCTCAGGACAAATTGCAACCTATACGGGACAGCAGGTTAAAGGCGCTGATTCTCCAAGGAGGGAGATTGCTATTAAAGCGGCTTGAATTGCGAACCCGAGCACAAGGAGATGAGAAATGAGGTGCGTTTTAGAAACCTTTCCCTATCACACGGTGTACCAACTTCTGGGTTTCTCATGCATGTTTTCGATGTAGGAAGATGCCCTTGAACCTGGAGATTTGGTACCCATGGGATGGGTACCGTGCAGTATTACTTTAAAGGGTCTGCGTTTGCTCACCCAACCTCACCAAATCTCTCAGCCCCAAGAGTGTCCACCCTTAAGTCTCATCCAGTTGTGGGTCTAGATATGGTCAATCCAGGTTGCATCACAGCCCGTGAACGAATTTTGTAAGAATTTCTCTCTCTTTCACTGTCTTTGTTTCATGGGTTTTTAAAAGTAATTTATTTTTATAATGGGGTTTAGCTGCTTTTCACTGCTGTGTTTATGCCGCTTTACACCCAATTGACTCACTTACAGAGAGCTATCAATACATAGGTTTTAAGATTCTTACTAGTCGGATATATTCTTGTGCGGTGAATAGGGGGTGTTGAGTCCAGTTCACTGAGCAAGGAGTAGGTCTTGTTTATTACATATTGGGTTTATGGAACGGTATCTGAGCTAATTTGAAACCCTTGTTTTATGCATCACCCCACCTCACCTTACCCGTTCAGCAGCCATAGTGTGTTTTCTAAATATGTGACTGTGTTCTGCCTTGTAATTCAGTTCAAGTGTAGCCGTTTTTACATTCCCTCTATAAGTGATAGCTTGTGAAACGTGTCTTTATCTGTGTGACGTATCTCACTTAGAATCGTCGTACCTAAACCCACTCATCATGCTGCTACTAGCCTTATGACATTTATTTCATGGCTGAGTGATATTCCATTGTACATGAGGTCCTCAACTTCTTTATCCATTTTTCTCTTTCCTGGGATATTTAAGGTGTAACGAAGTGGAGGTTCTTGTCAACAGAGCAGCCCTAAACTTTGGGGTGCCTGTGTCTTGCTGATTTTTAGTTTTCCCAATTTGTACACCCATGAGTGGAAGTGCCCTATGCTCTCTAAGCTGTGTGTTTTAGATGTTTCAGGACACACCGTACACTTCTCCAGAGTGGCTGTTGGCAATTTACATCCCGACCATCAGCGTAGCAAGGCTCCCATTTCTCCATGGCCTGTCCTGCATTTCTGGTTTTGACACTTTTTTCAGCATGGCCCTTTTGACCGATGGGAAGCGAGACTTCTTTGTAGCGCTGATTTGCCTTTCCAGGTTGCTTGGTTGGCCAAAAAGGGCGTATGCGTTTTTTCCTGAATATATTCAGGAAAAAACGCATACGCCCTTTTTGGCCAAGGGCATCATGGTCGACGTTTTCCCGCTTTTCATGTGCTTTAAAGGCGATTCGAATCTACCTCCTGAAATCTGTTTCCTGTAATTCTGCCTTGCTTTCAAATACTCTTCGTTGCCTTCCCTGCATATATTTGTGGACGAGAGTTATTATTTATAACTCTGCAGGTTTGTGAATTGCAGTGCTCCTGAGCTCCAATTTTCAACTCGCTTTTTTGGGAGCTGGCCGCAAAAGCGCAGGATTGCTTCAGGCCCTATTCTGGTTCCGGGGGGCAGGCTGATCCCGTGGATAATTCTTCTTCCTGATGGGAAAATAGAGTGACCTGTGCCTTTCCCAACACCTAGAGCTAGTCTCTCATAGGTTCCCCCTCTTCCCGTTCATCCTCAGGACAAATTGCAACCTGTACGGGACAGCAGGTTAAAGGCGCTGATTCTCCAAGGAGGGAGATTGCTAGTAAAGCGGCTTGAATTGCGAACCCGAGCACAAGGAGATGAGAAATGAGGTGCGTTTTAGAAACCTTTCCCTATCACACGGTGTACCAACTTCTGGGTTTCTCATGCATGTTTTCGATGTAGGAAGATGCCCTTGAACCTGGAGATTTGGGACCCATGGGATGGGTACCATGCAGTATTATTTTAAAGGGTCTGCGTTTGCTCACCCAACCTCACCAAACCTCTCAGCCCCAAGAGTGTCCACCCTTATGTCTCATCCAGCTGTGGGTCTAGATATGGTCAATCCAGGTTGCATCACAGCCCGTGATCGAATTTTGTAAGAATTTCTCTCTCTTTCACTGTCTTTGTTTCATGGGTTTTTAAAAGTAATTTATTTTTATAATGGGGTTTAGCTGCTTTTCACTGCTGTGTTTATGCCGCTTTACACCCAATTGACTCACTTACAGAGAGCTATCAATACATAGGTTTTAAGATTCTTACTAGTCGGATATATTCTTGTGCGGTGAATAGGGGGTGTTTAGTCCAGTTCACTGAGCAAGGAGTAGGTCTTGTTTATTACATATTGGGTTTATGGAACGGTATCTGAGCTAATTTGAAACCCTTGTTTTATGCATCACCCCACCTCACCTTACCCGTTCAGCAGCCATAGTGTGTTTTCTAAATATGTGACTGTGTTCTGCCTTGTAATTCAGTTCAAGTGTAGCCGTTTTTACATTCCCTCTATAAGTGATAGCTTATGAAACGTGTCTTTTTCTGTGTGACGTATTTCACTTAGAATCGTCGTACCTAAACCCACTCATCATGCTGCTACTAGCCTTATGACATTTATTTCATGGCTGAGTGATATTCCATTTTACATGAGGTCCACAACTTCTTTATCCATTTTTCTCTTTGCTGGGATATTTAAGGTGTAACGAAGTGGAGGTTCTTGTCAACAGAGCAGCCCTAAACTTTGGGGTGCCTGTGTCTTGCTGATTTTTAGTTTTCCCAATTTGTACACCCATGAGTGGAAGTGCCCTATGCTCTCTAAGCTGTGTGTTTTAGATGTTTCAGGACACACCGTACACTTCTCCAGAGTGGCTGTTGGCAATTTACATCCCGCCCATCAGCGTAGCAAGGCTCCCATTTCTCCATGGCCTGTCCTGCATTTCTGGTTTTGACACTTTTTTCAGCATGGCCCTTTTGACTGATGGGAAGCGAGACTTCTTTGTAGCGCTGATTTGCCTTTCCAGGTTGCTTGGTTGGCCAAAAAGGGCGTATGCGTTTTTTCCTGAATATATTCAGGAAAAAACGCATACGCCCTTTTTGGCCAAGGGCATCATGGTCGACGTTTTGCCGCTTTTCATGTGCTTTAAAGGCGATTCTAATCTACCTCCTGAAATCTGTTTCCTGTAATTCTGCCTTGCTTTCAAATACTCTTTGTTGCCTTCCCTCAATATATTTGTGGACGAGAGTTATCATTTATAACTCTGCAGGTTTGTGAATTGCAGTGCTCCTGAGCTCCAATTTTCAACTCGCTTTTATGGTAGCTGGCCGCAAAAGCGCAGGATTGCTTCAGGCCCTATTCTGGTTCCCGGGGGCAGGCTGAGCCCGTGGTTAATTCTTCTTCCTGATGGGAAAATAGAATGACCTGTGCCTTTCCCAACTCCTAGAGCTAGTCTCTCATAGGTTCCCCCTCTTCCCTTTCATCCTCAGGACAAATTGCAACCTGTACGGGACAGCAGGTTAAAGGCGCTGATGCTCCAAGGAGGGAGATTGCTAGTAAAGCGGCTTGAATTGCCAACCCGAGCACAAGGAGATGAGAAATGAGGTGCGTTTTAGAAAACTTTCCCTATCACACGGTGTACCAACTTCTGGGTTTCTCATGCATGTTTTCGATGTAGGAAGATGCCCTTGAACCTGGAGTTTTGGGACCCATGGGATGGGTACCATGCAGTATTACTTTAAACGGTCTGCGTTTGCTCACCCAACCTCACCAAACCTCTCAGCCCCAATAGTGTCCACCCTTATGTCTCATCCAGCTGTGGGTCTAGATATGGTCAATCCAGGTTGCATCACAGCCCGTGAACGAATTTTGTAAGAATTTCTCTCTCTTTCACTGTCTTTGTTTCATGGGTTTTGAAAAGTAATGTATTTTTATAATGGGGTTTAGCTGCTTTTCACTGCTGTGTTTATGCCGCTTTACACCCAATTGACTCACTTACAGAGAGCTATCAATACATAGGTTTTAAGATTCTTAGTAGTCGGATATATTCTTGTGCGGTGAATAGGGGGTGTTGAGTCCAGTTCACTGAGCAAGGAGTAGGTCTTGTTTATTACATATTGGGTTTATGGAACGGTATCTGAGCTAATTTGAAACCCTTGTTTTATGCATCACCCCACCTCACCTTACCCGTTCAGCAGCCATAGTGTGTTTTCTAAATATGTGACAGTGTTCTGCCTTGTAATTCAGTTCAAGTGTAGCCGTTTTTACATTCCCTCTATAAGTGATAGCTTGTGAAACGTGTCTTTTTCTGTGTGACGTATCTCACTTAGAATCGTCGTACCTAAACACACTCATCATGCTGCTACTAGCCTTATGACATTTATTTCATGGCTGAGTGATATTCCATTGTACATGAGGTCCACAACTTCTTTATCCATTTTTCTCTTTCCTGGGATATTTAAGGTGTAACGAAGTGGAGGTTCTTGTCAACAGAGCAGCCCTAAACTTTGGGGTGCCTGTGTCTTGCTGATTTTTAGTTTTCCCAATTTGTACACCCATGAGTGGAAGTGCCCTATGCTCTCTAAGCTGTGTGTTTTAGATGTTTCAGGACACATCGTACACTTCTCCAGAGTGGCTGTTGGAAATTTACATCCCGCCCATCAGCGTAGCAAGGCTCCCATTTCTCCATGGCCTGTCCTGCATTTCTGGTTTTGACACTTTATTCAGCATGGCCCTTTTGACCGATGGGAAGCGAGACTTCTTTGTAGCGCTGATTTGCCTTTCCAGGTTGCTTGGTTGCCCAAAAAGGGCGTATGCGTTTTTTCCTGAATATATTCAGGAAAAAACGCATACGCCCTTTTTGGCCAAGGGCATCATGGTCGACGTTTTGCCGCTTTTCATGTGCTTTAAAGGCGATTCGAATCTACCTCCTGAAATCTGTTTCCTGTAATTCTGCCTTGCTTTCAAATACTCTTCGTTGGCTTCCCTCAATATATTTGTGGGCAAGACTTATTGTTTATAACTCTGCAGGTTTTTGAATTGCAGCGCTCCTGAGCTCCAATTTTCAACTCGCTTTTTTGGGAGCTGGCCGCAAAAGTGCAGGATTGCTTCAGGCCCTATTCTGGTTCCGGGGGGCAGGCTGAGCCCGTGGTTAATTCTTCTTCCTGATGGGAAAATAGAGTGACCTGTGCCTTTCCCAACACCTAGAGCTAGTCTCTCATAGGTTCCTCCTCTTCCCGTTCATCCTCAGGACAAATTGCAACCTGTACGGGACAGCAGGTTAAAGGCGCTAATTCTCCAAGGAGGGAGATTGCTAGTAAAGCGGCTTGAATTGCGAACCCGAGCACAAGGAGATGAGAAATGAGGTGCGTTTTAGAAAACTTTCCCTATCACACGGTGTACCAACTTCTGGGTTTCTCATGCATGTTTTCGATGTAGGAAGATGCCCTTGAACCTGGAGTTTTGGGACCCATGGGATGGGTACCGTGCAGTATTACTTTAAAGGGTCTGTGTTTGCTCACCCAACCTCACCAAATCTCTCAGCCCCAAGAGTGTCCACCCTTATGTCTCATCCAGCTGTGGCTCTAGATATGGTCAATCCAGGTTGCATCACAGCCCGTGAACGAATTTTGTAAGAATTTCTCTCTCTTTCACTGTCTTTGTTTCATGGGTTTTTAAAAGTAATTTATTTTTATAATGGGGTTTAGCTGCTTTTCACTGCTGTGTTTATGCCGCTTTACACCCAATTGACTCACTTACAGAGAGCTATCAATAGATAGGTTTTAAGATTCTTACTAGTCGGATATATTCTTGTGCGGTGAATAGGGGGTGTTGAGTCCAGTTCACTGAGCAAGGAGTAGGTCTTGTTTATTACATATTGGGTTTATGGAACGGTATCTGAGCTAATTTGAAACCCTTGTTTTATGCATCACCCCACCTCACCTTACCCGTTCAGCAGCCATAGTGTGTTTTCTAAATATGTGACTGTGTTCTGCCTTGTAATTCAGTTCAAGTGTAGCCGTTTTTACATTCCCTCTATAAGTGATAGCTTATGAAATGTGTCTTTTTCTGTGTGACGTATTTCACTTAGAATCGTCGTACCTAAACCCACTCATCATGCTGCTACTAGCCTTATGACATTTATTTCATGGCTGAGTGATATTCCATTTTACATGAGGTCCACAACTTCTTTATCCATTTTTCTCTTTCCTGGGATATTTAAGGTGTAACGAAGTGGAGGTTCTTGTCAACAGAGCAGCCCTAAACTTTGGGGTGCCTGTGTCTTGCTGATTTTTAGTTTTCCCAATTTGTACACCCATGAGTGGAAGTGCCCTATGCTCTCTAAGCTGTGTGTTTTAGATGTTTCAGGACACACCGTACACTTCTCCAGAGTGGCTGTTGGCAATTTACATCCCGCTCATCAGCGTAGCAAGGCTCCCATTTCTCCATGGCCTGTCCTGCATTTCTGGTTTTGACACTTTTTTCAGCATGGCCCTTTTGACTGAAGGGAAGCGAGACTTCTTTGTAGCGCTGATTTGCATTTCCAGGTTGCTTGGTTGGCCAAAAAGGGCGTATGCGTTTTTTCCTGAATATATTCAGGAAAAAACGCATACGCCCTTTTTGGCCAAGGGCATCATGGTGGACGTTTTGCCGCCTCTCATGTGCTTTAAAGGCGATTCGAAACAACCTCCTGAAATCTGTTTCCTGTAATTCTGCCTTGCTTTCAAATACTCTTCGTTGCCTTCCCACAATATATTTGTGGACGAGAGTTATTATTTATAACTCTGCAGGTTTATGAATTGCAGTGCTCCTGAGCTCCAATTTTCAACTTGCTTTTTTGGGAGCTGGCCGCAAAAGCGCAGGATTGCTTCAGGCCCTAATTTGGTTCCGGGGGGCAGGCTGAGCCATTGGATAATTCTTCTTCCGGTTGGGAAAATAGAGGGACCTGTGCCTTTCCCAACACCTAGAGCTAGTCTCTCATAGGTTCCCCCTCTTCCCGTTCATCCTCAGGACAAATTGCAACCTATATGGGACAGCAGGTTAAAGGCGCTGATTCTCCAAGGAGGGAGATTGCTAGTAAAGCGGCTTGAATTGCGAACCTGAGCACAAGGAGATGAGAAATGAGGTGCGTTTTAGAAACCTTTCCCTATCACACGGTGTACCAACTTCTGGGTTTCTCATGCATGTTTTCGATGTAGGAAGATGCCCTTGAACCTGGAGATTTGGGACCCATGGGATGGGTACCATGCAGTATTACTTTAAAGGGTCTGCGTTTGCTCACCCAACCTCACCAAACCTCTCAGCCCCAAGAGTGTCCACCCTTATGTCTCATCCAGCTGTGGGTCTAGATATGGTCAATCCAGGTTGCATCACAGCCCGTGATCGAATTTTGTAAGAATTTCTCTCTCTTTCACTGTCTTTGTTTCATGGGTTTTTAAAAGTAATTTATTTTTATAATGGGGTTTAGCTGCTTTTCACTGCTGTGTTTATGCCGCTTTACACCCAATTGACTCACTTACAGAGAGCTATCAATACATAGGTTTTAAGATTCTTACTAGTCGGATATATTCTTGTGCGGTGAATAGGGGGTGTTTAGTCCAGTTCACTGAGCAAGGAGTAGGTCTTGTTTATTACATATTGGGTTTATGGAACGGTATCTGAGCTAATTTGAAACCCTTGTTTTATGCATCACCCCACCTCACCTTACCCGTTCAGCAGCCATAGTGTGTTTTCTAAATATGTGACTGTGTTCTGCCTTGTAATTCAGTTCAAGTGTAGCCGTTTTTACATTCCCTCTATAAGTGATAGCTTATGAAACGTGTCTTTTTCTGTGTGACGTATTTCACTTAGAATCGTCATACCTAAACCCACTCATCATGCTGCTACTAGCCTTATGACATTTATTTCATGGCTGAGTGATATTCCATTTTACATGAGGTCCACAACTTCTTTATCCATTTTTCTCTTTGCTGGGATATTTAAGGTGTAACGAAGTGGAGGTTCTTGTCAACAGAGCAGCCCTAAACTTTGGGGTGCCTGTGTCTTGCTGATTTTTAGTTTTCCCAATTTGTACACCCATGAGTGGAAGTGCCCTATGCTCTCTAAGCTGTGTGTTTTAGATGTTTCAGGACACACCGTACACTTCTCCAGAGTGGCTGTTGGCAATTTACATCCCGCCCATCAGCGTAGCAAGGCTCCCATTTCTCCATGGCCTGTCCTGCATTTCTGGTTTTGACACTTTTTTCAGCATGGCCCTTTTGACTGATGGGAAGCGAGACTTCTTTGTAGCGCTGATTTGCCTTTCCAGGTTGCTTGGTTGGCCAAAAAGGGCGTATGCGTTTTTTCCTGAATATATTCAGGAAAAAACGCATACGCCCTTTTTGGCCAAGGGCATCATGGTCGACGTTTTGCCGCTTTTCATGTGCTTTAAAGGCGATTCTAATCTACCTCCTGAAATCTGTTTCCTGTAATTCTGCCTTGCTTTCAAATACTCTTTGTTGCCTTCCCTCAATATATTTGTGGACGAGAGTTATCATTTATAACTCTGCAGGTTTGTGAATTGCAGTGCTCCTGAGCTCCAATTTTCAACTCGCTTTTATGGTAGCTGGCCGCAAAAGCGCAGGATTGCTTCAGGCCCTATTCTGGTTCCCGGGGGCAGGCTGAGCCCGTGGTTAATTCTTCTTCCTGATGGGAAAATAGAATGACCTGTGCCTTTCCCAACTCCTAGAGCTAGTCTCTCATAGGTTCCCCCTCTTCCCTTTCATCCTCAGGACAAATTGCAACCTGTACGGGACAGCAGGTTAAAGGCGCTGATGCTCCAAGGAGGGAGATTGCTAGTAAAGCGGCTTGAATTGCCAACCCGAGCACAAGGAGATGAGAAATGAGGTGCGTTTTAGAAAACTTTCCCTATCACACGGTGTACCAACTTCTGGGTTTCTCATGCATGTTTTCGATGTAGGAAGATGCCCTTGAACCTGGAGTTTTGGGACCCATGGGATGGGTACCATGCAGTATTACTTTAAACGGTCTGCGTTTGCTCACCCAACCTCACCAAACCTCTCAGCCCCAATAGTGTCCACCCTTATGTCTCATCCAGCTGTGGGTCTAGATATGGTCAATCCAGGTTGCATCACAGCCCGTGAACGAATTTTGTAAGAATTTCTCTCTCTTTCACTGTCTTTGTTTCATGGGTTTTGAAAAGTAATGTATTTTTATAATGGGGTTTAGCTGCTTTTCACTGCTGTGTTTATGCCGCTTTACACCCAATTGACTCACTTACAGAGAGCTATCAATACATAGGTTTTAAGATTCTTAGTAGTCGGATATATTCTTGTGCGGTGAATAGGGGGTGTTGAGTCCAGTTCACTGAGCAAGGAGTAGGTCTTGTTTATTACATATTGGGTTTATGGAACGGTATCTGAGCTAATTTGAAACCCTTGTTTTATGCATCACCCCACCTCACCTTACCCGTTCAGCAGCCATAGTGTGTTTTCTAAATATGTGACAGTGTTCTGCCTTGTAATTCAGTTCAAGTGTAGCCGTTTTTACATTCCCTCTATAAGTGATAGCTTGTGAAACGTGTCTTTTTCTGTGTGACGTATCTCACTTAGAATCGTCGTACCTAAACACACTCATCATGCTGCTACTAGCCTTATGACATTTATTTCATGGCTGAGTGATATTCCATTGTACATGAGGTCCACAACTTCTTTATCCATTTTTCTCTTTCCTGGGATATTTAAGGTGTAACGAAGTGGAGGTTCTTGTCAACAGAGCAGCCCTAAACTTTGGGGTGCCTGTGTCTTGCTGATTTTTAGTTTTCCCAATTTGTACACCCATGAGTGGAAGTGCCCTATGCTCTCTAAGCTGTGTGTTTTAGATGTTTCAGGACACATCGTACACTTCTCCAGAGTGGCTGTTGGAAATTTACATCCCGCCCATCAGCGTAGCAAGGCTCCCATTTCTCCATGGCCTGTCCTGCATTTCTGGTTTTGACACTTTATTCAGCATGGCCCTTTTGACCGATGGGAAGCGAGACTTCTTTGTAGCGCTGATTTGCCTTTCCAGGTTGCTTGGTTGCCCAAAAAGGGCGTATGCGTTTTTTCCTGAATATATTCAGGAAAAAACGCATACGCCCTTTTTGGCCAAGGGCATCATGGTCGACGTTTTGCCGCTTTTCATGTGCTTTAAAGGCGATTCGAATCTACCTCCTGAAATCTGTTTCCTGTAATTCTGCCTTGCTTTCAAATACTCTTCGTTGGCTTCCCTCAATATATTTGTGGGCAAGACTTATTGTTTATAACTCTGCAGGTTTTTGAATTGCAGCGCTCCTGAGCTCCAATTTTCAACTCGCTTTTTTGGGAGCTGGCCGCAAAAGTGCAGGATTGCTTCAGGCCCTATTCTGGTTCCGGGGGGCAGGCTGAGCCCGTGGTTAATTCTTCTTCCTGATGGGAAAATAGAGTGACCTGTGCCTTTCCCAACACCTAGAGCTAGTCTCTCATAGGTTCCTCCTCTTCCCGTTCATCCTCAGGACAAATTGCAACCTATACGGGACAGCAGGTTAAAGGCGCTAATTCTCCAAGGAGGGAGATTGCTAGTAAAGCGGCTTGAATTGCGAACCCGAGCACAAGGAGATGAGAAATGAGGTGCGTTTTAGAAAACTTTCCCTATCACACGGTGTACCAACTTGTGGGTTTCTCATGCATGTTTTCGATGTAGGAAGATGCCCTTGAACCTGGAGTTTTGGGACCCATGGGATGGGTACCGTGCAGTATTACTTTAAAGGGTCTGTGTTTGCTCACCCAACCTCACCAAATCTCTCAGCCCCAAGAGTGTCCACCCTTATGTCTCATCCAGCTGTGGCTCTAGATATGGTCAATCCAGGTTGCATCACAGCCCGTGAACGAATTTTGTAAGAATTTCTCTCTCTTTCACTGTCTTTGTTTCATGGGTTTTTAAAAGTAATTTATTTTTATAATGGGGTTTAGCTGCTTTTCACTGCTGTGTTTATGCCGCTTTACACCCAATTGACTCACTTACAGAGAGCTATCAATAGATAGGTTTTAAGATTCTTACTAGTCGGATATATTCTTGTGCGGTGAATAGGGGGTGTTGAGTCCAGTTCACTGAGCAAGGAGTAGGTCTTGTTTATTACATATTGGGTTTATGGAACGGTATCTGAGCTAATTTGAAACCCTTGTTTTATGCATCACCCCACCTCACCTTACCCGTTCAGCAGCCATAGTGTGTTTTCTAAATATGTGACTGTGTTCTGCCTTGTAATTCAGTTCAAGTGTAGCCGTTTTTACATTCCCTCTATAAGTGATAGCTTATGAAATGTGTCTTTTTCTGTGTGACGTATTTCACTTAGAATCGTCGTACCTAAACCCACTCATCATGCTGCTACTAGCCTTATGACATTTATTTCATGGCTGAGTGATATTCCATTTTACATGAGGTCCACAACTTCTTTATCCATTTTTCTCTTTCCTGGGATATTTAAGGTGTAACGAAGTGGAGGTTCTTGTCAACAGAGCAGCCCTAAACTTTGGGGTGCCTGTGTCTTGCTGATTTTTAGTTTTCCCAATTTGTACACCCATGAGTGGAAGTGCCCTATGCTCTCTAAGCTGTGTGTTTTAGATGTTTCAGGACACACCGTACACTTCTCCAGAGTGGCTGTTGGCAATTTACATCCCGCTCATCAGCGTAGCAAGGCTCCCATTTCTCCATGGCCTGTCCTGCATTTCTGGTTTTGACACTTTTTTCAGCATGGCCCTTTTGACTGAAGGGAAGCGAGACTTCTTTGTAGCGCTGATTTGCATTTCCAGGTTGCTTGGTTGGCCAAAAAGGGCGTATGCGTTTTTTCCTGAATATATTCAGGAAAAAACGCATACGCCCTTTTTGGCCAAGGGCATCATGGTGGACGTTTTGCCGCCTCTCATGTGCTTTAAAGGCGATTCGAAACAACCTCCTGAAATCTGTTTCCTGTAATTCTGCCTTGCTTTCAAATACTCTTCGTTGCCTTCCCACAATATATTTGTGGACGAGAGTTATTATTTATAACTCTGCAGGTTTATGAATTGCAGTGCTCCTGAGCTCCAATTTTCAACTTGCTTTTTTGGGAGCTGGCCGCAAAAGCGCAGGATTGCTTCAGGCCCTAATTTGGTTCCGGGGGGCAGGCTGAGCCATTGGATAATTCTTCTTCCGGTTGGGAAAATAGAGGGACCTGTGCCTTTCCCAACACCTAGAGCTAGTCTCTCATAGGTTCCCCCTCTTCCCGTTCATCCTCAGGACAAATTGCAACCTATATGGGACAGCAGGTTAAAGGCGCTGATTCTCCAAGGAGGGAGATTGCTAGTAAAGCGGCTTGAATTGCGAACCTGAGCACAAGGAGATGAGAAATGAGGTGCGTTTTAGAAACCTTTCCCTATCACACGGTGTACCAACTTCTGGGTTTCTCATGCATGTTTTCGATGTAGGAAGATGCCCTTGAACCTGGAGATTTGGGACCCATGGGATGGGTACCATGCAGTATTACTTTAAAGGGTCTGCGTTTGCTCACCCAACCTCACCAAACCTCTCAGCCCCAAGATTGTCCACCCTTATGTCTCATCCAGCTGTGGGTCTAGATATGGTCAATACAGTTTGCATCACAGCCCGTGAACGAATTTTGTAAGAATTTCTCTCTCTTTCACTGTCTTTGTTTCATGGGTTTTTAAAAGTAATTTATTTTTATAATGGGGTTTAGCTGCTTTTCACTCCTGTGTTTATGCCGCTTTACACTAAATTGACTCACATACAGAGAGCTATCAATACATAGGTTTTAAGATTCTTACTAGTCGGATATATTCTTGTGCGGTGAATAGGGGGTATTGAGTCCAGTTCACTGAGCAAGGAGTAGGTCTTGTTTATTACATATTGGGTTTATTGAACGGTATCTGAGCTAATTTGAAACCCTTGTTTTATGCATCACCCCACCTCACCTTACCGTTCAGCAGCCATAGTGTGTTTTCTAAATATGTGACTGTGTTCTGCCTTGTAATTCAGTTCAAGTGTAGCCGTTTTTACATTCCCTCTATAAGTGATAGCTTGTGAAACGTGTCTTTATCTGTGTGACGTATCTCACTTAGAATCGTCGTACCTAAACCCACTCATCATGCTGCTACTAGCCTTATGACATTTATTTCATGGCTGAGTGATATTCCATTGTACATGAGGTCCACAACTTCTTTATCCATTTTTCTCTTTCCTGGGATATTTAAGGTGTAACGAAGTGGAGGTTCTTGTCAACAGAGCAGCCCTAAACTTTGGGGTGCCTGTGTCTTGCTGATTTTTAGTTTTCCCAATTTGTACACCCATGAGTGGAAGTGCCCTATGCTCTCTAAGCTGTGTGTTTTAGATGTTTCAGGACACACCGTACACTTCTCCAGAGTGGCTGTTGGCAATTTACATCCCGCTCATCAGCGTAGCAAGGCTCCCATTGCTCCATGGCCTGTCCTGCATTTCTGGTTTTGACACTTTTTTCAGCATGGCCCTTTTGACTGATGGGAAGCGAGACTTCTTTGTAGCGCTGATTTGCCTTTCCAGGTTGCTTGGTTGGCCAAAAAGGGCGTATGCGTTTTTTCCTGAATATATTCAGGAAAAAACGCATACGCCCTTTTTGGCCAAGGGCATCATGGTCGACGTTTTGCCGCTTTTCATGTGCTTTAAAGGCGATTCGAATCTACCTCCTGAAATCTGTTTCCTGTAATTCTGCCTTGCTTTCAAATACTCTTTGTTGCCTTCCCTCAAAATATTTGTGGTCGAGAGTTATTATTTATAACTCTGCAGGTTTGTGAATTGCAGTGCTCCTGAGCTCCAATTTTCAACTCGCTTTTTTGGGAGCTGGCCGCAAAAGCGCAGGATTGCTTCAGGCCCTATTCTGGTTCCGGGGGCAGGCTGAGCCCGTGGTTAATTCTTCTTCCTGATGGGAAAATAGAGTGACCTGTGCCTTTCCCAACACCTAGAGCTAGTCTCTCATAGGTTCCTCCTCTTCCCGTTCATCCTCAGGACAAATTGCAACCTATACGGGACAGCAGGTTAAAGGCGCTAATTCTCCAAGGAGGGAGATTGCTAGTAAAGCGGCTTGAATTGCGAACCCGAGCACAAGGAGATGAGAAATGAGGTGCGTTTTAGAAAACTTTCCCTATCACACGGTGTACCAACTTCTGGGTTTCTCATGCATGTTTTCGATGTAGGAAGATGCCCTTGAACCTGGAGTTTTGGGACCCATGGGATGGGTACCGTGCAGTATTACTTTAAAGGGTCTGTGTTTGCTCACCCAACCTCACCAAACCTCTCAGCCCCAAGAGTGTCCACCCTTATGTCTCATCCAGCTGTGGGTCTAGATATGGTCAATCCAGGTTGCATCACAGCCCGTGAACGAATTTTGTAAGAATTTCTCTCTCTTTCACTGTCTTTGTTTCATGGGTTTTTAAAAGTAATTTATTTTTATAATGGGGTTTAGCTGCTTTTCACTGCTGTGTTTATGCCGCTTTACACCCAATTGACTCACTTACAGAGAGCTATCAATAGATAGGTTTTAAGATTCTTACTAGTCGGATATATTCTTGTGCGGTGAATAGGGGGTGTTGAGTCCAGTTCACTGAGCAAGGAGTAGGTCTTTTTTATTACATATTGGGTTTATGGAACGGTATCTGAGCTAATTTGAAACCCTTGTTTTATGCATCACCCCACCTCACCTTACCCGTTCAGCAGCCATAGTGTGTTTTCTAAATATGTGACTGTGTTCTGCCTTGTAATTCAGTTCAAGTATAGCCGTTTTTACATTCCCTCTATAAGTGATAGCTTATGAAATGTGTCTTTTTCTGTGTGACGTATTTCACTTAGAATCGTCGTACCTAAACCCACTCATCATGCTGCTACTAGCCTTATGACATTTATTTCATGGCTGAGTGATATTCCATTTTACATGAGGTCCACAACTTCTTTATCCATTTTTCTCTTTCCTGGGATATTTAAGGTGTAACGAAGTGGAGGTTCTTGTCAACAGAGCAGCCCTAAACTTTGGGGTGCCTGTGTCTTGCTGATTTTTAGTTTTCCCAATTTGTACACCCATGAGTGGAAGTGCCCTATGCTCTCTAAGCTGTGTGTTTTAGATGTTTCAGGACACACCGTACACTTCTCCAGAGTGGCTGTTGGCAATTTACATCCCGCTCATCAGCGTAGCAAGGCTCCCATTTCTCCATGGCCTGTCCTGCATTTCTGGTTTTGACACTTTTTTCAGCATGGCCCTTTTGACTGAAGGGAAGCGAGACTTCTTTGTAGCGCTGATTTGCATTTCCAGGTTGCTTGGTTGGCCAAAAAGGGCGTATGCGTTTTTTCCTGAATATATTCAGGAAAAAACGCATACGCCCTTTTTGGCCAAGGGCATCATGGTGGACGTTTTGCCGCCTCTCATGTGCTTTAAAGGCGATTCGAAACAACCTCCTGAAATCTGTTTCCTGTAATTCTGCCTTGCTTTCAAATACTCTTCGTTGCCTTCCCACAATATATTTGTGGACGAGAGTTATTATTTATAACTCTGCAGGTTTATGAATTGCAGTGCTCCTGAGCTCCAATTTTCAACTTGCTTTTTTGGGAGCTGGCCGCAAAAGCGCAGGATTGCTTCAGGCCCTAATTTGGTTCCGGGGGGCAGGCTGAGCCATTGGATAATTCTTCTTCCGGTTGGGAAAATAGAGGGACCTGTGCCTTTCCCAACACCTAGAGCTAGTCTCTCATAGGTTCCCCCTCTTCCCGTTCATCCTCAGGACAAATTGCAACCTATATGGGACAGCAGGTTAAAGGCGCTGATTCTCCAAGGAGGGAGATTGCTAGTAAAGCGGCTTGAATTGCGAACCTGAGCACAAGGAGATGAGAAATGAGGTGCGTTTTAGAAACCTTTCCCTATCACACGGTGTACCAACTTCTGGGTTTCTCATGCATGTTTTCGATGTAGGAAGATGCCCTTGAACCTGGAGATTTGGGACCCATGGGATGGGTACCATGCAGTATTACTTTAAAGGGTCTGCGTTTGCTCACCCAACCTCACCAAACCTCTCAGCCCCAAGATTGTCCACCCTTATGTCTCATCCAGCTGTGGGTCTAGATATGGTCAATCCAGGTTGCATCACAGCCCGTGAACGAATTTTGTAAGAATTTCTCTCTCTTTCACTGTCTTTGTTTCATGGGTTTTTAAAAGTAATTTATTTTTATAATGGGGTTTAGCTGCTTTTCACTCCTGTGTTTATGCCGCTTTACACTAAATTGACTCACATACAGAGAGCTATCAATACATAGGTTTTAAGATTCTTACTAGTCGGATATATTCTTGTGCGGTGAATAGGGGGTATTGAGTCCAGTTCACTGAGCAAGGAGTAGGTCTTGTTTATTACATATTGGGTTTATTGAACGGTATCTGAGCTAATTTGAAACCCTTGTTTTATGCATCACCCCACCTCACCTTACCGTTCAGCAGCCATAGTGTGTTTTCTAAATATGTGACTGTGTTCTGCCTTGTAATTCAGTTCAAGTGTAGCCGTTTTTACATTCCCTCTATAAGTGATAGCTTATGAAACGTGTCTTTTTCTGTGTGACGTATTTCACTTAGAATCATCGTACCTAAACCCACTCATCATGCTGCTACTAGCCTTATGACATTTATTTCATGGCTGAGTGATATTCCATTGCACATGAGGTCCACAACTTCTTTATCCATTTTTCTCTTTCCTGGGATATTTAAGGTGTAACGAAGTGGAGGTTCTTGTCAACAGAGCAGCCCTAAACTTTGGGGTGCCTGTGTCTTGCAGATTTTTAGTTTTCCCAATTTGTACACCCATGAGTGGAAGTGCCCTATGCTCTCTAAGCTGTGTGTTTTAGATGTTTCAGGACACACCGTACACTTCTCCAGAGTGGCTGTTGGCAATTTACATCCCGCCCATCAGCGTAGCAAGGCTCCCATTTCTCCATGGCCTGTCCTGCATTTCTGGTTTTGACACTTTTTTCAGCATGGCCCTTTTGACCGATGGGAAGCGAGACTTCTTTGTAGCGCTGATTTGCCTTTCCAGTTTTCTTGGTTGGCCAAAAAGGGCGTATGCGTTTTTTCCTGAATATATTCAGGAAAAAACGCATACGCCCTTTTTGGCCAAGGGCATCATGGTCGACGTTTTGCCGCTTTTCATGTGCTTTAAAGGCAATTCGAATCTACCTCCTGAAATCTGTTTCCTGTAATTCTGCCTTTCTTTCAAATACTCTTCGTTGCCTTCCCTCAATATATTTGTGGACGAGAGTTATTATTTATAACTCTGCAGGTTTGTGAATTGCAGTGCTCCTGAGCTGCAATTTTCAACTCGCTTTTTTGGGAGCTGGCCGCAAAAGCGCAGGATTGCTTCAGGCCCTATTCTGGTTCCGGGGGGCAGGCTGAGCCCGTGGATAATTCTTCTTCCTGATGGGAAAATAGAGGGACCTGTGCCTTTCCCAACACCTAGAGCTAGTCTCTCATAGGTTCCCCCTCTTCCCGTTCATCCTCAGGACAAATTGCAACCTATACGGGACAGCAGGTTAAAGGCGCTGATTCTCCAAGGAGGGAGATTGCTATTAAAGCGGCTTGAATTGCGAACCCGAGCACAAGGAGATGAGAAATGAGGTGCGTTTTAGAAACCTTTCCCTATCACACGGTGTACCAACTTCTGGGTTTCTCATGCATGTTTTCGATGTAGGAAGATGCCCTTGAACCTGGAGATTTGGTACCCATGGGATGGGTACCGTGCAGTATTACTTTAAAGGGTCTGCGTTTGCTCACCCAACCTCACCAAATCTCTCAGCCCCAAGAGTGTCCACCCTTAAGTCTCATCCAGTTGTGGGTCTAGATATGGTCAATCCAGGTTGCATCACAGCCCGTGAACGAATTTTGTAAGAATTTCTCTCTCTTTCACTGTCTTTGTTTCATGGGTTTTTAAAAGTAATTTATTTTTATAATGGGGTTTAGCTGCTTTTCACTGCTGTGTTTATGCCGCTTTACACCCAATTGACTCACTTACAGAGAGCTATCAATACATAGGTTTTAAGATTCTTACTAGTCTGATATATTCTTGTGCGGTGAATAGGGGGTGTTGAGTCCAGTTCACTGAGCAAGGAGTAGGTCTTGTTTATTACATATTGGGTTTATGGAACGGTATCTGAGCTAATTTGAAACCCTTGTTTTATGCATCACCCCACCTCACCTTACCCGTTCAGCAGCCATAGTGTGTTTTCTAAATATGTGACTGTGTTCTGCCTTGTAATTCAGTTCAAGTGTAGCCGTTTTTACATTCCCTCTATAAGTGATAGCTTGTGAAACGTGTCTTTATCTGTGTGACGTATCTCACTTAGAATCGTCGTACCTAAACCCACTCATCATGCTGCTACTAGCCTTATGACATTTATTTCATGGCTGAGTGATATTCCATTGTACATGAGGTCCACAACTTCTTTATCCATTTTTCTCTTTCCTGGGATATTTAAGGTGTAACGAAGTGGAGGTTCTTGTCAACAGAGCAGCCCTAAACTTTGGGGTGCCTGTGTCTTGCTGATTTTTAGTTTTCCCAATTTGTACACCCATGAGTGGAAGTGCCCTATGCTCTCTAAGCTGTGTGTTTTAGATGTTTCAGGACACATCGTACACTTCTCCAGAGTGGCTGTTGGAAATTTACATCCCGCCCATCAGCGTAGCAAGGCTCCCATTTCTCCATGGCCTGTCCTGCATTTCTGGTTTTGACACTTTATTCAGCATGGCCCTTTTGACCGATGGGAAGCGAGACTTCTTTGTAGCGCTGATTTGCCTTTCCAGGTTGCTTGGTTGCCCAAAAAGGGCGTATGCGTTTTTTCCTGAATATATTCAGGAAAAAACGCATACGCCCTTTTTGGCCAAGGGCATCATGGTCGACGTTTTGCCGCTTTTCATGTGCTTTAAAGGCGATTCGAATCTACCTCCTGAAATCTGTTTCCTGTAATTCTGCCTTGCTTTCAAATACTCTTCGTTGGCTTCCCTCAATATATTTGTGGGCAAGACTTATTGTTTATAACTCTGCAGGTTTTTGAATTGCAGCGCTCCTGAGCTGCAATTTTCAACTCGCTTTTTGGGAGCTGGCCGCAAAAGTGCAGGATTGCTTCAGGCCCTATTCTGGTTCCGGGGGGCAGGCTGAGCTGGTGGTTAATTCTTCTTCCTGATGGGAAAATAGAATGACCTGTGCCTTTCCCAACACCTAGAGCTAGTCTCTCATAGGTTCCCCCTCTTCCCGTTCATCCTCAGGACAAATTGCAACCTGTACGGGACAGCAGGTTAAAGGCGCTGATTCTCCAAGGAGGGAGAATGCTAGTAAAGCGGCTTGAATTGCGAACCCGAGCACAAGGAGATGAGAAATGAGGTGCGTTTTAGAAACCTTTCCCTATCACACGGTGTACCAACTTCTGGGTTTCTCATGCATGTTTTCGATGTAGGAAGATGCCCTTGAACCTGGAGATTTGGGACCCATGGGATGGGTACCATGCAGTATTATTTTAAAGGGTCTGCGTTTGCTCACCCAACCTCACCAAACCTCTCAGCCCCAAGAGTGTCCACCCTTATGTCTCATCCAGCTGTGGGTCTAGATATGGTCAATCCAGGTTGCATCACAGCCCGTGATCGAATTTTGTAAGAATTTCTCTCTCTTTCACTGTCTTTGTTTCATGGGTTTTTAAAAGTAATTTATATTTATAATGGGGTTTAGCTGCTTTTCACTGCTGTGTTTATGCCGCTTTACACCCAATTGACTCACTTACAGAGAGCTATCAATACATAGGTTTTAAGATTCTTACTAGTCGGATATATTCTTGTGCGGTGAATAGGGGGTGTTGAGTCCAGTTCAATGAGCAAGGAGTAGGTCTTGTTTATTACATATTGGGTTTATGGAACGGTATCTGAGCTAATTTGAAACCTTGTTTTATGCATCACCCCACCTCACCTTACCCGTTCAGCAGCCATAGTGTGTTTTCTAAATATGTGACTGTGTTCTGCCTTGTAATTCAGTTCAAGTGTAGCCGTTTTTACATTTCCTCTATAAGTGATAGCTTATGAAACGTGTCTTTTTCTGTGTGACGTATTTCACTTAGAATCGTCGTACCTAATCCCACTCATCATGCTGCTACTAGCCTTATGACATTTATTTCATGGCTGAGTGATATTCCATTTTACATGAGGTCCACAACTTCTTTATCCATTTTTCTCTTTCCTGGGATATTTAAGGTGTAACGAAGTGGAGGTTCTTGTCAACAGAGCAGCCCTAAACTTTGGGGTGCCTGTGTCTTGCTGATTTTTAGTTTTCCCAATTTGTACACCCATGAGTGGAAGTGCCCTATGCTCTCTAAGCTGTGTGTTTTAGATGTTTCAGGACACACCGTACACTTCTCCAGAGTGGCTGTTGGCAATTTACATCCCGCTCATCAGCGTAGCAAGGCTCCCATTGCTCCATGGCCTGTCCTGCATTTCTGGTTTTGACACTTTTTTCAGCATGGCCCTTTTGACTGATGGGAAGCGAGACTTCTTTGTAGCGCTGATTTGCCTTTCCAGGTTGCTTGGTTGGCCAAAAAGGGCGTATGCGTTTTTTCCTGAATATATTCAGGAAAAAACGCATACGCCCTTTTTGGCCAAGGGCATCATGGTCGACGTTTTGCCGCTTTTCATGTGCTTTAAAGGCGATTCGAATCTACCTCCTGAAATCTGTTTCCTGTAATTCTGCCTTGCTTTCAAATACTCTTTGTTGCCTTCCCTCAAAATATTTGTGGACGAGAGTTATTATTTATAACTCTGCAGGTTTGTGAATTGCAGTGCTCCTGAGCTGCAATTTTCAACTCGCTTTTTTGGGAGCTGGCCGCAAAAGCGCAGGATTGCTTCAGGCCCTATTCTGGTTCCGGGGGGCAGGCTGAGCCCGTGGTTAATTCTTCTTCCTGATGGGAAAATAGAGTGACCTGTGCCTTTCCCAACACCTAGAGCTAGTCTCTCATAGGTTCCTCCTCTTCCCGTTCATCCTCAGGACAAATTGCAACCTATACGGGACAGCAGGTTAAAGGCGCTAATTCTCCAAGGAGGGAGATTGCTAGTAAAGCGGCTTGAATTGCGAACCCGAGCACAAGGAGATGAGAAATGAGGTGCGTTTTAGAAAACTTTCCCTATCACACGGTGTACCAACTTCTGGGTTTCTCATGCATGTTTTCGATGTAGGAAGATGCCCTTGAACCTGGAGTTTTGGGACCCATGGGATGGGTACCGTGCAGTATTACTTTAAAGGGTCTGTGTTTGCTCACCCAACCTCACCAAACCTCTCAGCCCCAAGAGTGTCCACCCTTATGTCTCATCCAGCTGTGGGTCTAGATATGGTCAATCCAGGTTGCATCACAGCCCGTGAACGAATTTTGTAAGAATTTCTCTCTCTTTCACTGTCTTTGTTTCATGGGTTTTTAAAAGTAATTTATTTTTATAATGGGGTTTAGCTGCTTTTCACTGCTGTGTTTATGCCGCTTTACACCCAATTGACTCACTTACAGAGAGCTATCAATAGATAGGTTTTAAGATTCTTACTAGTCGGATATATTCTTGTGCGGTGAATAGGGGGTGTTGAGTCCAGTTCACTGAGCAAGGAGTAGGTCTTGTTTATTACATATTGGGTTTATGGAACGGTATCTGAGCTAATTTGAAACCCTTGTTTTATGCATCACCCCACCTCACCTTACCCGTTCAGCAGCCATAGTGTGTTTTCTAAATATGTGACTGTGTTCTGCCTTGTAATTCAGTTCAAGTGTAGCCGTTTTTACATTCCCTCTATAAGTGATAGCTTATGAAATGTGTCTTTTTCTGTGTGACATATTTCACTTAGAATCGGCGTACCTAAACCCACTCATCATGCTGCTACTAGCCTTATGACATTTATTTCATGGCTGAGTGATATTCCATTTTACATGAGGTCCACAACTTCTTTATCCATTTTTCTCTTTCCTGGGATATTTAAGGTGTAACGAAGTGGAGGTTCTTGTCAACAGAGCAGCCCTAAACTTTGGGGTGCCTGTGTCTTGCTGATTTTTAGTTTTCCCAATTTGTACACCCATGAGTGGAAGTGCCCTATGCTCTCTAAGCTGTGTGTTTTAGATGTTTCAGGACACACCGTACACTTCTCCAGAGTGGCTGTTGGCAATTTACATCCCGCTCATCAGCGTAGCAAGGCTCCCATTTCTCCATGGCCTGTCCTGCATTTCTGGTTTTGACACTTTTTTCAGCATGGCCCTTTTGACTGAAGGGAAGCGAGACTTCTTTGTAGCGCTGATTTGCATTTCCAGGTTGCTTGGTTGGCCAAAAAGGCCGTATGCGTTTTTTCCTGAATATATTCAGGAAAAAACGCATACGCCCTTTTTGGCCAAGGGCATCATGGTGGACGTTTTGCCGCCTCTCATGTGCTTTAAAGGCGATTCGAAACAACCTCCTGAAATCTGTTTCCTGTAATTCTGCCTTGCTTTCAAATACTCTTCGTTGCCTTCCCACAATATATTTGTGGACGAGAGTTATTATTTATAACTCTGCAGGTTTATGAATTGCAGTGCTCCTGAGCTCCAATTTTCAACTTGCTTTTTTGGGAGCTGGCCGCAAAAGCGCAGGATTGCTTCAGGCCCTAATTTGGTTCCGGGGGGCAGGCTGAGCCATTGGATAATTCTTCTTCCGGTTGGGAAAATAGAGGGACCTGTGCCTTTCCCAACACCTAGAGCTAGTCTCTCATAGGTTCCCCCTCTTCCCGTTCATCCTCAGGACAAATTGCAACCTATATGGGACAGCAGGTTAAAGGCGCTGATTCTCCAAGGAGGGAGATTGCTAGTAAAGCGGCTTGAATTGCGAACCTGAGCACAAGGAGATGAGAAATGAGGTGCGTTTTAGAAACCTTTCCCTATCACACGGTGTACCAACTTCTGGGTTTCTCATGCATGTTTTCGATGTAGGAAGATGCCCTTGAACCTGGAGATTTGGGACCCATGGGATGGGTACCATGCAGTATTACTTTAAAGGGTCTGCGTTTGCTCACCCAACCTCACCAAACCTCTCAGCCCCAAGATTGTCCACCCTTATGTCTCATCCAGCTGTGGGTCTAGATATGGTCAATCCAGGTTGCATCACAGCCCGTGAACGAATTTTGTAAGAATTTCTCTCTCTTTCACTGTCTTTGTTTCATGGGTTTTTAAAAGTAATTTATTTTTATAATGGGGTTTAGCTGCTTTTCACTCCTGTGTTTATGCCGCTTTACACTAAATTGACTCACATACAGAGAGCTATCAATACATAGGTTTTAAGATTCTTACTAGTCGGATATATTCTTGTGCGGTGAATAGGGGGTATTGAGTCCAGTTCACTGAGCAAGGAGTAGGTCTTGTTTATTACATATTGGGTTTATTGAACGGTATCTGAGCTAATTTGAAACCCTTGTTTTATGCATCACCCCACCTCACCTTACAGTTCAGCAGCCATAGTGTGTTTTCTAAATATGTGACTGTGTTCTGCCTTGTAATTCAGTTCAAGTGTAGCCGTTTTTACATTCCCTCTATAAGTGATAGCTTATGAAACGTGTCTTTTTCTGTGTGACGTATTTCACTTAGAATCATCGTACCTAAACCCACTCATCATGCTGCTACTAGCCTTATGACATTTATTTCATGGCTGAGTGATATTCCATTGCACATGAGGTCCACAACTTCTTTATCCATTTTTCTCTTTCCTGGGATATTTAAGGTGTAACGAAGTGGAGGTTCTTGTCAACAGAGCAGCCCTAAACTTTGGGGTGCCTGTGTCTTGCTGATTTTTAGTTTTCCCAATTTGTACACCCATGAGTGGAAGTGCCCTATGCTCTCTAAGCTGTGTGTTTTAGATGTTTCAGGACACACCGTACACTTCTCCAGAGTGGCTGTTGGCAATTTACATCCCGCCCATCAGCGTAGCAAGGCTCCCATTTCTCCATGGCCTGTCCTGCATTTCTGGTTTTGACACTTTTTTCAGCATGGCCCTTTGACCGATGGGAAGCGAGACTTCTTTGTAGCGCTGATTTGCCTTTCCAGTTTTCTTGGTTGGCCAAAAAGGGCGTATGCGTTTTTTCCTGAATATATTCAGGAAAAAACGCATACGCCCTTTTTGGCCAAGGGCATCATGGTCGACGTTTTGCCGCTTTTCATGTGCTTTAAAGGCAATTCGAATCTACCTCCTGAAATCTGTTTCCTGTAATTCTGCCTTTCTTTCAAATACTCTTCGTTGCCTTCCCTCAATATATTTGTGGACGAGAGTTATTATTTATAACTCTGCAGGTTTGTGAATTGCAGTGCTCCTGAGCTGCAATTTTCAACTCGCTTTTTTGGGAGCTGGCCGCAAAAGCGCAGGATTGCTTCAGGCCCTATTCTGGTTCCGGGGGGCAGGCTGAGCCCGTGGATAATTCTTCTTCCTGATGGGAAAATAGAGGGACCTGTGCCTTTCCCAACACCTAGAGCTAGTCTCTCATAGGTTCCCCCTCTTCCCGTTCATCCTCAGGACAAATTGCAACCTATACGGGACAGCAGGTTAAAGGCGCTGATTCTCCAAGGAGGGAGATTGCTATTAAAGCGGCTTGAATTGCGAACCCGAGCACAAGGAGATGAGAAATGAGGTGCGTTTTAGAAACCTTTCCCTATCACACGGTGTACCAACTTCTGGGTTTCTCATGCATGTTTTCGATGTAGGAAGATGCCCTTGAACCTGGAGATTTGGTACCCATGGGATGGGTACCGTGCAGTATTACTTTAAAGGGTCTGCGTTTGCTCACCCAACCTCACCAAATCTCTCAG
Source organism: Eschrichtius robustus (assembly GCF_028021215.1). Classification (NCBI taxonomy): domain Eukaryota; kingdom Metazoa; phylum Chordata; class Mammalia; order Artiodactyla; family Eschrichtiidae; genus Eschrichtius; species Eschrichtius robustus. Next base: position 21,639,993 of record NC_090827.1, on the reverse strand, counting down.
CCCCAAGAGTGTCAACCCTTAAGTCTCATCCAGTTGTGGGTCTAGATATGGTCAATCCAGGTTGCATCACAGCCCGTGAACGAATTTTGTAAGAATTTCTCTCTCTTTCACTGTCTTTGTTTCATGGGTTTTTAAAAGTAATTTATTTTTATAATGGGGTTTAGCTGCTTTTCACTGCTGTGTTTATGCCGCTTTACACCCAATTGACTCACTTACAGAGAGCTATCAATACATAGGTTTTAAGATTCTTACTAGTCGGATATATTCTTGTGCGGTGAATAGGGGGTGTTGAGTCCAGTTCACTGAGCAAGGAGTAGGTCTTGTTTATTACATATTGGGTTTATGGAACGGTATCTGAGCTAATTTGAAACCCTTGTTTTATGCATCACCCCACCTCACCTTACCCGTTCAGCAGCCATAGTGTGTTTTCTAAATATGTGACTGTGTTCTGCCTTGTAATTCAGTTCAAGTGTAGCCGTTTTTACATTCCCTCTATAAGTGATAGCTTGTGAAACGTGTCTTTATCTGTGTGACGTATCTCACTTAGAATCGTCGTACCTAAACCCACTCATCATGCTGCTACTAGCCTTATGACATTTATTTCATGGCTGAGTGATATTCCATTGTACATGAGGTCCACAACTTCTTTATCCATTTTTCTCTTTCCTGGGATATTTAAGGTGTAACGAAGTGGAGGTTCTTGTCAACAGAGCAGCCCTAAACTTTGGGGTGCCTGTGTCTTGCTGATTTTTAGTTTTCCCAATTTGTACACCCATGAGTGGAAGTGCCCTATGCTCTCTAAGCTGTGTGTTTTAGATGTTTCAGGACACACCGTACACTTCTCCAGAGTGGCTGTTGGCAATTTACATCCCGCCCATCAGCATAGCAAGGCTCCCATTTCTCCATGGCCTGTCCTGCATTTCTGGTTTTGACACTTTTTTCAGCATGGCCCTTTTGACCGATGGGAAGCGAGACTTCTTTGTAGCGCTGATTTGCCTTTCCAGGTTGCTTGGTTGGCCAAAAAGGGCGTATGCGTTTTTTCCTGAATATATTCAGGAAAAAACGCATACGCCCTTTTTGGCCAAGGGCATCATGGTCGACGTTTTGCCGCTTTTCATGTGCTTTAAAGGCGATTCGAATCTACCTCCTGAAATCTGTTTCCTGTAATTCTGCCTTTCTTTCAAATACTCTTCGTTGCCTTCCCTCAATATATTTGTGGACGAGAGTTATTATTTATAACTCTGCAGGTTTGTGAATTGCAGTGCTCCTGAGCTGCAATTTTCAACTCGCTTTTTTGGGAGCTGGCCGCAAAAGCGCAGGATTGCTTCAGGCCCTATTCTGGTTCCGGGGGGCAGGCTGAGCCCGTGGATAATTCTTCTTCCTGATGGGAAAATAGAGTGACCTGTGCCTTTCCCAACACCTAGAGCTAGTCTCTCATAGGTTCCCCCTCTTCCCGTTCATCCTCAGGACAAATTGCAACCTATACGGGACAGCAGGTTAAAGGCGCTGATTCTCCAAGGAGGGAGATTGCTATTAAAGCGGCTTGAATTGCGAACCCGAGCACAAGGAGATGAGAAATGAGGTGCGTTTTAGAAACCTTTCCCTATCACACGGTGTACCAACTTCTGGGTTTCTCATGCATGTTTTCGATGTAGGAAGATGCCCTTGAACCTGGAGATTTGGTACCCATGGGATGGGTACCGTGCAGTATTACTTTAAAGGGTCTGCGTTTGCTCACCCAACCTCACCAAATCTCTCAGCCCCAAGAGTGTCCACCCTTAAGGCTCATCCAGCTGTGGGTCTAGATATGGTCAATCCAGGTTGCATCACAGCCCGTGAACGAATTTTGTAAGAATTTCTCTCTCTTTCACTGTCTTTGTTTCATGGGTTTTTAAAAGTAATTTATTTTTATAATGGGGTTTAGCTGCTTTTCACTGCTGTGTTTATGCCGCTTTACACCCAATTGACTCACTTACAGAGAGCTATCAATACATAGGTTTTAAGATTCTTATTAGTCGGATATATTCTTGTGCGGTGAATAGGGGGTGTTGAGTCCAGTTCACTGAGCAAGGAGTAGGTCTTGTTTATTACATATTGGGTTTATGGAACGGTATCTGAGCTAATTTGAAACCCTTGTTTTATGCATCACCCCACCTCACCTTACCCGTTCAGCAGCCATAGTGTGTTTTCTAAATATGTGACTGTGTTCTGCCTTGTAATTCAGTTCAAGTGTAGCCGTTTTTACATTCCCTCTATAAGTGATAGCTTGTGAAACGTGTCTTTATCTGTGTGACGTATCTCACTTAGAATCGTCGTACCTAAACCCACTCATCATGCTGCTACTAGCCTTATGACATTTATTTCATGGCTGAGTGATATTCCATTGTACATGAGGTCCACAACTTCTTTATCCATTTTTCTCTTTCCTGGGATATTTAAGGTGTAACGAAGTGGAGGTTCTTGTCAACAGAGCAGCCCTAAACTTTGGGGTGCCTGTGTCTTGCTGATTTTTAGTTTTCCCAATTTGTACACCCATGAGTGGAAGTGCCCTATGCTCTCTAAGCTGTGTGTTTTAGATGTTTCAGGACACACCGTACACTTCTCCAGAGTGGCTGTTGGCAATTTACATCCCGCCCATCAGCATAGCAAGGCTCCCATTTCTCCATGGCCTGTCCTGCATTTCTGGTTTTGACACTTTTTTCAGCATGGCCCTTTTGACCGATGGGAAGCGAGACTTCTTTGTAGCGCTGATTTGCCTTTCCAGGTTGCTTGGTTGGCCAAAAAGGGCGTATGCGTTTTTTCCTGAATATATTCAGGAAAAAACGCATACGCCCTTTTTGGCCAAGGGCATCATGGTCGACGTTTTGCCGCTTTTCATGTGCTTTAAAGGCGATTCTAATCTACCTCCTGAAATCTGTTTCCTGTAATTCTGCCTTGCTTTCAAATACTCTTCGTTGCCTTCCCTGAATATATTTGTGGACGAGAGTTATTATTTAGAACTCTGCAGGTTTGTGAATTGCAGTGCTCCTGAGCTCCAATTTTCAAATCGCTTTTTTGGGAGCTGGCCGCAAAAGCGCAGGATTGCTTCAGGCCCTATTCTGGTTCCGGGGGGCAGGTTGAGCCCGTGGATAATTCTTCTTCCTGATGGGAAAATAGAGTGACCTGTGCCTTTCCCAACACCTAGAGCTAGTCTCTCATAGGTTCCCCCTCTTCCCGTTCATCCTCAGGACAAATTGCAACCTGTACGGGACAGCAGGTTAAAGGCGCTGATTCTCCAAGGAGGGAGATTGCTAGTAAAGCGGCTTGAATTGCGAACCCGAGCACAAGGAGATGAGAAATGAGGTGCGTTTTAGAAACCTTTCCCTATCACACGGTGTACCAACTTCTGGGTTTCTCATGCATGTTTTCGATGTAGGAAGTTGCCCTTGAACCTGGAGATTTGGGACCCATGGGATGGGTACCATGCAGTATTATTTTAAAGGGTCTGCGTTTGCTCACCCAACCTCACCAAACCTCTCAGCCCCAAGAGTGTCCACCCTTATGTCTCATCCAGCTGTGGGTCTAGATATGGTCAATCCAGGTTGCATCACAGCCCGTGATCGAATTTTGTAAGAATTTCTCTCTCTTTCACTGTCTTTGTTTCATGGGTTTTTAAAAGTAATTTATTTTTATAATGGGGTTTAGCTGCTTTTCACTGCTGTGTTTATGCCGCTTTACACCCAATTGACTCACTTACAGAGAGCTATCAATACATAGGTTTTAAGATTCTTACTAGTCGGATATATTCTTGTGCGGTGAATAGGGGGTGTTTAGTCCAGTTCACTGAGCAAGGAGTAGGTCTTGTTTATTACATATTGGGTTTATGGAACGGTATCTGAGCTAATTTGAAACCCTTGTTTTATGCATCACCCCACCTCACCTTACCCGTTCAGCAGCCATAGTGTGTTTTCTAAATATGTGACTGTGTTCTGCCTTGTAATTCAGTTCAAGTATAGCCGTTTTTACATTCCCTCTATAAGTGATAGCTTATGAAATGTGTCTTTTTCTGTGTGACGTATTTCACTTAGAATCGTCGTACCTAAACCCACTCATCATGCTGCTACTAGCCTTATGACATTTATTTCATGGCTGAGTGATATTCCATTTTACATGAGGTCCACAACTTCTTTATCCATTTTTCTCTTTCCTGGGATATTTAAGGTGTAACGAAGTGGAGGTTCTTGTCAACAGAGCAGCCCTAAACTTTGGGGTGCCTGTGTCTTGCTGATTTTTAGTTTTCCCAATTTGTACACCCATGAGTGGAAGTGCCCTATGCTCTCTAAGCTGTGTGTTTTAGATGTTTCAGGACACACCGTACACTTCTCCAGAGTGGCTGTTGGCAATTTACATCCCGCTCATCAGCGTAGCAAGGCTCCCATTTCTCCATGGCCTGTCCTGCATTTCTGGTTTTGACACTTTTTTCAGCATGGCCCTTTTGACTGAAGGGAAGCGAGACTTCTTTGTAGCGCTGATTTGCATTTCCAGGTTGCTTGGTTGGCCAAAAAGGGCGTATGCGTTTTTTCCTGAATATATTCAGGAAAAAACGCATACGCCCTTTTTGGCCAAGGGCATCATGGTGGACGTTTTGCCGCCTCTCATGTGCTTTAAAGGCGATTCGAAACAACCTCCTGAAATCTGTTTCCTGTAATTCTGCCTTGCTTTCAAATACTCTTCGTTGCCTTCCCACAATATATTTGTGGACGAGAGTTATTATTTATAACTCTGCAGGTTTATGAATTGCAGTGCTCCTGAGCTCCAATTTTCAACTTGCTTTTTTGGGAGCTGGCCGCAAAAGCGCAGGATTGCTTCAGGCCCTAATTTGGTTCCGGGGGGCAGGCTGAGCCATTGGATAATTCTTCTTCCGGTTGGGAAAATAGAGGGACCTGTGCCTTTCCCAACACCTAGAGCTAGTCTCTCATAGGTTCCCCCTCTTCCCGTTCATCCTCAGGACAAATTGCAACCTATATGGGACAGCAGGTTAAAGGCGCTGATTCTCCAAGGAGGGAGATTGCTAGTAAAGCGGCTTGAATTGCGAACCTGAGCACAAGGAGATGAGAAATGAGGTGCGTTTTAGAAACCTTTCCCTATCACACGGTGTACCAACTTCTGGGTTTCTCATGCATGTTTTCGATGTAGGAAGATGCCCTTGAACCTGGAGATTTGGGACCCATGGGATGGGTACCATGCAGTATTACTTTAAAGGGTCTGCGTTTGCTCACCCAACCTCACCAAACCTCTCAGCCCCAAGATTGTCCACCCTTATGTCTCATCCAGCTGTGGGTCTAGATATGGTCAATCCAGGTTGCATCACAGCCCGTGAACGAATTTTGTAAGAATTTCTCTCTCTTTCACTGTCTTTGTTTCATGGGTTTTTAAAAGTAATTTATTTTTATAATGGGGTTTAGCTGCTTTTCACTCCTGTGTTTATGCCGCTTTACACTAAATTGACTCACATACAGAGAGCTATCAATACATAGGTTTTAAGATTCTTACTAGTCGGATATATTCTTGTGCGGTGAATAGGGGGTATTGAGTCCAGTTCACTGAGCAAGGAGTAGGTCTTGTTTATTACATATTGGGTTTATTGAACGGTATCTGAGCTAATTTGAAACCCTTGTTTTATGCATCACCCCACCTCACCTTACCGTTCAGCAGCCATAGTGTGTTTTCTAAATATGTGACTGTGTTCTGCCTTGTAATTCAGTTCAAGTGTAGCCGTTTTTACATTCCCTCTATAAGTGATAGCTTATGAAACGTGTCTTTTTCTGTGTGACGTATTTCACTTAGAATCATCGTACCTAAACCCACTCATCATGCTGCTACTAGCCTTATGACATTTATTTCATGGCTGAGTGATATTCCATTGCACATGAGGTCCACAACTTCTTTATCCATTTTTCTCTTTCCTGGGATATTTAAGGTGTAACGAAGTGGAGGTTCTTGTCAACAGAGCAGCCCTAAACTTTGGGGTGCCTGTGTCTTGCAGATTTTTAGTTTTCCCAATTTGTACACCCATGAGTGGAAGTGCCCTATGCTCTCTAAGCTGTGTGTTTTAGATGTTTCAGGACACACCGTACACTTCTCCAGAGTGGCTGTTGGCAATTTACATCCCGCCCATCAGCGTAGCAAGGCTCCCATTTCTCCATGGCCTGTCCTGCATTTCTGGTTTTGACACTTTTTTCAGCATGGCCCTTTTGACCGATGGGAAGCGAGACTTCTTTGTAGCGCTGATTTGCCTTTCCAGTTTTCTTGGTTGGCCAAAAAGGGCGTATGCGTTTTTTCCTGAATATATTCAGGAAAAAACGCATACGCCCTTTTTGGCCAAGGGCATCATGGTCGACGTTTTGCCGCTTTTCATGTGCTTTAAAGGCAATTCGAATCTACCTCCTGAAATCTGTTTCCTGTAATTCTGCCTTTCTTTCAAATACTCTTCGTTGCCTTCCCTCAATATATTTGTGGACGAGAGTTATTATTTATAACTCTGCAGGTTTGTGAATTGCAGTGCTCCTGAGCTGCAATTTTCAACTCGCTTTTTTGGGAGCTGGCCGCAAAAGCGCAGGATTGCTTCAGGCCCTATTCTGGTTCCGGGGGGCAGGCTGAGCCCGTGGATAATTCTTCTTCCTGATGGGAAAATAGAGGGACCTGTGCCTTTCCCAACACCTAGAGCTAGTCTCTCATAGGTTCCCCCTCTTCCCGTTCATCCTCAGGACAAATTGCAACCTATACGGGACAGCAGGTTAAAGGCGCTGATTCTCCAAGGAGGGAGATTGCTATTAAAGCGGCTTGAATTGCGAACCCGAGCACAAGGAGATGAGAAATGAGGTGCGTTTTAGAAACCTTTCCCTATCACACGGTGTACCAACTTCTGGGTTTCTCATGCATGTTTTCGATGTAGGAAGATGCCCTTGAACCTGGAGATTTGGTACCCATGGGATGGGTACCGTGCAGTATTACTTTAAAGGGTCTGCGTTTGCTCACCCAACCTCACCAAATCTCTCAGCCCCAAGAGTGTCCACCCTTAAGTCTCATCCAGTTGTGGGTCTAGATATGGTCAATCCAGGTTGCATCACAGCCCGTGAACGAATTTTGTAAGAATTTCTCTCTCTTTCACTGTCTTTGTTTCATGGGTTTTTAAAAGTAATTTATTTTTATAATGGGGTTTAGCTGCTTTTCACTGCTGTGTTTATGCCGCTTTACACCCAATTGACTCACTTACAGAGAGCTATCAATACATAGGTTTTAAGATTCTTACTAGTCTGATATATTCTTGTGCGGTGAATAGGGGGTGTTGAGTCCAGTTCACTGAGCAAGGAGTAGGTCTTGTTTATTACATATTGGGTTTATGGAACGGTATCTGAGCTAATTTGAAACCCTTGTTTTATGCATCACCCCACCTCACCTTACCCGTTCAGCAGCCATAGTGTGTTTTCTAAATATGTGACTGTGTTCTGCCTTGTAATTCAGTTCAAGTGTAGCCGTTTTTACATTCCCTCTATAAGTGATAGCTTGTGAAACGTGTCTTTATCTGTGTGACGTATCTCACTTAGAATCGTCGTACCTAAACCCACTCATCATGCTGCTACTAGCCTTATGACATTTATTTCATGGCTGAGTGATATTCCATTGTACATGAGGTCCACAACTTCTTTATCCATTTTTCTCTTTCCTGGGATATTTAAGGTGTAACGAAGTGGAGGTTCTTGTCAACAGAGCAGCCCTAAACTTTGGGGTGCCTGTGTCTTGCTGATTTTTAGTTTTCCCAATTTGTACACCCATGAGTGGAAGTGCCCTATGCTCTCTAAGCTGTGTGTTTTAGATGTTTCAGGACACATCGTACACTTCTCCAGAGTGGCTGTTGGAAATTTACATCCCGCCCATCAGCGTAGCAAGGCTCCCATTTCTCCATGGCCTGTCCTGCATTTCTGGTTTTGACACTTTATTCAGCATGGCCCTTTTGACCGATGGGAAGCGAGACTTCTTTGTAGCGCTGATTTGCCTTTCCAGGTTGCTTGGTTGCCCAAAAAGGGCGTATGCGTTTTTTCCTGAATATATTCAGGAAAAAACGCATACGCCCTTTTTGGCCAAGGGCATCATGGTCGACGTTTTGCCGCTTTTCATGTGCTTTAAAGGCGATTCGAATCTACCTCCTGAAATCTGTTTCCTGTAATTCTGCCTTGCTTTCAAATACTCTTCGTTGGCTTCCCTCAATATATTTGTGGGCAAGACTTATTGTTTATAACTCTGCAGGTTTTTGAATTGCAGCGCTCCTGAGCTGCAATTTTCAACTCGCTTTTTGGGAGCTGGCCGCAAAAGTGCAGGATTGCTTCAGGCCCTATTCTGGTTCCGGGGGGCAGGCTGAGCTGGTGGTTAATTCTTCTTCCTGATGGGAAAATAGAATGACCTGTGCCTTTCCCAACACCTAGAGCTAGTCTCTCATAGGTTCCCCCTCTTCCCGTTCATCCTCAGGACAAATTGCAACCTGTACGGGACAGCAGGTTAAAGGCGCTGATTCTCCAAGGAGGGAGAATGCTAGTAAAGCGGCTTGAATTGCGAACCCGAGCACAAGGAGATGAGAAATGAGGTGCGTTTTAGAAACCTTTCCCTATCACACGGTGTACCAACTTCTGGGTTTCTCATGCATGTTTTCGATGTAGGAAGATGCCCTTGAACCTGGAGATTTGGGACCCATGGGATGGGTACCATGCATTATTATTTTAAAGGGTCTGCGTTTGCTCACCCAACCTCACCAAACCTCTCAGCCCCAAGAGTGTCCACCCTTATGTCTCATCCAGCTGTGGGTCTAGATATGGTCAATCCAGGTTGCATCACAGCCCGTGATCGAATTTTGTAAGAATTTCTCTCTCTTTCACTGTCTTTGTTTCATGGGTTTTTAAAAGTAATTTATATTTATAATGGGGTTTAGCTGCTTTTCACTGCTGTGTTTATGCCGCTTTACACCCAATTGACTCACTTACAGAGAGCTATCAATACATAGGTTTTAAGATTCTTACTAGTCGGATATATTCTTGTGCGGTGAATAGGGGGTGTTGAGTCCAGTTCAATGAGCAAGGAGTAGGTCTTGTTTATTACATATTGGGTTTATGGAACGGTATCTGAGCTAATTTGAAACCTTGTTTTATGCATCACCCCACCTCACCTTACCCGTTCAGCAGCCATAGTGTGTTTTCTAAATATGTGACTGTGTTCTGCCTTGTAATTCAGTTCAAGTGTAGCCGTTTTTACATTTCCTCTATAAGTGATAGCTTATGAAACGTGTCTTTTTCTGTGTGACGTATTTCACTTAGAATCGTCGTACCTAATCCCACTCATCATGCTGCTACTAGCCTTATGACATTTATTTCATGGCTGAGTGATATTCCATTTTACATGAGGTCCACAACTTCTTTATCCATTTTTCTCTTTCCTGGGATATTTAAGGTGTAACGAAGTGGAGGTTCTTGTCAACAGAGCAGCCCTAAACTTTGGGGTGCCTGTGTCTTGCTGATTTTTAGTTTTCCCAATTTGTACACCCATGAGTGGAAGTGCCCTATGCTCTCTAAGCTGTGTGTTTTAGATGTTTCAGGACACACCGTACACTTCTCCAGAGTGGCTGTTGGCAATTTACATCCCGCTCATCAGCGTAGCAAGGCTCCCATTGCTCCATGGCCTGTCCTGCATTTCTGGTTTTGACACTTTTTTCAGCATGGCCCTTTTGACTGATGGGAAGCGAGACTTCTTTGTAGCGCTGATTTGCCTTTCCAGGTTGCTTGGTTGGCCAAAAAGGGCGTATGCGTTTTTTCCTGAATATATTCAGGAAAAAACGCATACGCCCTTTTTGGCCAAGGGCATCATGGTCGACGTTTTGCCGCTTTTCATGTGCTTTAAAGGCGATTCGAATCTACCTCCTGAAATCTGTTTCCTGTAATTCTGCCTTGCTTTCAAATACTCTTTGTTGCCTTCCCTCAAAATATTTGTGGACGAGAGTTATTATTTATAACTCTGCAGGTTTGTGAATTGCAGTGCTCCTGAGCTGCAATTTTCAACTCGCTTTTTTGGGAGCTGGCCGCAAAAGCGCAGGATTGCTTCAGGCCCTATTCTGGTTCCGGGGGGCAGGCTGAGCCCGTGGTTAATTCTTCTTCCTGATGGGAAAATAGAGTGACCTGTGCCTTTCCCAACACCTAGAGCTAGTCTCTCATAGGTTCCTCCTCTTCCCGTTCATCCTCAGGACAAATTGCAACCTATACGGGACAGCAGGTTAAAGGCGCTAATTCTCCAAGGAGGGAGATTGCTAGTAAAGCGGCTTGAATTGCGAACCCGAGCACAAGGAGATGAGAAATGAGGTGCGTTTTAGAAAACTTTCCCTATCACACGGTGTACCAACTTCTGGGTTTCTCATGCATGTTTTCGATGTAGGAAGATGCCCTTGAACCTGGAGTTTTGGGACCCATGGGATGGGTACCGTGCAGTATTACTTTAAAGGGTCTGTGTTTGCTCACCCAACCTCACCAAACCTCTCAGCCCCAAGAGTGTCCACCCTTATGTCTCATCCAGCTGTGGGTCTAGATATGGTCAATCCAGGTTGCATCACAGCCCGTGAACGAATTTTGTAAGAATTTCTCTCTCTTTCACTGTCTTTGTTTCATGGGTTTTTAAAAGTAATTTATTTTTATAATGGGGTTTAGCTGCTTTTCACTGCTGTGTTTATGCCGCTTTACACCCAATTGACTCACTTACAGAGAGCTATCAATAGATAGGTTTTAAGATTCTTACTAGTCGGATATATTCTTGTGCGGTGAATAGGGGGTGTTGAGTCCAGTTCACTGAGCAAGGAGTAGGTCTTGTTTATTACATATTGGGTTTATGGAACGGTATCTGAGCTAATTTGAAACCCTTGTTTTATGCATCACCCCACCTCACCTTACCCGTTCAGCAGCCATAGTGTGTTTTCTAAATATGTGACTGTGTTCTGCCTTGTAATTCAGTTCAAGTGTAGCCGTTTTTACATTCCCTCTATAAGTGATAGCTTATGAAATGTGTCTTTTTCTGTGTGACATATTTCACTTAGAATCGGCGTACCTAAACCCACTCATCATGCTGCTACTAGCCTTATGACATTTATTTCATGGCTGAGTGATATTCCATTTTACATGAGGTCCACAACTTCTTTATCCATTTTTCTCTTTCCTGGGATATTTAAGGTGTAACGAAGTGGAGGTTCTTGTCAACAGAGCAGCCCTAAACTTTGGGGTGCCTGTGTCTTGCTGATTTTTAGTTTTCCCAATTTGTACACCCATGAGTGGAAGTGCCCTATGCTCTCTAAGCTGTGTGTTTTAGATGTTTCAGGACACACCGTACACTTCTCCAGAGTGGCTGTTGGCAATTTACATCCCGCTCATCAGCGTAGCAAGGCTCCCATTTCTCCATGGCTTGTCCTGCATTTCTGGTTTTGACACTTTTTTCAGCATGGCCCTTTTGACTGAAGGGAAGCGAGACTTCTTTGTAGCGCTGATTTGCATTTCCAGGTTGCTTGGTTGGCCAAAAAGGCCGTATGCGTTTTTTCCTGAATATATTCAGGAAAAAACGCATACGCCCTTTTTGGCCAAGGGCATCATGGTGGACGTTTTGCCGCCTCTCATGTGCTTTAAAGGCGATTCGAAACAACCTCCTGAAATCTGTTTCCTGTAATTCTGCCTTGCTTTCAAATACTCTTCGTTGCCTTCCCACAATATATTTGTGGACGAGAGTTATTATTTATAACTCTGCAGGTTTATGAATTGCAGTGCTCCTGAGCTCCAATTTTCAACTTGCTTTTTTGGGAGCTGGCCGCAAAAGCGCAGGATTGCTTCAGGCCCTAATTTGGTTCCGGGGGGCAGGCTGAGCCATTGGATAATTCTTCTTCCGGTTGGGAAAATAGAGGGACCTGTGCCTTTCCCAACACCTAGAGCTAGTCTCTCATAGGTTCCCCCTCTTCCCGTTCATCCTCAGGACAAATTGCAACCTATATGGGACAGCAGGTTAAAGGCGCTGATTCTCCAAGGAGGGAGATTGCTAGTAAAGCGGCTTGAATTGCGAACCTGAGCACAAGGAGATGAGAAATGAGGTGCGTTTTAGAAACCTTTCCCTATCACACGGTGTACCAACTTCTGGGTTTCTCATGCATGTTTTCGATGTAGGAAGATGCCCTTGAACCTGGAGATTTGGGACCCATGGGATGGGTACCATGCAGTATTACTTTAAAGGGTCTGCGTTTGCTCACCCAACCTCACCAAACCTCTCAGCCCCAAGATTGTCCACCCTTATGTCTCATCCAGCTGTGGGTCTAGATATGGTCAATCCAGGTTGCATCACAGCCCGTGAACGAATTTTGTAAGAATTTCTCTCTCTTTCACTGTCTTTGTTTCATGGGTTTTTAAAAGTAATTTATTTTTATAATAGGGTTTAGCTGCTTTTCACTCCTGTGTTTATGCCGCTTTACACTAAATTGACTCACATACAGAGAGCTATCAATACATAGGTTTTAAGATTCTTACTAGTCGGATATATTCTTGTGCGGTGAATAGGGGGTATTGAGTCCAGTTCACTGAGCAAGGAGTAGGTCTTGTTTATTACATATTGGGTTTATTGAACGGTATCTGAGCTAATTTGAAACCCTTGTTTTATGCATCACCCCACCTCACCTTACAGTTCAGCAGCCATAGTGTGTTTTCTAAATATGTGACTGTGTTCTGCCTTGTAATTCAGTTCAAGTGTAGCCGTTTTTACATTCCCTCTATAAGTGATAGCTTATGAAACGTGTCTTTTTCTGTGTGACGTATTTCACTTAGAATCATCGTACCTAAACCCACTCATCATGCTGCTACTAGCCTTATGACATTTATTTCATGGCTGAGTGATATTCCATTGCACATGAGGTCCACAACTTCTTTATCCATTTTTCTCTTTCCTGGGATATTTAAGGTGTAACGAAGTGGAGGTTCTTGTCAACAGAGCAGCCCTAAACTTTGGGGTGCCTGTGTCTTGCTGATTTTTAGTTTTCCCAATTTGTACACCCATGAGTGGAAGTGCCCTATGCTCTCTAAGCTGTGTGTTTTAGATGTTTCAGGACACACCGTACACTTCTCCAGAGTGGCTGTTGGCAATTTACATCCCGCCCATCAGCGTAGCAAGGCTCCCATTTCTCCATGGCCTGTCCTGCATTTCTGGTTTTGACACTTTTTTCAGCATGGCCCTTTGACCGATGGGAAGCGAGACTTCTTTGTAGCGCTGATTTGCCTTTCCAGTTTTCTTGGTTGGCCAAAAAGGGCGTATGCGTTTTTTCCTGAATATATTCAGGAAAAAACGCATACGCCCTTTTTGGCCAAGGGCATCATGGTCGACGTTTTGCCGCTTTTCATGTGCTTTAAAGGCAATTCGAATCTACCTCCTGAAATCTGTTTCCTGTAATTCTGCCTTTCTTTCAAATACTCTTCGTTGCCTTCCCTCAATATATTTGTGGACGAGAGTTATTATTTATAACTCTGCAGGTTTGTGAATTGCAGTGCTCCTGAGCTGCAATTTTCAACTCGCTTTTTTGGGAGCTGGCCGCAAAAGCGCAGGATTGCTTCAGGCCCTATTCTGGTTCCGGGGGGCAGGCTGAGCCCGTGGATAATTCTTCTTCCTGATGGGAAAATAGAGGGACCTGTGCCTTTCCCAACACCTAGAGCTAGTCTCTCATAGGTTCCCCCTCTTCCCGTTCATCCTCAGGACAAATTGCAACCTATACGGGACAGCAGGTTAAAGGCGCTGATTCTCCAAGGAGGGAGATTGCTATTAAAGCGGCTTGAATTGCGAACCCGAGCACAAGGAGATGAGAAATGAGGTGCGTTTTAGAAACCTTTCCCTATCACACGGTGTACCAACTTCTGGGTTTCTCATGCATGTTTTCGATGTAGGAAGATGCCCTTGAACCTGGAGATTTGGTACCCATGGGATGGGTACCGTGCAGTATTACTTTAAAGGGTCTGCGTTTGCTCACCCAACCTCACCAAATCTCTCAGCCCCAAGAGTGTCAACCCTTAAGTCTCATCCAGTTGTGGGTCTAGATATGGTCAATCCAGGTTGCATCACAGCCCGTGAACGAATTTTGTAAGAATTTCTCTCTCTTTCACTGTCTTTGTTTCATGGGTTTTTAAAAGTAATTTATTTTTATAATGGGGTTTAGCTGCTTTTCACTGCTGTGTTTATGCCGCTTTACACCCAATTGACTCACTTACAGAGAGCTATCAATACATAGGTTTTAAGATTCTTACTAGTCGGATATATTCTTGTGCGGTGAATAGGGGGTGTTGAGTCCAGTTCACTGAGCAAGGAGTAGGTCTTGTTTATTACATATTGGGTTTATGGAACGGTATCTGAGCTAATTTGAAACCCTTGTTTTATGCATCACCCCACCTCACCTTACCCGTTCAGCAGCCATAGTGTGTTTTCTAAATATGTGACTGTGTTCTGCCTTGTAATTCAGTTCAAGTGTAGCCGTTTTTACATTCCCTCTATAAGTGATAGCTTGTGAAACGTGTCTTTATCTGTGTGACGTATCTCACTTAGAATCGTCGTACCTAAACCCACTCATCATGCTGCTACTAGCCTTATGACATTTATTTCATGGCTGAGTGATATTCCATTGTACATGAGGTCCACAACTTCTTTATCCATTTTTCTCTTTCCTGGGATATTTAAGGTGTAACGAAGTGGAGGTTCTTGTCAACAGAGCAGCCCTAAACTTTGGGGTGCCTGTGTCTTGCTGATTTTTAGTTTTCCCAATTTGTACACCCATGAGTGGAAGTGCCCTATGCTCTCTAAGCTGTGTGTTTTAGATGTTTCAGGACACACCGTACACTTCTCCAGAGTGGCTGTTGGCAATTTACATCCCGCCCATCAGCATAGCAAGGCTCCCATTTCTCCATGGCCTGTCCTGCATTTCTGGTTTTGACACTTTTTTCAGCATGGCCCTTTTGACCGATGGGAAGCGAGACTTCTTTGTAGCGCTGATTTGCCTTTCCAGGTTGCTTGGTTGGCCAAAAAGGGCGTATGCGTTTTTTCCTGAATATATTCAGGAAAAAACGCATACGCCCTTTTTGGCCAAGGGCATCATGGTCGACGTTTTGCCGCTTTTCATGTGCTTTAAAGGCGATTCGAATCTACCTCCTGAAATCTGTTTCCTGTAATTCTGCCTTTCTTTCAAATACTCTTCGTTGCCTTCCCTCAATATATTTGTGGACGAGAGTTATTATTTATAACTCTGCAGGTTTGTGAATTGCAGTGCTCCTGAGCTGCAATTTTCAACTCGCTTTTTTGGGAGCTGGCCGCAAAAGCGCAGGATTGCTTCAGGCCCTATTCTGGTTCCGGGGGGCAGGCTGAGCCCGTGGATAATTCTTCTTCCTGATGGGAAAATAGAGTGACCTGTGCCTTTCCCAACACCTAGAGCTAGTCTCTCATAGGTTCCCCCTATTCCCGTTCATCCTCAGGACAAATTGCAACCTATACGGGACAGCAGGTTAAAGGCGCTGATTCTCCAAGGAGGGAGATTGCTATTAAAGCGGCTTGAATTGCGAACCCGAGCACAAGGAGATGAGAAATGAGGTGCGTTTTAGAAACCTTTCCCTATCACACGGTGTACCAACTTCTGGGTTTCTCATGCATGTTTTCGATGTAGGAAGATGCCCTTGAACCTGGAGATTTGGTACCCATGGGATGGGTACCGTGCAGTATTACTTTAAAGGGTCTGCGTTTGCTCACCCAACCTCACCAAATCTCTCAGCCCCAAGAGTGTCCACCCTTAAGGCTCATCCAGCTGTGGGTCTAGATATGGTCAATCCAGGTTGCATCACAGCCCGTGAACGAATTTTGTAAGAATTTCTCTCTCTTTCACTGTCTTTGTTTCATGGGTTTTTAAAAGTAATTTATTTTTATAATGGGGTTTAGCTGCTTTTCACTGCTGTGTTTATGCCGCTTTACACCCAATTGACTCACTTACAGAGAGCTATCAATACATAGGTTTTAAGATTCTTACTAGTCGGATATATTCTTGTGCGGTGAATAGGGGGTGTTGAGTCCAGTTCACTGAGCAAGGAGTAGGTCTTGTTTATTACATATTGGGTTTATGGAACGGTATCTGAGCTAATTTGAAACCCTTGTTTTATGCATCACCCCACCTCACCTTACCCGTTCAGCAGCCATAGTGTGTTTTCTAAATATGTGACTGTGTTCTGCCTTGTAATTCAGTTCAAGTGTAGCCGTTTTTACATTCCCTCTATAAGTGATAGCTTGTGAAACGTGTCTTTATCTGTGTGACGTATCTCACTTAGAATCGTCGTACCTAAACCCACTCATCATGCTGCTACTAGCCTTATGACATTTATTTCATGGCTGAGTGATATTCCATTGTACATGAGGTCCACAACTTCTTTATCCATTTTTCTCTTTCCTGGGATATTTAAGGTGTAACGAAGTGGAGGTTCTTGTCAACAGAGCAGCCCTAAACTTTGGGGTGCCTGTGTCTTGCTGATTTTTAGTTTTCCCAATTTGTACACCCATGAGTGGAAGTGCCCTATGCTCTCTAAGCTGTGTGTTTTAGATGTTTCAGGACACACCGTACACTTCTCCAGAGTGGCTGTTGGCAATTTACATCCCGCCCATCAGCATAGCAAGGCTCCCATTTCTCCATGGCCTGTCCTGCATTTCTGGTTTTGACACTTTTTTCAGCATGGCCCTTTTGACCGATGGGAAGCGAGACTTCTTTGTAGCGCTGATTTGCCTTTCCAGGTTGCTTGGTTGGCCAAAAAGGGCGTATGCGTTTTTTCCTGAATATATTCAGGAAAAAACGCATACGCCCTTTTTGGCCAAGGGCATCATGGTCGACGTTTTGCCGCTTTTCATGTGCTTTAAAGGCGATTCTAATCTACCTCCTGAAATCTGTTTCCTGTAATTCTGCCTTGCTTTCAAATACTCTTCGTTGCCTTCCCTGAATATATTTGTGGACGAGAGTTATTATTTAGAACTCTGCAGGTTTGTGAATTGCAGTGCTCCTGAGCTCCAATTTTCAAATCGCTTTTTTGGGAGCTGGCCGCAAAAGCGCAGGATTGCTTCAGGCCCTATTCTGGTTCCGGGGGGCAGGTTGAGCCCGTGGATAATTCTTCTTCCTGATGGGAAAATAGAGTGACCTGTGCCTTTCCCAACACCTAGAGCTAGTCTCTCATAGGTTCCCCCTCTTCCCGTTCATCCTCAGGACAAATTGCAACCTGTACGGGACAGCAGGTTAAAGGCGCTGATTCTCCAAGGAGGGAGATTGCTAGTAAAGCGGCTTGAATTGCGAACCCGAGCACAAGGAGATGAGAAATGAGGTGCGTTTTAGAAACCTTTCCCTATCACACGGTGTACCAACTTCTGGGTTTCTCATGCATGTTTTCGATGTAGGAAGTTGCCCTTGAACCTGGAGATTTGGGACCCATGGGATGGGTACCATGCAGTATTATTTTAAAGGGTCTGCGTTTGCTCACCCAACCTCACCAAACCTCTCAGCCCCAAGAGTGTCCACGCTTATGTCTCATCCAGCTGTGGGTCTAGATATGGTCAATCCAGGTTGCATCACAGCCCGTGATCGAATTTTGTAAGAATTTCTCTCTCTTTCACTGTCTTTGTTTCATGGGTTTTTAAAAGTAATTTATTTTTATAATGGGGTTTAGCTGCTTTTCACTGCTGTGTTTATGCCGCTTTACACCCAATTGACTCACTTACAGAGAGCTATCAATACATAGGTTTTAAGATTCTTACTAGTCGGATATATTCTTGTGCGGTGAATAGGGGGTGTTTAGTCCAGTTCACTGAGCAAGGAGTAGGTCTTGTTTATTACATATTGGGTTTATGGAACGGTATCTGAGCTAATTTGAAACCCTTGTTTTATGCATCACCCCACCTCACCTTACCCGTTCAGCAGCCATAGTGTGTTTTCTAAATATGTGACTGTGTTCTGCCTTGTAATTCAGTTCAAGTGTAGCCGTTTTTACATTCCCTCTATAAGTGATAGCTTGTGAAACGTGTCTTTATCTGTGTGACGTATCTCACTTAGAATCGTCGTACCTAAACCCACTCATCATGCTGCTACTAGCCTTATGACATTTATTTCATGGCTGAGTGATATTCCATTGTACATGAGGTCCACAACTTCTTTATCCATTTTTCTCTTTCCTGGGATATTTAAGGTGTAACGAAGTGGAGGTTCTTGTCAACAGAGCAGCCCTAAACTTTGGGGTGCCTGTGTCTTGCTGATTTTTAGTTTTCCCAATTTGTACACCCATGAGTGGAAGTGCCCTATGCTCTCTAAGCTGTGTGTTTTAGATGTTTCAGGACACACCGTACACTTCTCCAGAGTGGCTGTTGGCAATTTACATCCCGCCCATCAGCGTAGCAAGGCTCCCATTTCTCCATGGCCTGTCCTGCATTTCTGGTTTTGACACTTTTTTCAGCATGGCCCTTTTGACCGATGGGAAGTGAGACTTCTTTGTAGCGCTGATTTGCCTTTCCAGGTTGCTTGGTTGGCCAAAAAGGGCGTATGCGTTTTTTCCTGAATATATTCAGGAAAAAACGCATACGCCCTTTTTGGCCAAGGGCATCATGGTCGACGTTTTCCCGCTTTTCATGTGCTTTAAAGGCGATTCGAATCTACCTCCTGAAATCTGTTTCCTGTAATTCTGCCTTGCTTTCAAATACTCTTCGTTGCCTTCCCTGAATATATTTGTGGACGAGAGTTATTATTTATAACTCTGCAGGTTTGTGAATTGCAGTGCTCCTGAGCTCCAATTTTCAAATCGCTTTTTTGGGAGCTGGCCGCAAAAGCGCAGGATTGCTTCAGGCCCTATTCTGGTTCCGGGGGGCAGGTTGAGCCCGTGGATAATTCTTCTTCCTGATGGGAAAATAGAGTGACCTGTGCCTTTCCCAACACCTAGAGCTAGTCTCTCATAGGTTCCCCCTCTTCCCGTTCATCCTCAGGACAAATTGCAACCTGTACGGGCAGCAGGTTAAAGGCGCTGATTCTCCAAGGAGGGAGATTGCTAGTAAAGCGGCTTGAATTGCGAACCCGAGCACAAGGAGATGAGAAATGAGGTGCGTTTTAGAAACCTTTCCCTATCACACGGTGTACCAACTTCTGGGTTTCTCATGCATGTTTTCGATGTAGGAAGATGCCCTTGAACCTGGAGATTTGGGACCCATGGGATGGGTACCATGCAGTATTATTTTAAAGGGTCTGCGTTTGCTCACCCAACCTCACCAAACCTCTCAGCCCCAAGAGTGTCCACCCTTATGTCTCATCCAGCTGTGGGTCTAGATATGGTCAATCCAGGTTGCATCACAGCCCGTGATCGAATTTTGTAAGAATTTCTCTCTCTTTCACTGTCTTTGTTTCATGGGTTTTTAAAAGTAATTTATTTTTATAATGGGGTTTAGCTGCTTTTCACTGCTGTGTTTATGCCGCTTTACACCCAATTGACTCACTTACAGAGAGCTATCAATACATAGGTTTTAAGATTCTTACTAGTCAGATATATTCTTGTGCGGTGAATAGGGGGTGTTTAGTCCAGTTCACTGAGCAAGGAGTAGGTCTTGTTTATTACATATTGGGTTTATGGAACGGTATCTGAGCTAATTTGAAACCCTTGTTTTATGCATCACCCCACCTCACCTTACCCGTTCAGCAGCCATAGTGTGTTTTCTAAATATGTGACTGTGTTCTGCCTTGTAATTCAGTTCAAGTGTAGCCGTTTTTACATTCCCTCTATAAGTGATAGCTTATGAAACGTGTCTTTTTCTGTGTGACGTATTTCACTTAGAATCGTCGTACCTAAACCCACTCATCATGCTGCTACTAGCCTTATGACAATTATTTCATGGCAGAGTGATATTCCATTTTACATGAGGTCCACAACTTCTTTATCCATTTTTCTCTTTCCTGGGATATTTAAGGTGTAACGAAGTGGAGGTTCTTGTCAACAGAGCAGCCCTAAACTTTGGGGTGCCTGTGTCTTGCAGATTTTTAGTTTTCCCAATTTGTACACCCATGAGTGGAAGTGCCCTATGCTCTCTAAGCTGTGTGTTTTAGATGTTTCAGGACACACCGTACACTTCTCCAGAGTGGCTGTTGGCAATCTACATCCCGCTCATCAGCGTAGCAAGGCTCCCATTTCTCCATGGCCTGTCCTGCATTTCTGGTTTTGACACTTTTTTCAGCATGGCCCTTTTGACCGATGGGAAGCGAGACTTCTTTGTAGCGCTGATTTGCCTTTCCAGGTTGTTTGGTTGGCCAAAAAGGGCGTATGCGTTTTTTCCTGAATATATTCAGGAAAAAACGCATACGCCCTTTTTGGCCAAGGGCATCATGGTCGACGTTTTGCCGCTTTTCATGTGCTTTAAAGGCAATTCGAATCTACCTCCTGAAATCTGTTTCCTGTAATTCTGCCTTTCTTTCAAATACTCTTCGTTGCCTTCCCTCAATATATTTGTGGACGAGAGTTATTATTTATAACTCTGCAGGTTTGTGAATTGCAGTGCTCCTGAGCTGCAATTTTCAACTCGCTTTTTTGGGAGCTGGCCGCAAAAGCGCAGGATTGCTTCAGGCCCTATTCTGGTTCCGGGAGGCAGGCTGAGCCCGTGGATAATTCTTCTTCCTGATGGGAAAATAGAGGGACCTGTGCCTTTCCCAACACCTAGAGCTAGTCTCTCATAGGTTCCCCCTCTTCCCGTTCATCCTCAGGACAAATTGCAACCTATACGGGACAGCAGGTTAAAGGCGCTGATTCTCCAAGGAGGGAGATTGCTATTAAAGCGGCTTGAATTGCGAACCCGAGCACAAGGAGATGAGAAATGAGGTGCGTTTTAGAAACCTTTCCCTATCACACGGTGTACCAACTTCTGGGTTTCTCATGCATGTTTTCGATGTAGGAAGATGCCCTTGAACCTGGAGATTTGGTACCCATGGGATGGGTACCGTGCAGTATTACTTTAAAGGGTCTGCGTTTGCTCACCCAACCTCACCAAATCTCTCAGCCCCAAGAGTGTCCACCCTTAAGTCTCATCCAGTTGTGGGTCTAGATATGGTCAATCCAGGTTGCATCACAGCCCGTGAACGAATTTTGTAAGAATTTCTCTCTCTTTCACTGTCTTTGTTTCATGGGTTTTTAAAAGTAATTTATTTTTATAATGGGGTTTAGCTGCTTTTCACTGCTGTGTTTATGCCGCTTTACACCCAATTGACTCACTTACAGAGAGCTATCAATACATAGGTTTTAAGATTCTTACTAGTCTGATATATTCTTGTGCGGTGAATAGGGGGTGTTGAGTCCAGTTCACTGAGCAAGGAGTAGGTCTTGTTTATTACATATTGGGTTTATGGAACGGTATCTGAGCTAATTTGAAACCCTTGTTTTATGCATCACCCCACCTCACCTTACCCGTTCAGCAGCCATAGTGTGTTTTCTAAATATGTGACTGTGTTCTGCCTTGTAATTCAGTTCAAGTGTAGCCGTTTTTACATTCCCTCTATAAGTGATAGCTTGTGAAACGTGTCTTTATCTGTGTGACGTATCTCACTTAGAATCGTCGTACCTAAACCCACTCATCATGCTGCTACTAGCCTTATGACATTTATTTCATGGCTGAGTGATATTCCATTGTACATGAGGTCCACAACTTCTTTATCCATTTTTCTCTTTCCTGGGATATTTAAGGTGTAACGAAGTGGAGGTTCTTGTCAACAGAGCAGCCCTAAACTTTGGGGTGCCTGTGTCTTGCTGATTTTTAGTTTTCCCAATTTGTACACCCATGAGTGGAAGTGCCCTATGCTCTCTAAGCTGTGTGTTTTAGATGTTTCAGGACACACCGTACACTTCTCCAGAGTGGCTGTTGGCAATTTACATCCTGCCCATCAGCGTAGCAAGGCTCCCATTTCTCCATGGCCTGTCCTGCATTTCTGGTTTTGACACTTTTTTCAGCATGGCCCTTTTGACCGATGGGAAGCGAGACTTCTTTGTAGCGCTGATTTGCCTTTCCAGGTTGCTTGGTTGGCCAAAAAGGGCGTATGCGTTTTTTCCTGAATATATTCAGGAAAAAACGCATACGCCCTTTTTGGGCAAGGGCATCATGGTCGACGTTTTGCCGCTTTTCATGTGCTTTAAAGGCGATTCGAATCTACCTCCTGAAATCTGTTTCCTGTAATTCTGCCTTGCTTTCAAATACTCTTCGTTGCCTTCCCTGAATATATTTGTGGACGAGAGTTATTATTTATAACTCTGCAGGTTTGTGAATTGCAGTGCTCCTGAGCTCCAATTTTCAACTCGCTTTTTTGGGAGCTGGCCGCAAAAGCGCAGGATTGCTTCAGGCCCTATTCTGGTTCCGGGGGGCAGGTTGAGCCCGTGGATAATTCTTCTTCCTGATGGGAAAATAGAGTGACCTGTGCCTTTCCCAACACCTAGAGCTAGTCTCTCATAGGTTCCCCCTCTTCCCGTTCATCCTCAGGACAAATTGCAACCTGTACGGGATAGCAGGTTAAAGGCGCTGATTCTCCAAGGAGGGAGATTGCTAGTAAAGCGGCTTGAATTGCGAACCCGAGCACAAGGAGATGAGAAATGAGGTGCGTTTTAGAAACCTTTCCCTATCACACGGTGTACCAACTTCTGGGTTTCTCATGCATGTTTTCGATGTAGGAAGATGCCCTTGAACCTGGAGATTTGGGACCCATGGGATGGGTACCATGCAGTATTATTTTAAAGGGTCTGCGTTTGCTCACCCAACCTCACCAAACCTCTCAGCCCGAAGAGTGTCCACCCTTATGTCTCATCCAGCTGTGGGTCTAGATATGGTCAATCCAGGTTGCATCACAGCCCGTGATCGAATTTTGTAAGAATTTCTCTCTCTTTCACTGTCTTTGTTTCATGGGTTTTTAAAAGTAATTTATTTTTATAATGGGGTTTAGCTGCTTTTCACTGCTGTGTTTATGCCGCTTTAAACCCAATTGACTCACTTACAGAGAGCTATCAATACATAGGTTTTAAGATTCTTACTAGTCGGATATATTCTTGTGCGGTGAATAGGGGGTGTTGAGTCCAGTTCACTGAGCAAGGAGTAGGTCTTGTTTATTACATATTGGGTTTATGGAACGGTATCTGAGCTAATTTGAAACCCTTGTTTTATGCATCACCCCACCTCACCTTACCCGTTCAGCAGCCATAGTGTGTTTTCTAAATATGTGACTGTGTTCTGCCTTGTAATTCAGTTCAAGTGTAGCCGTTTTTACATTCCCTCTATAAGTGATAGCTTATGAAACGTGTCTTTTTCTGTGTGACGTATTTCACTTAGAATCGTCGTACCTAATCCCACTCATCATGCTGCTACTAGCCTTATGACATTTATTTCATGGCTGAGTGATATTCCATTTTACATGAGGTCCACAACTTCTTTATCCATTTTTCTCTTTCCTGGGATATTTAAGGTGTAACGAAGTGGAGGTTCTTGTCAACAGAGCAGCCCTAAACTTTGGGGTGCCTGTGTCTTGCTGATTTTTAGTTTTCCCAATTTGTACACCCATGAGTGGAAGTGCCCTATGCTCTCTAAGCTGTGTGTTTTAGATGTTTCAGGACACACCGTACACTTCTCCAGAGTGGCTGTTGGCAATTTACATCCCGCTCATCAGCGTAGCAAGGCTCCCATTTCTCCATGGCCTGTCCTGCATTTCTGGTTTTGACACTTTTTTCAGCATGCCCCTTTTGACTGATGGGAAGCAAGACTTCTTTGTAGCGCTGATTTGCCTTTCCAGGTTGCTTGGTTGGCCAAAAAGGGCGTATGCGTTTTTTCCTGAATATATTCAGGAAAAAACGCATACGCCCTTTTTGGCCAAGGGCATCATGGTCGACGTTTTGCCGCTTTTCATGTGCTTTAAAGGCGATTCTAATCTACCTCCTGAAATCTGTTTCCTGTAATTCTGCCTTGCTTTCAAATACTCTTTGTTGCCTTCCCTCAAAATATTTGTGGACGAGAGTTATTATTTATAACTCTGCAGGTTTGTGAATTGCAGTGCTCCTGAGCTCCAATTTTCAACTCGCTTTTTTGGGAGCTGGCCGCAAAAGCGCAGGATTGCTTCAGGCCCTATTCTGGTTCCGGGGGGCAGGCTGAGCCCGTGGTTAATTCTTCTTCCTGATGGGAAAATAGAATGACCTGTGCCTTTCCCAACACCTAGAGCTAGTCTCTCAGAGGTTCCCCCTCTTCCCGTTCATCCTCAGGACAAATTGCAACCTGTACGGGACAGCAGGTTAAAGGCGCTGATTCTCCAAGGAGGGAAATTGCTAGTAAAGCGACTTGAATTGCGAACCCGAGCACAAGGAGATGAGAAATGAGGTGCGTTTTAGAAACCTTTCCCTATCACACGGTGTACCAACTTCTGGGTTTCTCATGCATGTTTTCGATGTAGGAAGATGCCCTTGAACCTGGAGATTTGGGACCCATGGGATGGGTACCATGCAGTATTATTTTAAAGGGTCTGCGTTTGCTCACCCAACCTCACCAAACCTCTCAGCCCCAAGAGTGTCCACCCTTATGTCTCATCCAGCTGTGGGTCTAGATATGGTCAATCCAGGTTGCATCACAGCCCGTGATCGAATTTTGTAAGAATTTCTCTCTCTTTCACTGTCTTTGTTTCATGGGTTTTTAAAAGTAATTTATTTTTATAATGGGGTTTAGCTGCTTTTCACTGCTGTGTTTATGCCGCTTTACACCCAATTGACTCACTTACAGAGAGCTATCAATACATAGGTTTTAAGATTCTTACTAGTCGGATATATTCTTGTGCGGTGAATAGGGGGTGTTGAGTCCAGTTCACTGAGCAAGGAGTAGGTCTTGTTTATTACATATTGGGTTTATGGAACGGTATCTGAGCTAATTTGAAACCTTGTTTTATGCATCACCCCACCTCACCTTACCCGTTCAGCAGCCATAGTGTGTTTTCTAAATATGTGACTGTGTTCTGCCTTGTAATTCAGTTCAAGTGTAGCCGTTTTTACATTCCCTCTATAAGTGATAGCTTGTGAAACGTGTCTTTATCTGTGTGACGTATCTCACTTAGAATCGTCGTACCTAAACCCACTCATCATGCTGCTACTAGCCTTATGACATTTATTTCATGGCTGAGTGATATTCCATTGTACATGAGGTCCACAACTTCTTTATCCATTTTTCTCTTTCCTGGGATATTTAAGGTGTAACGAAGTGGAGGTTCTTGTCAACAGAGCAGCCCTAAACTTTGGGGTGCCTGTGTCTTGCTGATTTTTAGTTTTCCCAATTTGTACACCCATGAGTGGAAGTGCCCTATGCTCTCTAAGCTGTGTGTTTTAGATGTTTCAGGACACACCGTACACTTCTCCAGAGTGGCTGTTGGCAATTTACATCCTGCCCATCAGCGTAGCAAGGCTCCCATTTCTCCATGGCCTGTCCTGCATTTCTGGTTTTGACACTTTTTTCAGCATGGCCCTTTTGACCGATGGGAAGCGAGACTTCTTTGTAGCGCTGATTTGCCTTTCCAGGTTGCTTGGTTGGCCAAAAAGGGCGTATGCGTTTTTTCCTGAATATATTCAGGAAAAAACGCATACGCCCTTTTTGGGCAAGGGCATCATGGTCGACGTTTTGCCGCTTTTCATGTGCTTTAAAGGCGATTCGAATCTACCTCCTGAAATCTGTTTCCTGTAATTCTGCCTTGCTTTCAAATACTCTTCGTTGCCTTCCCTGAATATATTTGTGGACGAGAGTTATTATTTATAACTCTGCAGGTTTGTGAATTGCAGTGCTCCTGAGCTCCAATTTTCAACTCGCTTTTTTGGGAGCTGGCCGCAAAAGCGCAGGATTGCTTCAGGCCCTATTCTGGTTCCGGGGGGCAGGTTGAGCCCGTGGATAATTCTTCTTCCTGATGGGAAAATAGAGTGACCTGTGCCTTTCCCAACACCTAGAGCTAGTCTCTCATAGGTTCCCCCTCTTCCCGTTCATCCTCAGGACAAATTGCAACCTGTACGGGACAGCAGGTTAAAGGCGCTGATTCTCCAAGGAGGGAGATTGCTAGTAAAGCGGCTTGAATTGCGAACCCGAGCACAAGGAGATGAGAAATGAGGTGCGTTTTAGAAACCTTTCCCTATCACACGGTGTACCAACTTCTGGGTTTCTCATGCATGTTTTCGATGTAGGAAGATGCCCTTGAACCTGGAGATTTGGGACCCATGGGATGGGTACCATGCAGTATTATTTTAAAGGGTCTGCGTTTGCTCACCCAACCTCACCAAACCTCTCAGCCCGAAGAGTGTCCACCCTTATGTCTCATCCAGCTGTGGGTCTAGATATGGTCAATCCAGGTTGCATCACAGCCCGTGATCGAATTTTGTAAGAATTTCTCTCTCTTTCACTGTCTTTGTTTCATGGGTTTTTAAAAGTAATTTATTTTTATAATGGGGTTTAGCTGCTTTTCACTGCTGTGTTTATGCCGCTTTAAACCCAATTGACTCACTTACAGAGAGCTATCAATACATAGGTTTTAAGATTCTTACTAGTCGGATATATTCTTGTGCGGTGAATAGGGGGTGTTGAGTCCAGTTCACTGAGCAAGGAGTAGGTCTTGTTTATTACATATTGGGTTTATGGAACGGTATCTGAGCTAATTTGAAACCCTTGTTTTATGCATCACCCCACCTCACCTTACCCGTTCAGCAGCCATAGTGTGTTTTCTAAATATGTGACTGTGTTCTGCCTTGTAATTCAGTTCAAGTGTAGCCGTTTTTACATTCCCTCTATAAGTGATAGCTTATGAAACGTGTCTTTTTCTGTGTGACGTATTTCACTTAGAATCGTCGTAACTAAACCCACTCAACATGCTGCTACTAGCCTTATGACATTTATTTCATGGCTGAGTGATATTCCATTTTACATGAGGTCCACAACTTCTTTATCCATTTTTCAATTTCCTGGGATATTTAAGGTGTAACGAAGTGGAGGTTCTTGTCAACAGAGCAGCCCTAAACTTTGGGGTGCCTGTGTCTTGCTGATTTTTAGTTTTCCCAATTTGTACACCCATGAGTGGAAGTGCCCTATGCTCTCTAAGCTGTGTGTTTTAGATGTTTCAGGACACACCGTACACTTCTCCAGAGTGGCTGTTGGCAATTTACATCCCGCTCATCAGCGTAGCAAGGCTCCCATTTCTCCATGGCCTGTCCTGCATTTCTGGTTTTGACACTTTTTTCAGCATGGCCCTTTTGACTGATGGGAAGCGAGACTTCTTTGTAGCGCTGATTTGCCTTTCCAGGTTGCTTGGTTGGCCAAAAAGTTCGTATGCGTTTTTTCCTGAATATATTCAGGAAAAAACGCATACGCCCTTTTTGGCCAAGGGCATCATGGTCGACGTTTTGCCGCTTTTCATGTGCTTTAAAGGCGATTCGAATCTACCTCCTGAAATCTGTTTCCTGTAATTCTGCCTTGCTTTCAAATACTCTTTGTTGCCTTCCCTCAAAATATTTGTGGACGAGAGTTATTATTTATAACTCTGCAGGTTTGTGAATTGCAGTGCTCCTGAGCTCCAATTTTCAACTCGCTTTTTTGGGAGCTGGCCGCAAAAGCGCAGGATTGCTTCAGGCCCTATTCTGGTTCCGGGGGGCAGGCTGAGCCCGTGGTTAATTCTTCTTCCTGATGGGAAAATAGAATGACCTGTGCCTTTCCCAACACCTAGAGCTAGTCTCTCAGAGGTTCCCCCTCTTCCCGTTCATCCTCAGGACAAATTGCAACCTGTACGGGACAGCAGGTTAAAGGCGCTGATTCTCCAAGGAGGGAAATTGCTAGTAAAGCGACTTGAATTGCGAACCCGAGCACAAGGAGATGAGAAATGAGGTGCGTTTTAGAAACCTTTCCCTATCACACGGTGTACCAACTTCTGGGTTTCTCATGCATGTTTTCGATGTAGGAAGATGCCCTTGAACCTGGAGATTTGGGACCCATGGGATGGGTACCATGCAGTATTATTTTAAAGGGTCTGCGTTTGCTCACCCAACCTCACCAAACCTCTCAGCCCCAAGAGTGTCCACCCTTATGTCTCATCCAGCTGTGGGTCTAGATATGGTCAATCCAGGTTGCATCACAGCCCGTGATCGAATTTTGTAAGAATTTCTCTCTCTTTCACTGTCTTTGTTTCATGGGTTTTTAAAAGTAATTTATTTTTATAATGGGGTTTAGCTGCTTTTCACTGCTGTGTTTATGCCGCTTTACACCCAATTGACTCACTTACAGAGAGCTATCAATACATAGGTTTTAAGATTCTTACTAGTCGGATATATTCTTGTGCGGTGAATAGGGGGTGTTGAGTCCAGTTCACTGAGCAAGGAGTAGGTCTTGTTTATTACATATTGGGTTTATGGAACGGTATCTGAGCTAATTTGAAACCCTTGTTTTATGCATCACCCCACCTCACCTTACCCGTTCAGCAGCCATAGTGTGTTTTCTAAATATGTGACTGTGTTCTGCCTTGTAATTCAGTTCAAGTGTAGCCGTTTTTACATTCCCTCTATAAGTGATAGCTTGTGAAACGTGTCTTTATCTGTGTGACGTATCTCACTTAGAATCGTCGTACCTAAACCCACTCATCATGCTGCTACTAGCCTTATGACATTTATTTCATGGCTGAGTGATATTCCATTGTACATGAGGTCCACAACTTCTTTATCCATTTTTCTCTTTCCTGGGATATTTAAGGTGTAACGAAGTGGAGGTTCTTGTCAACAGAGCAGCCCTAAACTTTGGGGTGCCTGTGTCTTGCTGATTTTTAGTTTTCCCAATTTGTACACCCATGAGTGGAAGTGCCCTATGCTCTCTAAGCTGTGTGTTTTAGATGTTTCAGGACACACCGTACACTTCTCCAGAGTGGCTGTTGGCAATTTACATCCTGCCCATCAGCGTAGCAAGGCTCCCATTTCTCCATGGCCTGTCCTGCATTTCTGGTTTTGACACTTTTTTCAGCATGGCCCTTTTGACCGATGGGAAGCGAGACTTCTTTGTAGCGCTGATTTGCCTTTCCAGGTTGCTTGGTTGGCCAAAAAGGGCGTATGCGTTTTTTCCTGAATATATTCAGGAAAAAACGCATACGCCCTTTTTGGGCAAGGGCATCATGGTCGACGTTTTGCCGCTTTTCATGTGCTTTAAAGGCGATTCGAATCTACCTCCTGAAATCTGTTTCCTGTAATTCTGCCTTGCTTTCAAATACTCTTCGTTGCCTTCCCTGAATATATTTGTGGACGAGAGTTATTATTTATAACTCTGCAGGTTTGTGAATTGCAGTGCTCCTGAGCTCCAATTTTCAACTCGCTTTTTTGGGAGCTGGCCGCAAAAGCGCAGGATTGCTTCAGGCCCTATTCTGGTTCCGGGGGGCAGGTTGAGCCCGTGGATAATTCTTCTTCCTGATGGGAAAATAGAGTGACCTGTGCCTTTCCCAACACCTAGAGCTAGTCTCTCATAGGTTCCCCCTCTTCCCGTTCATCCTCAGGACAAATTGCAACCTGTACGGGACAGCAGGTTAAAGGCGCTGATTCTCCAAGGAGGGAAATTGCTAGTAAAGCGACTTGAATTGCGAACCCGAGCACAAGGAGATGAGAAATGAGGTGCGTTTTAGAAACCTTTCCCTATCACACGGTGTACCAACTTCTGGGTTTCTCATGCATGTTTTCGATGTAGGAAGATGCCCTTGAACCTGGAGATTTGGGACCCATGGGATGGGTACCATGCAGTATTATTTTAAAGGGTCTGCGTTTGCTCACCCAACCTCACCAAACCTCTCAGCCCCAAGAGTGTCCACCCTTATGTCTCATCCAGCTGTGGGTCTAGATATGGTCAATCCAGGTTGCATCACAGCCCGTGATCGAATTTTGTAAGAATTTCTCTCTCTTTCACTGTCTTTGTTTCATGGGTTTTTAAAAGTAATTTATTTTTATAATGGGGTTTAGCTGCTTTTCACTGCTGTGTTTATGCCGCTTTAAACCCAATTGACTCACTTACAGAGAGCTATCAATACATAGGTTTTAAGATTCTTACTAGTCGGATATATTCTTGTGCGGTGAATAGGGGGTGTTGAGTCCAGTTCACTGAGCAAGGAGTAGGTCTTGTTTATTACATATTGGGTTTATGGAACGGTATCTGAGCTAATTTGAAACCCTTGTTTTATGCATCACCCCACCTCACCTTACCCGTTCAGCAGCCATAGTGTGTTTTCTAAATATGTGACTGTGTTCTGCCTTGTAATTCAGTTCAAGTGTAGCCGTTTTTACATTCCCTCTATAAGTGATAGCTTATGAAACGTGTCTTTTTCTGTGTGACGTATTTCACTTAGAATCGTCGTACCTAATCCCACTCATCATGCTGCTACTAGCCTTATGACATTTATTTCATGGCTGAGTGATATTCCATTTTACATGAGGTCCACAACTTCTTTATCCATTTTTCTCTTTCCTGGGATATTTAAGGTGTAACGAAGTGGAGGTTCTTGTCAACAGAGCAGCCCTAAACTTTGGGGTGCCTGTGTCTTGCTGATTTTTAGTTTTCCCAATTTGTACACCCATGAGTGGAAGTGCCCTATGCTCTCTAAGCTGTGTGTTGTAGATGTTTCAGGACACACCGTACACTTCTCCAGAGTGGCTGTTGGCAATTTACATCCCGCTCATCAGCGTAGCAAGGCTCCCATTTCTCCATGGCCTGTCCTGCATTTCTGGTTTTGACACTTTTTTCAGCATGGCCCTTTTGACTGATGGGAAGCGAGACTTCTTTGTAGCGCTGATTTGCCTTTCCAGGTTGCTTGGTTGGCCAAAAAGTTCGTATGCGTTTTTTCCTGAATATATTCAGGAAAAAACGCATACGCCCTTTTTGGCCAAGGGCATCATGGTCGACGTTTTGCCGCTTTTCATGTGCTTTAAAGGCGATTCGAATCTACCTCCTGAAATCTGTTTCCTGTAATTCTGCCTTGCTTTCAAATACTCTTTGTTGCCTTCCCTCAAAATATTTGTGGACGAGAGTTATTATTTATAACTCTGCAGGTTTGTGAATTGCAGTGCTCCTGAGCTCCAATTTTCAACTCGCTTTTTTGGGAGCTGGCCGCAAAAGCGCAGGATTGCTTCAGGCCCTATTCTGGTTCCGGGGGGCAGGCTGAGCCCGTGGTTAATTCTTCTTCCTGATGGGAAAATAGAATGACCTGTGCCTTTCCCAACACCTAGAGCTAGTCTCTCAGAGGTTCCCCCTCTTCCCGTTCATCCTCAGGACAAATTGCAACCTGTACGGGACAGCAGGTTAAAGGCGCTGATTCTCCAAGGAGGGAAATTGCTAGTAAAGCGACTTGAATTGCGAACCCGAGCACAAGGAGATGAGAAATGAGGTGCGTTTTAGAAACCTTTCCCTATCACACGGTGTACCAACTTCTGGGTTTCTCATGCATGTTTTCGATGTAGGAAGATGCCCTTGAACCTGGAGATTTGGGACCCATGGGATGGGTACCATGCAGTATTATTTTAAAGGGTCTGCGTTTGCTCACCCAACCTCACCAAACCTCTCAGCCCCAAGAGTGTCCACCCTTATGTCTCATCCAGCTGTGGGTCTAGATATGGTCAATCCAGGTTGCATCACAGCCCGTGATCGAATTTTGTAAGAATTTCTCTCTCTTTCACTGTCTTTGTTTCATGGGTTTTTAAAAGTAATTTATTTTTATAATGGGGTTTAGCTGCTTTTCACTGCTGTGTTTATGCCGCTTTACACCCAATTGACTCACTTACAGAGAGCTATCAATACATAGGTTTTAAGATTCTTACTAGTCGGATATATTCTTGTGCGGTGAATAGGGGGTGTTGAGTCCAGTTCACTGAGCAAGGAGTAGGTCTTGTTTATTACATATTGGGTTTATGGAACGGTATCTGAGCTAATTTGAAACCCTTGTTTTATGCATCACCCCACCTCACCTTACCCGTTCAGCAGCCATAGTGTGTTTTCTAAATATGTGACTGTGTTCTGCCTTGTAATTCAGTTCAAGTGTAGCCGTTTTTACATTCCCTCTATAAGTGATAGCTTGTGAAACGTGTCTTTATCTGTGTGACGTATCTCACTTAGAATCGTCGTACCTAAACCCACTCATCATGCTGCTACTAGCCTTATGACATTTATTTCATGGCTGAGTGATATTCCATTGTACATGAGGTCCACAACTTCTTTATCCATTTTTCTCTTTCCTGGGATATTTAAGGTGTAACGAAGTGGAGGTTCTTGTCAACAGAGCAGCCCTAAACTTTGGGGTGCCTGTGTCTTGCTGATTTTTAGTTTTCCCAATTTGTACACCCATGAGTGGAAGTGCCCTATGCTCTCTAAGCTGTGTGTTTTAGATGTTTCAGGACACACCGTACACTTCTCCAGAGTGGCTGTTGGCAATTTACATCCCGCTCATCAGCGTAGCAAGGCTCCCATTTCTCCATGGCCTGTCCTGCATTTCTGGTTTTGACACTTTTTTCAGCATGGCCCTTTTGACCGATGGGAAGCGAGACTTCTTTGTAGCGCTGATTTGCCTTTCCAGGTTGCTTGGTTGGCCAAAAAGGGCGTATGCGTTTTTTCCTGAATATATTCAGGAAAAAACGCATACGCCCTTTTTGGGCAAGGGCATCATGGTCGACGTTTTGCCGCTTTTCATGTGCTTTAAAGGCGATTCGAATCTACCTCCTGAAATCTGTTTCCTGTAATTCTGCCTTGCTTTCAAATACTCTTCGTTGCCTTCCCTGAATATATTTGTGGACGAGAGTTATTATTTATAACTCTGCAGGTTTGTGAATTGCAGTGCTCCTGAGCTCCAATTTTCAACTCGCTTTTTTGGGAGCTGGCCGCAAAAGCGCAGGATTGCTTCAGGCCCTATTCTGGTTCCGGGGGGCAGGTTGAGCCCGTGGATAATTCTTCTTCCTGATGGGAAAATAGAGTGACCTGTGCCTTTCCCAACACCTAGAGCTAGTCTCTCATAGGTTCCCCCTCTTCCCGTTCATCCTCAGGACAAATTGCAACCTGTACGGGACAGCAGGTTAAAGGCGCTGATTCTCCAAGGAGGGAGATTGCTAGTAAAGCGGCTTGAATTGCGAACCCGAGCACAAGGAGATGAGAAATGAGGTGCGTTTTAGAAACCTTTCCCTATCACACGGTGTACCAACTTCTGGGTTTCTCATGCATGTTTTCGATGTAGGAAGATGCCCTTGAACCTGGAGATTTGGGACCCATGGGATGGGTACCATGCAGTATTATTTTAAAGGGTCTGCGTTTGCTCACCCAACCTCACCAAACCTCTCAGCCCGAAGAGTGTCCACCCTTATGTCTCATCCAGCTGTGGGTCTAGATATGGTCAATCCAGGTTGCATCACAGCCCGTGATCGAATTTTGTAAGAATTTCTCTCTCTTTCACTGTCTTTGTTTCATGGGTTTTTAAAAGTAATTTATTTTTATAATGGGGTTTAGCTGCTTTTCACTGCTGTGTTTATGCCGCTTTAAACCCAATTGACTCACTTACAGAGAGCTATCAATACATAGGTTTTAAGATTCTTACTAGTCGGATATATTCTTGTGCGGTGAATAGGGGGTGTTGAGTCCAGTTCACTGAGCAAGGAGTAGGTCTTGTTTATTACATATTGGGTTTATGGAACGGTATCTGAGCTAATTTGAAACCCTTGTTTTATGCATCACCCCACCTCACCTTACCCGTTCAGCAGCCATAGTGTGTTTTCTAAATATGTGACTGTGTTCTGCCTTGTAATTCAGTTCAAGTGTAGCCGTTTTTACATTCCCTCTATAAGTGATAGCTTATGAAACGTGTCTTTTTCTGTGTGACGTATTTCACTTAGAATCGTTGTAACTAAACCCACTCAACATGCTGCTACTAGCCTTATGACATTTATTTCATGGCTGAGTGATATTCCATTTTACATGAGGTCCACAACTTCTTTATCCATTTTTCAATTTCCTGGGATATTTAAGGTGTAACGAAGTGGAGGTTCTTGTCAACAGAGCAGCCCTAAACTTTGGGGTGCCTGTGTCTTGCTGATTTTTAGTTTTCCCAATTTGTACACCCATGAGTGGAAGTGCCCTATGCTCTCTAAGCTGTGTGTTTTAGATGTTTCAGGACACACCGTACACTTCTCCAGAGTGGCTGTTGGCAATTTACATCCCGCTCATCAGCGTAGCAAGGCTCCCATTTCTCCATGGCCTGTCCTGCATTTCTGGTTTTGACACTTTTTTCAGCATGGCCCTTTTGACTGATGGGAAGCGAGACTTCTTTGTAGCGCTGATTTGCCTTTCCAGGTTGCTTGGTTGGCCAAAAAGTTCGTATGCGTTTTTTCCTGAATATATTCAGGAAAAAACGCATACGCCCTTTTTGGCCAAGGGCATCATGGTCGACGTTTTGCCGCTTTTCATGTGCTTTAAAGGCGATTCGAATCTACCTCCTGAAATCTGTTTCCTGTAATTCTGCCTTGCTTTCAAATACTCTTTGTTGCCTTCCCTCAAAATATTTGTGGACGAGAGTTATTATTTATAACTCTGCAGGTTTGTGAATTGCAGTGCTCCTGAGCTCCAATTTTCAACTCGCTTTTTTGGGAGCTGGCCGCAAAAGCGCAGGATTGCTTCAGGCCCTATTCTGGTTCCGGGGGGCAGGCTGAGCCCGTGGTTAATTCTTCTTCCTGATGGGAAAATAGAATGACCTGTGCCTTTCCCAACACCTAGAGCTAGTCTCTCAGAGGTTCCCCCTCTTCCCGTTCATCCTCAGGACAAATTGCAACCTGTACGGGACAGCAGGTTAAAGGCGCTGATTCTCCAAGGAGGGAAATTGCTAGTAAAGCGACTTGAATTGCGAACCCGAGCACAAGGAGATGAGAAATGAGGTGCGTTTTAGAAACCTTTCCCTATCACACGGTGTACCAACTTCTGGGTTTCTCATGCATGTTTTCGATGTAGGAAGATGCCCTTGAACCTGGAGATTTGGGACCCATGGGATGGGTACCATGCAGTATTATTTTAAAGGGTCTGCGTTTGCTCACCCAACCTCACCAAACCTCTCAGCCCCAAGAGTGTCCACCCTTATGTCTCATCCAGCTGTGGGTCTAGATATGGTCAATCCAGGTTGCATCACAGCCCGTGATCGAATTTTGTAAGAATTTCTCTCTCTTTCACTGTCTTTGTTTCATGGGTT
Source organism: Eschrichtius robustus (assembly GCF_028021215.1). Lineage (NCBI taxonomy): Eukaryota > Metazoa > Chordata > Mammalia > Artiodactyla > Eschrichtiidae > Eschrichtius > Eschrichtius robustus. The sequence goes on along the minus strand of NC_090827.1, from coordinate 21,604,670 downwards.
TTTAAAAGTAATTTATTTTTATAATGGGGTTTAGCTGCTTTTCACTGCTGTGTTTATGCCGCTTTACACCCAATTGACTCACTTACAGAGAGCTATCAATACATAGGTTTTAAGATTCTTACTAGTCTGATATATTCTTGTGCGGTGAATAGGGGGTGTTGAGTCCAGTTCACTGAGCAAGGAGTAGGTCTTGTTTATTACATATTGGGTTTATGGAACGGTATCTGAGCTAATTTGAAACCCTTGTTTTATGCATCACCCCACCTCACCTTACCCGTTCAGCAGCCATAGTGTGTTTTCTAAATATGTGACTGTGTTCTGCCTTGTAATTCAGTTCAAGTGTAGCCGTTTTTACATTCCCTCTATAAGTGATAGCTTGTGAAACGTGTCTTTATCTGTGTGACGTATCTCACTTAGAATCGTCGTACCTAAACCCACTCATCATGCTGCTACTAGCCTTATGACATTTATTTCATGGCTGAGTGATATTCCATTGTACATGAGGTCCACAACTTCTTTATCCATTTTTCTCTTTCCTGGGATATTTAAGGTGTAACGAAGTGGAGGTTCTTGTCAACAGAGCAGCCCTAAACTTTGGGGTGCCTGTGTCTTGCTGATTTTTAGTTTTCCCAATTTGTACACCCATGAGTGGAAGTGCCCTATGCTCTCTAAGCTGTGTGTTTTAGATGTTTCAGGACACACCGTACACTTCTCCAGAGTGGCTGTTGGCAATTTACATCCTGCCCATCAGCGTAGCAAGGCTCCCATTTCTCCATGGCCTGTCCTGCATTTCTGGTTTTGACACTTTTTTCAGCATGGCCCTTTTGACCGATGGGAAGCGAGACTTCTTTGTAGCGCTGATTTGCCTTTCCAGGTTGCTTGGTTGGCCAAAAAGGGCGTATGCGTTTTTTCCTGAATATATTCAGGAAAAAACGCATACGCCCTTTTTGGGCAAGGGCATCATGGTCGACGTTTTGCCGCTTTTCATGTGCTTTAAAGGCGATTCGAATCTACCTCCTGAAATCTGTTTCCTGTAATTCTGCCTTGCTTTCAAATACTCTTCGTTGCCTTCCCTGAATATATTTGTGGACGAGAGTTATTATTTATAACTCTGCAGGTTTGTGAATTGCAGTGCTCCTGAGCTCCAATTTTCAACTCGCTTTTTTGGGAGCTGGCCGCAAAAGCGCAGGATTGCTTCAGGCCCTATTCTGGTTCCGGGGGGCAGGTTGAGCCCGTGGATAATTCTTCTTCCTGATGGGAAAATAGAGTGACCTGTGCCTTTCCCAACACCTAGAGCTAGTCTCTCATAGGTTCCCCCTCTTCCCGTTCATCCTCAGGACAAATTGCAACCTGTACGGGACAGCAGGTTAAAGGCGCTGATTCTCCAAGGAGGGAGATTGCTAGTAAAGCGGCTTGAATTGCGAACCCGAGCACAAGGAGATGAGAAATGAGGTGCGTTTTAGAAACCTTTCCCTATCACACGGTGTACCAACTTCTGGGTTTCTCATGCATGTTTTCGATGTAGGAAGATGCCCTTGAACCTGGAGATTTGGGACCCATGGGATGGGTACCATGCAGTATTATTTTAAAGGGTCTGCGTTTGCTCACCCAACCTCACCAAACCTCTCAGCCCGAAGAGTGTCCACCCTTATGTCTCATCCAGCTGTGGGTCTAGATATGGTCAATCCAGGTTGCATCACAGCCCGTGATCGAATTTTGTAAGAATTTCTTTCTCTTTCACTGTCTTTGTTTCATGGGTTTTTAAAAGTAATTTATTTTTATAATGGGGTTTAGCTGCTTTTCACTGCTGTGTTTATGCCGCTTTAAACCCAATTGACTCACTTACAGAGAGCTATCAATACATAGGTTTTAAGATTCTTACTAGTCGGATATATTCTTGTGCGGTGAATAGGGGGTGTTGAGTCCAGTTCACTGAGCAAGGAGTAGGTCTTGTTTATTACATATTGGGTTTATGGAACGGTATCTGAGCTAATTTGAAACCCTTGTTTTATGCATCACCCCACCTCACCTTACCCGTTCAGCAGCCATAGTGTGTTTTCTAAATATGTGACTGTGTTCTGCCTTGTAATTCAGTTCAAGTGTAGCCGTTTTTACATTCCCTCTATAAGTGATAGCTTATGAAACGTGTCTTTTTCTGTGTGACGTATTTCACTTAGAATCGTCGTACCTAATCCCACTCATCATGCTGCTACTAGCCTTATGACATTTATTTCATGGCTGAGTGATATTCCATTTTACATGAGGTCCACAACTTCTTTATCCATTTTTCTCTTTCCTGGGATATTTAAGGTGTAACGAAGTGGAGGTTCTTGTCAACAGAGCAGCCCTAAACTTTGGGGTGCCTGTGTCTTGCTGATTTTTAGTTTTCCCAATTTGTACACCCATGAGTGGAAGTGCCCTATGCTCTCTAAGCTGTGTGTTTTAGATGTTTCAGGACACACCATACACTTCTCCAGAGTGGCTGTTGGCAATTTACATCCCGCTCATCAGCGTAGCAAGGCTCCCATTTCTCCATGGCCTGTCCTGCATTTCTGGTTTTGACACTTTTTTCAGCATGCCCCTTTTGACTGATGGGAAGCAAGACTTCTTTGTAGCGCTGATTTGCCTTTCCAGGTTGCTTGGTTGGCCAAAAAGGGCGTATGCGTTTTTTCCTGAATATATTCAGGAAAAAACGCATACGCCCTTTTTGGCCAAGGGCATCATGGTCGACGTTTTGCCGCTTTTCATGTGCTTTAAAGGCGATTCTAATCTACCTCCTGAAATCTGTTTCCTGTAATTCTGCCTTGCTTTCAAATACTCTTTGTTGCCTTCCCTCAAAATATTTGTGGACGAGAGTTATTATTTATAACTCTGCAGGTTTGTGAATTGCAGTGCTCCTGAGCTCCAATTTTCAACTCGCTTTTTTGGGAGCTGGCCGCAAAAGCGCAGGATTGCTTCAGGCCCTATTCTGGTTCCGGGGGGCAGGCTGAGCCCGTGGTTAATTCTTCTTCCTGATGGGAAAATAGAATGACCTGTGCCTTTCCCAACACCTAGAGCTAGTCTCTCAGAGGTTCCCCCTCTTCCCGTTCATCCTCAGGACAAATTGCAACCTGTACGGGACAGCAGGTTAAAGGCGCTGATTCTCCAAGGAGGGAAATTGCTAGTAAAGCGACTTGAATTGCGAACCCGAGCACAAGGAGATGAGAAATGAGGTGCGTTTTAGAAACCTTTCCCTATCACACGGTGTACCAACTTCTGGGTTTCTCATGCATGTTTTCGATGTAGGAAGATGCCCTTGAACCTGGAGATTTGGGACCCATGGGATGGGTACCATGCAGTATTATTTTAAAGGGTCTGCGTTTGCTCACCCAACCTCACCAAACCTCTCAGCCCCAAGAGTGTCCACCCTTATGTCTCATCCAGCTGTGGGTCTAGATATGGTCAATCCAGGTTGCATCACAGCCCGTGATCGAATTTTGTAAGAATTTCTCTCTCTTTCACTGTCTTTGTTTCATGGGTTTTTAAAAGTAATTTATTTTTATAATGGGGTTTAGCTGCTTTTCACTGCTGTGTTTATGCCGCTTTACACCCAATTGACTCACTTACAGAGAGCTATCAATACATAGGTTTTAAGATTCTTACTAGTCGGATATATTCTTGTGCGGTGAATAGGGGGTGTTGAGTCCAGTTCACTGAGCAAGGAGTAGGTCTTGTTTATTACATATTGGGTTTATGGAACGGTATCTGAGCTAATTTGAAACCCTTGTTTTATGCATCACCCCACCTCACCTTACCCGTTCAGCAGCCATAGTGTGTTTTCTAAATATGTGACTGTGTTCTGCCTTCTAATTCAGTTCAAGTGTAGCCGTTTTTACATTCCCTCTATAAGTGATAGCTTATGAAACGTGTCTTTTTCTGTGTGACGTATCTCACTTAGAATCGTCGTACCTAATCCCACTCATCATGCTGCTACTAGCCTTATGACATTTATTTCATGGCTGAGTGATATTCCATTTTACATGAGGTCCACAACTTCTTTATCCATTTTTCTCTTTCCTGGGATATTTAAGGTGTAACGAAGTGGAGGTTCTTGTCAACAGAGCAGCCCTAAACTTTGGGGTGCCTGTGTCTTGCTGATTTTTAGTTTTCCCAATTTGTACACCCATGAGTGGAAGTGCCCTATGCTCTCTAAGCTGTGTGTTTTAGATGTTTCAGGACACACCGTACACTTCTCCAGAGAGGCTGTTGGCAATTTACATCCCGCCCATCAGCGTAGCAAGGCTCCCATTGCTCCATGGCCTGTCCTGCATTTCTGGTTTTGACACTTTTTTCAGCATGGCCCTTTTGACCGATGGGAAGCGAGACTTCTTTGTAGCGCTGATTTGCCTTTCCAGGTTGTTTGGTTGGCCAAAAAGGGCGTATGCGTTTTTTCCTGAATATATTCAGGAAAAAACGCATACGCCCTTTTTGGCCAAGGGCATCATGGTCGACGTTTTGCCGCTTTTCATGTGCTTTAAAGGCGATTCGAATCTACCTCCTGAAATCTGTTTCCTGTAATTCTGCCTTGCTTTCAAATACTCTTCGTTGCCTTCCCTCAATATATTTGTGGGCAAGAGTTATTGTTTATAACTCTGCAGGTTTTTGAATTGCAGCGCTCCTGAGCTCCAATTTTCAACTCGCTTTTTTGGGAGCTGGCCGCAAAAGTGCAGGATTGCTTCAGGCCCTATTCTGGTTCCGGGGGGCAGGCTGAGCCCGTGGTTAATTCTTCTTCCTGATGGGAAAATAGAATGACCTGTGCCTTTCCCAACACCTAGAGCTAGTCTCTCATAGGTTCCCCCTCTTCCCGTTCATCCTCAGGACAAATTGCAACCTGTACGGGACAGCAGGTTAAAGGCGATGATTCTCCAAGGAGGGAGAATGCTAGTAAAGCGGCTTGAATTGCGAACCCGAGCACAAGGAGATGAGAAATGAGGTGCGTTTTAGAAACCTTTCCCTATCACACGGTGTACCAACTTCTGGGTTTCTCATGCATGTTTTCGATGTAGGAAGATGCCCTTGAACCTGGAGATTTGGGACCCATGGGATGGGTACCATGCAGTATTATTTTAAAGGGTCTGCGTTTGCTCACCCAACCTCACCAAACCTCTCAGCCCCAAGAGTGTCCACCCTTATGTCTCATCCAGCTGTGGGTCTAGATATGGTCAATCCAGGTTGCATCACAGCCCGTGATCGAATTTTGTAAGAATTTCTCTCTCTTTCACTGTCTTTGTTTCATGGGTTTTTAAAAGTAATTTATATTTATAATGGGGTTTAGCTGCTTTTCACTGCTGTGTTTATGCCGCTTTACACCCAATTGACTCACTTACAGAGAGCTATCAATACATAGGTTTTAAGATTCTTACTAGTCGGATATATTCTTGTGCGGTGAATAGGGGGTGTTTAGTCCAGTTCACTGAGCAAGGAGTAGGTCTTGTTTATTACATATTGGGTTTATGGAACGGTATCTGAGCTAATTTGAAACCCTTGTTTTATGCATCACCCCACCTCACCTTACCCGTTCAGCAGCCATAGTGTGTTTTCTAAATATGTGACTGTGTTCTGCCTTGTAATTCAGTTCAAGTGTAGCCGTTTTTACATTCCCTCTATAAGTGATAGCTTGTGAAACGTGTCTTTATCTGTGTGACGTATCTCACTTAGAATCGTCGTACCTAAACCCACTCATCATGCTGCTACTAGCCTTATGACATTTATTTCATGGCTGAGTGATATTCCATTGTACATGAGGTCCACAACTTCTTTATCCATTTTTCTCTTTCCTGGGATATTTAAGGTGTAACGAAGTGGAGGTTCTTGTCAACAGAGCAGCCCTAAACTTTGGGGTGCCTGTGTCTTGCTGATTTTTAGTTTTCCCAATTTGTACACCCATGAGTGGAAGTGCCCTATGCTCTCTAAGCTGTGTGTTTTAGATGTTTCAGGACACACCGTACACTTCTCCAGAGTGGCTGTTGGCAATTTACATCCCGCCCATCAGCGTAGCAAGGCTCCCATTTCTCCATGGCCTGTCCTGCATTTCTGGTTTTGACACTTTTTTCAGCATGGCCCTTTTGACCGATGGGAAGTGAGACTTCTTTGTAGCGCTGATTTGCCTTTCCAGGTTGCTTGGTTGGCCAAAAAGGGCGTATGCGTTTTTTCCTGAATATATTCAGGAAAAAACGCATACGCCCTTTTTGGCCAAGGGCATCATGGTCGACGTTTTCCCGCTTTTCATGTGCTTTAAAGGCGATTCGAATCTACCTCCTGAAATCTGTTTCCTGTAATTCTGCCTTGCTTTCAAATACTCTTCGTTGCCTTCCCTGAATATATTTGTGGACGAGAGGTATTATTTATAACTCTGCAGGTTTGTGAATTGCAGTGCTCCTGAGCTCCAATTTTCAACTCGCTTTTTTGGGAGCTGGCCGCAAAAGCGCAGGATTGCTTCAGGCCCTATTCTGGTTCCGGGGGGCAGGTTGAGCCCGTGGATAATTCTTCTTCCTGATGGGAAAATAGAGTGACCTGTGCCTTTCCCAACACCTAGAGCTAGTCTCTCATAGGTTCCCCCTCTTCCCGTTCATCCTCAGGACAAATTGCAACCTGTACGGGACAGCAGGTTAAAGGCGCTGATTCTCCAAGGAGGGAGATTGCTAGTAAAGCGGCTTGAATTGCGAACCCGAGCACAAGGAGATGAGAAATGAGGTGCGTTTTAGAAACCTTTCCCTATCACACGGTGTACCAACTTCTGGGTTTCTCATGCATGTTTTCGATGTAGGAAGATGCCCTTGAACCTGGAGATTTGGTACCCATGGGATGGGTACCGTGCAGTATTACTTTAAAGGGTCTGCGTTTGCTCACCCAACCTCACCAAATCTCTCAGCCCCAAGAGTGTCCACCCTTAAGTCTCATCCAGTTGTGGGTCTAGATATGGTCAATCCAGGTTGCATCACAGCCCGTGAACGAATTTTGTAAGAATTTCTCTCTCTTTCACTGTCTTTGTTTCATGGGTTTTTAAAAGTAATTTATTTTTATAATGGGGTTTAGCTGCTTTTCACTGCTGTGTTTATGCCGCTTTACACCCAATTGACTCACTTACAGAGAGCTATCAATACATAGGTTTTAAGATTCTTACTAGTCTGATATATTCTTGTGCGGTGAATAGGGGGTGTTGAGTCCAGTTCACTGAGCAAGGAGTAGGTCTTGTTTATTACATATTGGGTTTATGGAACGGTATCTGAGCTAATTTGAAACCCTTGTTTTATGCATCACCCCACCTCACCTTACCCGTTCAGCAGCCATAGTGTGTTTTCTAAATATGTGACTGTGTTCTGCCTTGTAATTCAGTTCAAGTGTAGCCGTTTTTACATTCCCTCTATAAGTGATAGCTTGTGAAACGTGTCTTTATCTGTGTGACGTATCTCACTTAGAATCGTCGTACCTAAACCCACTCATCATGCTGCTACTAGCCTTATGACATTTATTTCATGGCTGAGTGATATTCCATTGTACATGAGGTCCACAACTTCTTTATCCATTTTTCTCTTTCCTGGGATATTTAAGGTGTAACGAAGTGGAGGTTCTTGTCAACAGAGCAACCCTAAACTTTGGGGTGCCTGTGTCTTGCTGATTTTTAGTTTTCCCAATTTGTACACCCATGAGTGGAAGTGCCCTATGCTCTCTAAGCTGTGTGTTTTAGATGTTTCAGGACACACCGTACACTTCTCCAGAGTGGCTGTTGGCAATTTACATCCTGCCCATCAGCGTAGCAAGGCTCCCATTTCTCCATGGCCTGTCCTGCATTTCTGGTTTTGACACTTTTTTCAGCATGGCCCTTTTGACCGATGGGAAGCGAGACTTCTTTGTAGCGCTGATTTGCCTTTCCAGGTTGCTTGGTTGGCCAAAAAGGGCGTATGCGTTTTTTCCTGAATATATTCAGGAAAAAACGCATACGCCCTTTTTGGCCAAGGGCATCATGGTCGACGTTTTGCCGCTTTTCATGTGCTTTAAAGGCGATTCTAATCTACCTCCTGAAATCTGTTTCCTGTAATTCTGCCTTGCTTTCAAATACTCTTTGTTGCCTTCCCTCAAAATATTTGTGGACGAGAGTTATTATTTATAACTCTGCAGGTTTGTGAATTGCAGTGCTCCTGAGCTCCAATTTTCAACTCGCTTTTTTGGGAGCTGGCCGCAAAAGCGCAGGATTGCTTCAGGCCCTATTCTGGTTCCGGGGGGCAGGCTGAGCCCGTGGTTAATTCTTCTTCCTGATGGGAAAATAGAATGACCTGTGCCTTTCCCAACACCTAGAGCTAGTCTCTCAGAGGTTCCCCCTCTTCCCGTTCATCCTCAGGACAAATTGCAACCTGTACGGGACAGCAGGTTAAAGGCGCTGATTCTCCAAGGAGGGAAATTGCTAGTAAAGCGACTTGAATTGCGAACCCGAGCACAAGGAGATGAGAAATGAGGTGCGTTTTAGAAACCTTTCCCTATCACACGGTGTACCAACTTCTGGGTTTCTCATGCATGTTTTCGATGTAGGAAGATGCCCTTGAACCTGGAGATTTGGGACCCATGGGATGGGTACCATGCAGTATTATTTTAAAGGGTCTGCGTTTGCTCACCCAACCTCACCAAACCTCTCAGCCCCAAGAGTGTCCACCCTTATGTCTCATCCAGCTGTGGGTCTAGATATGGTCAATCCAGGTTGCATCACAGCCCGTGATCGAATTTTGTAAGAATTTCTCTCTCTTTCACTGTCTTTGTTTCATGGGTTTTTAAAAGTAATTTATTTTTATAATGGGGTTTAGCTGCTTTTCACTGCTGTGTTTATGCCGCTTTACACCCAATTGACTCACTTACAGAGAGCTATCAATACATAGGTTTTAAGATTCTTACTAGTCGGATATATTCTTGTGCGGTGAATAGGGGGTGTTGAGTCCAGTTCACTGAGCAAGGAGTAGGTCTTGTTTATTACATATTGGGTTTATGGAACGGTATCTGAGCTAATTTGAAACCCTTGTTTTATGCATCACCCCACCTCACCTTACCCGTTCAGCAGCCATAGTGTGTTTTCTAAATATGTGACTGTGTTCTGCCTTCTAATTCAGTTCAAGTGTAGCCGTTTTTACATTCCCTCTATAAGTGATAGCTTATGAAACGTGTCTTTTTCTGTGTGACGTATCTCACTTAGAATCGTCGTACCTAATCCCACTCATCATGCTGCTACTAGCCTTATGACATTTATTTCATGGCTGAGTGATATTCCATTTTACATGAGGTCCACAACTTCTTTATCCATTTTTCTCTTTCCTGGGATATTTAAGGTGTAACGAAGTGGAGGTTCTTGTCAACAGAGCAGCCCTAAACTTTGGGGTGCCTGTGTCTTGCTGATTTTTAGTTTTCCCAATTTGTACACCCATGAGTGGAAGTGCCCTATGCTCTCTAAGCTGTGTGTTTTAGATGTTTCAGGACACACCGTACACTTCTCCAGAGAGGCTGTTGGCAATTTACATCCCGCCCATCAGCGTAGCAAGGCTCCCATTGCTCCATGGCCTGTCCTGCATTTCTGGTTTTGACACTTTTTTCAGCATGGCCCTTTTGACCGATGGGAAGCGAGACTTCTTTGTAGCGCTGATTTGCCTTTCCAGGTTGTTTGGTTGGCCAAAAAGGGCGTATGCGTTTTTTCCTGAATATATTCAGGAAAAAACGCATACGCCCTTTTTGGCCAAGGGCATCATGGTCGACGTTTTGCCGCTTTTCATGTGCTTTAAAGGCGATTCTAATCTACCTCCTGAAATCTGTTTCCTGTAATTCTGCCTTGCTTTCAAATACTCTTCGTTGCCTTCCCTCAATATATTTGTGGGCAAGAGTTATTGTTTATAACTCTGCAGGTTTTTGAATTGCAGCGCTCCTGAGCTCCAATTTTCAACTCGCTTTTTTGGGAGCTGGCCACAAAAGTGCAGGATTGCTTCAGGCCCTATTCTGGTTCCTGGGGGCAGGCTGAGCCCGTGGTTAATTCTTCTTCCTGATGGGAAAATAGAATGACCTGTGCCTTTCCCAACACCTAGAGCTAGTCTCTCATAGGTTCCCCCTCTTCCCGTTCATCCTCAGGACAAATTGCAACCTGTACGGGACAGCAGGTTAAAGGCGATGATTCTCCAAGGAGGGAGAATGCTAGTAAAGCGGCTTGAATTGCGAACCCGAGCACAAGGAGATGAGAAATGAGGTGCGTTTTAGAAACCTTTCCCTATCACACGGTGTACCAACTTCTGGGTTTCTCATGCATGTTTTCGATGTAGGAAGATGCCCTTGAACCTGGAGATTTGGGACCCATGGGATGGGTACCATGCAGTATTATTTTAAAGGGTCTGCGTTTGCTCACCCAACCTCACCAAACCTCTCAGCCCCAAGAGTGTCCACCCTTATGTCTCATCCAGCTGTGGGTCTAGATATGGTCAATCCAGGTTGCATCACAGCCCGTGATCGAATTTTGTAAGAATTTCTCTCTCTTTCACTGTCTTTGTTTCATGGGTTTTTAAAAGTAATTTATATTTATAATGGGGTTTAGCTGCTTTTCACTGCTGTGTTTATGCCGCTTTACACCCAATTGACTCACTTACAGAGAGCTATCAATACATAGGTTTTAAGATTCTTACTAGTCGGATATATTCTTGTGCGGTGAATAGGGGGTGTTTAGTCCAGTTCACTGAGCAAGGAGTAGGTCTTGTTTATTACATATTGGGTTTATGGAACGGTATCTGAGCTAATTTGAAACCTTGTTTTATGCATCACCCCACCTCACCTTACCCGTTCAGCAGCCATAGTGTGTTTTCTAAATATGTGACTGTGTTCTGCCTTGTAATTCAGTTCAAGTGTAGCCGTTTTTACATTTCCTCTATAAGTGATAGCTTATGAAACGTGTCTTTTTCTGTGTGACGTATTTCACTTAGAATCGTCGTACCTAATCCCACTCATCATGCTGCTACTAGCCTTATGACATTTATTTCATGGCTGAGTGATATTCCATTTTACATGAGGTCCACAACTTCTTTATCCATTTTTCTCTTTCCTGGGATATTTAAGGTGTAACGAAGTGGAGGTTCTTGTCAACAGAGCAGCCCTAAACTTTGGGGTGCCTGTGTCTTGCTGATTTTTAGTTTTCCCAATTTGTACACCCATGAGTGGAAGTGCCCTATGCTCTCTAAGCTGTGTGTTTTAGATGTTTCAGGACACACCGTACACTTCTCCAGAGTGGCTGTTGGCAATTTACATCCCGCTCATCAGCGTAGCAAGGCTCCCATTGCTCCATGGCCTGTCCTGCATTTCTGGTTTTGACACTTTTTTCAGCATGGCCCTTTTGATCGATGGGAAGCGAGACTTCTTTGTAGCGCTGATTTGCCTTTCCAGGTTGCTTGGTTGGCCAAAAAGGGCGTATGCGTTTTTTCCTGAATATATTCAGGAAAAAACGCATACGCCCTTTTTGGCCAAGGGCATCATGGTCGACGTTTTGCCGCTTTTCATGTGCTTTAAAGGCGATTCGAATCTACCTCCTGAAATCTGTTACCTGTAATTCTGCCTTGCTTTCAAATACTCTTCGTTGCCTTCCCTCAATATATGTGTGGACGAGAGTTATTATTTATAACTCTGCAGGTTTGTGAATTGCAGTGCTCCTGAGCTCCAATTTTCAACTCGCTTTTTTGGGAGCTGGCCGAAAAATTGCAGGATTGCTTCAGGCCCTATTCTGGTTCCGGGGGGCAGGCTGAGCCCGTGGTTAATTCTTCTTCCTGATGGGAAAATAGAGTGACCTGTGCCTTTCCCAACACCTAGAGCTAGTCTCTCATAGGTTCCTCCTCTTCCCGTTCATCCTCAGGACAAATTGCAACCTATACGGGACAGCAGGTTAAAGGCGCTAATTCTCCAAGGAGGGAGATTGCTAGTAAAGCGGCTTGAATTGCGAACCCGAGCACAAGGAGATGAGAAATGAGGTGCGTTTTAGAAAACTTTCCCTATCACACGGTGTACCAACTTCTGGGTTTCTCATGCATGTTTTCGATGTAGGAAGATGCCCTTGAACCTGGAGTTTTGGGACCCATGGGATGGGTACCGTGCAGTATTACTTTAAAGGGTCTGTGTTTGCTCACCCAACCTCACCAAACCTCTCAGCCCCAAGAGTGTCCACCCTTATGTCTCATCCAGCTGTGGGTCTAGATATGGTCAATCCAGGTTGCATCACAGCCCGTGAACGAATTTTGTAAGAATTTCTCTCTCTTTCACTGTCTTTGTTTCATGGGTTTTTAAAAGTAATTTATTTTTATAATGGGGTTTAGCTGCTTTTCACTGCTGTGTTTATGCCGCTTTACACCCAATTGACTCACTTACAGAGAGCTATCAATACATAGGTTTTAAGATTCTTACTAGTCGGATATATTCTTGTGCGGTGAATAGGGGGTGTTTAGTCCAGTTCACTGAGCAAGGAGTAGGTCTTGTTTATTACATATTGGGTTTATGGAACGGTATCTGAGCTAATTTGAAACCTTGTTTTATGCATCACCCCACCTCACCTTACCCGTTCAGCAGCCATAGTGTGTTTTCTAAATATGTGACTGTGTTCTGCCTTGTAATTCAGTTCAAGTGTAGCCGTTTTTACATTCCCTCTATAAGTGATAGCTTATGAAACGTGTCTTTTTCTGTGTGACGTATTTCACTTAGAATCGTCGTAACTAAACCCACTCAACATGCTGCTACTAGCCTTATGACATTTATTTCATGGCTGAGTGATATTCCATTTTACATGAGGTCCACAACTTCTTTATCCATTTTTCAATTTCCTGGGATATTTAAGGTGTAACGAAGTGGAGGTTCTTGTCAACAGAGCAGCCCTAAACTTTGGGGTGCCTGTGTCTTGCTGATTTTTAGTTTTCCCAATTTGTACACCCATGAGTGGAAGTGCCCTATGCTCTCTAAGCTGTGTGTTGTAGATGTTTCAGGACACACCGTACACTTCTCCAGAGTGGCTGTTGGCAATTTACATCCCGCTCATCAGCGTAGCAAGGCTCCCATTTCTCCATGGCCTGTCCTGCATTTCTGGTTTTGACACTTTTTTCAGCATGGCCCTTTTGACCGATGGGAAGCGAGACTTCTTTGTAGCGCTGATTTGCCTTTCCAGGTTGCTTGGTTGGCCAAAAAGGGCGTATGCGTTTTTTCCTGAATATATTCAGGAAAAAACGCATACGCCCTTTTTGGCCAAGGGCATCATGGTCGACGTTTTCCCGCTTTTCATGTGCTTTAAAGGCGATTCGAATCTACCTCCTGAAATCTGTTTCCTGTAATTCTGCCTTGCTTTCAAATACTCTTCGTTGCCTTCCCTGAATATATTTGTGGACGAGAGTTATTATTTATAACTCTGCAGGTTTGTGAATTGCAGTGCTCCTGAGCTCCAATTTTCAACTCGCTTTTTTGGGAGCTGGCCGCAAAAGCGCAGGATTGCTTCAGGCCCTATTCTGGTTCCGGGGGGCAGGTTGAGCCCGTGGATAATTCTTCTTCCTGATGGGAAAATAGAGTGACCTGTGCCTTTCCCAACACCTAGAGCTAGTCTCTCATAGGTTCCCCCTCTTCCCGTTCATCCTCAGGACAAATTGCAACCTGTACGGGACAGCAGGTTAAAGGCGCTGATTCTCCAAGGAGGGAGATTGCTAGTAAAGCGGCTTGAATTGCGAACCCGAGCACAAGGAGATGAGAAATGAGGTGCGTTTTAGAAACCTTTCCCTATCACACGGTGTACCAACTTCTGGGTTTCTCATGCATGTTTTCGATGTAGGAAGATGCCCTTGAACCTGGAGATTTGGTACCCATGGGATGGGTACCGTGCAGTATTACTTTAAAGGGTCTGCGTTTGCTCACCCAACCTCACCAAATCTCTCAGCCCCAAGAGTGTCCACCCTTAAGTCTCATCCAGTTGTGGGTCTAGATATGGTCAATCCAGGTTGCATCACAGCCCGTGAACGAATTTTGTAAGAATTTCTCTCTCTTTCACTGTCTTTGTTTCATGGGTTTTTAAAAGTAATTTATTTTTATAATGGGGTTTAGCTGCTTTTCACTGCTGTGTTTATGCCGCTTTACACCCAATTGACTCACTTACAGAGAGCTATCAATACATAGGTTTTAAGATTCTTACTAGTCTGATATATTCTTGTGCGGTGAATAGGGGGTGTTGAGTCCAGTTCACTGAGCAATGAGTAGGTCTTGTTTATTACATATTGGGTTTATGGAACGGTATCTGAGCTAATTTGAAACCCTTGTTTTATGCATCACCCCACCTCACCTTACCCGTTCAGCAGCCATAGTGTGTTTTCTAAATATGTGACTGTGTTCTGCCTTGTAATTCAGTTCAAGTGTAGCCGTTTTTACATTCCCTCTATAAGTGATAGCTTGTGAAACGTGTCTTTATCTGTGTGACGTATCTCACTTAGAATCGTCGTACCTAAACCCACTCATCATGCTGCTACTAGCCTTATGACATTTATTTCATGGCTGAGTGATATTCCATTGTACATGAGGTCCACAACTTCTTTATCCATTTTTCTCTTTCCTGGGATATTTAAGGTGTAACGAAGTGGAGGTTCTTGTCAACAGAGCAACCCTAAACTTTGGGGTGCCTGTGTCTTGCTGATTTTTAGTTTTCCCAATTTGTACACCCATGAGTGGAAGTGCCCTATGCTCTCTAAGCTGTGTGTTTTAGATGTTTCAGGACACACCGTACACTTCTCCAGAGTGGCTGTTGGCAATTTACATCCTGCCCATCAGCGTAGCAAGGCTCCCATTTCTCCATGGCCTGTCCTGCATTTCTGGTTTTGACACTTTTTTCAGCATGGCCCTTTTGACCGATGGGAAGCGAGACTTCTTTGTAGCGCTGATTTGCCTTTCCAGGTTGCTTGGTTGGCCAAAAAGGGCGTATGCGTTTTTTCCTGAATATATTCAGGAAAAAACGCATACGCCCTTTTTGGCCAAGGGCATCATGGTCGACGTTTTGCCGCTTTTCATGTGCTTTAAAGGCGATTCTAATCTACCTCCTGAAATCTGTTTCCTGTAATTCTGCCTTGCTTTCAAATACTCTTTGTTGCCTTCCCTCAAAATATTTGTGGACGAGAGTTATTATTTATAACTCTGCAGGTTTGTGAATTGCAGTGCTCCTGAGCTCCAATTTTCAACTCGCTTTTTTGGGAGCTGGCCGCAAAAGCGCAGGATTGCTTCAGGCCCTATTCTGGTTCCGGGGGGCAGGCTGAGCCCGTGGTTAATTCTTCTTCCTGATGGGAAAATAGAATGACCTGTGCCTTTCCCAACACCTAGAGCTAGTCTCTCAGAGGTTCCCCCTCTTCCCGTTCATCCTCAGGACAAATTGCAACCTGTACGGGACAGCAGGTTAAAGGCGCTGATTCTCCAAGGAGGGAAATTGCTAGTAAAGCGACTTGAATTGCGAACCCGAGCACAAGGAGATGAGAAATGAGGTGCGTTTTAGAAACCTTTCCCTATCACACGGTGTACCAACTTCTGGGTTTCTCATGCATGTTTTCGATGTAGGAAGATGCCCTTGAACCTGGAGATTTGGGACCCATGGGATGGGTACCATGCAGTATTATTTTAAAGGGTCTGCGTTTGCTCACCCAACCTCACCAAACCTCTCAGCCCCAAGAGTGTCCACCCTTATGTCTCATCCAGCTGTGGGTCTAGATATGGTCAATCCAGGTTGCATCACAGCCCGTGATCGAATTTTGTAAGAATTTCTCTCTCTTTCACTGTCTTTGTTTCATGGGTTTTTAAAAGTAATTTATTTTTATAATGGGGTTTAGCTGCTTTTCACTGCTGTGTTTATGCCGCTTTACACCCAATTGACTCACTTACAGAGAGCTATCAATACATAGGTTTTAAGATTCTTACTAGTCGGATATATTCTTGTGCGGTGAATAGGGGGTGTTGAGTCCAGTTCACTGAGCAAGGAGTAGGTCTTGTTTATTACATATTGGGTTTATGGAACGGTATCTGAGCTAATTTGAAACCCTTGTTTTATGCATCACCCCACCTCACCTTACCCGTTCAGCAGCCATAGTGTGTTTTCTAAATATGTGACTGTGTTCTGCCTTCTAATTCAGTTCAAGTGTAGCCGTTTTTACATTCCCTCTATAAGTGATAGCTTATGAAACGTGTCTTTTTCTGTGTGACGTATCTCACTTAGAATCGTCGTACCTAATCCCACTCATCATGCTGCTACTAGCCTTATGACATTTATTTCATGGCTGAGTGATATTCCATTTTACATGAGGTCCACAACTTCTTTATCCATTTTTCTCTTTCCTGGGATATTTAAGGTGTAACGAAGTGGAGGTTCTTGTCAACAGAGCAGCCCTAAACTTTGGGGTGCCTGTGTCTTGCTGATTTTTAGTTTTCCCAATTTGTACACCCATGAGTGGAAGTGCCCTATGCTCTCTAAGCTGTGTGTTTTAGATGTTTCAGGACACACCGTACACTTCTCCAGAGAGGCTGTTGGCAATTTACATCCCGCCCATCAGCGTAGCAAAGCTCCCATTGCTCCATGGCCTGTCCTGCATTTCTGGTTTTGACACTTTTTTCAGCATGGCCCTTTTGACCGATGGGAAGCGAGACTTCTTTGTAGCGCTGATTTGCCTTTCCAGGTTGTTTGGTTGGCCAAAAAGGGCGTATGCGTTTTTTCCTGAATATATTCAGGAAAAAACGCATACGCCCTTTTTGGCCAAGGGCATCATGGTCGACGTTTTGCCGCTTTTCATGTGCTTTAAAGGCGATTCTAATCTACCTCCTGAAATCTGTTTCCTGTAATTCTGCCTTGCTTTCAAATACTCTTCGTTGCCTTCCCTCAATATATTTGTGGGCAAGAGTTATTGTTTATAACTCTGCAGGTTTTTGAATTGCAGCGCTCCTGAGCTCCAATTTTCAACTCGCTTTTTTGGGAGCTGGCCACAAAAGTGCAGGATTGCTTCAGGCCCTATTCTGGTTCCTGGGGGCAGGCTGAGCCCGTGGTTAATTCTTCTTCCTGATGGGAAAATAGAATGACCTGTGCCTTTCCCAACACCTAGAGCTAGTCTCTCATAGGTTCCCCCTCTTCCCGTTCATCCTCAGGACAAATTGCAACCTGTACGGGACAGCAGGTTAAAGGCGATGATTCTCCAAGGAGGGAGAATGCTAGTAAAGCGGCTTGAATTGCGAACCCGAGCACAAGGAGATGAGAAATGAGGTGCGTTTTAGAAACCTTTCCCTATCACACGGTGTACCAACTTCTGGGTTTCTCATGCATGTTTTCGATGTAGGAAGATGCCCTTGAACCTGGAGATTTGGGACCCATGGGATGGGTACCATGCAGTATTATTTTAAAGGGTCTGCGTTTGCTCACCCAACCTCACCAAACCTCTCAGCCCCAAGAGTGTCCACCCTTATGTCTCATCCAGCTGTGGGTCTAGATATGGTCAATCCAGGTTGCATCACAGCCCGTGATCGAATTTTGTAAGAATTTCTCTCTCTTTCACTGTCTTTGTTTCATGGGTTTTTAAAAGTAATTTATATTTATAATGGGGTTTAGCTGCTTTTCACTGCTGTGTTTATGCCGCTTTACACCCAATTGACTCACTTACAGAGAGCTATCAATACATAGGTTTTAAGATTCTTACTAGTCGGATATATTCTTGTGCGGTGAATAGGGGGTGTTTAGTCCAGTTCACTGAGCAAGGAGTAGGTCTTGTTTATTACATATTGGGTTTATGGAACGGTATCTGAGCTAATTTGAAACCTTGTTTTATGCATCACCCCACCTCACCTTACCCGTTCAGCAGCCATAGTGTGTTTTCTAAATATGTGACTGTGTTCTGCCTTGTAATTCAGTTCAAGTGTAGCCGTTTTTACATTTCCTCTATAAGTGATAGCTTATGAAACGTGTCTTTTTCTGTGTGACGTATTTCACTTAGAATCGTCGTACCTAATCCCACTCATCATGCTGCTACTAGCCTTATGACATTTATTTCATGGCTGAGTGATATTCCATTTTACATGAGGTCCACAACTTCTTTATCCATTTTTCTCTTTCCTGGGATATTTAAGGTGTAACGAAGTGGAGGTTCTTGTCAACAGAGCAGCCCTAAACTTTGGGGTGCCTGTGTCTTGCTGATTTTTAGTTTTCCCAATTTGTACACCCATGAGTGGAAGTGCCCTATGCTCTCTAAGCTGTGTGTTTTAGATGTTTCAGGACACACCGTACACTTCTCCAGAGTGGCTGTTGGCAATTTACATCCCGCTCATCAGCGTAGCAAGGCTCCCATTGCTCCATGGCCTGTCCTGCATTTCTGGTTTTGACACTTTTTTCAGCATGGCCCTTTTGATCGATGGGAAGCGAGACTTCTTTGTAGCGCTGATTTGCCTTTCCAGGTTGCTTGGTTGGCCAAAAAGGGCGTATGCGTTTTTTCCTGAATATATTCAGGAAAAAACGCATACGCCCTTTTTGGCCAAGGGCATCATGGTCGACGTTTTGCCGCTTTTCATGTGCTTTAAAGGCGATTCGAATCTACCTCCTGAAATCTGTTACCTGTAATTCTGCCTTGCTTTCAAATACTCTTCGTTGCCTTCCCTCAATATATGTGTGGACGAGAGTTATTATTTATAACTCTGCAGGTTTGTGAATTGCAGTGCTCCTGAGCTCCAATTTTCAACTCGCTTTTTTGGGAGCTGGCCGAAAAATTGCAGGATTGCTTCAGGCCCTATTCTGGTTCCGGGGGGCAGGCTGAGCCCGTGGTTAATTCTTCTTCCTGATGGGAAAATAGAGTGACCTGTGCCTTTCCCAACACCTAGAGCTAGTCTCTCATAGGTTCCTCCTCTTCCCGTTCATCCTCAGGACAAATTGCAACCTATACGGGACAGCAGGTTAAAGGCGCTAATTCTCCAAGGAGGGAGATTGCTAGTAAAGCGGCTTGAATTGCGAACCCGAGCACAAGGAGATGAGAAATGAGGTGCGTTTTAGAAAACTTTCCCTATCACACGGTGTACCAACTTCTGGGTTTCTCATGCATGTTTTCGATGTAGGAAGATGCCCTTGAACCTGGAGTTTTGGGACCCATGGGATGGGTACCGTGCAGTATTACTTTAAAGGGTCTGTGTTTGCTCACCCAACCTCACCAAACCTCTCAGCCCCAAGAGTGTCCACCCTTATGTCTCATCCAGCTGTGGGTCTAGATATGGTCAATCCAGGTTGCATCACAGCCCGTGAACGAATTTTGTAAGAATTTCTCTCTCTTTCACTGTCTTTGTTTCATGGGTTTTTAAAAGTAATTTATTTTTATAATGGGGTTTAGCTG
The DNA here is from genome assembly GCF_028021215.1 of Eschrichtius robustus. Taxonomy (NCBI): domain Eukaryota; kingdom Metazoa; phylum Chordata; class Mammalia; order Artiodactyla; family Eschrichtiidae; genus Eschrichtius; species Eschrichtius robustus. Next base: position 21,585,276 of record NC_090827.1, on the reverse strand, counting down.
CTTTTCACTGCTGTGTTTATGCCGCTTTACACCCAATTGACTCACTTACAGAGAGCTATCAATACATAGGTTTTAAGATTCTTACTAGTCGGATATATTCTTGTGCGGTGAATAGGGGGTGTTTAGTCCAGTTCACTGAGCAAGGAGTAGGTCTTGTTTATTACATATTGGGTTTATGGAACGGTATCTGAGCTAATTTGAAACCTTGTTTTATGCATCACCCCACCTCACCTTACCCGTTCAGCAGCCATAGTGTGTTTTCTAAATATGTGACTGTGTTCTGCCTTGTAATTCAGTTCAAGTGTAGCCGTTTTTACATTCCCTCTATAAGTGATAGCTTATGAAACGTGTCTTTTTCTGTGTGACGTATTTCACTTAGAATCGTCGTAACTAAACCCACTCAACATGCTGCTACTAGCCTTATGACATTTATTTCATGGCTGAGTGATATTCCATTTTACATGAGGTCCACAACTTCTTTATCCATTTTTCAATTTCCTGGGATATTTAAGGTGTAACGAAGTGGAGGTTCTTGTCAACAGAGCAGCCCTAAACTTTGGGGTGCCTGTGTCTTGCTGATTTTTAGTTTTCCCAATTTGTACACCCATGAGTGGAAGTGCCCTATGCTCTCTAAGCTGTGTGTTGTAGATGTTTCAGGACACACCGTACACTTCTCCAGAGTGGCTGTTGGCAATTTACATCCCGCTCATCAGCGTAGCAAGGCTCCCATTTCTCCATGGCCTGTCCTGCATTTCTGGTTTTGACACTTTTTTCAGCATGGCCCTTTTGACCGATGGGAAGCGAGACTTCTTTGTAGCGCTGATTTGCCTTTCCAGGTTGCTTGGTTGGCCAAAAAGGGCGTATGCGTTTTTTCCTGAATATATTCAGGAAAAAACGCATACGCCCTTTTTGGCCAAGGGCATCATGGTCGACGTTTTCCCGCTTTTCATGTGCTTTAAAGGCGATTCGAATCTACCTCCTGAAATCTGTTTCCTGTAATTCTGCCTTGCTTTCAAATACTCTTCGTTGCCTTCCCTGAATATATTTGTGGACGAGAGTTATTATTTATAACTCTGCAGGTTTGTGAATTGCAGTGCTCCTGAGCTCCAATTTTCAACTCGCTTTTTTGGGAGCTGGCCGCAAAAGCGCAGGATTGCTTCAGGCCCTATTCTGGTTCCGGGGGGCAGGTTGAGCCCGTGGATAATTCTTCTTCCTGATGGGAAAATAGAGTGACCTGTGCCTTTCCCAACACCTAGAGCTAGTCTCTCATAGGTTCCCCCTCTTCCCGTTCATCCTCAGGACAAATTGCAACCTGTACGGGACAGCAGGTTAAAGGCGCTGATTCTCCAAGGAGGGAGATTGCTAGTAAAGTGGCTTGAATTGCGAACCCGAGCACAAGGAGATGAGAAATGAGGTGCGTTTTAGAAACCTTTCCCTATCACACGGTGTACCAACTTCTGGGTTTCTCATGCATGTTTTCGATGTAGGAAGATGCCCTTGAACCTGGAGATTTGGGACCCATGGGATGGGTACCATGCAGTATTATTTTAAAGGGTCTGCGTTTGCTCACCCAACCTCACCAAACCTCTCAGCCCCAAGAGTGTCCACCCTTATGTCTCATCCAGCTGTGGGTCTAGATATGGTCAATCCAGGTTGCATCACAGCCCGTGATCGAATTTTGTAAGAATTTCTCTCTCTTTCACTGTCTTTGTTTCATGGGTTTTTAAAAGTAATTTATTTTTATAATGGGGTTTAGCTGCTTTTCACTGCTGTGTTTATGCCGCTTTACACCCAATTGACTCACTTACAGAGAGCTATCAATACATAGGTTTTAAGATTCTTACTAGTCGGATATATTCTTGTGCGGTGAATAGGGGATGTTTAGTCCAGTTCACTGAGCAAGGAGTAGGTCTTGTTTATTACATATTGGGTTTATGGAACGGTATCTGAGCTAATTTGAAACCTTGTTTTATGCATCACCCCACCTCACCTTACCCGTTCAGCAGCCATAGTGTGTTTTCTAAATATGTGACTGTCTTCTGCCTTGTAATTCAGTTCAAGTGTAGCCGTTTTTACATTCCCTCTATAAGTGATAGCTTATGAAACGTGTCTTTTTCTGTGTGACGTATTTCACTTAGAATCGTCGTAACTAAACCCACTCAACATGCTGCTACTAGCCTTATGACATTTATTTCATGGCTGAGTGATATTCCATTTTACATGAGGTCCACAACTTCTTTATCCATTTTTCAATTTCCTGGGATATTTAAGGTGTAACGAAGTGGAGGTTCTTGTCAACAGAGCAGCCCTAAACTTTGGGGTGCCTGTGTCTTGCTGATTTTTAGTTTTCCCAATTTGTACACCCATGAGTGGAAGTGCCCTATGCTCTCTAAGCTGTGTGTTTTAGATGTTTCAGGACACACCGTACACTTCTCCAGAGTGGCTGTTGGCAATTTACATCCCGCTCATCAGCGTAGCAAGGCTCCCATTTCTCCATGGCCTGTCCTGCATTTCTGGTTTTGACACTTTTTTCAGCATGGCCCTTTTGACTGATGGGAAGCGAGACTTCTTTGTAGCGCTGATTTGCCTTTCCAGGTTGCTTGGTTGGCCAAAAAGTTCGTATGCGTTTTTTCCTGAATATATTCAGGAAAAAACGCATACGCCCTTTTTGGCCAAGGGCATCATGGTCGACGTTTTGCCGCTTTTCATGTGCTTTAAAGGCGATTCGAATCTACCTCCTGAAATCTGTTTCCTGTAATTCTGCCTTGCTTTCAAATACTCTTTGTTGCCTTCCCTCAAAATATTTGTGGACGAGAGTTATTATTTATAACTCTGCAGGTTTGTGAATTGCAGTGCTCCTGAGCTCCAATTTTCAACTCGCTTTTTTGGGAGCTGGCCGCAAAAGCGCAGGATTGCTTCAGGCCCTATTCTGGTTCCGGGGGGCAGGCTGAGCCCGTGGTTAATTCTTCTTCCTGATGGGAAAATAGAATGACCTGTGCCTTTCCCAACACCTAGAGCTAGTCTCTCAGAGGTTCCCCCTCTTCCCGTTCATCCTCAGGACAAATTGCAACCTGTACGGGACAGCAGGTTAAAGGCGCTGATTCTCCAAGGAGGGAAATTGCTAGTAAAGCGACTTGAATTGCGAACCCGAGCACAAGGAGATGAGAAATGAGGTGCGTTTTAGAAACCTTTCCCTATCACACGGTGTACCAACTTCTGGGTTTCTCATGCATGTTTTCGATGTAGGAAGATGCCCTTGAACCTGGAGATTTGGGACCCATGGGATGGGTACCATGCAGTATTATTTTAAAGGGTCTGCGTTTGCTCACCCAACCTCACCAAACCTCTCAGCCCCAAGAGTGTCCACCCTTATGTCTCATCCAGCTGTGGGTCTAGATATGGTCAATCCAGGTTGCATCACAGCCCGTGATCGAATTTTGTAAGAATTTCTCTCTCTTTCACTGTCTTTGTTTCATGGGTTTTTAAAAGTAATTTATTTTTATAATGGGGTTTAGCTGCTTTTCACTGCTGTGTTTATGCCGCTTTACACCCAATTGACTCACTTACAGAGAGCTATCAATACATAGGTTTTAAGATTCTTACTAGTCGGATATATTCTTGTGCGGTGAATAGGGGGTGTTTAGTCCAGTTCACTGAGCAAGGAGTAGGTCTTGTTTATTACATATTGGGTTTATGGAACGGTATCTCAGCTAATTTGAAACCTTGTTTTATGCATCACCCCACCTCACCTTACCCGTTCAGCAGCCATAGTGTGTTTTCTAAATATGTGACTGTGTTCTGCCTTGTAATTCAGTTCAAGTGTAGCCGTTTTTACATTCCCTCTATAAGTGATAGCTTATGAAACGTGTCTTTTTCTGTGTGACATATTTCACTTAGAATCGTCGTAACTAAACCCACTCAACATGCTGCTACTAGCCTTATGACATTTATTTCATGGCTGAGTGATATTCCATTTTACATGAGGTCCACAACTTCTTTATCCATTTTTCAATTTCCTGGGATATTTAAGGTGTAACGAAGTGGAGGTTCTTGTCAACAGAGCAGCCCTAAACTTTGGGGTGCCTGTGTCTTGCTGATTTTTAGTTTTCCCAATTTGTACACCCATGAGTGGAAGTGCCCTATGCTCTCTAAGCTGTGTGTTTTAGATGTTTCAGGACACACCGTACACTTCTCCAGAGTGGCTGTTGGCAATTTACATCCCGCCCATCAGCGTAGCAAGGCTCCCATTTCTCCATGGCCTGTCCTGCATTTCTGGTTTTGACACTTTTTTCAGCATGGCCCTTTTGACCGATGGGAAGCGAGACTTCTTTGTAGCGCTGATTTGCCTTTCCAGGTTGCTTGGTTGGCCAAAAAGGGCGTATGCGTTTTTTCCTGAATATATTCAGGAAAAAACGCATACGCCCTTTTTGGCCAAGGGCATCATGGTCGACGTTTTGCCGCTTTTCATGTGCTTTAAAGGCGATTCGAATCTACCTCCTGAAATCTGTTTCCTGTAATTCTGCCTTGCTTTCAAATACTCTTTGTTGCCTTCCCTCAAAATATTTGTGGACGAGAGTTATTATTTATAACTCTGCAGGTTTGTGAATTGCAGTGCTCCTGAGCTCCAATTTTCAACTCGCTTTTTTGGGAGCTGGCCGCAAAAGTGCAGGATTGCTTCAGGCCCTATTCTGGTTCCGGGGGGCAGGCTGAGCCCGTGGTTAATTCTTCTTCCTGATGGGAAAATAGAATGACCTGTGCCTTTCCCAACACCTAGAGCTAGTCTCTCATAGGTTCCCCCTCTTCCCGTTCATCCTCAGGACAAATTGCAACCTGTACGGGACAGCAGGTTAAAGGCGCTGATTCTCCAAGGAGGGAAATTGCTAGTAAAGCGACTTGAATTGCGAACCCGAGCACAAGGAGATGAGAAATGAGGTGCGTTTTAGAAACCTTTCCCTATCACACGGTGTACCAACTTCTGGGTTTCTCATGCATGTTTTCGATGTAGGAAGATGCCCTTGAACCTGGAGATTTGGGACCCATGGGATGGGTACCATGCAGTATTATTTTAAAGGGTCTGCGTTTGCTCACCCAACCTCACCAAACCTCTCAGCCCCAAGAGTGTCCACCCTTATGTCTCATCCAGCTGTGGGTCTAGATATGGTCAATCCAGGTTGCATCACAGCCCGTGATCGAATTTTGTAAGAATTTCTCTCTCTTTCACTGTCTTTGTTTCATGGGTTTTTAAAAGTAATTTATTTTTATAATGGGGTTTAGCTGCTTTTCACTGCTGTGTTTATGCCGCTTTACACCCAATTGACTCACTTACAGAGAGCTATCAATACATAGGTTTTAAGATTCTTACTAGTCGGATATATTCTTGTGCGGTGAATAGGGGATGTTTAGTCCAGTTCACTGAGCAAGGAGTAGGTCTTGTTTATTACATATTGGGTTTATGGAACGGTATCTGAGCTAATTTGAAACCTTGTTTTATGCATCACCCCACCTCACCTTACCCGTTCAGCAGCCATAGTGTGTTTTCTAAATATGTGACTGTCTTCTGCCTTGTAATTCAGTTCAAGTGTAGCCGTTTTTACATTCCCTCTATAAGTGATAGCTTATGAAACGTGTCTTTTTCTGTGTGACGTATTTCACTTAGAATCGTCGTAACTAAACCCACTCAACATGCTGCTACTAGCCTTATGACATTTATTTCATGGCTGAGTGATATTCCATTTTACATGAGGTCCACAACTTCTTTATCCATTTTTCAATTTCCTGGGATATTTAAGGTGTAACGAAGTGGAGGTTCTTGTCAACAGAGCAGCCCTAAACTTTGGGGTGCCTGTGTCTTGCTGATTTTTAGTTTTCCCAATTTGTACACCCATGAGTGGAAGTGCCCTATGCTCTCTAAGCTGTGTGTTTTAGATGTTTCAGGACACACCGTACACTTCTCCAGAGTGGCTGTTGGCAATTTACATCCCGCTCATTAGCGTAGCAAGGCTCCCATTTCTCCATGGCCTGTCCTGCATTTCTGGTTTTGACACTTTTTTCAGCATGGCCCTTTTGACTGATGGGAAGCGAGACTTCTTTGTAGCGCTGATTTGCCTTTCCAGGTTGCTTGGTTGGCCAAAAAGTTCGTATGCGTTTTTTCCTGAATATATTCAGGAAAAAACGCATACGCCCTTTTTGGCCAAGGGCATCATGGTCGACGTTTTGCCGCTTTTCATGTGCTTTAAAGGCGATTCGAATCTACCTCCTGAAATCTGTTTCCTGTAATTCTGCCTTGCTTTCAAATACTCTTTGTTGCCTTCCCTCAAAATATTTGTGGACGAGAGTTATTATTTATAACTCTGCAGGTTTGTGAATTGCAGTGCTCCTGAGCTCCAATTTTCAACTCGCTTTTTTGGGAGCTGGCCGCAAAAGCGCAGGATTGCTTCAGGCCCTATTCTGGTTCCGGGGGGCAGGCTGAGCCCGTGGTTAATTCTTCTTCCTGATGGGAAAATAGAATGACCTGTGCCTTTCCCAACACCTAGAGCTAGTCTCTCAGAGGTTCCCCCTCTTCCCGTTCATCCTCAGGACAAATTGCAACCTGTACGGGACAGCAGGTTAAAGGCGCTGATTCTCCAAGGAGGGAAATTGCTAGTAAAGCGACTTGAATTGCGAACCCGAGCACAAGGAGATGAGAAATGAGGTGCGTTTTAGAAACCTTTCCCTATCACACGGTGTACCAACTTCTGGGTTTCTCATGCATGTTTTCGATGTAGGAAGATGCCCTTGAACCTGGAGATTTGGGACCCATGGGATGGGTACCATGCAGTATTATTTTAAAGGGTCTGCGTTTGCTCACCCAACCTCACCAAACCTCTCAGCCCCAAGAGTGTCCACCCTTATGTCTCATCCAGCTGTGGGTCTAGATATGGTCAATCCAGGTTGCATCACAGCCCGTGATCGAATTTTGTAAGAATTTCTCTCTCTTTCACTGTCTTTGTTTCATGGGTTTTTAAAAGTAATTTATTTTTATAATGGGGTTTAGCTGCTTTTCACTGCTGTGTTTATGCCGCTTTACACCCAATTGACTCACTTACAGAGAGCTATCAATACATAGGTTTTAAGATTCTTACTAGTCGGATATATTCTTGTGCGGTGAATAGGGGGTGTTTAGTCCAGTTCACTGAGCAAGGAGTAGGTCTTGTTTATTACATATTGGGTTTATGGAACGGTATCTGAGCTAATTTGAAACCTTGTTTTATGCATCACCCCACCTCACCTTACCCGTTCAGCAGCCATAGTGTGTTTTCTAAATATGTGACTGTGTTCTGCCTTGTAATTCAGTTCAAGTGTAGCCGTTTTTACATTCCCTCTATAAGTGATAGCTTATGAAACGTGTCTTTTTCTGTGTGACGTATTTCACTTAGAATCGTCGTAACTAAACCCACTCAACATGCTGCTACTAGCCTTATGACATTTATTTCATGGCTGAGTGATATTCCATTTTACATGAGGTCCACAACTTCTTTATCCATTTTTCAATTTCCTGGGATATTTAAGGTGTAACGAAGTGGAGGTTCTTGTCAACAGAGCAGCCCTAAACTTTGGGGTGCCTGTGTCTTGCTGATTTTTAGTTTTCCCAATTTGTACACCCATGAGTGGAAGTGCCCTATGCTCTCTAAGCTGTGTGTTTTAGATGTTTCAGGACACACCGTACACTTCTCCAGAGTGGCTGTTGGCAATTTACATCCCGCTCATCAGCGTAGCAAGGCTCCCATTTCTCCATGGCCTGTCCTGCATTTCTGGTTTTGACACTTTTTTCAGCATGGCCCTTTTGACTGATGGGAAGCGAGACTTCTTTGTAGCGCTGATTTGCCTTTCCAGGTTGCTTGGTTGGCCAAAAAGTTCGTATGCGTTTTTTCCTGAATATATTCAGGAAAAAACGCATACGCCCTTTTTGGCCAAGGGCATCATGGTCGACGTTTTGCCGCTTTTCATGTGCTTTAAAGGCGATTCGAATCTACCTCCTGAAATCTGTTTCCTGTAATTCTGCCTTGCTTTCAAATACTCTTTGTTGCCTTCCCTCAAAATATTTGTGGACGAGAGTTATTATTTATAACTCTGCAGGTTTGTGAATTGCAGTGCTCCTGAGCTCCAATTTTCAACTCGCTTTTTTGGGAGCTGGCCGCAAAAGCGCAGGATTGCTTCAGGCCCTATTCTGGTTCCGGGGGGCAGGCTGAGCCCGTGGTTAATTCTTCTTCCTGATGGGAAAATAGAATGACCTGTGCCTTTCCCAACACCTAGAGCTAGTCTCTCAGAGGTTCCCCCTCTTCCCGTTCATCCTCAGGACAAATTGCAACCTGTACGGGACAGCAGGTTAAAGGCGCTGATTCTCCAAGGAGGGAAATTGCTAGTAAAGCGACTTGAATTGCGAACCCGAGCACAAGGAGATGAGAAATGAGGTGCGTTTTAGAAACCTTTCCCTATCACACGGTGTACCAACTTCTGGGTTTCTCATGCATGTTTTCGATGTAGGAAGATGCCCTTGAACCTGGAGATTTGGGACCCATGGGATGGGTACCATGCAGTATTATTTTAAAGGGTCTGCGTTTGCTCACCCAACCTCACCAAACCTCTCAGCCCCAAGAGTGTCCACCCTTATGTCTCATCCAGCTGTGGGTCTAGATATGGTCAATCCAGGTTGCATCACAGCCCGTGATCGAATTTTGTAAGAATTTCTCTCTCTTTCACTGTCTTTGTTTCATGGGTTTTTAAAAGTAATTTATTTTTATAATGGGGTTTAGCTGCTTTTCACTGCTGTGTTTATGCCGCTTTACACCCAATTGACTCACTTACAGAGAGCTATCAATACATAGGTTTTAAGATTCTTACTAGTCGGATATATTCTTGTGCGGTGAATAGGGGGTGTTTAGTCCAGTTCACTGAGCAAGGAGTAGGTCTTGTTTATTACATATTGGGTTTATGGAACGGTATCTGAGCTAATTTGAAACCTTGTTTTATGCATCACCCCACCTCACCTTACCCGTTCAGCAGCCATAGTGTGTTTTCTAAATATGTGACTGTGTTCTGCCTTGTAATTCAGTTCAAGTGTAGCCGTTTTTACATTCCCTCTATAAGTGATAGCTTATGAAACGTGTCTTTTTCTGTGTGACGTATTTCACTTAGAATCGTCGTAACTAAACCCACTCAACATGCTGCTACTAGCCTTATGACATTTATTTCATGGCTGAGTGATATTCCATTTTACATGAGGTCCACAACTTCTTTATCCATTTTTCTCTTTCCTGGGATATTTAAGGTGTAACGAAGTGGAGTTTCTTGTCAACAGAGCAGCCCTAAACTTTGGGGTGCCTGTGTCTTGCTGATTTTTAGTTTTCCCAATTTGTACACCCATGAGTGGAAGTGCCCTATGCTCTCTAAGCTGTGTGTTTTAGATGTTTCAGGACACACCGTACACTTCTCCAGAGTGGCTGTTGGCAATTTACATCCCGCTCATCAGCGTAGCAAGGCTCCCATTTCTCCATGGCCTGTCCTGCATTTCTGGTTTTGACACTTTTTTCAGCATGGCCCTTTTGACTGATGGGAAGCGAGACTTCTTTGTAGCGCTGATTTGCCTTTCCAGGTTGCTTGGTTGGCCAAAAAGTTCGTATGCGTTTTTTCCTGAATATATTCAGGAAAAAACGCATACGCCCTTTTTGGCCAAGGGCATCATGGTCGACGTTTTGCCGCTTTTCATGTGCTTTAAAGGCGATTCGAATCTACCTCCTGAAATCTGTTTCCTGTAATTCTGCCTTGCTTTCAAATACTCTTTGTTGCCTTCCCTCAAAATATTTGTGGACGAGAGTTATTATTTATAACTCTGCAGGTTTGTGAATTGCAGTGCTCCTGAGCTCCAATTTTCAACTCGCTTTTTTGGGAGCTGGCCGCAAAAGCGCAGGATTGCTTCAGGCCCTATTCTGGTTCCGGGGGGCAGGCTGAGCCCGTGGTTAATTCTTCTTCCTGATGGGAAAATAGAATGACCTGTGCCTTTCCCAACACCTAGAGCTAGTCTCTCAGAGGTTCCCCCTCTTCCCGTTCATCCTCAGGACAAATTGCAACCTGTACGGGACAGCAGGTTAAAGGCGCTGATTCTCCAAGGAGGGAAATTGCTAGTAAAGCGACTTGAATTGCGAACCCGAGCACAAGGAGATGAGAAATGAGGTGCGTTTTAGAAACCTTTCCCTATCACACGGTGTACCAACTTCTGGGTTTCTCATGCATGTTTTCGATGTAGGAAGATGCCCTTGAACCTGGAGATTTGGGACCCATGGGATGGGTACCATGCAGTATTATTTTAAAGGGTCTGCGTTTGCTCACCCAACCTCACCAAACCTCTCAGCCCCAAGAGTGTCCACCCTTATGTCTCATCCAGCTGTGGGTCTAGATATGGTCAATCCAGGTTGCATCACAGCCCGTGATCGAATTTTGTAAGAATTTCTCTCTCTTTCACTGTCTTTGTTTCATGGGTTTTTAAAAGTAATTTATTTTTATAATGGGGTTTAGCTGCTTTTCACTGCTGTGTTTATGCCGCTTTACACCCAATTGACTCACTTACAGAGAGCTATCAATACATAGGTTTTAAGATTCTTACTAGTCGGATATATTCTTGTGCGGTGAATAGGGGGTGTTTAGTCCAGTTCACTGAGCAAGGAGTAGGTCTTGTTTATTACATATTGGGTTTATGGAACGGTATCTCAGCTAATTTGAAACCTTGTTTTATGCATCACCCCACCTCACCTTACCCGTTCAGCAGCCATAGTGTGTTTTCTAAATATGTGACTGTGTTCTGCCTTGTAATTCAGTTCAAGTGTAGCCGTTTTTACATTCCCTCTATAAGTGATAGCTTATGAAACGTGTCTTTTTCTGTGTGACGTATTTCACTTAGAATCGTCGTAACTAAACCCACTCAACATGCTGCTACTAGCCTTATGACATTTATTTCATGGCTGAGTGATATTCCATTTTACATGAGGTCCACAACTTCTTTATCCATTTTTCAATTTCCTGGGATATTTAAGGTGTAACGAAGTGGAGGTTCTTGTCAACAGAGCAGCCCTAAACTTTGGGGTGCCTGTGTCTTGCTGATTTTTAGTTTTCCCAATTTGTACACCCATGAGTGGAAGTGCCCTATGCTCTCTAAGCTGTGTGTTTTAGATGTTTCAGGACACACCGTACACTTCTCCAGAGTGGCTGTTGGCAATTTACATCCCGCTCATCAGCGTAGCAAGGCTCCCATTTCTCCATGGCCTGTCCTGCATTTCTGGTTTTGACACTTTTTTCAGCATGGCCCTTTTGACTGATGGGAAGCGAGACTTCTTTGTAGCGCTGATTTGCCTTTCCAGGTTGCTTGGTTGGCCAAAAAGTTCGTATGCGTTTTTTCCTGAATATATTCAGGAAAAAACGCATACGCCCTTTTTGGCCAAGGGCATCATGGTCGACGTTTTCCCGCTTTTCATGTGCTTTAAAGGCGATTCGAATCTACCTCCTGAAATCTGTTTCCTGTAATTCTGCCTTGCTTTCAAATACTCTTTGTTGCCTTCCCTCAAAATATTTGTGGACGAGAGTTATTATTTATAACTCTGCAGGTTTGTGAATTGCAGTGCTCCTGAGCTCCAATTTTCAACTCGCTTTTTTGGGAGCTGGCCGCAAAAGTGCAGGATTGCTTCAGGCCCTATTCTGGTTCCGGGGGGCAGGCTGAGCCCGTGGTTAATTCTTCTTCCTGATGGGAAAATAGAATGACCTGTGCCTTTCCCAACACCTAGAGCTAGTCTCTCATAGGTTCCCCCTCTTCCCGTTCATCCTCAGGACAAATTGCAACCTGTACGGGACAGCAGGTTAAAGGCGCTGATTCTCCAAGGAGGGAAATTGCTAGTAAAGCGACTTGAATTGCGAACCCGAGCACAAGGAGATGAGAAATGAGGTGCGTTTTAGAAACCTTTCCCTATCACACGGTGTACCAACTTCTGGGTTTCTCATGCATGTTTTCGATGTAGGAAGATGCCCTTGAACCTGGAGATTTGGGACCCATGGGATGGGTACCATGCAGTATTATTTTAAAGGGTCTGCGTTTGCTCACCCAACCTCACCAAACCTCTCAGCCCCAAGAGTGTCCACCCTTATGTCTCATCCAGCTGTGGGTCTAGATATGGTCAATCCAGGTTGCATCACAGCCCGTGATCGAATTTTGTAAGAATTTCTCTCTCTTTCACTGTCTTTGTTTCATGGGTTTTTAAAAGTAATTTATTTTTATAATGGGGTTTAGCTGCTTTTCACTGCTGTGTTTATGCCGCTTTACACCCAATTGACTCACTTACAGAGAGCTATCAATACATAGGTTTTAAGATTCTTACTAGTCGGATATATTCTTGTGCGGTGAATAGGGGGTGTTGAGTCCAGTTCACTGAGCAAGGAGTAGGTCTTGTTTATTACATATTGGGTTTATGGAACGGTATCTGAGCTAATTTGAAACCCTTGTTTTATGCATCACCCCACCTCACCTTACCCGTTCAGCAGCCATAGTGTGTTTTCTAAATATGTGACTGTGTTCTGCCTTCTAATTCAGTTCAAGTGTAGCCGTTTTTACATTCCCTCTATAAGTGATAGCTTATGAAACGTGTCTTTTTCTGTGTGACGTATCTCACTTAGAATCGTCGTACCTAATCCCACTCATCATGCTGCTACTAGCCTTATGACATTTATTTCATGGCTGAGTGATATTCCATTTTACATGAGGTCCACAACTTCTTTATCCATTTTTCTCTTTCCTGGGATATTTAAGGTGTAACGAAGTGGAGGTTCTTGTCAACAGAGCAGCCCTAAACTTTGGGGTGCCTGTGTCTTTCTGATTTTTAGTTTTCCCAATTTGTACACCCATGAGTGGAAGTGCCCTATGCTCTCTAAGCTGTGTGTTTTAGATGTTTCAGGACACACCGTACACTTCTCCAGAGTGGCTGTTGGCAATTTACATCCCGCCCATCAGCGTAGCAAGGCTCACATTGCTCCATGGCCTGTCCTGCATTTCTGGTTTTGACACTTTTTTCAGCATGGCCCTTTTGACCGATGGGAAGCGAGACTTCTTTGTAGCGCTGATTTGCCTTACCAGGTTGTTTGGTTGGCCAAAAAGGGCGTATGCGTTTTTTCCTGAATATATTCAGGAAAAAACGCATACGCCCTTTTTGGCCAAGGGCATCATGGTCGACGTTTTGCCGCTTTTCATGTGCTTTAAAGGCGATTCGAATCTACCTCCTGAAATCTGTTTCCTGTAATTCTGCCTTGCTTTCAAATACTCTTCGTTGCCTTCCCTCAATATATTTGTGGACGAGAGTTATTATTTATAACTCTGCAGGTTTGTGAATTGCAGTGCTCCTGAGCTCCAATTTTCAACTCGCTTTTTTGGGAGCTGGCCGAAAAATTGCAGGATTGCTTCAGGCCCTATTCTGGTTCCGGGGGGCAGGCTGAGCCCGTGGTTAATTCTTCTTCCTGATGGGAAAATAGAGTGACCTGTGCCTTTCCCAACACCTAGAGCTAGTCTCTATAGGTTCCTCCTCTTCCCGTTCATCCACAGGACAAATTGCAACCTGTACGGGACAGCAGGTTAAAGGCGCTGATTCTCCAAGGAGGGAAATTGCTAGTAAAGCGACTTGAATTGCGAACCCGAGCACAAGGAGATGAGAAATGAGGTGCGTTTTAGAAACCTTTCCCTATCACACGGTGTACCAACTTCTGGGTTTCTCATGCATGTTTTCGATGTAGGAAGATGCCCTTGAACCTGGAGATTTGGGACCCATGGGATGGGTACCATGCAGTATTATTTTAAAGGGTCTGCGTTTGCTCACCCAACCTCACCAAACCTCTCAGCCCCAAGAGTGTCCACCCTTATGTCTCATCCAGCTGTGGGTCTAGATATGGTCAATCCAGGTTGCATCACAGCCCGTGATCGAATTTTGTAAGAATTTCTCTCTCTTTCACTGTCTTTGTTTCATGGGTTTTTAAAAGTAATTTATTTTTATAATGGGGTTTAGCTGCTTTTCACTGCTGTGTTTATGCCGCTTTACACCCAATTGACTCACTTACAGAGAGCTATCAATACATAGGTTTTAAGATTCTTACTAGTCGGATATATTCTTGTGCGGTGAATAGGGGGTGTTTAGTCCAGTTCACTGAGCAAGGAGTAGGTCTTGTTTATTACATATTGGGTTTATGGAACGGTATCTCAGCTAATTTGAAACCTTGTTTTATGCATCACCCCACCTCACCTTACCCGTTCAGCAGCCATAGTGTGTTTTCTAAATATGTGACTGTGTTCTGCCTTGTAATTCAGTTCAAGTGTAGCCGTTTTTACATTCCCTCTATAAGTGATAGCTTATGAAACGTGTCTTTTTCTGTGTGACGTATTTCACTTAGAATCGTCGTAACTAAACCCACTCAACATGCTGCTACTAGCCTTATGACATTTATTTCATGGCTGAGTGATATTCCATTTTACATGAGGTCCACAACTTCTTTATCCATTTTTCAATTTCCTGGGATATTTAAGGTGTAACGAAGTGGAGGTTCTTGTCAACAGAGCAGCCCTAAACTTTGGGGTGCCTGTGTCTTGCTGATTTTTAGTTTTCCCAATTTGTACACCCATGAGTGGAAGTGCCCTATGCTCTCTAAGCTGTGTGTTTTAGATGTTTCAGGACACACCGTACACTTCTACAGAGTGGCTGTTGGCAATTTACATCCCGCCCATCAGCGTAGCAAGGCTCACATTTCTCCATGGCCTGTCCTGCATTTCTGGTTTTGACACTTTTTTCAGCATGGCCCTTTTGACCGATGGGAAGCGAGACTTCTTTGTAGCGCTGATTTGCATTTCCAGGTTGCTTGGTTGGCCAAAAAGGGCGTATGCGTTTTTTCCTGAATATATTCAGGAAAAAACGCATACGCCCTTTTTGGCCAAGGGCATCATGGTCGACGTTTTCCCGCTTTTCATGTGCTTTAAAGGCGATTCGAATCTACCTCCTGAAATCTGTTTCCTGTAATTCTGCCTTGCTTTCAAATACTCTTCGTTGCCTTCCCTGAATATATTTGTGGACGAGAGTTATTATTTATAACTCTGCAGGTTTGTGAATTGCAGTGCTCCTGAGCTCCAATTTTCAACTCGCTTTTTTGGGAGCTGGCCGCAAAAGCGCAGGATTGCTTCAGGCCCTATTCTGGTTCCGGGGGGCAGGTTGAGCCCGTGGATAATTCTTCTTCCTGATGGGAAAATAGAGTGACCTGTGCCTTTCCCAACACCTAGAGCTAGTCTCTCATAGGTTCCCCCTCTTCCCGTTCATCCTCAGGACAAATTGCAACCTGTACGGGACAGCAGGTTAAAGGCGCTGATTCTCCAAGGAGGGAGATTGCTAGTAAAGCGGCTTGAATTGCGAACCCGAGCACAAGGAGATGAGAAATGAGGTGCGTTTTAGAAACCTTTCCCTATCACACGGTGTACCAACTTCTGGGTTTCTCATGCATGTTTTCGATGTAGGAAGATGCCCTTGAACCTGGAGATTTGGGACCCATGGGATGGGTACCATGCAGTATTATTTTAAAGGGTCTGCGTTTGCTCACCCAACCTCACCAAACCTCTCAGCCCCAAGAGTGTCCACCCTTATGTCTCATCCAGCTGTGGGTCTAGATATGGTCAATCCAGGTTGCATCACAGCCCGTGATCGAATTTTGTAAGAATTTCTCTCTCTTTCACTGTCTTTGTTTCATGGGTTTTTAAAAGTAATTTATTTTTATAATGGGGTTTAGCTGCTTTTCACTGCTGTGTTTATGCCGCTTTACACCCAATTGACTCACTTACAGAGAGCTATCAATACATAGGTTTTAAGATTCTTACTAGTCGGATATATTCTTGTGCGGTGAATAGGGGGTGTTTAGTCCAGTTCACTGAGCAAGGAGTAGGTCTTGTTTATTACATATTGGGTTTATGGAACGGTATCTGAGCTAATTTGAAACCTTGTTTTATGCATCACCCCACCTCACCTTACCCGTTCAGCAGCCATAGTGTGTTTTCTAAATATGTGACTGTGTTCTGCCTTGTAATTCAGTTCAAGTGTAGCCGTTTTTACATTCCCTCTATAAGTGATAGCTTATGAAACGTGTCTTTTTCTGTGTGACGTATTTCACTTAGAATCGTCGTAACTAAACCCACTCAACATGCTGCTACTAGCCTTATGACATTTATTTCATGGCTGAGTGATATTCCATTTTACATGAGGTCCACAACTTCTTTATCCATTTTTCAATTTCCTGGGATATTTAAGGTGTAACGAAGTGGAGGTTCTTGTCAACAGAGCAGCCCTAAACTTTGGGGTGCCTGTGTCTTGCTGATTTTTAGTTTTCCCAATTTGTACACCCATGAGTGGAAGTGCCCTATGCTCTCTAAGCTGTGTGTTTTAGATGTTTCAGGACACACCGTACACTTCTCCAGAGTGGCTGTTGGCAATTTACATCCCGCTCATCAGCGTAGCAAGGCTCCCATTTCTCCATGGCCTGTCCTGCATTTCTGGTTTTGACACTTTTTTCAGCATGGCCCTTTTGACTGAAGGGAAGCGAGACTTCTTTGTAGCGCTGATTTGCCTTTCCAGGTTGCTTGGTTGGCCAAAAAGGCCGTATGCGTTTTTTCCTGAATATATTCAGGAAAAAACGCATACGCCCTTTTTGGCCAAGGGCATCATGGTGGACGTTTTGCCGCCTCTCATGTGCTTTAAAGGCGATTCGAAACAACCTCCTGAAATCTGTTTCCTGTAATTCTGCCTTGCTTTCAAATACTCTTCGTTGCCTTCCCACAATATATTTGTGGACGAGAGTTATTATTTATAACTCTGCAGGTTTATGAATTGCAGTGCTCCTGAGCTCCAATTTTCAACTTGCTTTTTTGGGAGCTGGCCGCAAAAGCGCAGGATTGCTTCAGGCCCTAATTTGGTTCCGGGGGGCAGGCTGAGCCATTGGATAATTCTTCTTCCGGTTGGGAAAATAGAGGGACCTGTGCCTTTCCCAACACCTAGAGCTAGTCTCTCATAGGTTCCCCCTCTTCCCGTTCATCCTCAGGACAAATTGCAACCTATATGGGACAGCAGGTTAAAGGCGCTGATTCTCCAAGGAGGGAGATTGCTAGTAAAGCGGCTTGAATTGCGAACCTGAGCACAAGGAGATGAGAAATGAGGTGCGTTTTAGAAACCTTTCCCTATCACACGGTGTACCAACTTCTGGGTTTCTCATGCATGTTTTCGATGTAGGAAGATGCCCTTGAACCTGGAGATTTGGGACCCATGGGATGGGTACCATGCAGTATTACTTTAAAGGGTCTGCGTTTGCTCACCCAACCTCACCAAACCTCTCAGCCCCAAGATTGTCCACCCTTATGTCTCATCCAGCTGTGGGTCTAGATATGGTCAATCCAGGTTGCATCACAGCCCGTGAACGAATTTTGTAAGAATTTCTCTCTCTTTCACTGTCTTTGTTTCATGGGTTTTTAAAAGTAATTTATTTTTATAATGGGGTTTAGCTGCTTTTCACTCCTGTGTTTATGCCGCTTTACACTAAATTGACTCACATACAAAGAGCTATCAATACATAGGTTTTAAGATTCTTACTAGTCGGATATATTCTTGTGCGGTGAATAGGGGGTATTGAGTCCAGTTCACTGAGCAAGGAGTAGGTCTTGTTTATTACATATTGGGTTTATGGAACGGTATCTGAGCTAATTTGAAACCCTTGTTTTATGCATCACCCCACCTCACCTTACCGTTCAGCAGCCATAGTGTGTTTTCTAAATATGTGACTGTGTTCTGCCTTGTAATTCAGTTCAAGTGTAGCCGTTTTTACATTCCCTCTATAAGTGATAGCTTATGAAACGTGTCTTTTTCTGTGTGACGTATTTCACTTAGAATCATCGTACCTAAACCCACTCATCATGCTGCTACTAGCCTTATGACATTTATTTCATGGCTGAGTGATATTCCATTGCACATGAGGTCCACAACTTCTTTATCCATTTTTCTCTTTCCTGGGATATTTAAGGTGTAACGAAGTGGAGGTTCTTGTCAACAGAGCAGCCCTAAACTTTGGGGTGCCTGTGTCTTGCAGATTTTTAGTATTCCCAATTTGTACACCCATGAGTGGAAGTGCCCTATGCTCTCTAAGCTGTGTGTTTTAGATGTTTCAGGACACACCGTACACTTCTCCAGAGTGGCTGTTGGCAATTTACATCCCGCCCATCAGCGTAGCAAGGCTCCCATTTCTCCATGGCCTGTCCTGCATTTCTGGTTTTGACACTTTTTTCAGCATGGCCCTTTTGACCGATGGGAAGCGAGACTTCTTTGTAGCGCTGATTTGCCTTTCCAGTTTTCTTGGTTGGCCAAAAAGGGCGTATGCGTTTTTTCCTGAATATATTCAGGAAAAAACGCATACGCCCTTTTTGGCCAAGGGCATCATGGTCGACGTTTTGCCGCTTTTCATGTGCTTTAAAGGCAATTCGAATCTACCTCCTGAAATCTGTTTCCTGTAATTCTGCCTTTCTTTCAAATACTCTTCGTTGCCTTCCCTCAATATATTTGTGGACTAGAGTTATTATTTATAACTCTGCAGGTTTGTGAATTGCAGTGCTCCTGAGCTGCAATTTTCAACTCGCTTTTTTGGGAGCTGGCCGCAAAAGCGCAGGATTGCTTCAGGCCCTATTCTGGTTCCGGGGGGCAGGCTGAGCCCGTGGATAATTCTTCTTCCTGATGGGAAAATAGAGTGACCTGTGCCTTTCCCAACACCTAGAGCTAGTCTCTCATAGGTTCCCCCTCTTCCCGTTCATCCTCAGGACAAATTGCAACCTATACGGGACAGCAGGTTAAAGGCGCTGATTCTCCAAGGAGGGAGATTGCTATTAAAGCGGCTTGAATTGCGAACCCGAGCACAAGGAGATGAGAAATGAGGTGCGTTTTAGAAACCTTTCCCTATCACACGGTGTACCAACTTCTGGGTTTCTCATGCATGTTTTCGATGTAGGAAGATGCCCTTGAACCTGGAGATTTGGTACCCATGGGATGGGTACCGTGCAGTATTACTTTAAAGGGTCTGCGTTTGCTCACCCAACCTCACCAAATCTCTCAGCCCCAAGAGTGTCCACCCTTAAGTCTCATCCAGTTGTGGGTCTAGATATGGTCAATCCAGGTTGCATCACAGCCCGTGAACGAATTTTGTAAGAATTTCTCTCTCTTTCACTGTCTTTGTTTCATGGGTTTTTAAAAGTAATTTATTTTTATAATGGGGTTTAGCTGCTTTTCACTGCTGTGTTTATGCCGCTTTACACCCAATTGACTCACTTACAGAGAGCTATCAATACATAGGTTTTAAGATTCTTACTAGTCGGATATATTCTTGTGCGGTGAATAGGGGGTGTTGAGTCCAGTTCACTGAGCAAGGAGTAGGTCTTGTTTATTACATATTGGGTTTATGGAACGGTATCTGAGCTAATTTGAAACCCTTGTTTTATGCATCACCCCACCTCACCTTACCCGTTCAGCAGCCATAGTGTGTTTTCTAAATATGTGACTGTGTTCTGCCTTGTAATTCAGTTCAAGTGTAGCCGTTTTTACATTCCCTCTATAAGTGATAGCTTGTGAAACGTGTCTTTATCTGTGTGACGTATCTCACTTAGAATCGTCGTACCTAAACCCACTCATCATGCTGCTACTAGCCTTATGACATTTATTTCATGGCTGAGTGATATTCCATTGTACATGAGGTCCACAACTTCTTTATCCATTTTTCTCTTTCCTGGGATATTTAAGGTGTAACGAAGTGGAGGTTCTTGTCAACAGAGCAGCCCTAAACTTTGGGGTGCCTGTGTCTTGCTGATTTTTAGTTTTCCCAATTTGTACACCCATGAGTGGAAGTGCCCTATGCTCTCTAAGCTGTGTGTTTTAGATGTTTCAGGACACACCGTACACTTCTCCAGAGTGGCTGTTGGCAATTTACATCCCGCCCATCAGCATAGCAAGGCTCCCATTTCTCCATGGCCTGTCCTGCATTTCTGGTTTTGACACTTTTTTCAGCATGGCCCTTTTGACCGATGGGAAGCGAGACTTCTTTGTAGCGCTGATTTGCCTTTCCAGGTTGCTTGGTTGGCCAAAAAGGGCGTATGCGTTTTTTCCTGAATATATTCAGGAAAAAACGCATACGCCCTTTTTGGCCAAGGGCATCATGGTCGACGTTTTGCCGCTTTTCATGTGCTTTAAAGGCGATTCTAATCTACCTCCTGAAATCTGTTTCCTGTAATTCTGCCTTGCTTTCAAATACTCTTCGTTGCCTTCCCTGAATATATTTGTGGACGAGAGTTATTATTTATAACTCTGCAGGTTTGTGAATTGCAGTGCTCCTGAGCTCCAATTTTCAAATCGCTTTTTTGGGAGCTGGCCGCAAAAGCGCAGTATTGCTTCAGGGCCTATTCTGGTTCCGGGGGGCAGGTTGAGCCCGTGGATAATTCTTCTTCCTGATGGGAAAGTAGAGTGACCTGTGCCTTTCCCAACACCTAGAGCTAGTCTCTCATAGGTTCCCCCTCTTCCCGTTCATCCTCAGGACAAATTGCAACCTGTACGGGACAGCAGGTTAAAGGCGCTGATTCTCCAAGGAGGGAGATTGCTAGTAAAGCGGCTTGAATTGCGAACCCGAGCACAAGGAGATGAGAAATGAGGTGCGTTTTAGAAACCTTTCCCTATCACACGGTGTACCAACTTCTGGGTTTCTCATGCATGTTTTCGATGTAGGAAGATGCCCTTGAACCTGGAGATTTGGGACCCATGGGATGGGTACCATGCAGTATTATTTTAAAGGGTCTGTGTTTGCTCACCCAACCTCACCAAACCTCTCAGCCCCAAGAGTGTCCACCCTTATGTCTCATCCAGCTGTGGGTCTAGATATGGTCAATCCAGGTTGCATCACAGCCCGTGATCGAATTTTGTAAGAATTTCTCTCTCTTTCACTGTCTTTGTTTCATGGGTTTTTAAAAGTAATTTATTTTTATAATGGGGTTTAGCTGCTTTTCACTGCTGTGTTTATGCCGCTTTACACCCAATTGACTCACTTACAGAGAGCTATCAATACATAGGTTTTAAGATTCTTACTAGTCGGATATATTCTTGTGCGGTGAATAGGGGGTGTTTAGTCCAGTTCACTGAGCAAGGAGTAGGTCTTGTTTATTACATATTGGGTTTATGGAACGGTATCTGAGCTAATTTGAAACCCTTGTTTTATGCATCACCCCACCTCACCTTACCCGTTCAGCAGCCATAGTGTGTTTTCTAAATATGTGACTGTGTTCTGCCTTGTAATTCAGTTCAAGTGTAGCCGTTTTTACATTCCCTCTATAAGTGATAGCTTATGAAACGTGTCTTTTTCTGTGTGACGTATTTCACTTAGAATCGTCGTACCTAAACCCACTCATCATGCTGCTACTAGCCTTATGACAATTATTTCATGGCAGAGTGATATTCCATTTTACATGAGGTCCACAACTTCTTTATCCATTTTTCTCTTTCCTGGGATATTTAAGGTGTAACGAAGTGGAGGTTCTTGTCAACAGAGCAGCCCTAAACTTTGGGGTGCCTGTGTCTTGCAGATTTTTAGTTTTCCCAATTTGTACACCCATGAGTGGAAGTGCCCTATGCTCTCTAAGCTGTGTGTTTTAGATGTTTCAGGACACACCGTACACTCCTCCAGAGTGGCTGTTGACAATCTACATCCCGCTCATCAGCGTAGCAAGGCTCCCATTTCTCCATGGCCTGTCCTGCATTTCTGGTTTTGACACTTTTTTCAGCATGGCCCTTTTGACCGATGGGAAGCGAGACTTCTTTGTAGCGCTGATTTGCCTTTCCAGGTTGTTTGGTTGGCCAAAAAGGGCATATGCGTTTTTTCCTGAATATATTCAGGAAAAAACGCATACGCCCTTTTTGGCCAAGGGCATCATGGTCGACGTTTTGCCGCTTTTCATGTGCTTTAAAGGCGATTCGAATCTACCTCCTGAAATCTGTTTCCTGTAATTCTGCCTTTCTTTCAAATACTCTTCGTTGCCTTCCCTCAATATATTTGTGGACGAGAGTTATTATTTATAACTCTGCAGGTTTGTGAATTGCAGTGCTCCTGAGCTGCAATTTTCAACTCGCTTTTTTGGGAGCTGGCCGCAAAAGCGCAGGATTGCTTCAGGCCCTATTCTGGTTCCGGGGGGCAGGCTGAGCCCGTGGATAATTCTTCTTCCTGATGGGAAAATAGAGTGACCTGTGCCTTTCCCAACACCTAGAGCTAGTCTCTCATAGGTTCCCCCTCTTCCCGTTCATCCTCAGGACAAATTGCAACCTATACGGGACAGCAGGTCAAAGGCGCTGATTCTCCAAGGAGGGAGATTGCTATTAAAGCGGCTTGAATTGCGAACCCGAGCACAAGGAGATGAGAAATGAGGTGCGTTTTAGAAACCTTTCCCTATCACACGGTGTACCAACTTCTGGGTTTCTCATGCATGTTTTCGATGTAGGAAGATGCCCTTGAACCTGGAGATTTGGTACCCATGGGATGGGTACCGTGCAGTATTACTTTAAAGGGTCTGCGTTTGCTCACCCAACCTCACCAAATCTCTCAGCCCCAAGAGTGTCCACCCTTAAGTCTCATCCAGTTGTGGGTCTAGATATGGTCAATCCAGGTTGCATCACAGCCCGTGAACGAATTTTGTAAGAATTTCTCTCTCTTTCACTGTCTTTGTTTCATGGGTTTTTAAAAGTAATTTATTTTTATAATGGGGTTTAGCTGCTTTTCACTGCTGTGTTTATGCCGCTTTACACCCAATTGACTCACTTACAGAGAGCTATCAATACATAGGTTTTAAGATTCTTACTAGTCGGATATATTCTTGTGCGGTGAATAGGGGGTGTTGAGTCCAGTTCACTGAGCAAGGAGTAGGTCTTGTTTATTACATATTGGGTTTATGGAACGGTATCTGAGCTAATTTGAAACCCTTGTTTTATGCATCACCCCACCTCACCTTACCCGTTCAGCAGCCATAGTGTGTTTTCTAAATATGTGACTGTGTTCTGCCTTGTAATTCAGTTCAAGTGTAGCCGTTTTTACATTCCCTCTATAAGTGATAGCTTGTGAAACGTGTCTTTATCTGTGTGACGTATCTCACTTAGAATCGTCGTACCTAAACCCACTCATCATGCTGCTACTAGCCTTATGACATTTATTTCATGGCTGAGTGATATTCCATTGTACATGAGGTCCACAACTTCTTTATCCATTTTTCTCTTTCCTGGGATATTTAAGGTGTAACGAAGTGGAGGTTCTTGTCAACAGAGCAGCCCTAAACTTTGGGGTGCCTGTGTCTTGCTGATTTTTAGTTTTCCCAATTTGTACACCCATGAGTGGAAGTGCCCTATGCTCTCTAAGCTGTGTGTTTTAGATGTTTCAGGACACACCGTACACTTCTCCAGAGTGGCTGTTGGCAATTTACATCCCGCCCATCAGCATAGCAAGGCTCCCATTTCTCCATGGCCTGTCCTGCATTTCTGGTTTTGACACTTTTTTCAGCATGGCCCTTTTGACCGATGGGAAGCGAGACTTCTTTGTAGCGCTGATTTGCCTTTCCAGGTTGCTTGGTTGGCCAAAAAGGGCGTATGCGTTTTTTCCTGAATATATTCAGGAAAAAACGCATACGCCCTTTTTGGCCAAGGGCATCATGGTCGACGTTTTGCCGCTTTTCATGTGCTTTAAAGGCGATTCGAATCTACCTCCTGAAATCTGTTTCCTGTAATTCTGCCTTGCTTTCAAATACTCTTCGTTGCCTTCCCTCAATATATGTGTGGACGAGAGTTATTATTTATAACTCTGCAGGTTTGTGAATTGCAGTGCTCCTGAGCTGCAATTTTCAAATCGCTTTTTTGGGAGCTGGCCGCAAAAGCGCAGGATTGCTTCAGGCCCTATTCTGGTTCCGGGGGGCAGGTTGAGCCCGTGGATAATTCTTCTTCCTGATGGGAAAATAGAGTGACCTGTGCCTTTCCCAACACCTAGAGCTAGTCTCTCATAGGTTCCCCCTCTTCCCGTTCATCCTCAGGACAAATTGCAACCTGTACGGGACAGCAGGTTAAAGGCGCTGATTCTCCAAGGAGGGAGATTGCTAGTAAAGCGGCTTGAATTGCGAACCCGAGCACAAGGAGATGAGAAATGAGGTGCGTTTTAGAAACCTTTCCCTATCACACGGTGTACCAACTTCTGGGTTTCTCATGCATGTTTTCGATGTAGGAAGATGCCCTTGAACCTGGAGATTTGGGACCCATGGGATGGGTACCATGCAGTATTATTTTAAAGGGTCTGCGTTTGCTCACCCAACCTCACCAAACCTCTCAGCCCCAAGAGTGTCCACCCTTATGTCTCATCCAGCTGTGGGTCTAGATATGGTCAATCCAGGTTGCATCACAGCCCGTGATCGAATTTTGTAAGAATTTCTCTCTCTTTCACTGTCTTTGTTTCATGGGTTTTTAAAAGTAATTTATTTTTATAATGGGGTTTAGCTGCTTTTCACTGCTGTGTTTATGCCGCTTTACACCCAATTGACTCACTTACAGAGAGCTATCAATACATAGGTTTTAAGATTCTTACTAGTCGGATATATTCTTGTGCGGTGAATAGGGGGTGTTTAGTCCAGTTCACTGAGCAAGGAGTAGGTCTTGTTTATTACATATTGGGTTTATGGAACGGTATCTGAGCTAATTTGAAACCCTTGTTTTATGCATCACCCCACCTCACCTTACCCGTTCAGCAGCCATAGTGTGTTTTCTAAATATGTGACTGTGTTCTGCCTTGTAATTCAGTTCAAGTGTAGCCGTTTTTACATTCCCTCTATAAGTGATAGCTTATGAAACGTGTCTTTTTCTGTGTGACGTATTTCACTTAGAATCGTCGTACCTAAACCCACTCATCATGCTGCTACTAGCCTTATGACAATTATTTCATGGCAGAGTGATATTCCATTTTACATGAGGTCCACAACTTCTTTATCCATTTTTCTCTTTCCTGGGATATTTAAGGTGTAACGAAGTGGAGGTTCTTGTCAACAGAGCAGCCCTAAACTTTGGGGTGCCTGTGTCTTGCAGATTTTTAGTTTTCCCAATTTGTACACCCATGAGTGGAAGTGCCCTATGCTCTCTAAGCTGTGTGTTTTAGATGTTTCAGGACACACCGTACACTTCTCCAGAGTGGCTGTTGGCAATCTACATCCCGCTCATCAGCGTAGCAAGGCTCCCATTTCTCCATGGCCTGTCCTGCATTTCTGGTTTTGACACTTTTTTCAGCATGGCCCTTTTGACCGATGGGAAGCGAGACTTCTTTGTAGCGCTGATTTGCCTTTCCAGGTTGTTTGGTTGGCCAAAAAGGGCGTATGCGTTTTTTCCTGAATATATTCAGGAAAAAACGCATACGCCCTTTTTGGCCAAGGGCATCATGGTCGACGTTTTGCCGCTTTTCATGTGCTTTAAAGGCAATTCGAATCTACCTCCTGAAATCTGTTTCCTGTAATTCTGCCTTTCTTTCAAATACTCTTCGTTGCCTTCCCTCAATATATTTGTGGACGAGAGTTATTATTTATAACTCTGCAGGTTTGTGAATTGCAGTGCTCCTGAGCTGCAATTTTCAACTCGCTTTTTTGGGAGCTGGCCGCAAAAGCGCAGGATTGCTTCAGGCCCTATTCTGGTTCCGGGGGGCAGGCTGAGCCCGTGGATAATTCTTCTTCCTGATGGGAAAATAGAGTGACCTGTGCCTTTCCCAACACCTAGAGCTAGTCTCTCATAGGTTCCCCCTCTTCCCGTTCATCCTCAGGACAAATTGCAACCTATACGGGACAGCAGGTTAAAGGCGCTGATTCTCCAAGGAGGGAGATTGCTATTAAAGCGGCTTGAATTGCGAACCCGAGCACAAGGAGATGAGAAATGAGGTGCGTTTTAGAAACCTTTCCCTATCACACGGTGTACCAACTTCTGGGTTTCTCATGCATGTTTTCGATGTAGGAAGATGCCCTTGAACCTGGAGATTTGGTACCCATGGGATGGGTACCGTGCAGTATTACTTTAAAGGGTCTGCGTTTGCTCACCCAACCTCACCAAATCTCTCAGCCCCAAGAGTGTCCACCCTTAAGTCTCATCCAGTTGTGGGTCTAGATATGGTCAATCCAGGTTGCATCACAGCCCGTGAACGAATTTTGTAAGAATTTCTCTCTCTTTCACTGTCTTTGTTTCATGGGTTTTTAAAAGTAATTTATTTTTATAATGGGGTTTAGCTGCTTTTCACTGCTGTGTTTATGCCGCTTTACACCCAATTGACTCACTTACAGAGAGCTATCAATACATAGGTTTTAAGATTCTTACTAGTCGGATATATTCTTGTGCGGTGAATAGGGGGTGTTGAGTCCAGTTCACTGAGCAAGGAGTAGGTCTTGTTTATTACATATTGGGTTTATGGAACGGTATCTGAGCTAATTTGAAACCCTTGTTTTATGCATCACCCCACCTCACCTTACCCGTTCAGCAGCCATAGTGTGTTTTCTAAATATGTGACTGTGTTCTGCCTTGTAATTCAGTTCAAGTGTAGCCGTTTTTACATTCCCTCTATAAGTGATAGCTTGTGAAACGTGTCTTTATCTGTGTGACGTATCTCACTTAGAATCGTCGTACCTAAACCCACTCATCATGCTGCTACTAGCCTTATGACATTTATTTCATGGCTGAGTGATATTCCATTGTACATGAGGTCCACAACTTCTTTATCCATTTTTCTCTTTCCTGGGATATTTAAGGTGTAATGAAGTGGAGGTTCTTGTCAACAGAGCAGCCCTAAACTTTGGGGTGCCTGTGTCTTGCTGATTTTTAGTTTTCCCAATTTGTACACCCATGAGTGGAAGTGCCCTATGCTCTCTAAGCTGTGTGTTTTAGATGTTTCAGGACACACCGTACACTTCTCCAGAGTGGCTGTTGGCAATTTACATCCCGCCCATCAGCGTAGCAAGGCTCCCATTTCTCCATGGCCTGTCCTGCATTTCTGGTTTTGACACTTTTTTCAGCATGGCCCTTTTGACCGATGGGAAGCGAGACTTCTTTGTAGCGCTGATTTGCCTTTCCAGGTTGCTTGGTTGGCCAAAAAGGGCGTATGCGTTTTTTCCTGAATATATTCAGGAAAAAACGCATACGCCCTTTTTGGCCAAGGGCATCATGGTCGACGTTTTCCCGCTTTTCATGTGCTTTAAAGGCGATTCGAATCTACCTCCTGAAATCTGTTTCCTGTAATTCTGCCTTGCTTTCAAATACTCTTCGTTGCCTTCCCTGAATATATTTGTGGACGAGAGTTATTATTTATAACTCTGCAGGTTTGTGAATTGCAGTGCTCCTGAGCTCCAATTTTCAACTCGCTTTTTTGGGAGCTGGCCGCAAAAGCGCAGGATTGCTTCAGGCCCTATTCTGGTTCCGGGGGGCAGGTTGAGCCCGTGGATAATTCTTCTTCCTGATGGGAAAATAGAGTGACCTGTGCCTTTCCCAACACCTAGAGCTAGTCTCTCATAGGTTCCCCCTCTTCCCGTTCATCCTCAGGACAAATTGCAACCTGTACGGGACAGCAGGTTAAAGGCGCTGATTCTCCAAGGAGGGAGATTGCTAGTAAAGCGGCTTGAATTGCGAACCCGAGCACAAGGAGATGAGAAATGAGGTGCGTTTTAGAAACCTTTCCCTATCACACGGTGTACCAACTTCTGGGTTTCTCATGCATGTTTTCGATGTAGGAAGATGCCCTTGAACCTGGAGATTTGGGACCCATGGGATGGGTACCATGCAGTATTATTTTAAAGGGTCTGCGTTTGCTCACCCAACCTCACCAAACCTCTCAGCCCCAAGAGTGTCCACCCTTATGTCTCATCCAGCTGTGGGTCTAGATATGGTCAATCCAGGTTGCATCACAGCCCGTGATCGAATTTTGTAAGAATTTCTCTCTCTTTCACTGTCTTTGTTTCATGGGTTTTTAAAAGTAATTTATTTTTATAATGGGGTTTAGCTGCTTTTCACTGCTGTGTTTATGCCGCTTTACACCCAATTGACTCACTTACAGAGAGCTATCAATACATAGGTTTTAAGATTCTTACTAGTCGGATATATTCTTGTGCGGTGAATAGGGGGTGTTTAGTCCAGTTCACTGAGCAAGGAGTAGGTCTTGTTTATTACATATTGGGTTTATGGAACGGTATCTGAGCTAATTTGAAACCTTGTTTTATGCATCACCCCACCTCACCTTACCCGTTCAGCAGCCATAGTGTGTTTTCTAAATATGTGACTGTGTTCTGCCTTGTAATTCAGTTCAAGTGTAGCCGTTTTTACATTTCCTCTATAAGTGATAGCTTATGAAACGTGTCTTTTTCTGTGTGACGTATTTCACTTAGAATCGTCGTACCTAATCCCACTCATCATGCTACTAGCCTTATGACATTTATTTCATGGCTGAGTGATATTCCATTTTACATGAGGTCCACAACTTCTTTATCCATTTTTCTCTTTCCTGGGATATTTAAGGTGTAACGAAGTGGAGGTTCTTGTCAACAGAGCAGCCCTAAACTTTGGGGTGCCTGTGTCTTGCTGATTTTTAGTTTTCCCAATTTGTACACCCATGAGTGGAAGTGCCCTATGCTCTCTAAGCTGTGTGTTTTAGATGTTTCAGGACACACCGTACACTTCTCCAGAGTGGCTGTTGGCAATTTACATCCCGCTCATCAGCGTAGCAAGGCTCCCATTGCTCCATGGCCTGTCCTGCATTTCTGGTTTTGACACTTTTTTCAGCATGGCCCTTTTGACTGATGGGAAGCGAGACTTCTTTGTAGCGCTGATTTGCCTTTCCAGGTTGCTTGGTTGGCCAAAAAGGGCGTATGCGTCTTTTCCTGAATATATTCAGGAAAAAACGCATACGCCCTTTTTGGCCAAGGGCATCATGGTCGACGTTTTGCCGCTTTTCATGTGCTTTAAAGGCGATTCTAATCTACCTCCTGAAATCTGTTTCCTGTAATTCTGCCTTGCTTTCAAATACTCTTCGTTGCCTTCCCTGAATATATTTGTGGACGAGAGTTATTATTTATAACTCTGCAGGTTTGTGAATTGCAGTGCTCCTGAGCTCCAATTTTCAAATCGCTTTTTTGGGAGCTGGCCGCAAAAGCGCAGTATTGCTTCAGGGCCTATTCTGGTTCCGGGGGGCAGGTTGAGCCCGTGGATAATTCTTCTTCCTGATGGGAAAGTAGAGTGACCTGTGCCTTTCCCAACACCTAGAGCTAGTCTCTCATAGGTTCCCCCTCTTCCCGTTCATCCTCAGGACAAATTGCAACCTGTACGGGACAGCAGGTTAAAGGCGCTGATTCTCCAAGGAGGGAGATTGCTAGTAAAGCGGCTTGAATTGCGAACCCGAGCACAAGGAGATGAGAAATGAGGTGCGTTTTAGAAACCTTTCCCTATCACACGGTGTACCAACTTCTGGGTTTCTCATGCATGTTTTCGATGTAGGAAGATGCCCTTGAACCTGGAGATTTGGGACCCATGGGATGGGTACCATGCAGTATTATTTTAAAGGGTCTGTGTTTGCTCACCCAACCTCACCAAACCTCTCAGCCCCAAGAGTGTCCACCCTTATGTCTCATCCAGCTGTGGGTCTAGATATGGTCAATCCAGGTTGCATCACAGCCCGTGATCGAATTTTGTAAGAATTTCTCTCTCTTTCACTGTCTTTGTTTCATGGGTTTTTAAAAGTAATTTATTTTTATAATGGGGTTTAGCTGCTTTTCACTGCTGTGTTTATGCCGCTTTACACCCAATTGACTCACTTACAGAGAGCTATCAATACATAGGTTTTAAGATTCTTACTAGTCGGATATATTCTTGTGCGGTGAATAGGGGGTGTTTAGTCCAGTTCACTGAGCAAGGAGTAGGTCTTGTTTATTACATATTGGGTTTATGGAACGGTATCTGAGCTAATTTGAAACCCTTGTTTTATGCATCACCCCACCTCACCTTACCCGTTCAGCAGCCATAGTGTGTTTTCTAAATATGTGACTGTGTTCTGCCTTGTAATTCAGTTCAAGTGTAGCCGTTTTTACATTCCCTCTATAAGTGATAGCTTATGAAACGTGTCTTTTTCTGTGTGACGTATTTCACTTAGAATCGTCGTACCTAAACCCACTCATCATGCTGCTACTAGCCTTATGACAATTATTTCATGGCAGAGTGATATTCCATTTTACATGAGGTCCACAACTTCTTTATCCATTTTTCTCTTTCCTGGGATATTTAAGGTGTAACGAAGTGGAGGTTCTTGTCAACAGAGCAGCCCTAAACTTTGGGGTGCCTGTGTCTTGCAGATTTTTAGTTTTCCCAATTTGTACACCCATGAGTGGAAGTGCCCTATGCTCTCTAAGCTGTGTGTTTTAGATGTTTCAGGACACACCGTACACTCCTCCAGAGTGGCTGTTGACAATCTACATCCCGCTCATCAGCGTAGCAAGGCTCCCATTTCTCCATGGCCTGTCCTGCATTTCTGGTTTTGACACTTTTTTCAGCATGGCCCTTTTGACCGATGGGAAGCGAGACTTCTTTGTAGCGCTGATTTGCCTTTCCAGGTTGTTTGGTTGGCCAAAAAGGGCATATGCGTTTTTTCCTGAATATATTCAGGAAAAAACGCATACGCCCTTTTTGGCCAAGGGCATCATGGTCGACGTTTTGCCGCTTTTCATGTGCTTTAAAGGCGATTCGAATCTACCTCCTGAAATCTGTTTCCTGTAATTCTGCCTTTCTTTCAAATACTCTTCGTTGCCTTCCCTCAATATATTTGTGGACGAGAGTTATTATTTATAACTCTGCAGGTTTGTGAATTGCAGTGCTCCTGAGCTGCAATTTTCAACTCGCTTTTTTGGGAGCTGGCCGCAAAAGCGCAGGATTGCTTCAGGCCCTATTCTGGTTCCGGGGGGCAGGCTGAGCCCGTGGATAATTCTTCTTCCTGATGGGAAAATAGAGTGACCTGTGCCTTTCCCAACACCTAGAGCTAGTCTCTCATAGGTTCCCCCTCTTCCCGTTCATCCTCAGTACAAATTGCAACCTATACGGGACAGCAGGTCAAAGGCGCTGATTCTCCAAGGAGGGAGATTGCTATTAAAGCGGCTTGAATTGCGAACCCGAGCACAAGGAGATGAGAAATGAGGTGCGTTTTAGAAACCTTTCCCTATCACACGGTGTACCAACTTCTGGGTTTCTCATGCATGTTTTCGATGTAGGAAGATGCCCTTGAACCTGGAGATTTGGTACCCATGGGATGGGTACCGTGCAGTATTACTTTAAAGGGTCTGCGTTTGCTCACCCAACCTCACCAAATCTCTCAGCCCCAAGAGTGTCCACCCTTAAGTCTCATCCAGTTGTGGGTCTAGATATGGTCAATCCAGGTTGCATCACAGCCCGTGAACGAATTTTGTAAGAATTTCTCTCTCTTTCACTGTCTTTGTTTCATGGGTTTTTAAAAGTAATTTATTTTTATAATGGGGTTTAGCTGCTTTTCACTGCTGTGTTTATGCCGCTTTACACCCAATTGACTCACTTACAGAGAGCTATCAATACATAGGTTTTAAGATTCTTACTAGTCGGATATATTCTTGTGCGGTGAATAGGGGGTGTTGAGTCCAGTTCACTGAGCAAGGAGTAGGTCTTGTTTATTACATATTGGGTTTATGGAACGGTATCTGAGCTAATTTGAAACCCTTGTTTTATGCATCACCCCACCTCACCTTACCCGTTCAGCAGCCATAGTGTGTTTTCTAAATATGTGACTGTGTTCTGCCTTGTAATTCAGTTCAAGTGTAGCCGTTTTTACATTCCCTCTATAAGTGATAGCTTGTGAAACGTGTCTTTATCTGTGTGACGTATCTCACTTAGAATCGTCGTACCTAAACCCACTCATCATGCTGCTACTAGCCTTATGACATTTATTTCATGGCTGAGTGATATTCCATTGTACATGAGGTCCACAACTTCTTTATCCATTTTTCTCTTTCCTGGGATATTTAAGGTGTAATGAAGTGGAGGTTCTTGTCAACAGAGCAGCCCTAAACTTTGGGGTGCCTGTGTCTTGCTGATTTTTAGTTTTCCCAATTTGTACACCCATGAGTGGAAGTGCCCTATGCTCTCTAAGCTGTGTGTTTTAGATGTTTCAGGACACACCGTACACTTCTCCAGAGTGGCTGTTGGCAATTTACATCCCGCCCATCAGCGTAGCAAGGCTCCCATTTCTCCATGGCCTGTCCTGCATTTCTGGTTTTGACACTTTTTTCAGCATGGCCCTTTTGACCGATGGGAAGCGAGACTTCTTTGTAGCGCTGATTTGCCTTTCCAGGTTGCTTGGTTGGCCAAAAAGGGCGTATGCGTTTTTTCCTGAATATATTCAGGAAAAAACGCATACGCCCTTTTTGGCCAAGGGCATCATGGTCGACGTTTTCCCGCTTTTCATGTGCTTTAAAGGCGATTCGAATCTACCTCCTGAAATCTGTTTCCTGTAATTCTGCCTTGCTTTCAAATACTCTTCGTTGCCTTCCCTGAATATATTTGTGGACGAGAGTTATTATTTATAACTCTGCAGGTTTGTGAATTGCAGTGCTCCTGAGCTCCAATTTTCAACTCGCTTTTTTGGGAGCTGGCCGCAAAAGCGCAGGATTGCTTCAGGCCCTATTCTGGTTCCGGGGGGCAGGTTGAGCCCGTGGATAATTCTTCTTCCTGATGGGAAAATAGAGTGACCTGTGCCTTTCCCAACACCTAGAGCTAGTCTCTCATAGGTTCCCCCTCTTCCCGTTCATCCTCAGGACAAATTGCAACCTGTACGGGACAGCAGGTTAAAGGCGCTGATTCTCCAAGGAGGGAGATTGCTAGTAAAGCGGCTTGAATTGCGAACCCGAGCACAAGGAGATGAGAAATGAGGTGCGTTTTAGAAACCTTTCCCTATCACACGGTGTACCAACTTCTGGGTTTCTCATGCATGTTTTCGATGTAGGAAGATGCCCTTGAACCTGGAGATTTGGGACCCATGGGATGGGTACCATGCAGTATTATTTTAAAGGGTCTGCGTTTGCTCACCCAACCTCACCAAACCTCTCAGCCCCAAGAGTGTCCACCCTTATGTCTCATCCAGCTGTGGGTCTAGATATGGTCAATCCAGGTTGCATCACAGCCCGTGATCGAATTTTGTAAGAATTTCTCTCTCTTTCACTGTCTTTGTTTCATGGGTTTTTAAAAGCAATTTATTTTTATAATGGGGTTTAGCTGCTTTTCACTGCTGTGTTTATGCCGCTTTACACCCAATTGACTCACTTACAGAGAGCTATCAATACATAGGTTTTAAGATTCTTACTAGTCGGATATATTCTTGTGCGGTGAATAGGGGGTGTTTAGTCCAGTTCACTGAGCAAGGAGTAGGTCTTGTTTATTACATATTGGGTTTATGGAACGGTATCTGAGCTAATTTGAAACCTTGTTTTATGCATCACCCCACCTCACCTTACCCGTTCAGCAGCCATAGTGTGTTTTCTAAATATGTGACTGTGTTCTGCCTTGTAATTCAGTTCAAGTGTAGCCGTTTTTACATTTCCTCTATAAGTGATAGCTTATGAAACGTGTCTTTTTCTGTGTGACGTATTTCACTTAGAATCGTCGTACCTAATCCCACTCATCATGCTACTAGCCTTATGACATTTATTTCATGGCTGAGTGATATTCCATTTTACATGAGGTCCACAACTTCTTTATCCATTTTTCTCTTTCCTGGGATATTTAAGGTGTAACGAAGTGGAGGTTCTTGTCAACAGAGCAGCCCTAAACTTTGGGGTGCCTGTGTCTTGCTGATTTTTAGTTTTCCCAATTTGTACACCCATGAGTGGAAGTGCCCTATGCTCTCTAAGCTGTGTGTTTTAGATGTTTCAGGACACACCGTACACTTCTCCAGAGTGGCTGTTGGCAATTTACATCCCGCTCATCAGCGTAGCAAGGCTCCCATTGCTCCATGGCCTGTCCTGCATTTCTGGTTTTGACACTTTTTTCAGCATGGCCCTTTTGACTGATGGGAAGCGAGACTTCTTTGTAGCGCTGATTTGCCTTTCCAGGTTGCTTGGTTGGCCAAAAAGGGCGTATGCGTTTTTTCCTGAATATATTCAGGAAAAAACGCATACGCCCTTTTTGGCCAAGGGCATCATGGTCGACGTTTTGCCGCTTTTCATGTGCTTTAAAGGCGATTCTAATCTACCTCCTGAAATCTGTTTCCTGTAATTCTGCCTTGCTTTCAAATACTCTTCGTTGCCTTCCCTGAATATATTTGTGGACGAGAGTTATTATTTATAACTCTGCAGGTTTGTGAATTGCAGTGCTCCTGAGCTCCAATTTTCAAATCGCTTTTTTGGGAGCTGGCCGCAAAAGCGCAGTATTGCTTCAGGGCCTATTCTGGTTCCGGGGGGCAGGTTGAGCCCGTGGATAATTCTTCTTCCTGATGGGAAAGTAGAGTGACCTGTGCCTTTCCCAACACCTAGAGCTAGTCTCTCATAGGTTCCCCCTCTTCCCGTTCATCCTCAGGACAAATTGCAACCTGTACGGGACAGCAGGTTAAAGGCGCTGATTCTCCAAGGAGGGAGATTGCTAGTAAAGCGGCTTGAATTGCGAACCCGAGCACAAGGAGATGAGAAATGAGGTGCGTTTTAGAAACCTTTCCCTATCACACGGTGTACCAACTTCTGGGTTTCTCATGCATGTTTTCGATGTAGGAAGATGCCCTTGAACCTGGAGATTTGGGACCCATGGGATGGGTACCATGCAGTATTATTTTAAAGGGTCTGTGTTTGCTCACCCAACCTCACCAAACCTCTCAGCCCCAAGAGTGTCCACCCTTATGTCTCATCCAGCTGTGGGTCTAGATATGGTCAATCCAGGTTGCATCACAGCCCGTGATCGAATTTTGTAAGAATTTCTCTCTCTTTCACTGTCTTTGTTTCATGGGTTTTTAAAAGTAATTTATTTTTATAATGGGGTTTAGCTGCTTTTCACTGCTGTGTTTATGCCGCTTTACACCCAATTGACTCACTTACAGAGAGCTATCAATACATAGGTTTTAAGATTCTTACTAGTCGGATATATTCTTGTGCGGTGAATAGGGGGTGTTTAGTCCAGTTCACTGAGCAAGGAGTAGGTCTTGTTTATTACATATTGGGTTTATGGAACGGTATCTGAGCTAATTTGAAACCCTTGTTTTATGCATCACCCCACCTCACCTTACCCGTTCAGCAGCCATAGTGTGTTTTCTAAATATGTGACTGTGTTCTGCCTTGTAATTCAGTTCAAGTGTAGCCGTTTTTACATTCCCTCTATAAGTGATAGCTTATGAAACGTGTCTTTTTCTGTGTGACGTATTTCACTTAGAATCGTCGTACCTAAACCCACTCATCATGCTGCTACTAGCCTTATGACAATTATTTCATGGCAGAGTGATATTCCATTTTACATGAGGTCCACAACTTCTTTATCCATTTTTCTCTTTCCTGGGATATTTAAGGTGTAACGAAGTGGAGGTTCTTGTCAACAGAGCAGCCCTAAACTTTGGGGTGCCTGTGTCTTGCAGATTTTTAGTTTTCCCAATTTGTACACCCATGAGTGGAAGTGCCCTATGCTCTCTAAGCTGTGTGTTTTAGATGTTTCAGGACACACCGTACACTCCTCCAGAGTGGCTGTTGACAATCTACATCCCGCTCATCAGCGTAGCAAGGCTCCCATTTCTCCATGGCCTGTCCTGCATTTCTGGTTTTGACACTTTTTTCAGCATGGCCCTTTTGACCGATGGGAAGCGAGACTTCTTTGTAGCGCTGATTTGCCTTTCCAGGTTGTTTGGTTGGCCAAAAAGGGCATATGCGTTTTTTCCTGAATATATTCAGGAAAAAACGCATACGCCCTTTTTGGCCAAGGGCATCATGGTCGACGTTTTGCCGCTTTTCATGTGCTTTAAAGGCGATTCGAATCTACCTCCTGAAATCTGTTTCCTGTAATTCTGCCTTTCTTTCAAATACTCTTCGTTGCCTTCCCTCAATATATTTGTGGACGAGAGTTATTATTTATAACTCTGCAGGTTTGTGAATTGCAGTGCTCCTGAGCTGCAATTTTCAACTCGCTTTTTTGGGAGCTGGCCGCAAAAGCGCAGGATTGCTTCAGGCCCTATTCTGGTTCCGGGGGGCAGGCTGAGCCCGTGGATAATTCTTCTTCCTGATGGGAAAATAGAGTGACCTGTGCCTTTCCCAACACCTAGAGCTAGTCTCTCATAGGTTCCCCCTCTTCCCGTTCATCCTCAGTACAAATTGCAACCTATACGGGACAGCAGGTCAAAGGCGCTGATTCTCCAAGGAGGGAGATTGCTATTAAAGCGGCTTGAATTGCGAACCCGAGCACAAGGAGATGAGAAATGAGGTGCGTTTTAGAAACCTTTCCCTATCACACGGTGTACCAACTTCTGGGTTTCTCATGCATGTTTTCGATGTAGGAAGATGCCCTTGAACCTGGAGATTTGGTACCCATGGGATGGGTACCGTGCAGTATTACTTTAAAGGGTCTGCGTTTGCTCACCCAACCTCACCAAATCTCTCAGCCCCAAGAGTGTCCACCCTTAAGTCTCATCCAGTTGTGGGTCTAGATATGGTCAATCCAGGTTGCATCACAGCCCGTGAACGAATTTTGTAAGAATTTCTCTCTCTTTCACTGTCTTTGTTTCATGGGTTTTTAAAAGTAATTTATTTTTATAATGGGGTTTAGCTGCTTTTCACTGCTGTGTTTATGCCGCTTTACACCCAATTGACTCACTTACAGAGAGCTATCAATACATAGGTTTTAAGATTCTTACTAGTCGGATATATTCTTGTGCGGTGAATAGGGGGTGTTGAGTCCAGTTCACTGAGCAAGGAGTAGGTCTTGTTTATTACATATTGGGTTTATGGAACGGTATCTGAGCTAATTTGAAACCCTTGTTTTATGCATCACCCCACCTCACCTTACCCGTTCAGCAGCCATAGTGTGTTTTCTAAATATGTGACTGTGTTCTGCCTTGTAATTCAGTTCAAGTGTAGCCGTTTTTACATTCCCTCTATAAGTGATAGCTTGTGAAACGTGTCTTTATCTGTGTGACGTATCTCACTTAGAATCGTCGTACCTAAACCCACTCATCATGCTGCTACTAGCCTTATGACATTTATTTCATGGCTGAGTGATATTCCATTGTACATGAGGTCCACAACTTCTTTATCCATTTTTCTCTTTCCTGGGATATTTAAGGTGTAACGAAGTGGAGGTTCTTGTCAACAGAGCAGCCCTAAACTTTGGGGTGCCTGTGTCTTGCTGATTTTTAGTTTTCCCAATTTGTACACCCATGAGTGGAAGTGCCCTATGCTCTCTAAGCTGTGTGTTTTAGATGTTTCAGGACACACCGTACACTTCTCCAGAGTGGCTGTTGGCAATTTACATCCCGCCCATCAGCATAGCAAGGCTCCCATTTCTCCATGGCCTGTCCTGCATTTCTGGTTTTGACACTTTTTTCAGCATGGCCCTTTTGACCGATGGGAAGCGAGACTTCTTTGTAGCGCTGATTTGCCTTTCCAGGTTGCTTGGTTGGCCAAAAAGGGCGTATGCGTTTTTTCCTGAATATATTCAGGAAAAAACGCATACGCCCTTTTTGGCCAAGGGCATCATGGTCGACGTTTTGCCGCTTTTCATGTGCTTTAAAGGCGATTCGAATCTACCTCCTGAAATCTGTTTCCTGTAATTCTGCCTTGCTTTCAAATACTCTTCGTTGCCTTCCCTCAATATATGTGTGGACGAGAGTTATTATTTATAACTCTGCAGGTTTGTGAATTGCAGTGCTCCTGAGCTGCAATTTTCAAATCGCTTTTTTGGGAGCTGGCCGCAAAAGCGCAGGATTGCTTCAGGCCCTATTCTGGTTCCGGGGGGCAGGTTGAGCCCGTGGATAATTCTTCTTCCTGATGGGAAAATAGAGTGACCTGTGCCTTTCCCAACACCTAGAGCTAGTCTCTCATAGGTTCCCCCTCTTCCCGTTCATCCTCAGGACAAATTGCAACCTGTACGGGACAGCAGGTTAAAGGCGCTGATTCTCCAAGGAGGGAGATTGCTAGTAAAGCGGCTTGAATTGCGAACCCGAGCACAAGGAGATGAGAAATGAGGTGCGTTTTAGAAACCTTTCCCTATCACACGGTGTACCAACTTCTGGGTTTCTCATGCATGTTTTCGATGTAGGAAGATGCCCTTGAACCTGGAGATTTGGGACCCATGGGATGGGTACCATGCAGTATTATTTTAAAGGGTCTGCGTTTGCTCACCCAACCTCACCAAACCTCTCAGCCCCAAGAGTGTCCACCCTTATGTCTCATCCAGCTGTGGGTCTAGATATGGTCAATCCAGGTTGCATCACAGCCCGTGATCGAATTTTGTAAGAATTTCTCTCTCTTTCACTGTCTTTGTTTCATGGGTTTTTAAAAGTAATTTATTTTTATAATGGGGTTTAGCTGCTTTTCACTGCTGTGTTTATGCCGCTTTACACCCAATTGACTCACTTACAGAGAGCTATCAATACATAGGTTTTAAGATTCTTACTAGTCGGATATATTCTTGTGCGGTGAATAGGGGGTGTTTAGTCCAGTTCACTGAGCAAGGAGTAGGTCTTGTTTATTACATATTGGGTTTATGGAACGGTATCTGAGCTAATTTGAAACCCTTGTTTTATGCATCACCCCACCTCACCTTACCCGTTCAGCAGCCATAGTGTGTTTTCTAAATATGTGACTGTGTTCTGCCTTGTAATTCAGTTCAAGTGTAGCCGTTTTTACATTCCCTATATAAGTGATAGCTTATGAAACGTGTCTTTTTCTGTGTGACGTATTTCACTTAGAATCGTCGTACCTAAACCCACTCATCATGCTGCTACTAGCCTTATGACAATTATTTCATGGCAGAGTGATATTCCATTTTACATGAGGTCCACAACTTCTTTATCCATTTTTCTCTTTCCTGGGATATTTAAGGTGTAACGAAGTGGAGGTTCTTGTCAACAGAG
Organism: Eschrichtius robustus; assembly: GCF_028021215.1. Taxonomy (NCBI): domain Eukaryota; kingdom Metazoa; phylum Chordata; class Mammalia; order Artiodactyla; family Eschrichtiidae; genus Eschrichtius; species Eschrichtius robustus. The sequence goes on along the minus strand of NC_090827.1, from coordinate 21,546,030 downwards.
CAGCCCTAAACTTTGGGGTGCCTGTGTCTTGCAGATTTTTAGTTTTCCCAATTTGTACACCCATGAGTGGAAGTGCCCTATGCTCTCTAAGCTGTGTGTTTTAGATGTTTCAGGACACACCGTACACTTCTCCAGAGTGGCTGTTGGCAATCTACATCCCGCTCATCAGCGTAGCAAGGCTCCCATTTCTCCATGGCCTGTCCTGCATTTCTGGTTTTGACACTTTTTTCAGCATGGCCCTTTTGACCGATGGGAAGCGAGACTTCTTTGTAGCGCTGATTTGCCTTTCCAGGTTGTTTGGTTGGCCAAAAAGGGCGTATGCGTTTTTTCCTGAATATATTCAGGAAAAAACGCATACGCCCTTTTTGGCCAAGGGCATCATGGTCGACGTTTTGCCGCTTTTCATGTGCTTTAAAGGCAATTCGAATCTACCTCCTGAAATCTGTTTCCTGTAATTCTGCCTTTCTTTCAAATACTCTTCGTTGCCTTCCCTCAATATATTTGTGGACGAGAGTTATTATTTATAACTCTGCAGGTTTGTGAATTGCAGTGCTCCTGAGCTGCAATTTTCAACTCGCTTTTTTGGGAGCTGGCCGCAAAAGCGCAGGATTGCTTCAGGCCCTATTCTGGTTCCGGGGGGCAGGCTGAGCCCGTGGATAATTCTTCTTCCTGATGGGAAAATAGAGTGACCTGTGCCTTTCCCAACACCTAGAGCTAGTCTCTCATAGGTTCCCCCTCTTCCCGTTCATCCTCAGGACAAATTGCAACCTATACGGGACAGCAGGTTAAAGGCGCTGATTCTCCAAGGAGGGAGATTGCTATTAAAGCGGCTTGAATTGCGAACCCGAGCACAAGGAGATGAGAAATGAGGTGCGTTTTAGAAACCTTTCCCTATCACACGGTGTACCAACTTCTGGGTTTCTCATGCATGTTTTCGATGTAGGAAGATGCCCTTGAACCTGGAGATTTGGTACCCATGGGATGGGTACCGTGCAGTATTACTTTAAAGGGTCTGCGTTTGCTCACCCAACCTCACCAAATCTCTCAGCCCCAAGAGTGTCCACCCTTAAGTCTCATCCAGTTGTGGGTCTAGATATGGTCAATCCAGGTTGCATCACAGCCCGTGAACGAATTTTGTAAGAATTTCTCTCTCTTTCACTGTCTTTGTTTCATGGGTTTTTAAAAGTAATTTATTTTTATAATGGGGTTTAGCTGCTTTTCACTGCTGTGTTTATGCCGCTTTACACCCAATTGACTCACTTACAGAGAGCTATCAATACATAGGTTTTAAGATTCTTACTAGTCGGATATATTCTTGTGCGGTGAATAGGGGGTGTTGAGTCCAGTTCACTGAGCAAGGAGTAGGTCTTGTTTATTACATATTGGGTTTATGGAACGGTATCTGAGCTAATTTGAAACCCTTGTTTTATGCATCACCCCACCTCACCTTACCCGTTCAGCAGCCATAGTGTGTTTTCTAAATATGTGACTGTGTTCTGCCTTGTAATTCAGTTCAAGTGTAGCCGTTTTTACATTCCCTCTATAAGTGATAGCTTGTGAAACGTGTCTTTATCTGTGTGACGTATCTCACTTAGAATCGTCGTACCTAAACCCACTCATCATGCTGCTACTAGCCTTATGACATTTATTTCATGGCTGAGTGATATTCCATTGTACATGAGGTCCACAACTTCTTTATCCATTTTTCTCTTTCCTGGGATATTTAAGGTGTAATGAAGTGGAGGTTCTTGTCAACAGAGCAGCCCTAAACTTTGGGGTGCCTGTGTCTTGCTGATTTTTAGTTTTCCCAATTTGTACACCCATGAGTGGAAGTGCCCTATGCTCTCTAAGCTGTGTGTTTTAGATGTTTCAGGACACACCGTACACTTCTCCAGAGTGGCTGTTGGCAATTTACATCCCGCCCATCAGCGTAGCAAGGCTCCCATTTCTCCATGGCCTGTCCTGCATTTCTGGTTTTGACACTTTTTTCAGCATGGCCCTTTTGACCGATGGGAAGCGAGACTTCTTTGTAGCGCTGATTTGCCTTTCCAGGTTGCTTGGTTGGCCAAAAAGGGCGTATGCGTTTTTTCCTGAATATATTCAGGAAAAAACGCATACGCCCTTTTTGGCCAAGGGCATCATGGTCGACGTTTTCCCGCTTTTCATGTGCTTTAAAGGCGATTCGAATCTACCTCCTGAAATCTGTTTCCTGTAATTCTGCCTTGCTTTCAAATACTCTTCGTTGCCTTCCCTGAATATATTTGTGGACGAGAGTTATTATTTATAACTCTGCAGGTTTGTGAATTGCAGTGCTCCTGAGCTCCAATTTTCAACTCGCTTTTTTGGGAGCTGGCCGCAAAAGCGCAGGATTGCTTCAGGCCCTATTCTGGTTCCGGGGGGCAGGTTGAGCCCGTGGATAATTCTTCTTCCTGATGGGAAAATAGAGTGACCTGTGCCTTTCCCAACACCTAGAGCTAGTCTCTCATAGGTTCCCCCTCTTCCCGTTCATCCTCAGGACAAATTGCAACCTGTACGGGACAGCAGGTTAAAGGCGCTGATTCTCCAAGGAGGGAGATTGCTAGTAAAGCGGCTTGAATTGCGAACCCGAGCACAAGGAGATGAGAAATGAGGTGCGTTTTAGAAACCTTTCCCTATCACACGGTGTACCAACTTCTGGGTTTCTCATGCATGTTTTCGATGTAGGAAGATGCCCTTGAACCTGGAGATTTGGGACCCATGGGATGGGTACCATGCAGTATTATTTTAAAGGGTCTGCGTTTGCTCACCCAACCTCACCAAACCTCTCAGCCCCAAGAGTGTCCACCCTTATGTCTCATCCAGCTGTGGGTCTAGATATGGTCAATCCAGGTTGCATCACAGCCCGTGATCGAATTTTGTAAGAATTTCTCTCTCTTTCACTGTCTTTGTTTCATGGGTTTTTAAAAGTAATTTATTTTTATAATGGGGTTTAGCTGCTTTTCACTGCTGTGTTTATGCCGCTTTACACCCAATTGACTCACTTACAGAGAGCTATCAATACATAGGTTTTAAGATTCTTACTAGTCGGATATATTCTTGTGCGGTGAATAGGGGGTGTTTAGTCCAGTTCACTGAGCAAGGAGTAGGTCTTGTTTATTACATATTGGGTTTATGGAACGGTATCTGAGCTAATTTGAAACCTTGTTTTATGCATCACCCCACCTCACCTTACCCGTTCAGCAGCCATAGTGTGTTTTCTAAATATGTGACTGTGTTCTGCCTTGTAATTCAGTTCAAGTGTAGCCGTTTTTACATTTCCTCTATAAGTGATAGCTTATGAAACGTGTCTTTTTCTGTGTGACGTATTTCACTTAGAATCGTCGTACCTAATCCCACTCATCATGCTACTAGCCTTATGACATTTATTTCATGGCTGAGTGATATTCCATTTTACATGAGGTCCACAACTTCTTTATCCATTTTTCTCTTTCCTGGGATATTTAAGGTGTAACGAAGTGGAGGTTCTTGTCAACAGAGCAGCCCTAAACTTTGGGGTGCCTGTGTCTTGCTGATTTTTAGTTTTCCCAATTTGTACACCCATGAGTGGAAGTGCCCTATGCTCTCTAAGCTGTGTGTTTTAGATGTTTCAGGACACACCGTACACTTCTCCAGAGTGGCTGTTGGCAATTTACATCCCGCTCATCAGCGTAGCAAGGCTCCCATTGCTCCATGGCCTGTCCTGCATTTCTGGTTTTGACACTTTTTTCAGCATGGCCCTTTTGACTGATGGGAAGCGAGACTTCTTTGTAGCGCTGATTTGCCTTTCCAGGTTGCTTGGTTGGCCAAAAAGGGCGTATGCGTTTTTTCCTGAATATATTCAGGAAAAAACGCATACGCCCTTTTTGGCCAAGGGCATCATGGTCGACGTTTTGCCGCTTTTCATGTGCTTTAAAGGCGATTCGAATCTACCTCCTGAAATCTGTTACCTGTAATTCTGCCTTGCTTTCAAATACTCTTCGTTGCCTTCCCTCAATATATGTGTGGTCGAGAGTTATTATTTATAACTCTGCAGGTTTGTGAATTGCAGTGCTCCTGAGCTCCAATTTTCAACTCGCTTTTTTGGGAGCTGGCCGAAAAATTGCAGGATTGCTTCAGGCCCTATTCTGGTTCCGGGGGGCAGGCTGAGCCCGTGGTTAATTCTTCTTCCTGATGGGAAAATAGAGTGACCTGTGCCTTTCCCAACACCTAGAGCTAGTCTCTCATAGGTTCCTCCTCTTCCCGTTCATCCTCAGGACAAATTGCAACCTATACGGGACAGCAGGTTAAAGGCGCTAATTCTCCAAGGAGGGAGATTGCTAGTAAAGCGGCTTGAATTGCGAACCCGAGCACAAGGAGATGAGAAATGAGGTGCGTTTTAGAAAACTTTCCCTATCACACGGTGTACCAACTTCTGGGTTTCTCATGCATGTTTTCGATGTAGGAAGATGCCCTTGAACCTGGAGTTTTGGGACCCATGGGATGAGTACCGTGCAGTATTACTTTAAAGGGTCTGTGTTTGCTCACCCAACCTCACCAAACCTCTCAGCCCCAAGAGTGTCCACCCTTATGTCTCATCCAGCTGTGGGTCTAGATATGGTCAATCCAGGTTGCATCACAGCCCGTGAACGAATTTTGTAAGAATTTCTCTCTCTTTCACTGTCTTTGTTTCATGGGTTTTTAAAAGTAATTTATTTTTATAATGGGGTTTAGCTGCTTTTCACTGCTGTGTTTATGCCGATTTACACCCAATTGACTCACTTACAGAGAGCTATCAATACATAGGTTTTAAGATTCTTACTAGTCGGATATATTCTTGTGCGGTGAATAGGGGGTGTTGAGTCCAGTTCACTGAGCAAGGAGTAGGTCTTGTTTATTACATATTGGGTTTATGGAACGGTATCTGAGCTAATTTTAAACCCTTGTTTTATGCATCACCCCACCTAACCTTACCCGTTCAGCAGCCATAGTGTGTTTTCTAAATATGTGACTGTGTTCTGCCTTGTAATTCAGTTCAAGTGTAGCCGTTTTTACATTCCCTCTATAAGTGATAGCTTGTGAAACGTGTCTTTTTCTGTGTGACGTATCTCACTTAGAATCGTCCTACCTAAACCCACTCATCATGCTGCTACTAGCCTTATGACATTTATTTCATGGCTGAGTGATATTCCATTGTACATGAGGTCCACAACTTCTTTATCCATTTTTCTCTTTCCTGGGATATTTAAGGTGTAACGAAGTGGAGGTTCTTGTCAACAGAGCAGCCCTAAACTTTGGGGTGCCTGTGTCTTGCTGATTTTTAGTTTTCCCAATTTGTACACCCATGAGTGGAAGTGCCCTATGCTCTCTAAGCTGTGTGTTTTAGATGTTTCAGGACACACCGTACACTTCTCCAGAGTGGCTGTTGGCAATTTACATCCCGCTCATCAGCGTAGCAAGGCTCCCATTTCTCCATGGCCTGTCCTGCATTTCTGGTTTTGACACTTTTTTCAGCATGGCCCTTTTGACTGATGGGAAGCGAGACTTCTTTGTAGCGCTGATTTGCCTTTCCAGGTTGCTTGGTTGGCCAAAAAGTTCGTATGCGTTTTTTCCTGAATATATTCAGGAAAAAACGCATACGCCCTTTTTGGCCAAGGGCATCATGGTCGACGTTTTGCCGCTTTTCATGTGCTTTAAAGGCGATTCGAATCTACCTCCTGAAATCTGTTTCCTGTAATTCTGCCTTGCTTTCAAATACTCTTTGTTGCCTTCCCTCAAAATATTTGTGGACGAGAGTTATTATTTATAACTCTGCAGGTTTGTGAATTGCAGTGCTCCTGAGCTCCAATTTTCAATTCGCTTTTTTGGGAGCTGGCCGCAAAAGCGCAGGATTGCTTCAGGCCCTATTCTGGTTCCGGGGGGCAGGCTGAGCCCGTGGTTAATTCTTCTTCCTGATGGGAAAATAGAATGACCTGTGCCTTTCCCAACACCTAGAGCTAGTCTCTCAGAGGTTCCCCCTCTTCCCGTTCATCCTCAGGACAAATTGCAACCTGTACGGGACAGCAGGTTAAAGGCGCTGATTCTCCAAGGAGGGAAATTGCTAGTAAAGCGACTTGAATTGCGAACCCGAGCACAAGGAGATGAGAAATGAGGTGCGTTTTAGAAACCTTTCCCTATCACACGGTGTACCAACTTCTGGGTTTCTCATGCATGTTTTCGATGTAGGAAGATGCCCTTGAACCTGGAGATTTGGGACCCATGGGATGGGTACCATGCAGTATTATTTTAAAGGGTCTGCGTTTGCTCACCCAACCTCACCAAACCTCTCAGCCCCAAGAGTGTCCACCCTTATGTCTCATCCAGCTGTGGGTCTAGATATGGTCAATCCAGGTTGCATCACAGCCCGTGATCGAATTTTGTAAGAATTTCTCTCTCTTTCACTGTCTTTGTTTCATGGGTTTTTAAAAGTAATTTATTTTTATAATGGGGTTTAGCTGCTTTTCACTGCTGTGTTTATGCCGCTTTACACCCAATTGACTCACTTACAGAGAGCTATCAATACATAGGTTTTAAGATTCTTACTAGTCGGATATATTCTTGTGCGGTGAATAGGGGGTGTTGAGTCCAGTTCACTGAGCAAGGAGTAGGTCTTGTTTATTACATATTGGGTTTATGGAACGGTATCTGAGCTAATTTGAAACCCTTGTTTTATGCATCACCCCACCTCACCTTACCCGTTCAGCAGCCATAGTGTGTTTTCTAAATATGTGACTGTGTTCTGCCTTGTAATTCAGTTCAAGTGTAGCCGTTTTTACATTCCCTCTATAAGTGATAGCTTATGAAACGTGTCTTTTTCTGTGTGACGTATTTCACTTAGAATCGTCGTACCTAAACCCACTCATCATGCTGCTACTAGCCTTATGACATTTATTTCATGGCTGAGTGATATTCCATTTTACATGAGGTCCACAACTTCTTTATCCATTTTTCTCTTTCCTGGGATATTTAAGGTGTAACGAAGTGGAGGTTCTTGTCAACAGAGCAGCCCTAAACTTTGGGGTGCCTGTGTCTTGCTGATTTTTAGTTTTCCCAATTTGTACACCCATGAGTGGAAGTGCCCTATGCTCTCTAAGCTGTGTGTTTTAGATGTTTCAGGACACACCGTACACTTCTCCAGAGTGGCTGTTGGCAATTTACATCCCGCTCATCAGCGTAGCAAGGCTCCCATTTCTCCATGGCCTGTCCTGCATTTCTGGTTTTGACACTTTTTTCAGCATGGCCCTTTTGACTGAAGGGAAGCGAGACTTCTTTGTAGCGCTGATTTGCCTTTCCAGGTTGCTTGGTCGGCCAAAAAGGCCGTATGCGTTTTTTCCTGAATATATTCAGGAAAAAACGCATACGCCCTTTTTGGCCAAGGGCATCATGGTGGACGTTTTGCCGCCTCTCATGTGCTTTAAAGGCGATTCGAAACAACCTCCTGAAATCTGTTTCCTGTAATTCTGCCTTGCTTTCAAATACTCTTCGTTGCCTTCCCACAATATATTTGTGGACGAGAGTTATTATTTATAACTCTGCAGGTTTATGAATTGCAGTGCTCCTGAGCTCCAATTTTCAACTTGCTTTTTTGGGAGCTGGCCGCAAAAGCGCAGGATTGCTTCAGGCCCTAATTTGGTTCCGGGGGGCAGGCTGAGCCATTGGATAATTCTTCTTCCGGTTGGGAAAATAGAGGGACCTGTGCCTTTCCCAACACCTAGAGCTAGTCTCTCATAGGTTCCCCCTCTTCCCGTTCATCCTCAGGACAAATTGCAACCTATATGGGACAGCAGGTTAAAGGCGCTGATTCTCCAAGGAGGGAGATTGCTAGTAAAGCGGCTTGAATTGCGAACCTGAGCAGAAGGAGATGAGAAATGAGGTGCGTTTTAGAAACCTTTCCCTATCACACGGTGTACCAACTTCTGGGTTTCTCATGCATGTTTTCGATGTAGGAAGATGCCCTTGAACCTGGAGATTTGGGACCCATGTGATGGGTACCATGCAGTATTACTTTAAAGGGTCTGCGTTTGCTCACCCAACCTCACCAAACCTCTCAGCCCCAAGAGTGTCCACCCTTATGTCTCATCCAGCTGTGGGTCTAGATATGGTCAATCCAGGTTGCATCACAGCCCGTGATCGAATTTTGTAAGAATTTCTCTCTCTTTCACTGTCTTTGTTTCATGGGTTTTTAAAAGTAATTTATTTTTATAATGGGGTTTAGCTGCTTTTCACTGCTGTGTTTATGCCGCTTTACACCCAATTGACTCACTTACAGAGAGCTATCAATACATAGGTTTTAAGATTCTTACTAGTCGGATATATTCTTGTGCGGTGAATAGGGGGTGTTTAGTCCAGTTCACTGAGCAAGGAGTAGGTCTTGTTTATTACATATTGGGTTTATGGAACGGTATCTGAGCTAATTTGAAACCCTTGTTTTATGCATCACCCCACCTCACCTTACCCGTTCAGCAGCCATAGTGTGTTTTCTAAATATGTGACTGTGTTCTGCCTTGTAATTCAGTTCAAGTGTAGCCGTTTTTACATTCCCTCTATAAGTGATAGCTTATGAAACGTGTCTTTTTCTGTGTGACGTATTTCACTTAGAATCGTCGTACCTAAACCCACTCATCATGCTGCTACTATCCTTATGACATTTATTTCATGGCTGAGTGATATTCCATTTTACATGAGGTCCACAACTTCTTTATCCATTTTTCTCTTTGCTGGGATATTTAAGGTGTAACGAAGTGGAGGTTCTTGTCAACAGAGCAGCCCTAAACTTTGGGGTGCCTGTGTCTTGCTGATTTTTAGTTTTCCCAATTTGTACACCCATGAGTGGAAGTGCCCTATGCTCTCTAAGCTGTGTGTTTTAGATGTTTCAGGACACACCGTACACTTCTCCAGAGTGGCTGTTGGCAATTTACATCCCGCCCATCAGCGTAGCAAGGCTCCCATTTCTCCATGGCCTGTCCTGCATTTCTGGTTTTGACACTTTTTTCAGCATGGCCCTTTTGACTGATGGGAAGCGAGACTTCTTTGTAGCGCTGATTTGCCTTTCCAGGTTGCTTGGTTGGCCAAAAAGGGCGTATGCGTTTTTTCCTGAATATATTCAGGAAAAAACGCATACGCCCTTTTTGGCCAAGGGCATCATGGTCGACGTTTTGCCGCTTTTCATGTGCTTTAAAGGCGATTCGAATCTACCTCCTGAAATCTGTTACCTGTAATTCTGCCTTGCTTTCAAATACTCTTTGTTGCCTTCCCTCAATATATTTGTGGACGAGAGTTATCATTTATAACTCTGCAGGTTTGTGAATTGCAGTGCTCCTGAGCTCCAATTTTCAACTCGCTTTTATGGTAGCTGGCCGCAAAAGCGCAGGATTGCTTCAGGCCCTATTCTGGTTCCGGGGGGCAGGCTGAGCCCGTGGTTAATTCTTCTTCCTGATGGGAAAATAGAATGACCTGTGCCTTTCCCAACTCCTAGAGCTAGTCTCTCATAGGTTCCCCCTCTTCCCGTTCATCCTCAGGACAAATTGCAACCTGTACGGGACAGCAGGTTAAAGGCGCTGATGCTCCAAGGAGGGAGATTGCTAGTAAAGCGGCTTGAATTGCCAACCCGAGCACAAGGAGATGAGAAATGAGGTGCGTTTTAGAAAACTTTCCCTATCACACGGTGTACCAACTTCTGGGTTTCTCATGCATGTTTTCGATGTAGGAAGATGCCCTTGAACCTGGAGTTTAGGGACCCATGGGATGGGTACCATGCAGTATTACTTTAAACGGTCTGCGTTTGCTCACCCAACCTCACCAAACCTCTCAGCCCCAATAGTGTCCACCCTTATGTCTCATCCAGCTGTGGGTCTAGATATGGTCAATCCAGGTTGCATCACAGCCCGTGAACGAATTTTGTAAGAATTTCTCTCTCTTTCACTGTCTTTGTTTCATGGGTTTTGAAAAGTAATTTATTTTTATAATGGGGTTTAGCTGCTTTTCACTGCTGTGTTTATGCCGCTTTACACCCAATTGACTCACTTACAGAGAGCTATCAATACATAGGTTTTAAGATTCTTAGTAGTCGGATATATTCTTGTGCGGTGAATAGGGGGTGTTGTGTCCAGTTCACTGAGCAAGGAGTAGGTCTTGTTTATTACATATTGGGTTTATGGAACGGTATCTGAGCTAATTTGAAACCCTTGTTTTATGCATCACCCCACCTCACCTTACCCGTTCAGCAGCCATAGTGTGTTTTCTAAATATGTGACAGTGTTCTGCCTTGTAATTCAGTTCAAGTGTAGCCGTTTTTACATTCCCTCTATAAGTGATAGCTTGTGAAACGTGTCTTTTTCTGTGTGACGTATCTCACTTAGAATCGTCGTACCTAAACCCACTCATCATGCTGCTACTAGCCTTATGACATTTATTTCATGGCTGAGTGATATTCCATTGTACATGAGGTCCACAACTTCTTTATCCATTTTTCTCTTTCCTGGGATATTTAAGGTGTAACGAAGTGGAGGTTCTTGTCAACAGAGCAGCCCTAAACTTTGGGGTGCCTGTGTCTTGCTGATTTTTAGTTTTCCCAATTTGTACACCCATGAGTGGAAGTGCCCTATGCTCTCTAAGCTGTGTGTTTTAGATGTTTCAGGACACATCGTACACTTCTCCAGAGTGGCTGTTGGCAATTTACATCCCGCCCATCAGCGTAGCAAGGCTCCCATTTCTCCATGGCCTGTCCTGCATTTCTGGTTTTGACACTTTATTCAGCATGGCCCTTTTGACCGATGGGAAGCGAGACTTCTTTGTAGTGCTGATTTGCCTTTCCAGGTTGCTTGGTTGGCCAAAAAGGGCGTATGCGTTTTTTCCTGAATATATTCAGGAAAAAACGCATACGCCCTTTTTGGCCAAGGGCATCATGGTCGACGTTTTCCCGCTTTTCATGTGCTTTAAAGGCGATTCGAATCTACCTCCTGAAATCTGTTTCCTGTAATTCTGCCTTGCTTTCAAATACTCTTCGTTGCCTTCCCTGAATATATTTGTGGACGAGAGTTATTATTTATAACTCTGCAGGTTTGTGAATTGCAGTGCTCCTGAGCTCCAATTTTCAACTCGCTTTTTTGGGAGCTGGCCGCAAAAGCGCAGGATTGCTTCAGGCCCTATTCTGGTTCCGGGGGGCAGGTTGAGCCCGTGGATAATTCTTCTTCCTGATGGGAAAATAGAGTGACCTGTGCCTTTCCCAACACCTAGAGCTAGTCTCTCATAGGTTCCCCCTCTTCCCGTTCATCCTCAGGACAAATTGCAACCTGTACGGGACAGCAGGTTAAAGGCGCTGATTCTCCAAGGAGGGAGATTGCTAGTAAAGCGGCTTGAATTGCGAACCCGAGCACAAGGAGATGAGAAATGAGGTGCGTTTTAGAAACCTTTCCCTATCACACGGTGTACCAACTTCTGGGTTTCTCATGCATGTTTTCGATGTAGGAAGATGCCCTTGAACCTGGAGATTTGGGACCCATGGGATGGGTACCATGCAGTATTATTTTAAAGGGTCTGCGTTTGCTCACCCAACCTCACCAAACCTCTCAGCCCCAAGAGTGTCCACCCTTATGTCTCATCCAGCTGTGGGTCTAGATATGGTCAATCCAGGTTGCATCACAGCCCGTGATCGAATTTTGTAAGAATTTCTCTCTCTTTCACTGTCTTTGTTTCATGGGTTTTTAAAAGTAATTTATTTTTATAATGGGGTTTAGCTGCTTTTCACTGCTGTGTTTATGCCGCTTTACACCCAATTGACTCACTTACAGAGAGCTATCAATACATAGGTTTTAAGATTCTTACTAGTCGGATATATTCTTGTGCGGTGAATAGGGGGTGTTTAGTCCAGTTCACTGAGCAAGGAGTAGGTCTTGTTTATTACATATTGGGTTTATGGAACGGTATCTGAGCTAATTTGAAACCCTTGTTTTATGCATCACCCCACCTCACCTTACCCGTTCAGCAGCCATAGTGTGTTTTCTAAATATGTGACTGTGTTCTGCCTTGTAATTCAGTTCAAGTGTAGCCGTTTTTACATTCCCTCTATAAGTGATAGCTTATGAAACGTGTCTTTTTCTGTGTGACGTATTTCACTTAGAATCGTCGTACCTAAACCCACTCATCATGCTGCTACTAGCCTTATGACATTTATTTCATGGCTGAGTGATATTCCATTTTACATGAGGTCCACAACTTCTTTATCCATTTTTCTCTTTGCTGGGATATTTAAGGTGTAACGAAGTGGAGGTTCTTGTCAACAGAGCAGCCCTAAACTTTGGGGTGCCTGTGTCTTGCTGATTTTTAGTTTTCCCAATTTGTACACCCATGAGTGGAAGTGCCCTATGCTCTCTAAGCTGTGTGTTTTAGATGTTTCAGGACACACCGTACACTTCTCCAGAGTGGCTGTTGGCAATTTACATCCCGCCCATCAGCGTAGCAAGGCTCCCATTTCTCCATGGCCTGTCCTGCATTTCTGGTTTTGACACTTTTTTCAGCATGGCCCTTTTGACTGATGGGAAGCGAGACTTCTTTGTAGCGCTGATTTGCCTTTCCAGGTTGCTTGGTTGGCCAAAAAGGGCGTATGCGTTTTTTCCTGAATATATTCAGGAAAAAACGCATACGCCCTTTTTGGCCAAGGGCATCATGGTCGACGTTTTGCCGCTTTTCATGTGCTTTAAAGGCGATTCGAATCTACCTCCTGAAATCTGTTACCTGTAATTCTGCCTTGCTTTCAAATACTCTTTGTTGCCTTCCCTCAATATATTTGTGGACGAGAGTTATCATTTATAACTCTGCAGGTTTGTGAATTGCAGTGCTCCTGAGCTCCAATTTTCAACTCGCTTTTATGGTAGCTGGCCGCAAAAGCGCAGGATTGCTTCAGGCCCTATTCTGGTTCCGGGGGGCAGGCTGAGCCCGTGGTTAATTCTTCTTCCTGATGGGAAAATAGAATGACCTGTGCCTTTCCCAACTCCTAGAGCTAGTCTCTCATAGGTTCCCCCTCTTCCCGTTCATCCTCAGGACAAATTGCAACCTGTACGGGACAGCAGGTTAAAGGCGCTGATGCTCCAAGGAGGGAGATTGCTAGTAAAGCGGCTTGAATTGCCAACCCGAGCACAAGGAGATGAGAAATGAGGTGCGTTTTAGAAAACTTTCCCTATCACACGGTGTACCAACTTCTGGGTTTCTAATGCATGTTTTCGATGTAGGAAGATGCCCTTGAACCTGGAGTTTTGGGACCCATGGGATGGGTACCATGCAGTATTACTTTAAACGGTCTGCGTTTGCTCACCCAACCTCACCAAACCTCTCAGCCCCAATAGTGTCCACCCTTATGTCTCATCCAGCTGTGGGTCTAGATATGGTCAATCCAGGTTGCATCACAGCCCGTGAACGAATTTTGTAAGAATTTCTCTCTCTTTCACTGTCTTTGTTTCATGGGTTTTGAAAAGTAATTTATTTTTATAATGGGGTTTAGCTGCTTTTCACTGCTGTGTTTATGCCGCTTTACACCCAATTGACTCACTTACAGAGAGCTATCAATACATAGGTTTTAAGATTCTTAGTAGTCGGATATATTCTTGTGCGGTGAATAGGGGGTGTTGAGTCCAGTTCACTGAGCAAGGAGTAGGTCTTGTTTATTACATATTGGGTTTATGGAACGGTATCTGAGCTAATTTGAAACCCTTGTTTTATGCATCACCCCACCTCACCTTACCCGTTCAGCAGCCATAGTGTGTTTTCTAAATATGTGACAGTGTTCTGCCTTGTAATTCAGTTCAAGTGTAGCCGTTTTTACATTCCCTCTATAAGTGATAGCTTGTGAAACGTGTCTTTTTCTGTGTGACGTATCTCACTTAGAATCGTCGTACCTAAACCCACTCATCATGCTGCTACTAGCCTTATGACATTTATTTCATGGCTGAGTGATATTCCATTGTACATGAGGTCCACAACTTCTTTATCCATTTTTCTCTTTCCTGGGATATTTAAGGTGTAACGAAGTGGAGGTTCTTGTCAACAGAGCAGCCCTAAACTTTGGGGTGCCTGTGTCTTGCTGATTTTTAGTTTTCCCAATTTGTACACCCATGAGTGGAAGTGCCCTATGCTCTCTAAGCTGTGTGTTTTAGATGTTTCAGGACACATCGTACACTTCTCCAGAGTGGCTGTTGGCAATTTACATCCCGCCCATCAGCGTAGCAAGGCTCCCATTTCTCCATGGCCTGTCCTGCATTTCTGGTTTTGACACTTTATTCAGCATGGCCCTTTTGACCGATGGGAAGCGAGACTTCTTTGTAGCGCTGATTTGCCTTTCCAGGTTGCTTGGTTGGCCAAAAAGGGCGTATGCGTTTTTTCCTGAATATATTCAGGAAAAAACGCATACGCCCTTTTTGGCCAAGGGCATCATGGTCGACGTTTTGCCGCTTTTCATGTGCTTTAAAGGCGATTCGAATCTACCTCCTGAAATCTGTTTCCTGTAATTCTGCCTTGCTTTCAAATACTCTTTGTTGCCTTCCCTCAAAATATTTGTGGACGAGAGTTATTATTTATAACTCTGCAGGTTTGTGAATTGCAGTGCTCCTGAGCTCCAATTTTCAACTCGCTTTTTTGGGAGCTGGCCGCAAAAGCGCAGGATTGCTTCAGGCCCTATTCTGGTTCCGGGGGGCAGGCTGAGCCCGTGGTTAATTCTTCTTCCTGATGGGAAAATAGAATGACCTGTGCCTTTCCCAACACCTAGAGCTAGTCTCTCAGAGGTTCCCCCTCTTCCCGTTCATCCTCAGGACAAATTGCAACCTGTACGGGACAGCAGGTTAAAGGCGCTGATTCTCCAAGGAGGGAAATTGCTAGTAAAGCGACTTGAATTGCGAACCCGAGCACAAGGAGATGAGAAATGAGGTGCGTTGTAGAAACCTTTCCCTATCACACGGTGTACCAACTTCTGGGTTTCTCATGCATGTTTTCGATGTAGGAAGATGCCCTTGAACCTGGAGATTTGGGACCCATGGGATGGGTACCATGCAGTATTATTTTAAAGGGTCTGCGTTTGCTCACCCAACCTCACCAAACCTCTCAGCCCCAAGAGTGTCCACCCTTATGTCTCATCCAGCTGTGGGTCTAGATATGGTCAATCCAGGTTGCATCACAGCCCGTGATCGAATTTTGTAAGAATTTCTCTCTCTTTCACTGTCTTTGTTTCATGGGTTTTTAAAAGTAATTTATATTTATAATGGGGTTTAGCTGCTTTTCACTGCTGTGTTTATGCCGCTTTACACCCAATTGACTCACTTACAGAGAGCTATCAATACATAGGTTTTAAGATTCTTACTAGTCGGATATATTCTTGTGCGGTGAATAGGGGGTGTTGAGTCCAGTTCACTGAGCAAGGAGTAGGTCTTGTTTATTACATATTGGGTTTATGGAACGGTATCTGAGCTAATTTGAAACCTTGTTTTATGCATCACCCCACCTCACCTTACCCGTTCAGCAGCCATAGTGTGTTTTCTAAATATGTGACTGTGTTCTGCCTTGTAATTCAGTTCAAGTGTAGCCGTTTTTACATTTCCTCTATAAGTGATAGCTTATGAAACGTGTCTTTTTCTGTGTGACGTATTTCACTTAGAATCGTCGTACCTAAACCCACTCATCATGCTGCTACTAGCCTTATGACATTTATTTCATGGCTGAGTGATATTCCATTGTACATGAGGTCCACAACTTCTTTATCCATTTTTCTCTTTCCTGGGATATTTAAGGTGTAACGAAGTGGAGGTTCTTGTCAACAGAGCAGCCCTAAACTTTGGGGTGCCTGTGTCTTGCTGATTTTTAGTTTTCCCAATTTGTACACCCATGAGTGGAAGTGCCCTATGCTCTCTAAGCTGTGTGTTTTAGATGTTTCAGGACACACCATACACTTCTCCAGAGTGGCTGTTGGCAATTTACATCCCGCCCATCAGCGTAGCAAGGCTCCCATTTCTCCATGGCCTGTCCTGCATTTCTGGTTTTGACACTTTTTTCAGCATGGCCCTTTTGACCGATGGGAAGCGAGACTTCTTTGTAGCGCTGATTTGCCTTTCCAGGTTGCTTGGTTGGCCAAAAAGGGCGTATGCGTTTTTTCCTGAATATATTCAGGAAAAAACGCATACGCCCTTTTTGGCCAAGGGCATCATGGTCGACGTTTTCCCGCTTTTCATGTGCTTTAAAGGCGATTCGAATCTACCTCCTGAAATCTGTTTCCTGTAATTCTGCCTTGCTTTCAAATACTCTTCGTTGCCTTCCCTGAATATATTTGTGGACGAGAGTTATTATTTATAACTCTGCAGGTTTGTGAATTGCAGTGCTCCTGAGCTCCAATTTTCAACTCGCTTTTTTGGGAGCTGGCCGCAAAAGCGCAGGATTGCTTCAGGCCCTATTCTGGTTCCGGGGGGCAGGTTGAGCCCGTGGATAATTCTTCTTCCTGATGGGAAAATAGAGTGACCTGTGCCTTTCCCAACACCTAGAGCTAGTCTCTCATAGGTTCCCCCTCTTCCCGTTCATCCTCAGGACAAATTGCAACCTGTACGGGACAGCAGGTTAAAGGCGCTGATTCTCCAAGGAGGGAGATTGCTAGTAAAGCGGCTTGAATTGCGAACCCGAGCACAAGGAGATGAGAAATGAGGTGCGTTTTAGAAACCTTTCCCTATCACACGGTGTACCAACTTCTGGGTTTCTCATGCATGTTTTCGATGTAGGAAGATGCCCTTGAACCTGGAGATTTGGGACCCATGGGATGGGTACCATGCAGTATTATTTTAAAGGGTCTGCGTTTGCTCACCCAACCTCACCAAACCTCTCAGCCCCAAGAGTGTCCACCCTTATGTCTCATCCAGCTGTGGGTCTAGATATGGTCAATCCAGGTTGCATCACAGCCCGTGATCGAATTTTGTAAGAATTTCTCTCTCTTTCACTGTCTTTGTTTCATGGGTTTTTAAGAGTAATTTATTTTTATAATGGGGTTTAGCTGCTTTTCACTGCTGTGTTTATGCCGCTTTACACCCAATTGACTCACTTACAGAGAGCTATCAATACATAGGTTTTAAGATTCTTACTAGTCGGATATATTCTTGTGCGGTGAATAGGGGGTGTTTAGTCCAGTTCACTGAGCAAGGAGTAGGTCTTGTTTATTACATATTGGGTTTATGGAACGGTATCTGAGCTAATTTGAAACCCTTGTTTTATGCATCACCCCACCTCACCTTACCCGTTCAGCAGCCATAGTGTGTTTTCTAAATATGTGACTGTGTTCTGCCTTGTAATTCAGTTCAAGTGTAGCCGTTTTTACATTCCCTCTATAAGTGATAGCTTATGAAACGTGTCTTTTTCTGTGTGACGTATTTCACTTAGAATCGTCGTACCTAAACCCACTCATCATGCTGCTACTATCCTTATGACATTTATTTCATGGCTGAGTGATATTCCATTTTACATGAGGTCCACAACTTCTTTATCCATTTTTCTCTTTGCTGGGATATTTAAGGTGTAACGAAGTGGAGGTTCTTGTCAACAGAGCAGCCCTAAACTTTGGGGTGCCTGTGTCTTGCTGATTTTTAGTTTTCCCAATTTGTACACCCATGAGTGGAAGTGCCCTATGCTCTCTAAGCTGTGTGTTTTAGATGTTTCAGGACACACCGTACACTTCTCCAGAGTGGCTGTTGGCAATTTACATCCCGCCCATCAGCCTAGCAAGGCTCCCATTTCTCCATGGCCTGTCCTGCATTTCTGGTTTTGACACTTTTTTCAGCATGGCCCTTTTGACTGATGGGAAGCGAGACTTCTTTGTAGCGCTGATTTGCCTTTCCAGGTTGCTTGGTTGGCCAAAAAGGGCGTATGCGTTTTTTCCTGAATATATTCAGGAAAAAACGCATACGCCCTTTTTGGCCAAGGGCATCATGGTCGACGTTTTTCCGCTTTTCATGTGCTTTAAAGGCGATTCGAATCTACCTCCTGAAATCTGTTACCTGTAATTCTGCCTTGCTTTCAAATACTCTTTGTTGCCTTCCCTCAATATATTTGTGGACGAGAGTTATCATTTATAACTCTGCAGGTTTGTGAATTGCAGTGCTCCTGAGCTCCAATTTTCAACTCGCTTTTATGGTAGCTGGCCGCAAAAGCGCAGGATTGCTTCAGGCCCTATTCTGGTTCCGGGGGGCAGGCTGAGCCCGTGGTTAATTCTTCTTCCTGATGGGAAAATAGAATGACCTGTGCCTTTCCCAACTCCTAGAGCTAGTCTCTCATAGGTTCCCCCTCTTCCCGTTCATCCTCAAGACAAATTGCAACCTGTACGGGACAGCAGGTTAAAGGCGCTGATGCTCCAAGGAGGGAGATTGCTAGTAAAGCGGCTTGAATTGCCAACCCGAGCACAAGGAGATGAGAAATGAGGTGCGTTTTAGAAAACTTTCCCTATCACACGGTGTACCAACTTCTGGGTTTCTCATGCATGTTTTCGATGTAGGAAGATGCCCTTGAACCTGGAGTTTTGGGACCCATGGGATGGGTACCATGCAGTATTACTTTAAACGGTCTGTGTTTGCTCACCCAACCTCACCAAACCTCTCAGCCCCAATAGTGTCCACCCTTATGTCTCATCCAGCTGTGGGTCTAGATATGGTCAATCCAGGTTGCATCACAGCCCGTGAACGAATTTTGTAAGAATTTCTCTCTCTTTCACTGTCTTTGTTTCATGGGTTTTGAAAAGTAATTTATTTTTATAATGAGGTTTAGCTGCTTTTCACTGCTGTGTTTATGCCGCTTTACACCCAATTGACTCACTTACAGAGAGCTATCAATACATAGGTTTTAAGATTCTTAGTAGTCGGATATATTCTTGTGCGGTGAATAGGGGGTGTTGTGTCCAGTTCACTGAGCAAGGAGTAGGTCTTGTTTATTACATATTGGGTTTATGGAACGGTATCTGAGCTAATTTGAAACCCTTGTTTTATGCATCACCCCACCTCACCTTACCCGTTCAGCAGCCATAGTGTGTTTTCTAAATATGTGACAGTGTTCTGCCTTGTAATTCAGTTCAAGTGTAGCCGTTTTTACATTCCCTCTATAAGTGATAGCTTGTGAAACGTGTCTTTTTCTGTGTGACGTATCTCACTTAGAATCGTCGTACCTAAACCCACTCATCATGCTGCTACTAGCCTTATGACATTTATTTCATGGCTGAGTGATATTCCATTGTACATGAGGTCCACAACTTCTTTATCCATTTTTCTCTTTCCTGGGATATTTAAGGTGTAACGAAGTGGAGGTTCTTGTCAACAGAGCAGCCCTAAACTTTGGGGTGCCTGTGTCTTGCTGATTTTTAGTTTTCCCAATTTGTACACCCATGAGTGGAAGTGCCCTATGCTCTCTAAGCTGTGTGTTATAGATGTTTCAGGACACATCGTACACTTCTCCAGAGTGGCTGTTGGCAATTTACATCCCGCCCATCAGCGTAGCAAGGCTCCCATTTCTCCATGGCCTGTCCTGCATTTCTGGTTTTGACACTTTATTCAGCATGGCCCTTTTGACCGATGGGAAGCGAGACTTCTTTGTAGCGCTGATTTGCCTTTCCAGGTTGCTTGGTTGGCCAAAAAGGGCGTATGCGTTTTTTCCTGAATATATTCAGGAAAAAACGCATACGCCCTTTTTGGCCAAGGGCATCATGGTCGACGTTTTCCCGCTTTTCATGTGCTTTAAAGGCGATTCGAATCTACCTCCTGAAATCTGTTTCCTGTAATTCTGCCTTGCTTTCAAATACTCTTCGTTGCCTTCCCTGAATATATTTGTGGACGAGAGTTATTATTTATAACTCTGCAGGTTTGTGAATTGCAGTGCTCCTGAGCTCCAATTTTCAACTCGCTTTTTTGGGAGCTGGCCGCAAAAGCGCAGGATTGCTTCAGGCCCTATTCTGGTTCCGGGGGGCAGGTTGAGCCCGTGGATAATTCTTCTTCCTGATGGGAAAATAGAGTGACCTGTGCCTTTCCCAACACCTAGAGCTAGTCTCTCATAGGTTCCCCCTCTTCCCGTTCATCCTCAGGACAAATTGCAACCTGTACGGGACAGCAGGTTAAAGGCGCTGATTCTCCAAGGAGGGAGATTGCTAGTAAAGCGGCTTGAATTGCGAACCCGAGCACAAGGAGATGAGAAATGAGGTGCGTTTTAGAAACCTTTCCCTATCACACGGTGTACCAACTTCTGGGTTTCTCATGCATGTTTTCGATGTAGGAAGATGCCCTTGAACCTGGAGATTTGGGACCCATGGGATGGGTACCATGCAGTATTATTTTAAAGGGTCTGCGTTTGCTCACCCAACCTCACCAAACCTCTCAGCCCCAAGAGTGTCCACCCTTATGTCTCATCCAGCTGTGGGTCTAGATATGGTCAATCCAGGTTGCATCACAGCCCGTGATCGAATTTTGTAAGAATTTCTCTCTCTTTCACTGTCTTTGTTTCATGGGTTTTTAAAAGTAATTTATTTTTATAATGGGGTTTAGCTGCTTTTCACTGCTGTGTTTATGCCGCTTTACACCCAATTGACTCACTTACAGAGAGCTATCAATACATAGGTTTTAAGATTCTTACTAGTCGGATATATTCTTGTGCGGTGAATAGGGGGTGTTTAGTCCAGTTCACTGAGCAAGGAGTAGGTCTTGTTTATTACATATTGGGTTTATGGAACGGTATCTGAGCTAATTTGAAACCCTTGTTTTATGCATCACCCCACCTCACCTTACCCGTTCAGCAGCCATAGTGTGTTTTCTAAATATGTGGCTGTGTTCTGCCTTGTAATTCAGTTCAAGTGTAGCCGTTTTTACATTCCCTCTATAAGTGATAGCTTATGAAACGTGTCTTTTTCTGTGTGACGTATTTCACTTAGAATCGTCGTACCTAAACCCACTCATCATGCTGCTACTATCCTTATGACATTTATTTCATGGCTGAGTGATATTCCATTTTACATGAGGTCCACAACTTCTTTATCCATTTTTCTCTTTGCTGGGATATTTAAGGTGTAACGAAGTGGAGGTTCTTGTCAACAGAGCAGCCCTAAACTTTGGGGTGCCTGTGTCTTGCTGATTTTTAGTTTTCCCAATTTGTACACCCATGAGTGGAAGTGCCCTATGCTCTCTAAGCTGTGTGTTTTAGATGTTTCAGGACACACCGTACACTTCTCCAGAGTGGCTGTTGGCAATTTACATCCCGCCCATCAGCGTAGCAAGGCTCCCATTTCTCCATGGCCTGTCCTGCATTTCTGGTTTTGACACTTTTTTCAGCATGGCCCTTTTGACTGATGGGAAGCGAGACTTCTTTGTAGCGCTGATTTGCCTTTCCAGGTTGCTTGGTTGGCCAAAAAGGGCGTATGCGTTTTTTCCTGAATATATTCAGGAAAAAACGCATACGCCCTTTTTGGCCAAGGGCATCATGGTCGACGTTTTGCCGCTTTTCATGTGCTTTAAAGGCGATTCGAATCTACCTCCTGAAATCTGTTACCTGTAATTCTGCCTTGCTTTCAAATACTCTTTGTTGCCTTCCCTCAATATATTTGTGGACGAGAGTTATCATTTATAACTCTGCAGGTTTGTGAATTGCAGTGCTCCTGAGCTCCAATTTTCAACTCGCTTTTATGGTAGCTGGCCGCAAAAGCGCAGGATTGCTTCAGGCCCTATTCTGGTTCCGGGGGGCAGGCTGAGCCCGTGGTTAATTCTTCTTCCTGATGGGAAAATAGAATGACCTGTGCCTTTCCCAACTCCTAGAGCTAGTCTCTCATAGGTTCCCCCTCTTCCCGTTCATCCTCAGGACAAATTGCAACCTGTACGGGACAGCAGGTTAAAGGCGCTGATGCTCCAAGGAGGGAGATTGCTAGTAAAGCGGCTTGAATTGCCAACCCGAGCACAAGGAGATGAGAAATGAGGTGCGTTTTAGAAAACTTTCCCTATCACACGGTGTACCAACTTCTGGGTTTCTCATGCATGTTTTCGATGTAGGAAGATGCCCTTGAACCTGGAGTTTTGGGACCCATGGGATGGGTACCATGCAGTATTACTTTAAACGGTCTGCGTTTGCTCACCCAACCTCACCAAACCTCTCAGCCCCAATAGTGTCCACCCTTATGTCTCATCCAGCTGTGGGTCTAGATATGGTCAATCCAGGTTGCATCACAGCCCGTGAACGAATTTTGTAAGAATTTCTCTCTCTTTCACTGTCTTTGTTTCATGGGTTTTGAAAAGTAATTTATTTTTATAATGGGGTTTAGCTGCTTTTCACTGCTGTGTTTATGCCGCTTTACACCCAATTGACTCACTTACAGAGAGCTATCAATACATAGGTTTTAAGATTCTTAGTAGTCGGATATATTCTTGTGCGGTGAATAGGGGGTGTTGAGTCCAGTTCACTGAGCAAGGAGTAGGTCTTGTTTATTACATATTGGGTTTATGGAACGGTATCTGAGCTAATTTGAAACCCTTGTTTTATGCATCACCCCACCTCACCTTACCCGTTCAGCAGCCATAGTGTGTTTTCTAAATATGTGACAGTGTTCTGCCTTGTAATTCAGTTCAAGTGTAGCCGTTTTTACATTCCCTCTATAAGTGATAGCTTGTGAAACGTGTCTTTTTCTGTGTGACGTATCTCACTTAGAATCGTCGTACCTAAACCCACTCATCATGCTGCTACTAGCCTTATGACATTTATTTCATGGCTGAGTGATATTCCATTGTACATGAGGTCCACAACTTCTTTATCCATTTTTCTCTTTCCTGGGATATTTAAGGTGTAACGAAGTGGAGGTTCTTGTCAACAGAGCAGCCCTAAACTTTGGGGTGCCTGTGTCTTGCTGATTTTTAGTTTTCCCAATTTGTACACCCATGAGTGGAAGTGCCCTATGCTCTCTAAGCTGTGTGTTTTAGATGTTTCAGGACACATCGTACACTTCTCCAGAGTGGCTGTTGGGAATTTACATCGCGCCCATCAGCGTAGCAAGGCTCCCATTTCTCCATGGCCTGTCCTGCATTTCTGGTTTTGACACTTTATTCAGCATGGCCCTTTTGACCGATGGGAAGCGAGACTTCTTTGTAGCGCTGATTTGCCTTTCCAGGTTGCTTGGTTGGCCAAAAAGGGCGTATGCGTTTTTTCCTGAATATATTCAGGAAAAAACGCATACGCCCTTTTTGGCCAAGGGCATCATGGTCGACGTTTTCCCGCTTTTCATGTGCTTTAAAGGCGATTCGAATCTACCTCCTGAAATCTGTTTCCTGTAATTCTGCCTTGCTTTCAAATACTCTTCGTTGCCTTCCCTGAATATATTTGTGGACGAGAGTTATTATTTATAACTCTGCAGGTTTGTGAATTGCAGTGCTCCTGAGCTCCAATTTTCAACTCGCTTTTTTGGGAGCTGGCCGCAAAAGCGCAGGATTGCTTCAGGCCCTATTCTGGTTCCGGGGGGCAGGTTGAGCCCGTGGATAATTCTTCTTCCTGATGGGAAAATAGAGTGACCTGTGCCTTTCCCAACACCTAGAGCTAGTCTCTCATAGGTTCCCCCTCTTCCCGTTCATCCTCAGGACAAATTGCAACCTGTACGGGACAGCAGGTTAAAGGCGCTGATTCTCCAAGGAGGGAGATTGCTAGTAAAGCGGCTTGAATTGCGAACCCGAGCACAAGGAGATGAGAAATGAGGTGCGTTTTAGAAACCTTTCCCTATCACACGGTGTACCAACTTCTGGGTTTCTCATGCATGTTTTCGATGTAGGAAGATGCCCTTGAACCTGGAGATTTGGGACCCATGGGATGGGTACCATGCAGTATTTTTTTAAAGGGTCTGCGTTTGCTCACCCAACCTCACCAAACCTCTCAGCCCCAAGAGTGTCCACCCTTATGTCTCATCCAGCTGTGGGTCTAGATATGGTCAATCCAGGTTGCATCACAGCCCGTGATCGAATTTTGTAAGAATTTCTCTCTCTTTCACTGTCTTTGTTTCATGGGTTTTTAAAAGTAATTTATTTTTATAATGGGGTTTAGCTGCTTTTCACTGCTGTGTTTATGCCGCTTTACACCCAATTGACTCACTTACAGAGAGCTATCAATACATAGGTTTTAAGATTCTTACTAGTCGGATATATTCTTGTGCGGTGAATAGGGGGTGTTTAGTCCAGTTCACTGAGCAAGGAGTAGGTCTTGTTTATTACATATTGGGTTTATGGAACGGTATCTGAGCTAATTTGAAACCCTTGTTTTATGCATCACCCCACCTCACCTTACCCGTTCAGCAGCCATAGTGTGTTTTCTAAATATGTGGCTGTGTTCTGCCTTGTAATTCAGTTCAAGTGTAGCCGTTTTTACATTCCCTCTATAAGTGATAGCTTATGAAACGTGTCTTTTTCTGTGTGACGTATTTCACTTAGAATCGTCGTACCTAAACCCACTCATCATGCTGCTACTATCCTTATGACATTTATTTCATGGCTGAGTGATATTCCATTTTACATGAGGTCCACAACTTCTTTATCCATTTTTCTCTTTGCTGGGATATTTAAGGTGTAACGAAGTGGAGGTTCTTGTCAACAGAGCAGCCCTAAACTTTGGGGTGCCTGTGTCTTGCTGATTTTTAGTTTTCCCAATTTGTACACCCATGAGTGGAAGTGCCCTATGCTCTCTAAGCTGTGTGTTTTAGATGTTTCAGGACACACCGTACACTTCTCCAGAGTGGCTGTTGGCAATTTACATCCCGCCCATCAGCGTAGCAAGGCTCCCATTTCTCCATGGCCTGTCCTGCATTTCTGGTTTTGACACTTTTTTCAGCATGGCCCTTTTGACTGATGGGAAGCGAGACTTCTTTGTAGCGCTGATTTGCCTTTCCAGGTTGCTTGGTTGGCCAAAAAGGGCGTATGCGTTTTTTCCTGAATATATTCAGGAAAAAACGCATACGCCCTTTTTGGCCAAGGGCATCATGGTCGACGTTTTGCCGCTTTTCATGTGCTTTAAAGGCGATTCGAATCTACCTCCTGAAATCTGTTACCTGTAATTCTGCCTTGCTTTCAAATACTCTTTGTTGCCTTCCCTCAATATATTTGTGGACGTGAGTTATCATTTATAACTCTGCAGGTTTGTGAATTGCAGTGCTCCTGAGCTCCAATTTTCAACTCGCTTTTATGGTAGCTGGCCGCAAAAGCGCAGGATTGCTTCAGGCCCTATTCTGGTTCCGGGGGGCAGGCTGAGCCCGTGGTTAATTCTTCTTCCTGATGGGAAAATAGAATGACCTGTGCCTTTCCCAACTCCTAGAGCTAGTCTCTCATAGGTTCCCCCTCTTCCCGTTCATCCTCAGGACAAATTGCAACCTGTACGGGACAGCAGGTTAAAGGCGCTGATGCTCCAAGGAGGGAGATTGCTAGTAAAGCGGCTTGAATTGCCAACCCGAGCACAAGGAGATGAGAAATGAGGTGCGTTTTAGAAAACTTTCCCTATCACACGGTGTACCAACTTCTGGGTTTCTCATGCATGTTTTCGATGTAGGAAGATGCCCTTGAACCTGGAGTTTTGGGACCCATGGGATGGGTACCATGCAGTATTACTTTAAACGGTCTGCGTTTGCTCACCCAACCTCACCAAACCTCTCAGCCCCAATAGTGTCCACCCTTATGTCTCATCCAGCTGTGGGTCTAGATATGGTCAATCCAGGTTGCATCACAGCCCGTGAACGAATTTTGTAAGAATTTCTCTCTCTTTCACTGTCTTTGTTTCATGGGTTTTGAAAAGTAATTTATTTTTATAATGGGGTTTAGCTGCTTTTCACTGCTGTGTTTATGCCGCTTTACACCCAATTGACTCACTTACAGAGAGCTATCAATACATAGGTTTTAAGATTCTTAGTAGTCGGATATATTCTTGTGCGGTGAATAGGGGGTGTTGAGTCCAGTTCACTGAGCAAGGAGTAGGTCTTGTTTATTACATATTGGGTTTATGGAACGGTATCTGAGCTAATTTGAAACCCTTGTTTTATGCATCACCCCACCTCACCTTACCCGTTCAGCAGCCATAGTGTGTTTTCTAAATATGTGACAGTGTTCTGCCTTGTAATTCAGTTCAAGTGTAGCCGTTTTTACATTCCCTCTATAAGTGATAGCTTGTGAAACGTGTCTTTTTCTGTGTGACGTATCTCACTTAGAATCGTCGTACCTAAACCCACTCATCATGCTGCTACTAGCCTTATGACATTTATTTCATGGCTGAGTGATATTCCATTGTACATGAGGTCCACAACTTCTTTATCCATTTTTCTCTTTCCTGGGATATTTACGGTGTAACGAAGTGGAGGTTCTTGTCAACAGAGCAGCCCTAAACTTTGGGGTGCCTGTGTCTTGCTGATTTTTAGTTTTCCCAATTTGTACACCCATGAGTGGAAGTGCCCTATGCTCTCTAAGCTGTGTGTTTTAGATGTTTCAGGACACATCGTACACTTCTCCAGAGTGGCTGTTGGCAATTTACATCCCGCCCATCAGCGTAGCAAGGCTCCCATTTCTCCATGGCCTGTCCTGCATTTCTGGTTTTGACACTTTATTCAGCATGGCCCTTTTGACCGATGGGAAGCGAGACTTCTTTGTAGCGCTGATTTGCCTTTCCAGGTTGCTTGGTTGGCCAAAAAGGGCGTATGCGTTTTTTCCTGAATATATTCAGGAAAAAACGCATACGCCCTTTTTGGCCAAGGGCATCATGGTCGACGTTTTGCCGCTTTTCATGTGCTTTAAAGGCGATTCGAATCTACCTCCTGAAATCTGTTTCCTGTAATTCTGCCTTGCTTTCACATACTCTTTGTTGCCTTCCCTCAAAATATTTGTGGACGAGAGTTATTATTTATAACTCTGCAGGTTTGTGAATTGCAGTGCTCCTGAGCTCCAATTTTCAACTCGCTTTTTTGGGAGCTGGCCGCAAAAGCGCAGGATTGCTTCAGGCCCTATTCTGGTTCCGGGGGGCAGGCTGAGCCCGTGGTTAATTCTTCTTCCTGATGGGAAAATAGAATGACCTGTGCCTTTCCCAACACCTAGAGCTAGTCTCTCAGAGGTTCCCCCTCTTCCCGTTCATCCTCAGGACAAATTGCAACCTGTACGGGACAGCAGGTTAAAGGCGCTGATTCTCCAAGGAGGGAAATTGCTAGTAAAGCGACTTGAATTGCGAACCCGAGCACAAGGAGATGAGAAATGAGGTGCGTTGTAGAAACCTTTCCCTATCACACGGTGTACCAACTTCTGGGTTTCTCATGCATGTTTTCGATGTAGGAAGATGCCCTTGAACCTGGAGATTTGGGACCCATGGGATGGGTACCATGCAGTATTATTTTAAAGGGTCTGCGTTTGCTCACCCAACCTCACCAAACCTCTCAGCCCCAAGAGTGTCCACCCTTATGTCTCATCCAGCTGTGGGTCTAGATATGGTCAATCCAGGTTGCATCACAGCCCGTGATCGAATTTTGTAAGAATTTCTCTCTCTTTCACTGTCTTTGTTTCATGGGTTTTTAAAAGTAATTTATATTTATAATGGGGTTTAGCTGCTTTTCACTGCTGTGTTTATGCCGCTTTACACCCAATTGACTCACTTACAGAGAGCTATCAATACATAGGTTTTAAGATTCTTACTAGTCGGATATATTCTTGTGCGGTGAATAGGGGGTGTTGAGTCCAGTTCACTGAGCAAGGAGTAGGTCTTGTTTATTACATATTGGGTTTATGGAACGGTATCTGAGCTAATTTGAAACCTTGTTTTATGCATCACCCCACCTCACCTTACCCGTTCAGCAGCCATAGTGTGTTTTCTAAATATGTGACTGTGTTCTGCCTTGTAATTCAGTTCAAGTGTAGCCGTTTTTACATTTCCTCTATAAGTGATAGCTTATGAAACGTGTCTTTTTCTGTGTGACGTATTTCACTTAGAATCGTCGTACCTAATCCCACTCATCATGCTGCTACTAGCCTTATGACATTTATTTCATGGCTGAGTGATATTCCATTTTACATGAGGTCCACAACTTCTTTATCCATTTTTCTCTTTCCTGGGATATTTAAGGTGTAACGAAGTGGAGGTTCTTGTCAACAGAGCAGCCCTAAACTTTGGGGTGCCTGTGTCTTGCTGATTTTTAGTTTTCCCAATTTGTACACCCATGAGTGGAAGTGCCCTATGCTCTCTAAGCTGTGTGTTTTAGATGTTTCAGGACACACCGTACACTTCTCCAGAGTGGCTGTTGGCAATTTACATCCCGCTCATCAGCGTAGCAAGGCTCCCATTGCTCCATGGCCTGTCCTGCATTTCTGGTTTTGACACTTTTTTCAGCATGGCCCTTTTGACTGATGGGAAGCGAGACTTCTTTGTAGCGCTGATTTGCCTTTCCAGGTTGCTTGGTTGGCCAAAAAGGGCGTATGCGTTTTTTCCTGAATATATTCAGGAAAAAACGCATACGCCCTTTTTGGCCAAGGGCATCATGGTCGACGTTTTGCCGCTTTTCATGTGCTTTAAAGGCGATTCGAATCTACCTCCTGAAATCTGTTACCTGTAATTCTGCCTTGCTTTCAAATACTCTTCGTTGCCTTCCCTCAATATATTTGTGGACGATAGTTATTATTTATAACTCTGCAGGTTTGTGAATTGCAGTGCTCCTGAGCTCCAATTTTCAACTCGCTTTTTTGGGAGCTGGCCGAAAAATTGCAGGATTGCTTCAGGCCCTATTCTGGTTCCGGGGGGCAGGCTGAGCCCGTGGTTAATTTTTCTTCCTGATGGGAAAATAGAGTGACCTGTGCCTTTCCCAACACCTAGAGCTAGTCTCTCATAGGTTCCTCCTGTTCCCGTTCATCCTCAGGACAAATTGCAACCTGTACGGGACAGCAGGTTAAAGGCGCTGATGCTCCAAGGAGGGAGATTGCTAGTAAAGCGGCTTGAATTGCCAACCCGAGCACAAGGAGATGAGAAATGAGGTGCGTTTTAGAAAACTTTCCCTATCACACGGTGTACCAACTTCTGGGTTTCTCATGCATGTTTTCGATGTAGGAAGATGCCCTTGAACCTGGAGTTTTGGGAACCATGGGATGGGTACCGTGCAGTATTACTTTAAAGGGTCTGTGTTTGCTCACCCAACCTCACCAAACCTCTCAGCCCCAAGAGTGTCCACCCTTATGTCTCATCCAGCTGTGGGTCTAGATATGGTCAATCCAGGTTGCATCACAGCCCGTGAACGAATTTTGTAAGAATTTCTCTCTCTTTCACTGTCTTTGTTTCATGGGTTTTTAAAAGAAATTTATTTTTATAATGGGGTTTAGCTGCTTTTCACTGCTGTGTTTATGCCGCTTTACACCCAATTGATTCACTTACAGAGAGCTATCAATACATAGGTTTTAAGATTCTTACTAGTCGGATATATTCTTGTGCGGTGAATAGGGGGTGTTGAGTCCAGTTCACTGAGCAAGGAGTAGGTCTTGTTTATTACATATTGGGTTTATGGAACGGTATCTGAGCTAATTTGAAACCCTTGTTTTATGCATCACCCCACCTCACCTTACCCGTTCAGCAGCCATAGTGTGTTTTCTAAATATGTGACTGTGTTCTGCCTTGTAATTCAGTTCAAGTGTAGCCGTTTTTACATTCCCTCTATAAGTGATAGCTTGTGAAACGTGTCTTTTTCTGTGTGACGTATCTCACTTAGAATCGTCGTACCTAAACCCACTCATCATGCTGCTACTAGCCTTATGACATTTATTTCATGGCTGAGTGATATTCCATTGTACATGAGGTCCACAACTTCTTTATCCATTTTTCTCTTTCCTGGGATATTTAAGGTGTAACGAAGTGGAGGTTCTTGTCAACAGAGCAGCCCTAAACTTTGGGGTGCCTGTGTCTTGCTGATTTTTAGTTTTCCCAATTTGTACACCCATGAGTGGAAGTGCCCTATGCTCTCTAAGCTGTGTGTTGTAGATGTTTCAGGACACACCGTACACTTCTCCAGAGTGGCTGTTGGCAATTTACATCCCGCCCATCAGTGTAGCAAGGCTCCCATTTCTCCATGGCCTGTCCTGCATTTCTGGTTTTGACACTTTTTTCAGCATGGCCCTTTTGACCGATGGGAAGCGAGACTTCTTTGTAGCGCTGATTTGCCTTTCCAGGTTGCTTGGTTGGCCAAAAAGGGCGTATGCGTTTTTTCCTGAATATATTCAGGAAAAAACGCATACGCCCTTTTTGTCCAAGGGCATCATGGTCGACGTTTTGCCGCTTTTCATGTGATTTAAAGGCGATTCGAATCTACCTCCTGAAATCTGTTTCCTGTAATTCTGCCTTGCTTTCAAATACTCTTTGTTGCCTTCCCTCAAAATATTTGTGGACGAGAGTTATTATTTATAACTCTGCAGGTTTGTGAATTGCAGTGCTCCTGAGCTCCAATTTTCAACTCGCTTTTTTGGGAGCTGGCCGCAAAAGCGCAGGATTGCTTCAGGCCCTATTCTGGTTCCGGGGGGCAGGCTGAGCCCGTGGTTAATTCTTCTTCCTGATGGGAAAATAGAATGACCTGTGCCTTTCCCAACACCTAGAGC
The DNA here is from genome assembly GCF_028021215.1 of Eschrichtius robustus. NCBI lineage: Eukaryota > Metazoa > Chordata > Mammalia > Artiodactyla > Eschrichtiidae > Eschrichtius > Eschrichtius robustus. The sequence continues at coordinate 21,515,401 of NC_090827.1, read as the reverse complement.
TAGTCTCTCAGAGGTTCCCCCTCTTCCCGTTCATCCTCAGGACAAATTGCAACCTGTACGGGACAGCAGGTTAAAGGCGCTGATTCTCCAAGGAGGGAAATTGCTAGTAAAGCGACTTGAATTGCGAACCCGAGCACAAGGAGATGAGAAATGAGGTGCGTTTTAGAAACCTTTCCCTATCACACGGTGTACCAACTTCTGGGTTTCTCATGCATGTTTTCGATGTAGGAAGATGCCCTTGAACCTGGAGATTTGGGACCCATGGGATGGGTACCATGCAGTATTATTTTAAAGGGTCTGCGTTTGCTCACCCAACCTCACCAAACCTCTCAGCCCCAAGAGTGTCCACCCTTATGTCTCATCCAGCTGTGGGTCTAGATATGGTCAATCCAGGTTGCATCACAGCCCGTGATCGAATTTTGTAAGAATTTCTCTCTCTTTCACTGTCTTTGTTTCATGGGTTTTTAAAAGTAATTTATTTTTATAATGGGGTTTAGCTGCTTTTCACTGCTGTGTTTATGCCGCTTTACACCCAATTGACTCACTTACAGAGAGCTATCAATACATAGGTTTTAAGATTCTTACTAGTCGGATATATTCTTGTGCGGTGAATAGGGGGTGTTGAGTCCAGTTCACTGAGCAAGGAGTAGGTCTTGTTTATTACATATTGGGTTTATGGAACGGTATCTGAGCTAATTTGAAACCCTTGTTTTATGCATCACCCCACCTCACCTTACCCGTTCAGCAGCCATAGTGTGTTTTCTAAATATGTGACTGTGTTCTGCCTTCTAATTCAGTTCAAGTGTAGCCGTTTTTACATTCACTCTATAAGTGATAGCTTATGAAACGTGTCTTTTTCTGTGTGACGTATCTCACTTAGAATCGTCGTACCTAAACCCACTCATCATGCTGCTACTAGCCTTATGACATTTATTTCATGGCTGAGTGATATTCCATTGTACATGAGGTCCACAACTTCTTTATCCATTTTTCTCTTTCCTGGGATATTTAAGGTGTAACGAAGTGGAGGTTCTTGTCAACAGAGCAGCCCTACACTTTGGGGTGCCTGTGTCTTGCTGATTTTTAGTTTTCCCAATTTGTACACCCATGAGTGGAAGTGCCCTATGCTCTCTAAGCTGTGTGTTTTAGATGTTTCAGGACACACCGTACACTTCTCCAGAGTGGCTGTTGGCAATTTACATCCCGCCCATCAGCGTAGCAAGGCTCCCATTTCTCCATGGCCTGTCCTGCATTTCTGGTTTTGACACTTTTTTCAGCATGGCCCTTTTGACCGATGGGAAGCGAGACTTCTTTGTAGCGCTGATTTGCCTTTCCAGGTTGCTTGGTTGGCCAAAAAGGGCGTATGCGTTTTTTCCTGAATATATTCAGGAAAAAACGCATACGCCCTTTTTGGCCAAGGGCATCATGGTCGACGTTTTGCCGCTTTTCATGTGCTTTAAAGGCGATTCGAATCTACCTCCTGAAATCTGTTTCCTGTAATTCTGCCTTGCTTTCAAATACTCTTCGTTGCCTTCCCTCAATATATTTGTGGGCAAGAGTTATTGTTTATAACTCTGCAGGTTTTTGAATTGCAGCGCTCCTGAGCTCCAATTTTCAACTCGCTTTTTTGGGAGCTGGCCGCAAAAGTGCAGGATTGCTTCAGGCCCTATTCTGGTTCCGGGGGGCAGGCTGAGCCCGTGGTTAATTCTTCTTCCTGATGGGAAAATAGAATGACCTGTGCCTTTCCCAACACCTAGAGCTAGTCTCTCATAGGTTCCCCCTCTTCCCGTTCATTCTCAGGACAAATTGCAACCTGTACAGGACAGCAGGTTAAAGGCGCTGATTCTCCAAGGAGGGAGAATGCTAGTAAAGCGGCTTGAATTGCGAACCCGAGCACAAGGAGATGAGAAATGAGGTGCGTTTTAGAAACCTTTCCCTATCACACGGTGTACCAACTTCTGGGTTTCTCATGCATGTTTTCGATGTAGGAAGATGCCCTTGAACCTGGAGATTTGGGACCCATGGGATGGGTACCATGCATTATTATTTTAAAGGGTCTGCGTTTGCTCACCCAACCTCACCAAACCTCTCAGCCCCAAGAGTGTCCACCCTTATGTCTCATCCAGCTGTGGGTCTAGATATGGTCAATCCAGGTTGCATCACAGCCCGTGATCGAATTTTGTAAGAATTTCTCTCTCTTTCACTGTCTTTGTTTCATGGGTTTTTAAAAGTAATTTATTTTTATAATGGGGTTTAGCTGCTTTTCACTGCTGTGTTTATGCCGCTTTACACCCAATTGACTCACTTACAGAGAGCTATCAATACATAGGTTTTAAGATTCTTACTAGTCGGATATATTCTTGTGCGGTGAATAGGGGGTGTTGAGTCCAGTTCACTGAGCAAGGAGTAGGTCTTGTTTATTACATATTGGGTTTATGGAACGGTATCTGAGCTAATTTGAAACCTTGTTTTATGCATCACCCCACCTCACCTTACCCGTTCAGCAGCCATAGTGTGTTTTCTAAATATGTGACTGTGTTCTGCCTTGTAATTCAGTTCAAGTGTAGCCGTTTTTACATTCCCTCTATAAGTGATAGCTTATGAAACGTGTCTTTTTCTGTGTGACGTATTTCACTTAGAATCATCGTACCTAAACCCACTCATCATGCTGCTACTAGCCTTATGACATTTATTTCATGGCTGAGTGATATTCCATTGCACATGAGGTCCACAACTTCTTTATCCATTTTTCTCTTTCCTGGGATATTTAAGGTGTAACGAACTGGAGGTTCTTGTCAACAGAGCAGCCCTAAACTTTGGGGTGCCTGTGTCTTGCTGATTTTTAGTTTTCCCAATTTGTACACCCATGAGTGGAAGTGCCCTATGCTCTCTAAGCTGTGTGTTTTAGATGTTTCAGGACACACCGTACACTTCTCCAGAGTGGCTGTTGGCAATTTACATCCCGCTCATCAGCGTAGCAAGGCTCCCATTTCTCCATGGCCTGTCCTGCATTTCTGGTTTTGACACTTTTTTCAGCATGGCCCTTTTGACTGATGGGAAGCGAGACTTCTTTGTAGCGCTGATTTGCCTTTCCAGGTTGCTTGGTTGGCCAAAAAGTTCGTATGCGTTTTTTCCTGAATATATTCAGGAAAAAACGCATACGCCCTTTTTGGCCAAGGGCATCATGGTGGACGTTTTGCCGCATTTCATGTGCTTTAAAGGCGATTCGAATCTACCTCCTGAAATCTGTTTCCTTTAATTCTGCCTTGCTTTCAAATACTCTTCGTTGACTTCCCTCAATATATTTGTGGACGAGAGTTATTATTTATAACTCTGCAGGTTTGTGAATTGCAGCGCTCCTGAGCTGCAATTTTCAACTCGCTTTTTTGGGAGCTGGCCGCAAAAGTGCAGGATTGCTTCAGGCCCTATTCTGTTTCCGGGGGCAGGCTGAGCCCGTGGTTAATTCTTCTTCCTGATGGGAAAATAGAATGACCTGTGCCTTTCCCAACACCTAGAGCTAGTCTCTCATAGGTTCCCCCTCTTCCCGTTCATCCTCAGGACAAATTGCAATCTGTACGGGACAGCAGGTTAAAGGTGCTGATTCTCCAAGGAGGGAGATTGCTAGTAAAGCGGCTTGAATTGCGAACCCGAGCACAAGGAGATGAGAAATGAGGTGCGTTTTAGAAGCCTTTCCCTATCACACGGTGTACCAACTTCTGGGTTTCTCATGCATGGTTTCGATGTAGGAAGATGCCCTTGAACCTGGAGATTTGGGACCCATGGGATGGGTACCATGCAGTATTAATTTAAAGGGTCTGCGTTTGCTCACCCAACCTCACCAAACCTCTCAGCCCCAAGAGTGTCCACCCTTATGTCTCATCCAGCTGTGGGTCTAGATATGGTCAATCCAGGTTGCATCACAGCCCGTGAACGAATTTTGTAAGAATTTCTCTCTCTTTCACTGTCTTTGTTTCATGGGTTTTTAAAAGTAATTTATTTTTATAATGGGGTTTAGCTGCTTTTCACTCCTGTGTTTATGCCACTTTACACCCAATTGACTCACTTACAGAGAGCTATCAATACATAGGTTTTAAGATTCTTACTAGTCGGATATATTCTTGTGCGGTGAATAGGGGGTGTTCAGTCCAGTTCACTGAGCAAGGAGTAGGTCTTGTTTATTACATATTGGGTTTATGGAACGGTATCTGAGCTAATTTGAAACCCTTGTTTTATGAATCACCCCACCTCACCTTACCCGTTCAGCAGCCATAGTGTGTTTTCTAAATATGTGACAGTGTTCTGCCTTGTAATTCAGTTCAAGTGTAGCCGTTTTTACATTCCCTCTATAAGTGATAGCTTATGAAACGTGTCTTTTTCTGTGTGACGTATTTCACTTAGAATCGTCGTACCTAAACCCACTCATCATGCTGCTACTAGCCTTATGACATTTATTTCATGGCTGAGTGATATTCCAATGCACATGAGGTCCACAACTTCTTTATCCATTTTTCTCTTTCCTGGGATATTTAAGGTGTAACGAAGTGGAGGTTCTTGTCAACAGAGCAGCCCTAAACTTTGGGGTGCCTGTGTCTTGCTGATTTTTAGTTTTCCCAATTTGTACACCCATGAGTGGAAGTGCCCTATGCTCTCTAAGCTGTGTGTTGTAGATGTTTCAGGACACACCGTACACTTCTCCAGAGTGGCTGTTGTCAATTTACATCCCGCCCATCAGCGTAGCAAGGCTCCCATTTCTCCATGGCCTGTCCTGCATTTCTGGTTTTGACACTTTTTTCAGCATTGCCCTTTTGACCGATGGGAAGCGAGACTTCTTTGTAGCGCTGATTTGCCTTTCCAGGTTGCTTGGTTGGCCAAAAAGGGCGTATGCGTTTTTTCCTGAATATATTCAGGAAAAAACGCATACGCCCTTTTTGGCCAAGGGCATCATGGTCGACGTTTTGCCGCTTTTCATGTGCTTTAAAGGCGATTCGAATCTACCTCCTGAAATCTGTTTCCTGTAATTCTGCCTTGCTTTCAAATACTCTTCGTTGCCTTCCCTCAATATATTTGTGGACGAGAGTTATTATTTATAACTCTGCAGGTTTGTGAATTGCAGCGCTCCTGAGCTGCAATTTTCAACTCGCTTTTTTGGGAGCTGGCCGCAAAAGCGCAGGATTGCTTCAGGCCCTATTCTTGTTCCGGGGGGCAGGCTGAGCCCGTGGTTAATTCTTCTTCCTGACGGGAAAATAGAATGACCTGTGCCTTTCCCAACACCTAGAGCTAGTCTCTCATAGGTTCCCCCTCTTCCCGTTCATCCTCAGGACAAATTGCAACCTGTACGGGACAGCAGGTTAAAGGCGCTGATTCTCCAAGGAGGGAGATTGCTAGTAAAGCGGCTTGAATTGCGAACCCGAGCACAAGGAGATGAGAAATGAGGTGCGTTTTAGAAACCTTTCCCTATCACACGGTGTACCAACTTCTGGGTTTCTCATGCATGTTTTCGATGTAGGAAGATGCCCTTGAACCTGGAGATTTGGGACCCATGGGATGGGTACCGTGCAGTATTACTTTAAAGGGTCTGTGTTTGCTCACCCAACCTCACCAAACCTCTCAGCCCCAAGAGTGTCCACCCTTATGTCTCATCCAGCTGTGGGTCTAGATATGGTCAATCCAGGTTGCATCACAGCCCGTGATCGAATTTTGTAAGAATTTCTCTCTCTTTCACTGTCTTTGTTTCATGGGTTTTTAAAAGTAATTTATTTTTATAATGGGGTTTAGCTGCTTTTCACTGCTGTGTTTATGCCGCTTTACACCCAATTGACTCACTTACAGATAGCTATCAATACATAGGTTTTAAGATTCTTAGTAGTCGGATATATTCTTGTGCGGTGAATAGGGGGTGTTGAGTCCAGTTCACTGAGCAAGGAGTAGGTCTTGTTTATTACATATTGGGTTTATGGAACGGTATCTGAGCTAATTTGAAACCCTTGTTTTATGCATCACCCCACCTCACCTTACCTGTTCAGCATCCATAGTGTGTTTTCTAAATATGTGACTGTGTTCTGCCTTGTAATTCAGTTCAAGTGTAGCGGTTTTTACATTCCCTCTATAAGTGATAGCTTATGAAACGTATCTTTTTCTGTGTGACGTATGTCACTTAGAATCGTCGTACCTAAACCCACTCATCATGCTGCTACTAGCCTTATGACATTTATTTCATGGCTGAGTGATATTCCATTGTACATGAGGTCCACAACTTCTTTATCCATTTTTCTCTTTCCTGGGATATTTAAGGTGTAACGAAGTGGAGGTTCTTGTCAACAGAGCAGCCCTAAACTTTGGGGTGCCTGTGTCTTGCTGATTTTTAGTTTTCCCAATTTGTACACCCATGAGTGGTAGTGCCCTATGCTCTCTAAGCTGTGTGTTTTAGATGTTTCAGGACACACCGTACACTTCTCCAGAGTGGCTGTTGGCAATTTACATCCCGCCCATCAGCGTAGCAAGGCTCCCATTTCTCCATGGCCTGTCCTGCATTTCTGGTTTTGACACTTTTTTCAGCATGGCCCTTTTGACCGATGGGAAGCGAGACTTCTTTGTAGCGCTGATTTGCCTTTCCAGGTTGCTTGGTTGGCCAAAAAGGGCGTATGCGTTTTTTCCTGAATATATTCAGGAAAAAACGCATACGCCATTTTGGCCAAGGGCATCATGGTCGACGTTTTGCCGCTTTTCATGTGCTTTAAAGGCGATTCGAATCTACCTCCTGAAATCTGTTTATGGTAATTCTGCCTTGCTTTCAAATACTCTCCGTTGCCTTCCCTCAATATATTTGTGGACGAGAGTTATTATTTATAACTCTGCAGGTTTGTGAATTGCAGCGCTCCTGAGCTGCAATTTTCAACTCGCTTTTTTGGGAGCTGGCCGCAAATGTGCAGGATTGCTTCAGGCCCTATTCTGTTTCCGGGGGGCAGGCTGAGCCCGTGGTTAATTCTTCTTCCTGATGGGAAAATAGAATGACCTGTGCCTTTCCCAACACCTAGAGCTAGTCTCTCATAGGTTCCCCCTCTTCCCGTTCATCCTCAGGACAAATTGCAATCTGTACGGGACAGCAGGTTAAAGGTGCTGATTCTCCAAGGAGGGAGATTGCTAGTAAAGCGGCTTGAATTGCGAACCCGAGCACAAGGAGATGAGAAATGAGGTGCGTTTTAGAAGCCTTTCCCTATCACACGGTGTACCAACTTCTGGGTTTCTCATGCATGGTTTCGATGTAGGAAGATGCCCTTGAACCTGGAGATTTGGGACCCATGGGATGGGTACCATGCAGTATTAATTTAAAGGGTCTGCGTTTGCTCACCCAACCTCACCAAACCTCTCAGCCCCAAGAGTGTCCACCCTTATGTCTCATCCAGCTGTGGGTCTAGATATGGTCAATCCAGGTTGCATCACAGCCCGTGAACGAATTTTGTAAGAATTTCTCTCTCTTTCACTGTCTTTGTTTCATGGGTTTTTAAAAGTAATTTATTTTTATAATGGGGTTTAGCTGCTTTTCACTCCTGTGTTTATGCCGCTTTACACCCAATTGACTCACTTACAGAGAGCTATCAATACATAGGTTTTAAGATTCTTACTAGTCGGATATATTCTTGTGCGGTGAATAGGGGGTGTTGAGTCCAGTTCACTGAGCAAGGAGTAGGTCTTGTTTATTACATATTGGGTTTATGGAACGGTATCAGAGCTAATTTGAAACCCTTGTTTTATGCATCACCCCACCTCACCTTACCCGTTCAGCAGCCATAGTGTGTTTTCTAAATATGTGACTGTGTTCTGCCTTGTAATTCAGTTCAAGTGTAACGGTTTTTACATTCCCTCTCTAAGTGATAGTTTATGAAACGTATCTTTTTCTGTGTGACGTATTTCACTTAGAATCGTCGTACCTAAACCCACTCATCATGCTGCTACTAGCCTTATGACATTTATTTCATGGCTGAGTGATATTCCAATGCACATGAGGTCCACAACTTCTTTATCCATTTTTCTCTTTCCTGGGATATTTAAGGTGTAACGAAGTGGAGGTTCTTGTCAACAGAGCAGCCCTAAACTTTGGGGTGCCTGTGTCTTGCTGATTTTTAGTTTTCCCAATTTGTACACCCATGAGTGGAAGTGCCCTATGCTCTCTAAGCTGTGTGTTGTAGATGTTTCAGGACACACCGTACACTTCTCCAGAGTGGCTGTTGTCAATTTACATCCCGCCCATCAGCGTAGCAAGGCTCCCATTTCTCCATGGCCTGTCCTGCATTTCTGGTTTTGACACTTTTTTCAGCATTGCCCTTTAGACCGATGGGAAGCGAGACTTTTTTGTAGCGCTGATTTGCCTTTCCAGGTTGCTTGGTTGGCCAAAAAGGGCGTATGCGTTTTTTCCTGAATATATTCAGGAAAAAACGCATACGCCCTTTTTGGCCAAGGGCATCATGGTCGACGTTTTGCCGCTTTTCATGTGCTTTAAAGGCGATTCGAATCTACCTCCTGAAATCTGTTTCCTGTAATTCTGCCTTGCTTTCAAATACTCTTCGTTGCCTTCCCTCAATATATTTGTGGACGAGAGTTATTATTTATAACTCTGCAGGTTTGTGAATTGCAGCGCTCCTGAGCTGCAATTTTCAACTCGCTTTTTTGGGAGCTGGCCGCAAAAGCGCAGGATTGCTTCAGGCCCTATTCTTGTTCCGGGGGGCAGGCTGAGCCCGTGGTTAATTCTTCTTCCTGACGGGAAAATAGAATGACCTGTGCCTTTCCCAACACCTAGAGCTAGTCTCTCATAGGTTCCCCCTCTTCCCGTTCATCCTCAGGACAAATTGCAACCTGTACGGGACAGCAGGTTAAAGGCGCTGATTCTCCAAGGAGGGAGATTGCTAGTAAAGCGGCTTGAATTGCGAACCCGAGCACAAGGAGATGAGAAATGAGGTGCGTTTTAGAAACCTTTCCCTATCACACGGTGTACCAACTTCTGGGTTTCTCATGCATGTTTTCGATGTAGGAAGATGCCCTTGAACCTGGAGATTTGGGACCCATGGGATGGGTACCGTGCAGTATTACTTTAAAGGGTCTGTGTTTGCTCACCCAACCTCACCAAACCTCTCAGCCCCAAGAGTGTCCACCCTTATGTCTCATCCAGCTGTGGGTCTAGATATGGTCAATCCAGGTTGCATCACAGCCCGTGATCGAATTTTGTAAGAATTTCTCTCTCTTTCACTGTCTTTGTTTCATGGGTTTTTAAAAGTAATTTATTTTTATAATGGGGTTTAGCTGCTTTTCACTGCTGTGTTTATGCCGCTTTACACCCAATTGACTCACTTACAGATAGCTATCAATACATAGGTTTTAAGATTCTTAGTAGTCGGATATATTCTTGTGCGGTGAATAGGGGGTGTTGAGTCCAGTTCACTGAGCAAGGAGTAGGTCTTGTTTATTACATATTGGGTTTATGGAACGGTATCTGAGCTAATTTGAAACCCTTGTTTTATGCATCACCCCACCTCACCTTACCTGTTCAGCATCCATAGTGTGTTTTCTAAATATGTGACTGTGTTCTGCCTTGTAATTCAGTTCAAGTGTAGCGGTTTTTACATTCCCTCTATAAGTGATAGCTTATGAAACGTATCTTTTTCTGTGTGACGTATGTCACTTAGAATCGTCGTACCTAAACCCACTCATCATGCTGCTACTAGCCTTATGACATTTATTTCATGGCTGAGTGATATTCCATTGTACATGAGGTCCACAACTTCTTTATCCATTTTTCTCTTTCCTGGGATATTTAAGGTGTAACGAAGTGGAGGTTCTTGTCAACAGAGCAGCCCTAAACTTTGGGGTGCCTGTGTCTTGCTGATTTTTAGTTTTCCCAATTTGTACACCCATGAGTGGAAGTGCCCTATGCTCTCTAAGCTGTGTGTTTTAGATGTTTCAGGACACACCGTACACTTCTCCAGAGTGGCTCTTGGCAATTTACATCCCGCCCATCAGCGTAGCAAGGCTCCCATTTCTCCATGGCCTGTCCTGCATTTCTGGTTTTGACACTTTTTTCAGCATGGCCGTTTTGACCGATGGGAAGCGAGACTTCTTTGTAGCGCTGATTTGCCTTTCCAGGTTGCTTGGTTGGCCAAAAAGGGCGTATGCGTTTTTTCCTGAATATATTCAGGAAAAAACGCATACGCCCTTTTTGGCCAAGGGCATCATGGTCGACGTTTTGCCGCTTTTCATGTACTTTAAAGGCGATTCGAATCTACCTCCTGAAATCTGTTTCCTGTAATTCTGCCTTGCTTTCAAACACTCTTCGTTGCCTTCCCTCAATATATTTGTGGACGAGAGTTAATATTTATAACTCTGCAGGTTTTTGAATTGCAGTGCTCCTGAGCTCCAATTTTCAACTCGCTTTTTTGGGAGCTGGCCGCAAAAGTGCAGGATTGCTTCAGGCCCTATTCTGGTTCCGGGGGGCAGGCTGAGCCCGTGGTTAATTCTTCATCCTGATGGGAAAATAGAATGACCTGTGCCTTTCCCAACACCTAGAGCTAGTCTCTGATAGGTTCCCCCTCTTCCCGTTCATCCTCAGGACAAATTGCAACCTGTACGGGACAGCAGGTTAAAGGCGCTGATTCTCCAAGGAGGGAGATTGCTAGTAAAGCGGCTTGAATTGCGAACCCGAGCACAAGGAGATGAGAAATGAGGTGCGTTTTAGAAACCTTTCCCTATCACACGGTGTACCAACTTCTGGGTTTCTCATGCATGTTTTCGATGTAGGAAGATGCCCTTGAACCTGGAGATTTGGGACCCATGGGATGGGTACCGTGCAGTATTACTTTAAAGGGTCTGCGTTTGCTCACCCAACCTCACCAAACCTCTCAGCCCCAAGAGTGTCCACCCTTATGTCTCATCCAGCTGTGGGTCTAGATATGGTCAATCCAGGTTGCATCACAGCCCGTGATCGAATTTTGTAAGAATTTCTCTCTCTTTCACTGTCTTTGTTTCATGGGTTTTTAAAAGTAATTTATTTTTATAATGGGGTTTAGCTGCTTTTCACTGCTGTGTTTATGCCGCTTTACACCCAATTGACTCACTTACAGAGAGCTATCAATACATAGGTTTTAAGATTCATACTAGTCGGATATATTCTTGTGCGGTGAATAGGGGGTGTTGAGTCCAGTTCACTGAGCAAGGAGTCGGTCTTGTTTATTACATATTGGGTTTATGGAACGGTATCTGAGCTAATTTGAAACCCTTGTTTTATGCATCACCCCACCTCGCCTTACCTGTTCAGCATCCATAGTGTGTTTTCTAAATATGTGACTGTGTTCTGCCTTGTAATTCAGTTCAAGTGTAGCGGTTTTTACATTCCCTCTATAAGTGATAGTTTATGAAACGTATCTTTTTCTGTGTGACGTATTTCACTTAGAATCGTCGTACCTAAACCCACTCATCATGCTGCTACTAGCCTTATGACATTTATTTCATGGCTGAGTGATATTCCAATGCACATGAGGTCCACAACTTCTTTATCCATTTTTCTCTTTCCTGGGATATTTAAGGTGTAACGAAGTGGAGGTTCTTGTCAACAGAGCAGCCCTAAACTTTGGGGTGCCTGTGTCTTGCTGATTTTTAGTTTTCCCAATTTGTACACCCATGAGTGGAAGTGCCCTATGCTCTCTAAGCTGTGTGTTGTAGATGTTTCAGGACACACCGTACACTTCTCCAGAGTGGCTGTTGTCAATTTACATCCCGCCCATCAGCGTAGCAAGGCTCCCATTTCTCCATGGCCTGTCCTGCATTTCTGGTTTTGACACTTTTTTCAGCATTGCCCTTTAGACCGATGGGAAGCGAGACTTTTTTGTAGCGCTGATTTGCCTTTCCAGGTTGCTTGGTTGGCCAAAAAGGGCGTATGCGTTTTTTCCTGAATATATTCAGGAAAAAACGCATACGCCCTTTTTGGCCAAGGGCATCATGGTCGACGTTTTGCCGCTTTTCATGTGCTTTAAAGGCGATTCGAATCTACCTCCTGAAATCTGTTTCCTGTAATTCTGCCTTGCTTTCAAATACTCTTCGTTGCCTTCCCTCAATATATTTGTGGACGAGAGTTATTATTTATAACTCTGCAGGTTTGTGAATTGCAGCGCTCCTGAGCTGCAATTTTCAACTCGCTTTTTTGGGAGCTGGCCGCAAAAGCGCAGGATTGCTTCAGGCCCTATTCTTGTTCCGGGGGGCAGGCTGAGCCCGTGGTTAATTCTTCTTCCTGACGGGAAAATAGAATGACCTGTGCCTTTCCCAACACCTAGAGCTAGTCTCTCATAGGTTCCCCCTCTTCCCGTTCATCCTCAGGACAAATTGCAACCTGTACGGGACAGCAGGTTAAAGGCGCTGATTCTCCAAGGAGGGAGATTGCTAGTAAAGCGGCTTGAATTGCGAACCCGAGCACAAGGAGATGAGAAATGAGGTGCGTTTTAGAAACCTTTCCCTATCACACGGTGTACCAACTTCTGGGTTTCTCATGCATGTTTTCGATGTAGGAAGATGCCCTTGAACCTGGAGATTTGGGACCCATGGGATGGGTACCGTGCAGTATTACTTTAAAGGGTCTGTGTTTGCTCACCCAACCTCACCAAACCTCTCAGCCCCAAGAGTGTCCACCCTTATGTCTCATCCAGCTGTGGGTCTAGATATGGTCAATCCAGGTTGCATCACAGCCCGTGATCGAATTTTGTAAGAATTTCTCTCTCTTTCACTGTCTTTGTTTCATGGGTTTTTAAAAGTAATTTATTTTTATAATGGGGTTTAGCTGCTTTTCACTGCTGTGTTTATGCCGCTTTACACCCAATTGACTCACTTACAGATAGCTATCAATACATAGGTTTTAAGATTCTTAGTAGTCGGATATATTCTTGTGCGGTGAATAGGGGGTGTTGAGTCCAGTTCACTGAGCAAGGAGTAGGTCTTGTTTATTACATATTGGGTTTATGGAACGGTATCTGAGCTAATTTGAAACCCTTGTTTTATGCATCACCCCACCTCACCTTACCTGTTCAGCATCCATAGTGTGTTTTCTAAATATGTGACTGTGTTCTGCCTTGTAATTCAGTTCAAGTGTAGCGGTTTTTACATTCCCTCTATAAGTGATAGCTTATGAAACGTATCTTTTTCTGTGTGACGTATGTCACTTAGAATCGTCGTACCTAAACCCACTCATCATGCTGCTACTAGCCTTATGACATTTATTTCATGGCTGAGTGATATTCCATTGTACATGAGGTCCACAACTTCTTTATCCATTTTTCTCTTTCCTGGGATATTTAAGGTGTAACGAAGTGGAGGTTCTTGTCAACAGAGCAGCCCTAAACTTTGGGGTGCCTGTGTCTTGCTGATTTTTAGTTTTCCCAATTTGTACACCCATGAGTGGAAGTGCCCTATGCTCTCTAAGCTGTGTGTTGTAGATGTTTCAGGACACACCGTACACTTCTCCAGAGTGGCTCTTGGCAATTTACATCCCGCCCATCAGCGTAGCAAGGCTCCCATTTCTCCATGGCCTGTCCTGCATTTCTGGTTTTGACACTTTTTTCAGCATGGCCGTTTTGACCGATGGGAAGCGAGACTTCTTTGTAGCGCTGATTTGCCTTTCCAGGTTGCTTGGTTGGCCAAAAAGGGCGTATGCGTTTTTTCCTGAATATATTCAGGAAAAAACGCATACGCCCTTTTTGGCCAAGGGCATCATGGTCGACGTTTTGCCGCTTTTCATGTACTTTAAAGGCGATTCGAATCTACCTCCTGAAATCTGTTTCCTGTAATTCTGCCTTGCTTTCAAACACTCTTCGTTGCCTTCCCTCAATATATTTGTGGACGAGAGTTAATATTTATAACTCTGCAGGTTTTTGAATTGCAGTGCTCCTGAGCTCCAATTTTCAACTCGCTTTTTTGGGAGCTGGCCGCAAAAGTGCAGGATTGCTTCAGGCCCTATTCTGGTTCCGGGGGGCAGGCTGAGCCCGTGGTTAATTCTTCATCCTGATGGGAAAATAGAATGACCTGTGCCTTTCCCAACACCTAGAGCTAGTCTCTGATAGGTTCCCCCACTTCCCGTTCATCCTCAGGACAAATTGCAACCTGTACGGGACAGCAGGTTAAAGGCGCTGATTCTCCAAGGAGGGAGATTGCTAGTAAAGCGGCTTGAATTGCGAACCCGAGCACAAGGAGATGAGAAATGAGGTGCGTTTTAGAAACCTTTCCCTATCACACGGTGTACCAACTTCTGGGTTTCTCATGCATGTTTTCGATGTAGGAAGATGCCCTTGAACCTGGAGATTTGGGACCCATGGGATGGGTACCGTGCAGTATTACTTTAAAGGGTCTGCGTTTGCTCACCCAACCTCACCAAACCTCTCAGCCCCAAGAGTGTCCACCCTTATGTCTCATCCAGCTGTGGGTCTAGATATGGTCAATCCAGGTTGCATCACAGCCCGTGATCGAATTTTGTAAGAATTTCTCTCACTTTCACTGTCTTTGTTTCATGGGTTTTTAAAAGTAATTTATTTTTATAATGGGGTTTAGCTGCTTTTCACTGCTGTGTTTATGCCGCTTTACACCCAATTGACTCACTTACAGAGAGCTATCAATACATAGGTTTTAAGATTCATACTAGTCGGATATATTCTTGTGCGGTGAATAGGGGGTGTTGAGTCCAGTTCACTGAGCAAGGAGTCGGTCTTGTTTATTACATATTGGGTTTATGGAACGGTATCTGAGCTAATTTGAAACCCTTGTTTTATGCATCACCCCACCTCGCCTTACCTGTTCAGCATCCATAGTGTGTTTTCTAAATATGTGACTGTGTTCTGCCTTGTAATTCAGTTCAAGTGTAGCGGTTTTTACATTCCCTCTATAAGTGATAGTTTATGAAACGTATCTTTTTCTGTGTGACGTATTTCACTTAGAATCGTCGTACCTAAACCCACTCATCATGCTGCTACTAGCCTTATGACATTTATTTCATGGCTGAGTGATATTCCAATGCACATGAGGTCCACAACTTCTTTATCCATTTTTCTCTTTCCTGGGATATTTAAGGTGTAACGAAGTGGAGGTTCTTGTCAACAGAGCAGCCCTAAACTTTGGGGTGCCTGTGTCTTGCTGATTTTTAGTTTTCCCAATTTGTACACCCATGAGTGGAAGTGCCCTATGCTCTCTAAGCTGTGTGTTGTAGATGTTTCAGGACACACCGTACACTTCTCCAGAGTGGCTGTTGTCAATTTACATCCCGCCCATCAGCTTAGCAAGGCTCCCATTTCTCCATGGCCTGTCCTGCATTTCTGGTTTTGACACTTTTTTCAGCATTGCCCTTTAGACCGATGGGAAGCGAGACTTTTTTGTAGCGCTGATTTGCCTTTCCAGGTTGCTTGGTTGGCCAAAAAGGGCGTATGCGTTTTTTCCTGAATATATTCAGGAAAAAACGCATACGCCCTTTTTGGCCAAGGGCATCATGGTCGACGTTTTGCCGCTTTTCATGTGCTTTAAAGGCGATTCGAATCTACCTCCTGAAATCTGTTTCCTGTAATTCTGCCTTGCTTTCAAATACTCTTCGTTGCCTTCCCTCAATATATTTGTGGACGAGAGTTATTATTTATAACTCTGCAGGTTTGTGAATTGCAGCGCTCCTGAGCTGCAATTTTCAACTCGCTTTTTTGGGAGCTGGCCGCAAAAGCGCAGGATTGCTTCAGGCCCTATTCTTGTTCCGGGGGGCAGGCTGAGCCCGTGGTTAATTCTTCTTCCTGACGGGAAAATAGAATGACCTGTGCCTTTCCCAACACCTAGAGCTAGTCTCTCATAGGTTCCCCCTCTTCCCGTTCATCCTCAGGACAAATTGCAACCTGTACGGGACAGCAGGTTAAAGGCGCTGATTCTCCAAGGAGGGAGATTGCTAGTAAAGCGGCTTGAATTGCGAACCCGAGCACAAGGAGATGAGAAATGAGGTGCGTTTTAGAAACCTTTCCCTATCACACGGTGTACCAACTTCTGGGTTTCTCATGCATGTTTTCGATGTAGGAAGATGCCCTTGAACCTGGAGATTTGGGACCCATGGGATGGGTACCGTGCAGTATTACTTTAAAGGGTCTGTGTTTGCTCACCCAACCTCACCAAACCTCTCAGCCCCAAGAGTGTCCACCCTTATGTCTCATCCAGCTGTGGGTCTAGATATGGTCAATCCAGGTTGCATCACAGCCCGTGATCGAATTTTGTAAGAATTTCTCGCTCTTTCACTGTCTTTGTTTCATGGGTTTTTAAAAGTAATTTATTTTTATAATGGGGTTTAGCTGCTTTTCACTGCTGTGTTTATGCCGCTTTACACCCAATTGACTCACTTACAGATAGCTATCAATACATAGGTTTTAAGATTCTTAGTAGTCGGATATATTCTTGTGCGGTGAATAGGGGGTGTTGAGTCCAGTTCACTGAGCAAGGAGTCGGTCTTGTTTATTACATATTGGGTTTATGGAACGGTATCTGAGCTAATTTGAAACCCTTGTTTTATGCATCACCCCACCTCGCCTTACCTGTTCAGCATCCATAGTGTGTTTTCTAAATATGTGACTGTGTTCTGCCTTGTAATTCAGTTCAAGTGTAGCGGTTTTTACATTCCCTCTATAAGTGATAGTTTATGAAACGTATCTTTTTCTGTGTGACGTATTTCACTTAGAATCGTCGTACCTAAACCCACTCATCATGCTGCTACTAGCCTTATGACATTTATTTCATGGCTGAGTGATATTCCAATGCACATGAGGTCCACAACTTCTTTATCCATTTTTCTCTTTCCTGGGATATTTAAGGTGTAACGAAGTGGAGGTTCTTGTCAACAGAGCAGCCCTAAACTTTGGGGTGCCTGTGTCTTGCTGATTTTTAGTTTTCCCAATTTGTACACCCATGAGTGGAAGTGCCCTATGCTCTCTAAGCTGTGTGTTGTAGATGTTTCAGGACACACCGTACACTTCTCCAGAGTGGCTGTTGTCAATTTACATCCCGCCCATCAGCTTAGCAAGGCTCCCATTTCTCCATGGCCTGTCCTGCATTTCTGGTTTTGACACTTTTTTCAGCATTGCCCTTTAGACCGATGGGAAGCGAGACTTTTTTGTAGCGCTGATTTGCCTTTCCAGGTTGCTTGGTTGGCCAAAAAGGGCGTATGCGTTTTTTCCTGAATATATTCAGGAAAAAACGCATACGCCCTTTTTGGCCAAGGGCATCATGGTCGACGTTTTGCCGCTTTTCATGTGCTTTAAAGGCGATTCGAATCTACCTCCTGAAATCTGTTTCCTGTAATTCTGCCTTGCTTTCAAATACTCTTCGTTGCCTTCCCTCAATATATTTGTGGACGAGAGTTATTATTTATAACTCTGCAGGTTTGTGAATTGCAGCGCTCCTGAGCTGCAATTTTCAACTCGCTTTTTTGGGAGCTGGCCGCAAAAGCGCAGGATTGCTTCAGGCCCTATTCTTGTTCCGGGGGGCAGGCTGAGCCCGTGGTTAATTCTTCTTCCTGACGGGAAAATAGAATGACCTGTGCCTTTCCCAACACCTAGAGCTAGTCTCTCATAGGTTCCCCCTCTTCCCGTTCATCCTCAGGACAAATTGCAACCTGTACGGGACAGCAGGTTAAAGGCGCTGATTCTCCAAGGAGGGAGATTGCTAGTAAAGCGGCTTGAATTGCGAACCCGAGCACAAGGAGATGAGAAATGAGGTGCGTTTTAGAAACCTTTCCCTATCACACGGTGTACCAACTTCTGGGTTTCTCATGCATGTTTTCGATGTAGGAAGATGCCCTTGAACCTGGAGATTTGGGACCCATGGGATGGGTACCGTGCAGTATTACTTTAAAGGGTCTGTGTTTGCTCACCCAACCTCACCAAACCTCTCAGCCCCAAGAGTGTCCACCCTTATGTCTCATCCAGCTGTGGGTCTAGATATGGTCAATCCAGGTTGCATCACAGCCCGTGATCGAATTTTGTAAGAATTTCTCGCTCTTTCACTGTCTTTGTTTCATGGGTTTTTAAAAGTAATTTATTTTTATAATGGGGTTTAGCTGCTTTTCACTGCTGTGTTTATGCCGCTTTACACCCAATTGACTCACTTACAGATAGCTATCAATACATAGGTTTTAAGATTCTTAGTAGTCGGATATATTCTTGTGCGGTGAATAGGGGGTGTTGAGTCCAGTTCACTGAGCAAGGAGTAGGTCTTGTTTATTACATATTGGGTTTATGGAACGGTATCTGAGCTAATTTGAAACCCTTGTTTTATGCATCACCCCACCTCACCTTACCTGTTCAGCATCCATAGTGTGTTTTCTAAATATGTGACTGTGTTCTGCCTTGTAATTCAGTTCAAGTGTAGCGGTTTTTACATTCCCTCTATAAGTGATAGCTTATGAAACGTATCTTTTTCTGTGTGACGTATGTCACTTAGAATCGTCGTACCTAAACCCACTCATCATGCTGCTACTAGCCTTATGACATTTATTTCATGGCTGAGTGATATTCCATTGTACATGAGGTCCACAACTTCTTTATCCATTTTTCTCTTTCCTGGGATATTTAAGGTGTAACGAAGTGGAGGTTCTTGTCAACAGAGCAGCCCTAAACTTTGGGGTGCCTGTGTCTTGCTGATTTTTAGTTTTCCCAATTTGTACACCCATGAGTGGAAGTGCCCTATGCTCTCTAAGCTGTGTGTTTTAGATGTTTCAGGACACACCGTACACTTCTCCAGAGTGGCTCTTGGCAATTTACATCCCGCCCATCAGCGTAGCAAGGCTCCCATTTCTCCATGGCCTGTCCTGCATTTCTGGTTTTGACACTTTTTTCAGCATGGCCCTTTTGACCGATGGGAAGCGAGACTTCTTTGTAGCGCTGATTTGCCTTTCCAGGTTGCTTGGTTGGCCAAAAAGGGCGTATGCGTTTTTTCCTGAATATATTCAGGAAAAAACGCATACGCCCTTTTTGGCCAAGGGCATCATGGTCGACGTTTTGCCGCTTTTCATGTGCTTTAAAGGCGATTCGAATCTACCTCCTGAAATCTGTTTCCTGTAATTCTGCCTTGCTTTCAAACACTCTTCGTTGCCTTCCCTCAATATATTTGTGGACGAGAGTTAATATTTATAACTCTGCAGGTTTTTGAATTGCAGTGCTCCTGAGCTCCAATTTTCAACTCGCTTTTTTGGGAGCTGGCCGCAAAAGTGCAGGATTGCTTCAGGCCCTATTCTGGTTCCGGGGGGCAGGCTGAGCCCGTGGTTAATTCTTCATCCTGATGGGAAAATAGAATGACCTGTGCCTTTCCCAACACCTAGAGCTAGTCTCTGATAGGTTCCCCCTCTTCCCGTTCATCCTCAGGACAAATTGCAACCTGTACGGGACAGCAGGTTAAAGGCGCTGATTCTCCAAGGAGGGAGATTGCTAGTAAAGCGGCTTGAATTGCGAACCCGAGCACAAGGAGATGAGAAATGAGGTGCATTTTAGAAACCTTTCCCTATCACACGGTGTACCAACTTCTGGGTTTCTCATGCATGTTTTCGATGTAGGAAGATGCCCTTGAACCTGGAGATTTGGGACCCATGGGATGGGTACCGTGCAGTATTACTTTAAAGGGTCTGCGTTTGCTCACCCAACCTCACCAAACCTCTCAGCCCCAAGAGTGTCCACCCTTATGTCTCATCCAGCTGTGGGTCTAGATATGGTCAATCCAGGTTGCATCACAGCCCGTGATCGAATTTTGTAAGAATTTCTCTCTCTTTCACTGTCTTTGTTTCATGGGTTTTTAAAAGTAATTTATTTTTATAATGGGGTTTAGCTGCTTTTCACTGCTGTGTTTATGCCGCTTTACACCCAATTGACTCACTTACAGAGAGCTATCAATACATAGGTTTTAAGATTCTTACTAGTCGGATATATTCTTGTGCGGTGAATAGGGGGTGTTGAGTCCAGTTCACTGAGCAAGGAGTAGGTCTTGTTTATTACATATTGGGTTTATGGAACGGTATCTGAGCTAATTTGAAACCCTTGTTTTATGCATCACCCCACCTCACCTTACCTGTTCAGCATCCATAGTGTGTTTTCTAAATATGTGACTGTGTTCTGCCTTGTAATTCAGTTCAAGTGTAGCGGTTTTTACATTCCCTCTATAAGTGATAGCTTATGAAACGTATCTTTTTCTGTGTGACGTATTTCACTTAGAATCGTCGTACCTAAACCCACTCATCATGCTGCTACTAGCCTTATGACATTTATTTCATGGCTGAGTGATATTCCATTGTACATGAGGTCCACAACTTCTTTATCGATTTTTCTCTTTCCTGGGATATTTAAGGTGTAACGAAGTGGAGGTTCTTGTCAACAGAGCAGCCCTAAACTTTGGGGTGCCTGTGTCTTGCTGATTTTTAGTTTTCCCAATTTGTACACCCATGAGTGGAAGTGCCCTATGCTCTCTAAGCTGTGTGTTTTAGATGTTTCAGGACACACCGTACACTTCTCCAGAGTGGCTGTTGGCAATTTACATCCCGCCCATCAGCGTAGCAAGGCTCCCATTTCTCCATGGCCTGTCCTGCATTTCTGGTTTTGACACTTTTTTCAGCATGGCCCTTTTGACCGATGGGAAGCGAGACTTCTTTGTAGCGCTGATTTGCCTTTCCAGGTTGCTTGGTTGGCCAAAAAGGGCGTATGCGTTTTTTCCTGAATATATTCAGGAAAAAACGCATACGCCCTTTTTGGCCAAGGACATCATGGTCGACGTTTTGCCGCTTTTCATGTGCTTTAAAGGCGATTCTAATCTACCTCCTGAAATCTGTTTCCTGTAATTCTGCCTTGCTTTCAAATACTCTTCGTTGCCTTCCCTCAATATATTTGTGGACGAGAGTTATTATTTATAACTCTGCAGGTTTTTGAATTGCAGTGCTCCTGAGCTCCAATTTTCAACTCGCTTTTTTGGGAGCTGGCCGCAAAAGCGCAGGATTGCTTCAGGCCCTATTCTGGTTCCGGGGGGCAGGCTGAGCCCGTGGTTAATTCTTCTTCCTGATGGGAAAATAGAATGACCTGTGCCTTTCCCAACACCTAGAGCTAGTCTCTGATAGGTTCCCCCTCTCCCCGTTCATCCTCAGGACAAATTGCAACCTGTACGGGACAGCAGGTTAAAGGCGCTGATTCTCCAAGGAGGGAGATTGCTAGTAAAGCGGCTTGAATTGCGAACCCGAGCACAAGGAGATGAGAAATGAGGTGCGTTTTAGAAACCTTTCCCTATCACACGGTGTACCAACTTCGGGGTTTCTCATGCATGTTTTCGATGTAGGAAGATGCCCTTGAACCTGGAGATTTGGGACCCATGGGATGGGTACCGTGCAGTATTACTTTAAAGGGTCTGCGTTTGCTCACCCAACCTCACCAAACCTCTCAGCCCCAAGAGTGTCCACCCTTATGTCTCATCCAGCTGTGGGTCTAGATATGGTCAATCCAGGTTGCATCACAGCCCGTGATCGAATTTTGTAAGAATTTCTCTCTCTTTCACTGTCTTTGTTTCATGGGTTTTTAAAAGTAATTTATTTTTATAATGGGGTTTAGCTGCTTTTCACTGCTGTGTTTATGCTGCTTTACACCCAATTGACTCACTTACAGAGAGCTATCAATACATAGGTTTTAAGATTCTTACTAGTCGGATATATTCTTGTGCGGTGAATAGGGGGTGTTGAGTTCAGTTCACTGAGCAAGGAGTAGGTTTTGTTTATTACATATTGGGTTTATGGAACGGTATCTGAGCTAATTTGAAACCCTTGTTTTATGCATCACCCCACCTCACCTTACCCGTTCAGCATCCATAGTGTGTTTTCTAAATATGTGACTGTGTTCTGCCTTGTAATTCAGTTCAAGTGTAGCGGTTTTTACATTCCCTCTATAAGTGATAGCTTATGAAACGTATCTTTTTCTGTGTGACGTATTTCACTTAGAATCGTCGTACCTAAACCCACTCATCATGCTGCTACTAGCCTTATGACATTTATTTCATGGCCGAGTGATATTCCATTGTACATGAGGTCCACAACTTCTTTATCCATTTTTCTCTTTCCTGGGATATTTAAGGTGTAACGAAGTGGAGGTTCTTGTCAACAGAGCAGCCCTAAACTTTGGGGTGCCTGTGTCTTGCTGATTTTTAGTTTTCCCAATTTGTACACCCATGAGTGGAAGTGCCCTATGCTCTCTAAGCTGTGTGTTTTAGATGTTTCAGGACACACCGTACACTTCTCCAGAGTGGCTGTTGGCAATTTACATCCCGCCCATCAGCGTAGCAAGGCTCCCATTTCTCCATGGCCTGTCCTGCATTTCTGGTTTTGACACTTTTTTCAGCATGGCCCTTTTGACCGATGGGAAGCGAGACTTCTTTGTAGCGCTGATTTGCCTTTCCAGGTTGCTTGGTTGGCCAAAAAGGGCGTATGCGTTTTTTCCTGAATATATTCAGGAAAAAACGCATACGCCCTTTTTGCCCAAGGGCATCATGGTCGACGTTTTGCCGCTTTTCATGTGCTTTAAAGGCGATTCAAATCTACCTCCTGAAATCTGTTTCCTGTAATTCTGCCTTGCTTTCAAATACTCTTCGTTGCCTTCCCTCAATATATTTGTGGACGAGAGTTATTATTTATAACTCTGCAGGTTTTTGAATTGCAGTGCTCCTGAGCTCCAATTTTCAACTCGCTTTTTTGGGAGCTGGCCGCAAAAGCGCAGGATTGCTTCAGGCCCTATTCTGGTTCCGGGGGGCAGGCTGAGCCCGTGGTTAATTCTTCTTCCTGATGGGAAAATAGAATGACCTGTGCCTTTCCCAACACCTAGAGCTAGTCTCTGATAGGTTCCCCCTCTTCCCGTTCATCCTCAGGACAAATTGCAACCTGTACGGGACAGCAGGTTAAAGGCGCTGATTCTCCAAGGAGGGAGATTGCTAGTAAAGCGGCTTGAATTGCGAACCCGAGCACAAGGAGATGAGAAATGAGGTGCGTTTTAGAAACCTTTCCCTATCACACGGTGTACCAACTTCTGGGTTTCTCATGCATGTTTTCGATGTAGGAAGATGCCCTTGAACCTGGAGATTTGGGACCCATGGGATGGGTACCGTGCAGTATTACTTTAAAGGGTCTGCGTTTGCTCACCCAACCTCACCAAACCTCTCAGCCCCAAGAGTGTCCACCCTTATGTCTCATCCAGCTGTGGGTCTAGATATGGTCAATCCAGGTTGCATCACAGCCCGTGATCGAATTTTGTAAGAATTTCTCTCTCTTTCACTGTCTTTGTTTCATGGGTTTTTAAAGTAATTTATTTTTATAATGGGGTTTAGCTGCTTTTCACTGCTGTGTTTATCCCGCTTTACACCCAATTGACTCACTTACAGAGAGCTATCAATACATAGGTTTTAAGATTCTTACTAGTCAGATATATTCTTGTGCGGTGAATAGGGGGTGTTGAGTCCAGTTCACTGAGCAAGGAGTAGGTCTTGTTTATTACATATTGGGTTTATGGAACGGTATCTGAGCTAATTTGAAACCCTTGTTTTATGCATCACCCCACCTCACCTTACCCGTTCAGCATCCATAGTGTGTTTTCTAAATATGTGACTGTGTTCTGCCTTGTAATTCAGTTCAAGTGTAGCGGTTTTTACATTCCCTCTCTAAGTGATAGCTTATGAAACGTATCTTTTTCTGTGTGACATATTTCACTTAGAATCGTCGTACCTAAACCCACTCATCATGCTGCTACTAGCCTTATGACATTTATTTCATGGCTGAGTGATATTCCATTGTACATGAGGTCCACAACTTCTTTATCCATTTTTCTCTTTCCTGGGATATTTAAGGTGTAACGAAGTGGAGGTTCTTGTCAACAGAGCAGCCCTAAACTTTGGGGTGCCTGTGTCTTGCTGATTTTTAGTTTTCCCAATTTGTACACCCATGAGTGGAAGTGCCCTATGCTCTCTAAGCTGTGTGTTTTAGATGTTTCAGGACACACCGTACACTTCTCCAGAGTGGCTGTTGGCAATTTACATCCCGCCCATCAGCGTAGCAAGGCTCCCATTTCTCCATGGCCTGTCCTGCATTTCTGGTTTTGACACTTTTTTCAGCATGGCCCTTTTGACCGATGGGAAGCGAGACTTCTTTGTAGCGCTGATTTGCCTTTCCAGGTTGCTTGGTTGGCCAAAAAGGGCGTATGCGTTTTTTCCTGAATATATTCAGGAAAAAACGCATACGCCCTTTTTGGCCAAGGGCATCATGGTCGACGTTTTGCCGCTTTTCATGTGCTTTAAAGGCGATTCGAATCTACCTCCTGAAATCTGTTTCCTGTAATTCTGCCTTGCTTTCAAATACTCTTCGTTGCCTTCCCTCAATATATTTGTGGACGAGAGTTATTATTTATAACTCTGCAGGTTTTTGAATTGCAGTGCTCCTGAGCTCCAATTTTCAACTCGCTTTTTTGGGAGCTGGCCGCAAAAGCGCAGGATTGCTTCAGGCCCTATTCTGGTTCCGGGGGGCAGGCTGAGCCCGTGGTTAATTCTTCTTCCTGATGGGAAAATAGAATGACCTGTGCCTTTCCCAACACCTAGAGCTAGTCTCTGATAGGTTCCCCCTCTTCCCGTTCATCCTCAGGACAAATTGCAACCTGTACGGGACAGCAGGTTAAAGGCGCTGATTCTCCAAGGAGGGAGATTGCTAGTAAAGCGGCTTGAATTGCGAACCCGAGCACAAGGAGATGAGAAATGAGGTGCGTTTTAGAAACCTTTCCCTATCACACGGTGTACCAACTTCTGGGTTTCTCATGCATGTTTTCGATGTAGGAAGATGCCCTTGAACCTGGAGATTTGGGACCCATGGGATGGGTACCGTGCAGTATTACTTTAAAGGGTCTGCGTTTGCTCACCCAACCTCACCAAACCTCTCAGCCCCAAGAGTGTCCACCCTTATGTCTCATCCA
The DNA here is from genome assembly GCF_028021215.1 of Eschrichtius robustus. Taxonomy (NCBI): domain Eukaryota; kingdom Metazoa; phylum Chordata; class Mammalia; order Artiodactyla; family Eschrichtiidae; genus Eschrichtius; species Eschrichtius robustus. The sequence goes on along the minus strand of NC_090827.1, from coordinate 21,490,400 downwards.
GCTGTGGGTCTAGATATGGTCAATCCAGGTTGCATCACAGCCCGTGATCGAATTTTGTAAGAATTTCTCTCTCTTTCACTGTCTTTGTTTCATGGGTTTTTAAAAGTAATTTATTTTTATAATGGGGTTTAGCTGCTTTTCACTGCTGTGTTTATGCCGCTTTACACCCAATTGACTCACTTACAGAGAGCTATCAATACATAGGTTTTAAGATTCTTACTAGTCGGATATATTCTTGTGCGGTGAATAGGGGGTGTTGAGTCCAGTTCACTGAGCAAGGAGTAGGTCTTGTTTATTACATATTGGGTTTATGGAACGGTATCTGAGCTAATTTGAAACCCTTGTTTTATGCATCACCCCACCTCACCTTACCCGTTCAGCATCCATAGTGTGTTTTCTAAATATGTGACTGTGTTCTGCCTTGTAATTCAGTTCAAGTGTAACGGTTTTTACATTCCCTCTATAAGTGATAGCTTATGAAACGTATCTTTTTCTGTGTGACGTATTTCACTTAGAATCGTCATACCTAAACCCACTCATCATGCTGCTACTAGCCTTATGACATTTATTTCATGGCTGAGTGATATTCCATTGTACATGAGGTCCACAACTTCTTTATCCATTTTTCTCTTTCCTGGGATATTTAAGGTGTAACGAAGTGGAGGTTCTTGTCAACAGAGCAGCCCTAAACTTTGGGGTGCCTGTGTCTTGCTGATTTTTAGTTTTCCCAATTTGTACACCCATGAGTGGAAGTGCCCTATGCTCTCTAAGCTGTGTGTTTTAGATGTTTCAGGACACACCGTACACTTCTCCAGAGTGGCTGTTGGCAATTTACATCCCGCTCATCAGCGTAGCAAGGCTCCCATTTCTCCATGGCCTGTCCTGCATTTCTGGTTTTGACACTTTTTTCAGCATGGCCCTTTTGACTGATGGGAAGCGAGACTTGTTTGTAGCGCTGATTTGCCTTTCCAGGTTGCTTGGTTGGCCAAAAAGGGCGTATGCGTTTTTTCCTGAATATATTCAGGAAAAAACGCATACGCCCTTTTTGGCCAAGGGCATCATGGTCGACGTTTTGCCGCTTTTCATGTGCTTTAAAGGCGATTCTAATCTACCTCCTGAAATCTGTTTCCTGTAATTCTGCCTTGCTTTCAAATACTCTTCGTTGCCTTCCCTCAATATATTTGTGGACGAGAGTTATTATTTATAACTCTGCAGGTTTTTGAATTGCAGTGCTCCTGAGCTCCAATTTTCAACTCGCTTTTTTGGGAGCTGGCCGCAAAAGCGCAGGATTGCTTCAGGCCCTATTCTGGTTCCGGGGGGCAGGCTGAGCCCGTGGTTAATTCTTCTTCCTGATGGGAAAATAGAATGACCTGTGCCTTTCCCAACACCTAGAGCTAGTCTCTGATAGGTTCCCCCTCTCCCCGTTCATCCTCAGGACAAATTGCAACCTGTACGGGACAGCAGGTTAAAGGCGCTGATTCTCCAAGGAGGGAGATTGCTAGTAAAGCGGCTTGAATTGCGAACCCGAGCACAAGGAGATGAGAAATGAGGTGCGTTTTAGAAACCTTTCCCTATCACACGGTGTACCAACTTCGGGGTTTCTCATGCATGTTTTCGATGTAGGAAGATGCCCTTGAACCTGGAGATTTGGGACCCATGGGATGGGTACCGTGCAGTATTACTTTAAAGGGTCTGCGTTTGCTCACCCAACCTCACCAAACCTCTCAGCCCCAAGAGTGTCCACCCTTATGTCTCATCCAGCTGTGGGTCTAGATATGGTCAATCCAGGTTGCATCACAGCCCGTGATCGAATTTTGTAAGAATTTCTCTCTCTTTCACTGTCTTTGTTTCATGGGTTTTTAAAAGTAATTTATTTTTATAATGGGGTTTAGCTGCTTTTCACTGCTGTGTTTATGCTGCTTTACACCCAATTGACTCACTTACAGAGAGCTATCAATACATAGGTTTTAAGATTCTTACTAGTCGGATATATTCTTGTGCGGTGAATAGGGGGTGTTGAGTTCAGTTCACTGAGCAAGGAGTAGGTCTTGTTTATTACATATTGGGTTTATGGAACGGTATCTGAGCTAATTTGAAACCCTTGTTTTATGCATCACCCCACCTCACCTTACCCGTTCAGCATCCATAGTGTGTTTTCTAAATATGTGACTGTGTTCTGCCTTGTAATTCAGTTCAAGTGTAGCGGTTTTTACATTCCCTCTATAAGTGATAGCTTATGAAACGTATCTTTTTCTGTGTGACGTATTTCACTTAGAATCGTCGTACCTAAACCCACTCATCATGCTGCTACTAGCCTTATGACATTTATTTCATGGCTGAGTGATATTCCATTGTACATGAGGTCCACAACTTCTTTATCCATTTTTCTCTTTCCTGGGATATTTAAGGTGTAACGAAGTGGAGGTTCTTGTCAACAGAGCAGCCCTAAACTTTGGGGTGCCTGTGTCTTGCTGATTTTTAGTTTTCCCAATTTGTACACCCATGAGTGGAAGTGCCCTATGCTCTCTAAGCTGTGTGTTTTAGATGTTTCAGGACACACCGTACACTTCTCCAGAGTGGCTGTTGGCAATTTACATCCCGCCCATCAGCGTAGCAAGGCTCCCATTTCTCCATGGCCTGTCCTGCATTTCTGGTTTTGACACTTTTTTCAGCATGGCCCTTTTGACCGATGGGAAGCGAGACTTCTTTGTAGCGCTGATTTGCCTTTCCAGGTTGCTTGGTTGGCCAAAAAGGGCGTATGCGTTTTTTCCTGAATATATTCAGGAAAAAACGCATACGCCCTTTTTGCCCAAGGGCATCATGGTCGACGTTTTGCCGCTTTTCATGTGCTTTAAAGGCGATTCAAATCTACCTCCTGAAATCTGTTTCCTGTAATTCTGCCTTGCTTTCAAATACTCTTCGTTGCCTTCCCTCAATATATTTGTGGACGAGAGTTATTATTTATAACTCTGCAGGTTTTTGAATTGCAGTGCTCCTGAGCTCCAATTTTCAACTCGCTTTTTTGGGAGCTGGCCGCAAAAGCGCAGGATTGCTTCAGGCCCTATTCTGGTTCCGGGGGGCAGGCTGAGCCCGTGGTTAATTCTTCTTCCTGATGGGAAAATAGAATGACCTGTGCCTTTCCCAACACCTAGAGCTAGTCTCTGATAGGTTCCCCCTCTTCCCGTTCATCCTCAGGACAAATTGCAACCTGTACGGGACAGCAGGTTAAAGGCGCTGATTCTCCAAGGAGGGAGATTGCTAGTAAAGCGGCTTGAATTGCGAACCCGAGCACAAGGAGATGAGAAATGAGGTGCGTTTTAGAAACCTTTCCCTATCACACGGTGTACCAACTTCTGGGTTTCTCATGCATGTTTTCGATGTAGGAAGATGCCCTTGAACCTGGAGATTTGGGACCCATGGGATGGGTACCGTGCAGTATTACTTTAAAGGGTCTGCGTTTGCTCACCCAACCTCACCAAACCTCTCAGCCCCAAGAGTGTCCACCCTTATGTCTCATCCAGCTGTGGGTCTAGATATGGTCAATCCAGGTTGCATCACAGCCCGTGATCGAATTTTGTAAGAATTTCTCTCTCTTTCACTGTCTTTGTTTCATGGGTTTTTAAAGTAATTTATTTTTATAATGGGGTTTAGCTGCTTTTCACTGCTGTGTTTATCCCACTTTACACCCAATTGACTCACTTACAGAGAGCTATCAATACATAGGTTTTAAGATTCTTACTAGTCAGATATATTCTTGTGCGGTGAATAGGGGGTGTTGAGTCCAGTTCACTGAGCAAGGAGTAGGTCTTGTTTATTACATATTGGGTTTATGGAACGGTATCTGAGCTAATTTGAAACCCTTGTTTTATGCATCACCCCACCTCACCTTACCCGTTCAGCATCCATAGTGTGTTTTCTAAATATGTGACTGTGTTCTGCCTTGTAATTCAGTTCAAGTGTAGCGGTTTTTACATTCCCTCTCTAAGTGATAGCTTATGAAACGTATCTTTTTCTGTGTGACATATTTCACTTAGAATCGTCGTACCTAAACCCACTCATCATGCTGCTACTAGCCTTATGACATTTATTTCATGGCTGAGTGATATTCCATTGTACATGAGGTCCACAACTTCTTTATCCATTTTTCTCTTTCCTGGGATATTTAAGGTGTAACGAAGTGGAGGTTCTTGTCAACAGAGCAGCCCTAAACTTTGGGGTGCCTGTGTCTTGCTGATTTTTAGTTTTCCCAATTTGTACACCCATGAGTGGAAGTGCCCTATGCTCTCTAAGCTGTGTGTTTTAGATGTTTCAGGACACACCGTACACTTCTCCAGAGTGGCTGTTGGCAATTTACATCCCGCCCATCAGCGTAGCAAGGCTCCCATTTCTCCATGGCCTGTCCTGCATTTCTGGTTTTGACACTTTTTTCAGCATGGCCCTTTTGACCGATGGGAAGCGAGACTTCTTTGTAGCGCTGATTTGCCTTTCCAGGTTGCTTGGTTGGCCAAAAAGGGCGTATGCGTTTTTTCCTGAATATATTCAGGAAAAAACGCATACGCCCTTTTTGGCCAAGGGCATCATGGTCGACGTTTTGCCGCTTTTCATGTGCTTTAAAGGCGATTCGAATCTACCTCCTGAAATCTGTTTCCTGTAATTCTGCCTTGCTTTCAAATACTCTTCGTTGCCTTCCCTCAATATATTTGTGGACGAGAGTTATTATTTATAACTCTGCAGGTTTTTGAATTGCAGTGCTCCTGAGCTCCAATTTTCAACTCGCTTTTTTGGGAGCTGGCCGTAAAAGCGCAGGATTGCTTCAGGCCCTATTCTGGTTCCGGGGGGCAGGCTGAGCCCGTGGTTAATTCTTCTTCCTGATGGGAAAATAGAATGACCTGTGCCTTTCCCAACACCTAGAGCTAGTCTCTGATAGGTTCCCCCTCTTCCCGTTCATCCTCAGGACAAATTGCAACCTGTACGGGACAGCAGGTTAAAGGCGCTGATTCTCCAAGGAGGGAGATTGCTAGTAAAGCGGCTTGAATTGCGAACCCGAGCACAAGGAGATGAGAAATGAGGTGCGTTTTAGAAACCTTTCCCTATCACACGGTGTACCAACTTCTGGGTTTCTCATGCATGTTTTCGATGTAGGAAGATGCCCTTGAACCTGGAGATTTGGGACCCATGGGATGGGTACCGTGCAGTATTACTTTAAAGGGTCTGCGTTTGCTCACCCAACCTCACCAAACCTCTCAGCCCCAAGAGTGTCCACCCTTATGTCTCATCCAGCTGTGGGTCTAGATATGGTCAATCCAGGTTGCATCACAGCCCGTGATCGAATTTTGTAAGAATTTCTCTCTCTTTCACTGTCTTTGTTTCATGGGTTTTTAAAAGTAATTTATTTTTATAATGGGGTTTAGCTGCTTTTCACTGCTGTGTTTATGCCGCTTTACACCCAATTGACTCACTTACAGAGAGCTATCAATACATAGGTTTTAAGATTCTTACTAGTCGGATATATTCTTGTGCGGTGAATAGGGGGTGTTGAGTCCAGTTCACTGAGCAAGGAGTAGGTCTTGTTTATTACATATTGGGTTTATGGAACGGTATCTGAGCTAATTTGAAACCCTTGTTTTATGCATCACCCCACCTCACCTTACCCGTTCAGCATCCATAGTGTGTTTTCTAAATATGTGACTGTGTTCTGCCTTGTAATTCAGTTCAAGTGTAACGGTTTTTACATTCCCTCTATAAGTGATAGCTTATGAAACGTATCTTTTTCTGTGTGACGTAATTCACTTAGAATCGTCATACCTAAACCCACTCATCATGCTGCTACTAGCCTTATGACATTTATTTCATGGCTGAGTGATATTCCATTGTACATGAGGTCCACAACTTCTTTATCCATTTTTCTCTTTCCTGGGATATTTAAGGTGTAACGAAGTGGAGGTTCTTGTCAACAGAGCAGCCCTAAACTTTGGGGTGCCTGTGTCTTGCTGATTTTTAGTTTTCCCAATTTGTACACCCATGAGTGGAAGTGCCCTATGCTCTCTAAGCTGTGTGTTTTAGATGTTTCAGGACACACCGTACACTTCTCCAGAGTGGCTGTTGGCAATTTACATCCCGCTCATCAGCGTAGCAAGGCTCCCATTTCTCCATGGCCTGTCCTGCATTTCTGGTTTTGACACTTTTTTCAGCATGGCCCTTTTGACTGATGGGAAGCGAGACTTGTTTGTAGCGCTGATTTGCCTTTCCAGGTTGCTTGGTTGGCCAAAAAGGGCGTATGCGTTTTTTCCTGAATATATTCAGGAAAAAACGCATACGCCCTTTTTGGCCAAGGGCATCATGGTCGACGTTTTGCCGCTTTTCATGTGCTTTAAAGGCGATTCTAATCTACCTCCTGAAATCTGTTTCCTGTAATTCTGCCTTGCTTTCAAATACTCTTCGTTGCCTTCCCTCAATATATTTGTGGACGAGAGTTATTATTTATAACTCTGCAGGTTTTTGAATTGCAGTGCTCCTGAGCTCCAATTTTCAACTCGCTTTTTTGGGAGCTGGCCGCAAAAGCGCAGGATTGCTTCAGGCCCTATTCTGGTTCCGGGGGGCAGGCTGAGCCCGTGGTTAATTCTTCTTCCTGATGGGAAAATAGAATGACCTGTGCCTTTCCCAACACCTAGAGCTAGTCTCTGATAGGTTCCCCCTCTTCCCGTTCATCCTCAGGACAAATTGCAACCTGTACGGGACAGCAGGTTAAAGGCGCTGATTCTCCAAGGAGGGAGATTGCTAGTAAAGCGGCTTGAATTGCGAACCCGAGCACAAGGAGATGAGAAATGAGGTGCGTTTTAGAAACCTTTCCCTATCACACGGTGTACCAACTTCTGGGTTTCTCATGCATGTTTTCGATGTAGGAAGATGCCCTTGAACCTGGAGATTTGGGACCCATGGGATGGGTACCGTGCAGTATTACTTTAAAGGGTCTGCGTTTGCTCACCCAACCTCACCAAACCTCTCAGCCCCAAGAGTGTCCACCCTTATGTCTCATCCAGCTGTGGGTCTAGATATGGTCAATCCAGGTTGCATCACAGCCCGTGATCGAATTTTGTAAGAATTTCTCTCTCTTTCACTGTCTTTGTTTCATGGGTTTTTAAAGTAATTTATTTTTATAATGGGGTTTAGCTGCTTTTCACTGCTGTGTTTATCCCGCTTTACACCCAATTGACTCACTTACAGAGAGCTATCAATACATAGGTTTAAAATTCTTACTAGTCAGATATATTCTTGTGCGGTGAATAGGGGGTGTTGAGTCCAGTTCACTGAGCAAGGAGTAGGTCTTGTTTATTACATATTGGGTTTATGGAACGGTATCTGAGCTAATTTGAAACCCTTGTTTTATGCATCACCCCACCTCACCTTACCCGTTCAGCATCCATAGTGTGTTTTCTAAATATGTGACTGTGTTCTGCCTTGTAATTCAGTTCAAGTGTAGCGGTTTTTACATTCCCTCTCTAAGTGATAGCTTATGAAACGTATCTTTTTCTGTGTGACATATTTCACTTAGAATCGTCGTACCTAAACCCACTCATCATGCTGCTACTAGCCTTATGACATTTATTTCATGGCTGAGTGATATTCCATTGTACATGAGGTCCACAACTTCTTTATCCATTTTTCTCTTTCCTGGGATATTTAAGGTGTAACGAAGTGGAGGTTCTTGTCAACAGAGCAGCCCTAAACTTTGGGGTGCCTGTGTCTTGCTGATTTTTAGTTTTCCCAATTTGTACACCCATGAGTGGAAGTGCCCTATGCTCTCTAAGCTGTGTGTTTTAGATGTTTCAGGACACACCGTACACTTCTCCAGAGTGGCTGTTGGCAATTTACATCCCGCCCATCAGCGTAGCAAGGCTCCCATTTCTCCATGGCCTGTCCTGCATTTCTGGTTTTGACACTTTTTTCAGCATGGCCCTTTTGACCGATGGGAAGCGAGACTTCTTTGTAGCGCTGATTTGCCTTTCCAGGTTGCTTGGTTGGCCAAAAAGGGCGTATGCGTTTTTTCCTGAATATATTCAGGAAAAAACGCATACGCCCTTTTTGGCCAAGGGCATCATGGTCGACGTTTTGCCGCTTTTCATGTGCTTTAAAGGCGATTCGAATCTACCTCCTGAAATCTGTTTCCTGTAATTCTGCCTTGCTTTCAAATACTCTTCGTTGCCTTCCCTCAATATATTTGTGGACGAGAGTTATTATTTATAACTCTGCAGGTTTTTGAATTGCAGTGCTCCTGAGCTCCAATTTTCAACTCGCTTTTTTGGGAGCTGGCCGCAAAAGCGCAGGATTGCTTCAGGCCCTATTCTGGTTCCGGGGGGCAGGCTGAGCCCGTGGTTAATTCTTCTTCCTGATGGGAAAATAGAATGACCTGTGCCTTTCCCAACACCTAGAGCTAGTCTCTGATAGGTTCCCCCTCTTCCCGTTCATCCTCAGGACAAATTGCAACCTGTACGGGACAGCAGGTTAAAGGCGCTGATTCTCCAAGGAGGGAGATTGCTAGTAAAGCGGCTTGAATTGCGAACCCGAGCACAAGGAGATGAGAAATGAGGTGCGTTTTAGAAACCTTTCCCTATCACACGGTGTACCAACTTCTGGGTTTCTCATGCATGTTTTCGATGTAGGAAGATGCCCTTGAACCTGGAGATTTGGGACCCATGGGATGGGTACCGTGCAGTATTACTTTAAAGGGTCTGCGTTTGCTCACCCAACCTCACCAAACCTCTCAGCCCCAAGAGTGTCCACCCTTATGTCTCATCCAGCTGTGGGTCTAGATATGGTCAATCCAGGTTGCATCACAGCCCGTGATCGAATTTTGTAAGAATTTCTCTCTCTTTCACTGTCTTTGTTTCATGGGTTTTTAAAAGTAATTTATTTTTATAATGGGGTTTAGCTGCTTTTCACTGCTGTGTTTATGCCGCTTTACACCCAATTGACTCACTTACAGAGAGCTATCAATACATAGGTTTTAAGATTCTTACTAGTCGGATATATTCTTGTGCGGTGAATAGGGGGTGTTGAGTCCAGTTCACTGAGCAAGGAGTAGGTCTTGTTTATTACATATTGGGTTTATGGAACGGTATCTGAGCTAATTTGAAACCCTTGTTTTATGCATCACCCCACCTCACCTTACCCGTTCAGCATCCATAGTGTGTTTTCTAAATATGTGACTGTGTTCTGCCTTGTAATTCAGTTCAAGTGTAACGGTTTTTACATTCCCTCTATAAGTGATAGCTTATGAAACGTATCTTTTTCTGTGTGACGTATTTCACTTAGAATCGTCATACCTAAACCCACTCATCATGCTGCTACTAGCCTTATGACATTTATTTCATGGCTGAGTGATATTCCATTGTACATGAGGTCCACAACTTCTTTATCCATTTTTCTCTTTCCTGGGATATTTAAGGTGTAACGAAGTGGAGGTTCTTGTCAACAGAGCAGCCCTAAACTTTGGGGTGCCTGTGTCTTGCTGATTTTTAGTTTTCCCAATTTGTACACCCATGAGTGGAAGTGCCCTATGCTCTCTAAGCTGTGTGTTTTAGATGTTTCAGGACACACCGTACACTTCTCCAGAGTGGCTGTTGGCAATTTACATCCCGCTCATCAGCGTAGCAAGGCTCCCATTTCTCCATGGCCTGTCCTGCATTTCTGGTTTTGACACTTTTTTCAGCATGGCCCTTTTGACTGATGGGAAGCGAGACTTGTTTGTAGCGCTGATTTGCCTTTCCAGGTTGCTTGGTTGGCCAAAAAGGGCGTATGCGTTTTTTCCTGAATATATTCAGGAAAAAACGCATACGCCCTTTTTGGCCAAGGGCATCATGGTCGACGTTTTGCCGCTTTTCATGTGCTTTAAAGGCGATTCTAATCTACCTCCTGAAATCTGTTTCCTGTAATTCTGCCTTGCTTTCAAATACTCTTCGTTGCCTTCCCTCAATATATTTGTGGACGAGAGTTATTATTTATAACTCTGCAGGTTTTTGAATTGCAGTGCTCCTGAGCTCCAATTTTCAACTCGCTTTTTTGGGAGCTGGCCGCAAAAGCGCAGGATTGCTTCAGGCCCTATTCTGGTTCCGGGGGGCAGGCTGAGCCCGTGGTTAATTCTTCTTCCTGATGGGAAAATAGAATGACCTGTGCCTTTCCCAACACCTAGAGCTAGTCTCTGATAGGTTCCCCCTCTCCCCGTTCATCCTCAGGACAAATTGCAACCTGTACGGGACAGCAGGTTAAAGGCGCTGATTCTCCAAGGAGGGAGATTGCTAGTAAAGCGGCTTGAATTGCGAACCCGAGCACAAGGAGATGAGAAATGAGGTGCGTTTTAGAAACCTTTCCCTATCACACGGTGTACCAACTTCGGGGTTTCTCATGCATGTTTTCGATGTAGGAAGATGCCCTTGAACCTGGAGATTTGGGACCCATGGGATGGGTACCGTGCAGTATTACTTTAAAGGGTCTGCGTTTGCTCACCCAACCTCACCAAACCTCTCAGCCCCAAGAGTGTCCACCCTTATGTCTCATCCAGCTGTGGGTCTAGATATGGTCAATCCAGGTTGCATCACAGCCCGTGATCGAATTTTGTAAGAATTTCTCTCTCTTTCACTGTCTTTGTTTCATGGGTTTTTAAAAGTAATTTATTTTTATAATGGGGTTTAGCTGCTTTTCACTGCTGTGTTTATGCTGCTTTACACCCAATTGACTCACTTACAGAGAGCTATCAATACATAGGTTTTAAGATTCTTACTAGTCGGATATATTCTTGTGCGGTGAATAGGGGGTGTTGAGTTCAGTTCACTGAGCAAGGAGTAGGTCTTGTTTATTACATATTGGGTTTATGGAACGGTATCTGAGCTAATTTGAAACCCTTGTTTTATGCATCACCCCACCTCACCTTACCCGTTCAGCATCCATAGTGTGTTTTCTAAATATGTGACTGTGTTCTGCCTTGTAATTCAGTTCAAGTGTAGCGGTTTTTACATTCCCTCTATAAGTGATAGCTTATGAAACGTATCTTTTTCTGTGTGACGTATTTCACTTAGAATCGTCGTACCTAAACCCACTCATCATGCTGCTACTAGCCTTATGACATTTATTTCATGGCTGAGTGATATTCCATTGTACATGAGGTCCACAACTTCTTTATCCATTTTTCTCTTTCCTGGGATATTTAAGGTGTAACGAAGTGGAGGTTCTTGTCAACAGAGCAGCCCTAAACTTTGGGGTGCCTGTGTCTTGCTGATTTTTAGTTTTCCCAATTTGTACACCCATGAGTGGAAGTGCCCTATGCTCTCTAAGCTGTGTGTTTTAGATGTTTCAGGACACACCGTACACTTCTCCAGAGTGGCTGTTGGCAATTTACATCCCGCCCATCAGCGTAGCAAGGCTCCCATTTCTCCATGGCCTGTCCTGCATTTCTGGTTTTGACACTTTTTTCAGCATGGCCCTTTTGACCGATGGGAAGCGAGACTTCTTTGTAGCGCTGATTTGCCTTTCCAGGTTGCTTGGTTGGCCAAAAAGGGCGTATGCGTTTTTTCCTGAATATATTCAGGAAAAAACGCATACGCCCTTTTTGCCCAAGGGCATCATGGTCGACGTTTTGCCGCTTTTCATGTGCTTTAAAGGCGATTCAAATCTACCTCCTGAAATCTGTTTCCTGTAATTCTGCCTTGCTTTCAAATACTCTTCGTTGCCTTCCCTCAATATATTTGTGGACGAGAGTTATTATTTATAACTCTGCAGGTTTTTGAATTGCAGTGCTCCTGAGCTCCAATTTTCAACTCGCTTTTTTGGGAGCTGGCCGCAAAAGCGCAGGATTGCTTCAGGCCCTATTCTGGTTCCGGGGGGCAGGCTGAGCCCGTGGTTAATTCTTCTTCCTGATGGGAAAATAGAATGACCTGTGCCTTTCCCAACACCTAGAGCTAGTCTCTGATAGGTTCCCCCTCTTCCCGTTCATCCTCAGGACAAATTGCAACCTGTACGGGACAGCAGGTTAAAGGCGCTGATTCTCCAAGGAGGGAGATTGCTAGTAAAGCGGCTTGAATTGCGAACCCGAGCACAAGGAGATGAGAAATGAGGTGCGTTTTAGAAACCTTTCCCTATCACACGGTGTACCAACTTCTGGGTTTCTCATGCATGTTTTCGATGTAGGAAGATGCCCTTGAACCTGGAGATTTGGGACCCATGGGATGGGTACCGTGCAGTATTACTTTAAAGGGTCTGCGTTTGCTCACCCAACCTCACCAAACCTCTCAGCCCCAAGAGTGTCCACCCTTATGTCTCATCCAGCTGTGGGTCTAGATATGGTCAATCCAGGTTGCATCACAGCCCGTGATCGAATTTTGTAAGAATTTCTCTCTCTTTCACTGTCTTTGTTTCATGGGTTTTTAAAGTAATTTATTTTTATAATGGGGTTTAGCTGCTTTTCACTGCTGTGTTTATCCCACTTTACACCCAATTGACTCACTTACAGAGAGCTATCAATACATAGGTTTTAAGATTCTTACTAGTCAGATATATTCTTGTGCGGTGAATAGGGGGTGTTGAGTCCAGTTCACTGAGCAAGGAGTAGGTCTTGTTTATTACATATTGGGTTTATGGAACGGTATCTGAGCTAATTTGAAACCCTTGTTTTATGCATCACCCCACCTCACCTTACCCGTTCAGCATCCATAGTGTGTTTTCTAAATATGTGACTGTGTTCTGCCTTGTAATTCAGTTCAAGTGTAGCGGTTTTTACATTCCCTCTCTAAGTGATAGCTTATGAAACGTATCTTTTTCTGTGTGACATATTTCACTTAGAATCGTCGTACCTAAACCCACTCATCATGCTGCTACTAGCCTTATGACATTTATTTCATGGCTGAGTGATATTCCATTGTACATGAGGTCCACAACTTCTTTATCCATTTTTCTCTTTCCTGGGATATTTAAGGTGTAACGAAGTGGAGGTTCTTGTCAACAGAGCAGCCCTAAACTTTGGGGTGCCTGTGTCTTGCTGATTTTTAGTTTTCCCAATTTGTACACCCATGAGTGGAAGTGCCCTATGCTCTCTAAGCTGTGTGTTTTAGATGTTTCAGGACACACCGTACACTTCTCCAGAGTGGCTGTTGGCAATTTACATCCCGCCCATCAGCGTAGCAAGGCTCCCATTTCTCCATGGCCTGTCCTGCATTTCTGGTTTTGACACTTTTTTCAGCATGGCCCTTTTGACCGATGGGAAGCGAGACTTCTTTGTAGCGCTGATTTGCCTTTCCAGGTTGCTTGGTTGGCCAAAAAGGGCGTATGCGTTTTTTCCTGAATATATTCAGGAAAAAACGCATACGCCCTTTTTGGCCAAGGGCATCATGGTCGACGTTTTGCCGCTTTTCATGTGCTTTAAAGGCGATTCGAATCTACCTCCTGAAATCTGTTTCCTGTAATTCTGCCTTGCTTTCAAATACTCTTCGTTGCCTTCCCTCAATATATTTGTGGACGAGAGTTATTATTTATAACTCTGCAGGTTTTTGAATTGCAGTGCTCCTGAGCTCCAATTTTCAACTCGCTTTTTTGGGAGCTGGCCGTAAAAGCGCAGGATTGCTTCAGGCCCTATTCTGGTTCCGGGGGGCAGGCTGAGCCCGTGGTTAATTCTTCTTCCTGATGGGAAAATAGAATGACCTGTGCCTTTCCCAACACCTAGAGCTAGTCTCTGATAGGTTCCCCCTCTTCCCGTTCATCCTCAGGACAAATTGCAACCTGTACGGGACAGCAGGTTAAAGGCGCTGATTCTCCAAGGAGGGAGATTGCTAGTAAAGCGGCTTGAATTGCGAACCCGAGCACAAGGAGATGAGAAATGAGGTGCGTTTTAGAAACCTTTCCCTATCACACGGTGTACCAACTTCTGGGTTTCTCATGCATGTTTTCGATGTAGGAAGATGCCCTTGAACCTGGAGATTTGGGACCCATGGGATGGGTACCGTGCAGTATTACTTTAAAGGGTCTGCGTTTGCTCACCCAACCTCACCAAACCTCTCAGCCCCAAGAGTGTCCACCCTTATGTCTCATCCAGCTGTGGGTCTAGATATGGTCAATCCAGGTTGCATCACAGCCCGTGATCGAATTTTGTAAGAATTTCTCTCTCTTTCACTGTCTTTGTTTCATGGGTTTTTAAAAGTAATTTATTTTTATAATGGGGTTTAGCTGCTTTTCACTGCTGTGTTTATGCCGCTTTACACCCAATTGACTCACTTACAGAGAGCTATCAATACATAGGTTTTAAGATTCTTACTAGTCGGATATATTCTTGTGCGGTGAATAGGGGGTGTTGAGTCCAGTTCACTGAGCAAGGAGTAGGTCTTGTTTATTACATATTGGGTTTATGGAACGGTATCTGAGCTAATTTGAAACCCTTGTTTTATGCATCACCCCACCTCACCTTACCCGTTCAGCATCCATAGTGTGTTTTCTAAATATGTGACTGTGTTCTGCCTTGTAATTCAGTTCAAGTGTAACGGTTTTTACATTCCCTCTATAAGTGATAGCTTATGAAACGTATCTTTTTCTGTGTGACGTAATTCACTTAGAATCGTCATACCTAAACCCACTCATCATGCTGCTACTAGCCTTATGACATTTATTTCATGGCTGAGTGATATTCCATTGTACATGAGGTCCACAACTTCTTTATCCATTTTTCTCTTTCCTGGGATATTTAAGGTGTAACGAAGTGGAGGTTCTTGTCAACAGAGCAGCCCTAAACTTTGGGGTGCCTGTGTCTTGCTGATTTTTAGTTTTCCCAATTTGTACACCCATGAGTGGAAGTGCCCTATGCTCTCTAAGCTGTGTGTTTTAGATGTTTCAGGACACACCGTACACTTCTCCAGAGTGGCTGTTGGCAATTTACATCCCGCTCATCAGCGTAGCAAGGCTCCCATTTCTCCATGGCCTGTCCTGCATTTCTGGTTTTGACACTTTTTTCAGCATGGCCCTTTTGACTGATGGGAAGCGAGACTTGTTTGTAGCGCTGATTTGCCTTTCCAGGTTGCTTGGTTGGCCAAAAAGGGCGTATGCGTTTTTTCCTGAATATATTCAGGAAAAAACGCATACGCCCTTTTTGGCCAAGGGCATCATGGTCGACGTTTTGCCGCTTTTCATGTGCTTTAAAGGCGATTCTAATCTACCTCCTGAAATCTGTTTCCTGTAATTCTGCCTTGCTTTCAAATACTCTTCGTTGCCTTCCCTCAATATATTTGTGGACGAGAGTTATTATTTATAACTCTGCAGGTTTTTGAATTGCAGTGCTCCTGAGCTCCAATTTTCAACTCGCTTTTTTGGGAGCTGGCCGCAAAAGCGCAGGATTGCTTCAGGCCCTATTCTGGTTCCGGGGGGCAGGCTGAGCCCGTGGTTAATTCTTCTTCCTGATGGGAAAATAGAATGACCTGTGCCTTTCCCAACACCTAGAGCTAGTCTCTGATAGGTTCCCCCTCTTCCCGTTCATCCTCAGGACAAATTGCAACCTGTACGGGACAGCAGGTTAAAGGCGCTGATTCTCCAAGGAGGGAGATTGCTAGTAAAGCGGCTTGAATTGCGAACCCGAGCACAAGGAGATGAGAAATGAGGTGCGTTTTAGAAACCTTTCCCTATCACACGGTGTACCAACTTCTGGGTTTCTCATGCATGTTTTCGATGTAGGAAGATGCCCTTGAACCTGGAGATTTGGGACCCATGGGATGGGTACCGTGCAGTATTACTTTAAAGGGTCTGCGTTTGCTCACCCAACCTCACCAAACCTCTCAGCCCCAAGAGTGTCCACCCTTATGTCTCATCCAGCTGTGGGTCTAGATATGGTCAATCCAGGTTGCATCACAGCCCGTGATCGAATTTTGTAAGAATTTCTCTCTCTTTCACTGTCTTTGTTTCATGGGTTTTTAAAGTAATTTATTTTTATAATGGGGTTTAGCTGCTTTTCACTGCTGTGTTTATCCCGCTTTACACCCAATTGACTCACTTACAGAGAGCTATCAATACATAGGTTTAAAATTCTTACTAGTCAGATATATTCTTGTGCGGTGAATAGGGGGTGTTGAGTCCAGTTCACTGAGCAAGGAGTAGGTCTTGTTTATTACATATTGGGTTTATGGAACGGTATCTGAGCTAATTTGAAACCCTTGTTTTATGCATCACCCCACCTCACCTTACCCGTTCAGCATCCATAGTGTGTTTTCTAAATATGTGACTGTGTTCTGCCTTGTAATTCAGTTCAAGTGTAGCGGTTTTTACATTCCCTCTCTAAGTGATAGCTTATGAAACGTATCTTTTTCTGTGTGACATATTTCACTTAGAATCGTCGTACCTAAACCCACTCATCATGCTGCTACTAGCCTTATGACATTTATTTCATGGCTGAGTGATATTCCATTGTACATGAGGTCCACAACTTCTTTATCCATTTTTCTCTTTCCTGGGATATTTAAGGTGTAACGAAGTGGAGGTTCTTGTCAACAGAGCAGCCCTAAACTTTGGGGTGCCTGTGTCTTGCTGATTTTTAGTTTTCCCAATTTGTACACCCATGAGTGGAAGTGCCCTATGCTCTCTAAGCTGTGTGTTTTAGATGTTTCAGGACACACCGTACACTTCTCCAGAGTGGCTGTTGGCAATTTACATCCCGCCCATCAGCGTAGCAAGGCTCCCATTTCTCCATGGCCTGTCCTGCATTTCTGGTTTTGACACTTTTTTCAGCATGGCCCTTTTGACCGATGGGAAGCGAGACTTCTTTGTAGCGCTGATTTGCCTTTCCAGGTTGCTTGGTTGGCCAAAAAGGGCGTATGCGTTTTTTCCTGAATATATTCAGGAAAAAACGCATACGCCCTTTTTGGCCAAGGGCATCATGGTCGACGTTTTGCCGCTTTTCATGTGCTTTAAAGGCGATTCGAATCTACCTCCTGAAATCTGTTTCCTGTAATTCTGCCTTGCTTTCAAATACTCTTCGTTGCCTTCCCTCAATATATTTGTGGACGAGAGTTATTATTTATAACTCTGCAGGTTTTTGAATTGCAGTGCTCCTGAGCTCCAATTTTCAACTCGCTTTTTTGGGAGCTGGCCGCAAAAGCGCAGGATTGCTTCAGGCCCTATTCTGGTTCCGGGGGGCAGGCTGAGCCCGTGGTTAATTCTTCTTCCTGATGGGAAAATAGAATGACCTGTGCCTTTCCCAACACCTAGAGCTAGTCTCTGATAGGTTCCCCCTCTTCCCGTTCATCCTCAGGACAAATTGCAACCTGTACGGGACAGCAGGTTAAAGGCGCTGATTCTCCAAGGAGGGAGATTGCTAGTAAAGCGGCTTGAATTGCGAACCCGAGCACAAGGAGATGAGAAATGAGGTGCGTTTTAGAAACCTTTCCCTATCACACGGTGTACCAACTTCTGGGTTTCTCATGCATGTTTTCGATGTAGGAAGATGCCCTTGAACCTGGAGATTTGGGACCCATGGGATGGGTACCGTGCAGTATTACTTTAAAGGGTCTGCGTTTGCTCACCCAACCTCACCAAACCTCTCAGCCCCAAGAGTGTCCACCCTTATGTCTCATCCAGCTGTGGGTCTAGATATGGTCAATCCAGGTTGCATCACAGCCCGTGATCGAATTTTGTAAGAATTTCTCTCTCTTTCACTGTCTTTGTTTCATGGGTTTTTAAAAGTAATTTATTTTTATAATGGGGTTTAGCTGCTTTTCACTGCTGTGTTTATGCCGCTTTACACCCAATTGACTCACTTACAGAGAGCTATCAATACATAGGTTTTAAGATTCTTACTAGTCGGATATATTCTTGTGCGGTGAATAGGGGGTGTTGAGTCCAGTTCACTGAGCAAGGAGTAGGTCTTGTTTATTACATATTGGGTTTATGGAACGGTATCTGAGCTAATTTGAAACCCTTGTTTTATGCATCACCCCACCTCACCTTACCCGTTCAGCATCCATAGTGTGTTTTCTAAATATGTGACTGTGTTCTGCCTTGTAATTCAGTTCAAGTGTAACGGTTTTTACATTCCCTCTATAAGTGATAGCTTATGAAACGTATCTTTTTCTGTGTGACGTATTTCACTTAGAATCGTCGTACCTAAACCCACTCATCATGCTGCTACTAGCCTTATGACATTTATTTCATGGCTGAGTGATATTCCATTGTACATGAGGTCCACAACTTCTTTATCCATTTTTCTCTTTCCTGGGATATTTAAGGTGTAACGAAGTGGAGGTTCTTGTCAACAGAGCAGCCCTAAACTTTGGGGTGCCTGTGTCTTGCTGATTTTTAGTTTTCCCAATTTGTACACCCATGAGTGGAAGTGCCCTATGCTCTCTAAGCTGTGTGTTTTAGATGTTTCAGGACACACCGTACACTTCTCCAGAGTGGCTGTTGGCAATTTTCATCCCGCTCATCAGCGTAGCAAGGCTCCCATTTCTCCATGGCCTGTCCTGCATTTCTGGTTTTGACACTTTTTTCAGCATGGCCCTTTTGACTGATGGGAAGCGAGACTTCTTTGTAGCGCTGATTTGCCTTTCCAGGTTGCTTGGTTGGCCAAAAAGGGCGTATGCGTTTTTTCCTGAATATATTCAGGAAAAAACGCATACGCCCTTTTTGGCCAAGGGCATCATGGTCGACGTTTTGCCGCTTTTCATGTGCTTTAAAGGCGATTCGAATCTACCTCCTGAAATCTGTTTCCTGTAATTCTGCCTTGCTTTCAAATACTCTTCGTTGCCTTCCCTCAATATATTTGTGGACGAGAGTTATCATTTATAACTCTGCAGGTTTGTGAATTGCAGCGCTCCTGAGCTCCAATTTTCAACTCGCTTTTTTGGGAGCTGGCCCCAAAAGCGCAGGATTGCTTCCGGCCCTATTCTGGTTCCGGGGGGCAGGCTGAGCCCGTGGTTAATTCTTCTTCCTGATGGGAAAATAGAATGACCTGTGCCTTTCCCAACACCTAGAGCTAGTCTCTCATAGGTTCCCCCTCTTCCCGTTCATCCTCAGGACAAATTGCAACCTGTACGGGACAGCATGTTAAAGGCGCTGATTCTCCAAGGAGGGAAATTGCTAGTAAAGCGGCTTGAATTGCGAACCCGAGCACAAGGAGATGAGAAATGAGGTGCGTTTTAGAAACCTTTCCCTATCACACGGTGTACCAACTTCTGGGTTTCTCATGCATGTTTTCGATGTAGGAAGATGCCCTTGAACCTGGGGTTTTGGGACCCATGGGATGGGTACCATGCAGTATTACTTTAAAGGGTCTGCGTTTGCTCACCCAACCTCACCAAACCTCTCAGCCCCAAGAGTGTCCACCCTTATGTCTCATCCAGCTGTGGGTCTAGATATGGTCAATCCAGGTTGCATCACAGCCCGTGAACGAATTTTGTAAGAATTTCTCTCTCTTTCACTGTCTTTGTTTCATGGGTTTTTAAAAGTAATTTATTTTTATAATGGGGTTTAGCTGCTTTTCACTCCTGTGTTTATGCCGCTTTACACCCAATTGACTCACTTACAGAGAGCTATCAATACATAGGTTTTAAGATTCTTACTAGTCGGATATATTCTTGTGCGGTGAATAGGGGGTGTTGAGTCCAGTTCACTGAGCAAGGAGTAGGTCTTGTTTATTACATATTGGGTTTATGGAACGGTATCTGAGCTAATTTGAAACCCTTGTTTTATGCATCACCCCACCTCACCTTACCGTTCAGCAGCCATAGTGTGTTTTCTAAATATGTGACTGTGTTCTGCCTTGTAATTCAGTTCAAGTGTAGCAGTTTTTACATTCCCTCTATAAGTGATAGCTTATGAAACGTGTCTTTTTCTGTGTGACGTATTTCACTTAGAATCGTCATACCTAAACCCACTCATCATGCTGCTACTAGCCTTATGACATTTATTTCATGGCTGAGTGATATTCCATTGCACATGAGGTCCACAAATTCTTTATCCATTTTTCTCTTTCCTGGGATATTTAAGGTGTAACGAAGTGGAGGTTCTTGTCAACAGAGCAGCCCTAAACTTTGTGGTGCCTGTGTCTTGCTGATTTTTAGTTTTCCCAATTTGTACACCCATGAGTGGAAGTGCCCTATGCTCTCTAAGCTGTGTGTTTTAGATGTTTCAGGACACAGCGTACACTTCTCCAGAGTGGCTGTTGGCAATTTACATCCCGCCCATCAGCGTAGCAAGGCTCCCATTTCTCCATGGCCTGTCCTGCATTTCTGGTTTTGACACTTTTTTCAGCATGGCCCTTTTGACCGATGGGAAGCGAGACTTCTTTGTAGCGCTGATTTGCCTTTCCAGGTTGCTTGGTTGGCCAAAAAGGGCGTATGCGTTTTTTCCTGAATATATTCAGGAAAAAACGCATACGCCCTTTTTGGCCAAGGGCATCATGGTCGACGTTTTGCCGCTTTTCATGTGCTTTAAAGGCGATTCGAATCTACCTCCTGAAATCTGTTTCCTGTAATTCTGCCTTGCTTTCAAATACTCTTCGTTGCCTTCCCTCAATATATTTGTGGACGAGAGTTATTATTTATAACTCTGCAGGTTTGTGAATTGCAGTGCTCCTGAGCTCCAATTTTCAACTCGCTTTTTTGGGAGCTGGCCGCAAAAGCGCAGGATTGCTTCAGGCCCTATTCTGGTTCCGGGGGGCAGGCTGAGCCCGTGGTTAATTCTTCTTCCTGATGGGAAAATAGAATGACCTGTGCCTTTCCCAACACCTAGAGCTAGTCTCTGATAGGTTCCCCCTCTTCCCGTTCATCCTCAGGACAAATTGCAACCTGTACGGGACAGCAGGTTAAAGGCACTGATTCTCCAAGGAGGGAGATTGCTAGTAAAGCGGCTTGAATTGCGAACCCGAGCACAAGGAGATGAGAAATGAGGTGCGTTTTAGAAACCTTTCCCTATCACACGGTGTACCAACTTCTGGGTTTCTCATGCATGTTTTCGATGTAGGAAGATGCCCATGAACCTGGAGATTTGGGACCCATGGGATGGGTACCGTGCAGTATTACTTTAAAGGGTCTGCGTTTGCTCACCCAACCTCACCAAACCTCTCAGCCCCAAGAGTGTCCACCCTTATGTCTCATCCAGCTGTGGGTCTAGATATGGTCAATCCAGGTTGCATCACAGCCCGTGATCAAATTTTGTAAGAATTTCTCTCTCTTTCACTGTCTTTGTTTCATGGGTTTTTAAAAGTAATTTATTTTTATAATGGGGTTTAGCTGCTTTTCACTGCTGTGTTTATGCCGCTTTACACCCAATTGACTCACTTACAGAGAGCTATCAATACATAGGTTTTAAGATTCTTACTAGTCGGATATATTCTTGTGCGGTGAATAGGGGGTGTTGAGTCCAGTTCACTGAGCAAGGAGTAGGTCTTGTTTATTACATATTGGGTTTATGGAACGGTATCTGAGCTAATTTGAAACCCTTGTTTTATGCATCACCCCACCTCACCTTACCCGTTCAGCATCCATAGTGTGTTTTCTAAATATGTGACTGTGTTCTGCCTTGTAATTCAGTTCAAGTGTAACGGTTTTTACATTCCCTCTATAAGTGATAGCTTATGAAACGTATCTTTTTCTGTGTGACGTATTTCACTTAGAATCGTCGTACCTAAACCCACTCATCATGCTGCTACTAGCCTTATGACATTTATTTCATGGCTGAGTGATATTCCATTGTACATGAGGTCCACAACTTCTTTATCCATTTTTCTCTTTCCTGGGATATTTAAGGTGTAACGAAGTGGAGGTTCTTGTCAACAGAGCAGCCCTAAACTTTGGGGTGCCTGTGTCTTGCTGATTTTTAGTTTTCCCAATTTGTACACCCATGAGTGGAAGTGCCCTATGCTCTCTAAGCTGTGTGTTTTAGATGTTTCAGGACACACCGTACACTTCTCCAGAGTGGCTGTTGGCAATTTTCATCCCGCTCATCAGCGTAGCAAGGCTCCCATTTCTCCATGGCCTGTCCTGCATTTCTGGTTTTGACACTTTTTTCAGCATGGCCCTTTTGACTGATGGGAAGCGAGACTTCTTTGTAGCGCTGATTTGCCTTTCCAGGTTGCTTGGTTGGCCAAAAAGGGCGTATGCGTTTTTTCCTGAATATATTCAGGAAAAAACGCATACGCCCTTTTTGGCCAAGGGCATCATGGTCGACGTTTTGCCGCTTTTCATGTGCTTTAAAGGCGATTCGAATCTACCTCCTGAAATCTGTTTCCTGTAATTCTGCCTTGCTTTCAAATACTCTTCGTTGCCTTCCCTCAATATATTTGTGGACGAGAGTTATCATTTATAACTCTGCAGGTTTGTGAATTGCAGCGCTCCTGAGCTCCAATTTTCAACT
This sequence comes from Eschrichtius robustus, assembly GCF_028021215.1. Classification (NCBI taxonomy): domain Eukaryota; kingdom Metazoa; phylum Chordata; class Mammalia; order Artiodactyla; family Eschrichtiidae; genus Eschrichtius; species Eschrichtius robustus. The sequence goes on along the minus strand of NC_090827.1, from coordinate 21,468,032 downwards.
CGCTTTTTTGGGAGCTGGCCCCAAAAGCGCAGGATTGCTTCCGGCCCTATTCTGGTTCCGGGGGGCAGGCTGAGCCCGTGGTTAATTCTTCTTCCTGATGGGAAAATAGAATGACCTGTGCCTTTCCCAACACCTAGAGCTAGTCTCTCATAGGTTCCCCCTCTTCCCGTTCATCCTCAGGACAAATTGCAACCTGTACGGGACAGCATGTTAAAGGCGCTGATTCTCCAAGGAGGGAAATTGCTAGTAAAGCGGCTTGAATTGCGAACCCGAGCACAAGGAGATGAGAAATGAGGTGCGTTTTAGAAACCTTTCCCTATCACACGGTGTACCAACTTCTGGGTTTCTCATGCATGTTTTCGATGTAGGAAGATGCCCTTGAACCTGGGGTTTTGGGACCCATGGGATGGGTACCATGCAGTATTACTTTAAAGGGTCTGCGTTTGCTCACCCAACCTCACCAAACCTCTCAGCCCCAAGAGTGTCCACCCTTATGTCTCATCCAGCTGTGGGTCTAGATATGGTCAATCCAGGTTGCATCACAGCCCGTGAACGAATTTTGTAAGAATTTCTCTCTCTTTCACTGTCTTTGTTTCATGGGTTTTTAAAAGTAATTTATTTTTATAATGGGGTTTAGCTGCTTTTCACTCCTGTGTTTATGCCGCTTTACACCCAATTGACTCACTTACAGAGAGCTATCAATACATAGGTTTTAAGATTCTTACTAGTCGGATATATTCTTGTGCGGTGAATAGGGGGTGTTGAGTCCAGTTCACTGAGCAAGGAGTAGGTCTTGTTTATTACATATTGGGTTTATGGAACGGTATCTGAGCTAATTTGAAACCCTTGTTTTATGCATCACCCCACCTCACCTTACCGTTCAGCAGCCATAGTGTGTTTTCTAAATATGTGACTGTGTTCTGCCTTGTAATTCAGTTCAAGTGTAGCAGTTTTTACATTCCCTCTATAAGTGATAGCTTATGAAACGTGTCTTTTTCTGTGTGACGTATTTCACTTAGAATCGTCATACCTAAACCCACTCATCATGCTGCTACTAGCCTTATGACATTTATTTCATGGCTGAGTGATATTCCATTGCACATGAGGTCCACAAATTCTTTATCCATTTTTCTCTTTCCTGGGATATTTAAGGTGTAACGAAGTGGAGGTTCTTGTCAACAGAGCAGCCCTAAACTTTGTGGTGCCTGTGTCTTGCTGATTTTTAGTTTTCCCAATTTGTACACCCATGAGTGGAAGTGCCCTATGCTCTCTAAGCTGTGTGTTTTAGATGTTTCAGGACACAGCGTACACTTCTCCAGAGTGGCTGTTGGCAATTTACATCCCGCCCATCAGCGTAGCAAGGCTCCCATTTCTCCATGGCCTGTCCTGCATTTCTGGTTTTGACACTTTTTTCAGCATGGCCCTTTTGACCGATGGGAAGCGAGACTTCTTTGTAGCGCTGATTTGCCTTTCCAGGTTGCTTGGTTGGCCAAAAAGGGCGTATGCGTTTTTTCCTGAATATATTCAGGAAAAAACGCATACGCCCTTTTTGGCCAAGGGCATCATGGTCGACGTTTTGCCGCTTTTCATGTGCTTTAAAGGCGATTCGAATCTACCTCCTGAAATCTGTTTCCTGTAATTCTGCCTTGCTTTCAAATACTCTTCGTTGCCTTCCCTCAATATATTTGTGGACGAGAGTTATTATTTATAACTCTGCAGGTTTGTGAATTGCAGTGCTCCTGAGCTCCAATTTTCAACTCGCTTTTTTGGGAGCTGGCCGCAAAAGAGCAGGATTGCTTCAGGCCCTATTCTGGTTCCGGGGGGCAGGCTGAGCCCGTGGTTAATTCTTCTTCCTGATGGGAAAATAGAATGACCTGTGCCTTTCCCAACACCTAGAGCTAGTCTCTGATAGGTTCCCCCTCTTCCCGTTCATCCTCAGGACAAATTGCAACCTGTACGGGACAGCAGGTTAAAGGCACTGATTCTCCAAGGAGGGAGATTGCTAGTAAAGCGGCTTGAATTGCGAACCCGAGCACAAGGAGATGAGAAATGAGGTGCGTTTTAGAAACCTTTCCCTATCACACGGTGTACCAACTTCTGGGTTTCTCATGCATGTTTTCGATGTAGGAAGATGCCCATGAACCTGGAGATTTGGGACCCATGGGATGGGTACCGTGCAGTATTACTTTAAAGGGTCTGCGTTTGCTCACCCAACCTCACCAAACCTCTCAGCCCCAAGAGTGTCCACCCTTATGTCTCATCCAGCTGTGGGTCTAGATATGGTCAATCCAGGTTGCATCACAGCCCGTGATCGAATTTTGTAAGAATTTCTCTCTCTTTCACTGTCTTTGTTTCATGGGTTTTTAAAAGTAATTTATTTTTATAATGGGGTTTAGCTGCTTTTCACTGCTGTGTTTATGCCGCTTTACACCCAATTGACTCACTTACAGAGAGCTATCAATACATAGGTTTTAAGATTCTTACTAGTCGGATATATTCTTGTGCGGTGAATAGGGGGTGTTGAGTCCAGTTCACTGAGCAAGGAGTAGGTCTTGTTTATTACATATTGGGTTTATGGAACGGTATCTGAGCTAATTTGAAACCCTTTTTTTATGCATCACCCCACCTCACCTTACCCGTTCAGCAGCCATAGTGTGTTTTCTAAATATGTGACTGTGTTCTGCCTTGTAATTCAGTTCAAGTGTAGCGGTTTTTACATTCCCTCTATAAGTGATAGCTTATGAAACGTGTCTTTTTCTGTGTGACGTATTTCACTTAGAATCGTCGTACCTAAACCCACTCATCATGCTGCTACTAGCCTTATGACATTTATTTCATGGCTGAGTGATATTGCATTGTACATGAGGTCCACAACTTCTTTATCCATTTTTCTCTTTCCTGGGATATTTAAGGTGTAACGAAGTGGAGGTTCTTGTCAACAGAGCAGCCCTAAACTTTGGGGTGCCTGTGTCTTGCTGATTTTTAGTTTTCCCAATTTGTACACCCATGAGTGGAAGTGCCCTATGCTCTCTAAGCTGTGTGTTTTAGATGTTTCAGGACACACCGTACACTTCTCCAGAGTGGCTGTTGGCAATTTACATCCCGCCCATCAGCGTAGCAAGGCTCCCATTTCTCCATGGCCTGTCCTGCATTTCTGGTTTTGACACTTTTTTCAGCATGGCCCTTTTGACCGATGGGAAGCGAGACTTCTTTGTAGCGCTGATTTGCCTTTCCAGGTTGCTTGGTTGGCCAAAAAGGGCGTATGCGTTTTTTCCTGAATATATTCAGGAAAAAACGCATACGCCCTTTTTGGCCAAGGGCATCATGGTCGACGTTTTGCCGCTTTTCATGTGCTTTAAAGGCGATTCGAATCTACCTCCTGAAATCTGTTTCCTGTAATTCTGCCTTGCTTTCAAATACTCTTCGTTGCCTTCCCTCAATATATTTGTGGACGAGAGTTATCATTTATAACTCTGCAGGTTTGTGAATTGCAGTGCTCCTGAGCTCCAATTTTCAACTCGCTTTTTTGGGAGCTGGCCGCAAAAGCGCAGGATTGCTTCAGGCCCTATTCTGGTTCCGGGGGGCAGGCTGAGCCCGTGGTTAATTCTTCTTCCTGATGGGAAAATAGAATGACCTGTGCCTTTCCCAACACCTAGAGCTAGTCTCTGATAGGTTCCCCCTCTTCCCGTTCATCCTCAGGACAAATTGCAACCTGTACGGGACAGCAGGTTAAAGGCGCTGATTCTCCAAGGAGGGAGATTGCTAGTAAAGCGGCTTGAATTGCGAACCCGAGCACAAGGAGATGAGAAATGAGGTGCGTTTTAGAAACCTTTCCCTATCACACGGTGTACCAACTTCTGGGTTTCTCATGCATGTTTTCGATGTAGGAAGATGCCCTTGAACCTGGAGATTTGGGACCCATGGGATGGGTACCGTGCAGTATTACTTTAAACGGTCTGCGTTTGCTCACCCAACCTCACCAAACCTCTCAGCCCCAAGAGTGTCCACCCTTATGTCTCATCCAGCTGTGGGTCTAGATATGGTCAATCCAGGTTGCATCACAGCCCGTGATCGAATTTTGTAAGAATTTCTCTCTCTTTCACTGTCTTTGTTTCATGGGTTTTTAAAAGTAATTTATTTTTATAATGGGGTTTAGCTGCTTTTCACTGCTGTGTTTATGCCGCTTTACACCCAATTGACTCACTTACAGAGAGCTATCAATACATAGGTTTTAAGATTCTTACTAGTCGGATATATTCTTGTGCGGTGAATAGGAAGTGTTGAGTCCAGTTCACTGAGCAAGGAGTAGGTCTTGTTTATTACATATTGGGTTTATGGAACGGTATCTGAGCTAATTTGAAACCCTTTTTTTATGCATCACCCCACCTCACCTTACCCGTTCAGCAGCCATAGTGTGTTTTCTAAATATGTGACTGTGTTCTGCCTTGTAATTCAGTTCAAGTGTAGCGGTTTTTACATTCCCTCTATAAGTGATAGCTTATGAAAAGTGCCTTTTTCTGTGTGATGTATTTCACTTAGAATCGTCGTACCTAAACCCACTCATCATGCTGCTACTAGCCTTATGACATTTATTTCATGGCTGATTGATATTCCATTGTACATGAGGTCTACAACTTCTTTATCCATTTTTCTCTTTCCTGGGATATTTAAGGTGTAACGAAGTGGAGGTTCTTGTCAACAGAGCAGCCCTAAACTTTGGGGTGCCTGTGTCTTGCTGATTTTTAGTTTTCCCAATTTGTACACCCATGAGTGGAAGTGCCCTATGCTCTCTAAGCTGTGTGTTTTAGATGTTTCAGGACACACCGTACACTTCTCAGGAGTGGCTGTTGGCAATTTACATCCCGCTCATCAGCGTAGCAAGGCTCCCATTTCTCCATGGCCTGTCCTGCATTTCTGGTTTTGACACTTTTTTCAGCATGGCCCTTTTGACTGATGGGAAGCGAGACTTCTTTGTAGCGCTGATTTGCCTTTCCAGGTTGCTTGGTTGGCCAAAAAGGGCGTATGCGTTTTTTCCTGAATATATTCAGGAAAAAACGCATACGCACTTTTTGGCCAAGGGCATCATGGTCGACGTTTTGCCGCTTTTCATGTGCTTTAAATGCGATTCGAATCTACCTCCTGAAATCTGTTTCCTGTAATTCTGCCTTGCTTTCAAATACTCTTCGTTGCCTTCCCTCAATATATTTGTGGACGAGAGTTATCATTTATAGCTCTGCAGGTTTGTGAATTGCAGCGCTCCTGAGCTCCAATTTTCAACTCGCTTTTTTGGGAGCTGGCCGCAAAAGCGCAGGATTGCTTCAGGCCCTATTCTGGTTCCGGGGGGCAGGCTGAGCCCGTGGTTAATTCTTCTTCCTGATGGGAAAATAGAATGACCTGTGCCTTTCCCAACACCTAGAGCTAGTCTCTCATAGGTTCCCCCTCTTCCCGTTCATCCTCAGGACAAATTGCAACCTGTACGGGACAGCAGGTTAAAGGCGCTGATTCTCCAAGGAGGGAAATTGCTAGTAAAGCGGCTTGAATTGCGAACCCGAGCACAAGGAGATGAGAAATGAGGTGCGTTTTAGAAAACTTTCCCTATCACACGGTGTACCAACTTCTGGGTTTCTCATGCATGTTTTCGATGTAGGAAGATGCCCTTGAACCTGGGGTTTTGGGACCCATGGGATGGGTACCATGCAGTATTACTTTAAAGGGTCTGCGTTTGCTCACCCAACCTCACCAAAACTCTCAGCCCCAAGAGTGTCCACCCTTATGTCTCATCCAGCTGTGGGTCTAGATATGGTCAATCCAGGTTGCATCACAGCCCGTGAACGAATTTTGTAAGAATTTCTCTCTCTTTCACTGTCTTTGTTTCATGGGTTTTTAAAAGTAATTTATTTTTATAATGGGGTTTAGCTGCTTTTCACTCCTGTGTTTATGCCGCTTTACACCCAATTGACTCACTTACAGAGAGCTATCAATACATAGGTTTTAAGATTCTTACTAGTCGGATATATTCTTGTGCGGTGAATAGGGGGTGTTGAGTCCAGTTCACTGAGCAAGGAGTAGGTCTTGTTTATTACATATTGGGTTTATGGAACGGTATCTGAGCTAATTTGAAACCCTTGTTTTATGCATCACCCCACCTCACCTTACCGTTCAGCAGCCATAGTGTGTTTCCTAATATGTGACTGTGTTCTGCCTTGTAATTCAGTTCAAGTATAGCCGTTTTTACATTCCCTCTATAAGTGATAGCTTATGAAACGTGTCTTTTTCTGTGTGACGTATTTCACTTAGAATCATCGTACCTAAACCCACTCATCATGCTGCTACTAGCCTTATGACATTTATTTCAAGGCTGAGTGATATTCCATTGCACATGAGGTCCACAACTTCTTTATCCATTTTTCTCTTTCCTGGGATATTTAAGGTGTAACGAAGTGGAGGTTCTTGTCAACAGAGCAGCCCTAAACTTTGGGGTGCCTGTGTCTTGCTGATTTTTAGTTTTCCCAATTTGTACACCCATGAGTGGAAGTGCCCTATGCTCTCTAAGATGTGTGTTTTAGATGTTTCAGGACACACCGTACACTTCTCCAGAGTGGCTGTTGGCAATTTACATCCCGCCCATCAGCGTAGCAAGGCTCCCATTTCTCCATGGCCTGTCCTGCATTTCTGGTTTTGACACTTTTTTCAGCATGGCCCTTTTGACCGATGGGAAGCGAGACTTCTTTGTAGCGCTGATTTGCCTTTCCAGGTTGCTTGGTTGGCCAAAAAGGGCGTATGCGTTTTTTCCTGAATATATTCAGGAAAAAACGCATACGCCCTTTTTGGCCAAGGGCATCATGGTCGACGTTTTGCCGCTTTTCATGTGCTTTAAAGGCGATTCGATTCTACCTCCTGAAATCTGTTTCCTGTAATTCTGCCTTGCTTTCAAATACTCTTCGTTGCCTTCCCTCAATATATTTGTGGACGAGAGTTATTATTTATAACTCTGCAGGTTTGTGAATTGCATTGCTCCTCAGCTCCAATTTTCAACTCGCTTTTTTGGGAGCTGGCCGCAAAAGCGCAGGATTGCTTCAGGCCCTATTCTGGTTCCGGGGGGCAGGCTGAGCCCGTGGTTAATTCTTCTTCCTGATGGGAAAATAGAATGACCTGTGCCTTTCCCAACACCTAGAGCTAGTCTCTGATAGGTTCCCCCTCTTCCCGTTCATCCTCAGGACAAATTGCAACCTGTACGGGACAGCAGGTTAAAGGCGCTGATTCTCCAAGGAGGGAGATTGCTAGTAAAGCGGCTTGAATTGCGAACCCGAGCACAAGGAGATGAGAAATGAGGTGCGTTTTAGAAACCTTTCCCTATCACACGGTGTACCAACTTCTGGGTTTCTCATGCATGTTTTCGATGTAGGAAGATGCCCTTGAACCTGGAGATTTGGGACCCATGTGATGGGTACCGTGCAGTATTACTTTAAAGGGTCTGCGTTTGCTCACCCAACCTCACCAAACCTCTCAGCCCCAAGAGTGTCCACCCTTATGTCTCATCCAGCTGTGGGTCTAGATATGGTCAATCCAGGTTGCATCACAGCCCGTGATCGAATTTTGTAAGAATTTCTCTCTCTTTCACTGACTTTGTTTCATGGGTTTTTAAAAGTAATTTATTTTTATAATGGGGTTTAGCTGCTTTTCACTGCTGTGTTTATGCCGCTTTACACCCAATTGACTCACTTACAGAGAGCTATCAATACATAGGTTTTAAGATTCTTACTAGTCGGATATATTCTTGTGCGGTGAATAGGGGGTGTTGAGTCCAGTTCACTGAGCAAGGAGTAGGTCTTGTTTATTACATATTGGGTTTATGGAACGGTATCTGAGCTAATTTGAAACCCTTTTTTTATGCATCACTCCACCTCACCTTACCCGTTCAGCAGCCATAGTGTGTTTTCTAAATATGTGACTGTGTTCTGCCTTGTAATTCAGTTCAAGTGTAGCGGTTTTTACATTCCCTCTATAAGTGATAGCTTATGAAACGTGTCTTTTTCTGTGTGACGTATTTCACTTAGAATCGTCGTACCTAAACCCACTCATCATGCTGCTACTAGCCTTATGACATTTATTTCATGGCTGAGTGATATTCCATTGTACATGAGGTCCACAAATTCTTTATCCATTTTTCTCTTTCCTGGGATATTTAAGGTGTAACGAAGTGGAGGTTCTTGTCAACAGAGCAGCCCTAAACTTTGGGGTGCCTGTGTCTTGCTGATTTTTAGTTTTCCCAATTTGTACACCCATGAGTGGAAGTGCCCTATGCTCTCTAAGCTGTGTGTTTTAGATGTTTCAGGACACACCGTACACTTCTCCAGAGTGGCTGTTGGCAATCTACATCCCGCTCATCAGCGTAGCAAGGCTCCCATTTCTCCATGGCCTGTCCTGCATTTCTGGTTTTGACACTTTTTTCAGCATGGCCCTTTTGACTGATGGGAAGCGAGACTTCTTTGTAGCGCTGATTTGCCTTTCCAGGTTGCTTGGTTGGCCAAAAAGGGCGTATGCGTTTTTTCCTGAATATATTCAGGAAAAAACGCATACGCCCTTTTTGGCCAAGGGCATCATGGTCGACGTTTTGCCGCTTTTCATGTGCTTTAAAGGCGATTCGAATCTACCTCCTGAAATCTGTTTCCTGTAATTCTGCCTAGCTTTCAAATACTCTTCGTTGCCTTCCCTCAATATATTTGTGGACGAGAGTTATCATTTATAACTCTGCAGGTTTGTGAATTGCAGCGCTCCTGAGCTCCAATTTTCAACTCGCTTTTTTGGGAGCTGGCCGCAAAAGCGCAGGATTGCTTCAGGCCCTATTCTGGTTCCGGGGGGCAGGCTGAGCCCGTGGTTAATTCTTCTTCCTGATGGGAAAATAGAATGACCTGTGCCTTTCCCAACACCTAGAGCTAGTCTCTGATAGGTTCCCCCTCTTCCCGTTCATCCTCAGGACAAATTGCAACCTGTACGGGACAGCAGGTTAAAGGCGCTGATTCTCCAAGGAGGGAGATTGCTAGTAAAGCGGCTTGAATTGCGAACCCGAGCACAAGGAGATGAGAAATGAGGTGCGTTTTAGAAACCTTTCCCTATCACACGGTGTACCAACTTCTGGGTTTCTCATGCATGTTTTCGATGTAGGAAGATGCCCTTGAACCTGGAGATTTGGGACCCATGGGATGGGTACCGTGCAGTATTACTTTAAAGGGTCTGCGTTTGCTCACCCAACCTCACCAAACCTCTCAGCCCCAAGAGTGTCCACCCTTATGTCTCATCCAGCTGTGGGTCTAGATATGGTCAATCCAGGTTGCATCACAGCCCGTGATCGAATTTTGTAAGAATTTCTCTCTCTTTCACTGTCTTTGTTTCATGGGTTTTTAAAAGTAATTTATTTTTATAATGGGGTTTAGCTGCTTTTCACTGCTGTGTTTATGCCGCTTTACACCCAATTGACTCACTTACAGAGAGCTATCAATACATAGGTTTTAAGATTCTTACTAGTCGGATATATTCTTGTGCGGTGAATAGGGGGTGTTGAGTCCAGTTCACTGAGCAAGGAGTAGGTCTTGTTTATTACATATTGGGTTTATGGAACGGTATCTGAGCTAATTTGAAACCCTTGTTTTATGCATCACCCCACCTCACCTTACCCGTTCAGCAGCCATAGTGTGTTTTCTAAATATGTGACTGTGTTCTGCCTTGTAATTCAGTTCAAGTGTAGCGGTTTTTACATTCCCTCTATAAGTGATAGCTTATGAAACGTGTCTTTTTCTGTGTGACGTATGTCACTTAGAATCGTCGTACCTAAACCCACTCATCATGCTGCTACTAGCCTTATGACATTTATTTCATGGCTGAGTGATATTCCATTGTACATGAGGTCCACAAATTCTTTATCCATTTTTCTCTTTCCTGGGATATTTAAGGTGTAACGAAGTGGAGGTTCTTGTCAACAGAGCAGCCCTAAACTTTGGGGTGCCTGTGTCTTGCTGATTTTTAGTTTTCCCAATTTGTACACCCATGAGTGGAAGTGCCCTATGCTCTCTAAGCTGTGTGTTTTAGATGTTTCAGGACACACCGTACACTTCTCCAGAGTGGCTGTTGGCAATCTACATCCCGCTCATCAGCGTAGCAAGGCTCCCATTTCTCCATGGCCTGTCCTGCATTTCTGGTTTTGACACTTTTTTCAGCATGGCCCTTTTGACCGATGGGAAGCGAGACTTCTTTGTAGCGCTTATTTGCCTTTCCAGGTTGCTTGGTTGGCCAAAAGGGCGTATGCGTTTTTTCCTGAATATATTCAGGAAAAAACGCATACGCCCTTTTTGGCCAAGGGCATCATGGTCGACGTTTTGCCGCTTTTCATGTGCTTTAAAGGCGATTCGAATCTACCTCCTGAAATCTGTTTCCTGTAATTCTGCCTTGCTTTCAAATACTCTTCGTTGCCTTCCCTCAATATATTTGTGGACGAGAGTTATCATTTATAGCTCTGCAGGTTTGTGAATTGCAGCGCTCCTGAGCTCCAATTTTCAACTCGCTTTTTTGGGAGCTGGCCGCAAAAGCGCAGGATTGCTTCAGGCCCTATTCTGGTTCCGGGGGGCAGGCTGAGCCCGTGGTTAATTCTTCTTCCTGATGGGAAAATAGAATGACCTGTGCCTTTCCCAACACCTAGAGCTAGTCTCTCATAGGTTCCCCCTCTTCCCGTTCATCCTCAGGACAAATTGCAACCTGTACGGGACAGCAGGTTAAAGGCGCTGATTCTCCAAGGAGGGAAATTGCTAGTAAAGCGGCTTGAATTGCGAACCCGAGCACAAGGAGATGAGAAATGAGGTGCGTTTTAGAAAACTTTCCCTATCACACGGTGTACCAACTTCTGGGTTTCTCATGCATGTTTTCGATGTAGGAAGATGCCCTTGAACCTGGGGTTTTGGGACCCATGGGATGGGTACCATGCAGTATTACTTTAAAGGGTCTGCGTTTGCTCACCCAACCTCACCAAAACTCTCAGCCCCAAGAGTGTCCACCCTTATGTCTCATCCAGCTGTGGGTCTAGATATGGTCAATCCAGGTTGCATCACAGCCCGTGAACGAATTTTGTAAGAATTTCTCTCTCTTTCACTGTCTTTGTTTCATGGGTTTTTAAAAGTAATTTATTTTTATAATGGGGTTTAGCTGCTTTTCACTCCTGTGTTTATGCCGCTTTACACCCAATTGACTCACTTACAGAGAGCTATCAATACATAGGTTTTAAGATTCTTACTAGTCGGATATATTCTTGTGCGGTGAATAGGGGGTGTTGAGTCCAGTTCACTGAGCAAGGAGTAGGTCTTGTTTATTACATATTGGGTTTATGGAACGGTATCTGAGCTAATTTGAAACCCTTGTTTTATGCATCACCCCACCTCACCTTACCGTTCAGCAGCCATAGTGTGTTTCCTAATATGTGACTGTGTTCTGCCTTGTAATTCAGTTCAAGTATAGCCGTTTTTACATTCCCTCTATAAGTGATAGCTTATGAAACGTGTCTTTTTCTGTGTGACGTATTTCACTTAGAATCATCGTACCTAAACCCACTCATCATGCTGCTACTAGCCTTATGACATTTATTTCAAGGCTGAGTGATATTCCATTGCACATGAGGTCCACAACTTCTTTATCCATTTTTCTCTTTCCTGGGATATTTAAGGTGTAACGAAGTGGAGGTTCTTGTCAACAGAGCAGCCCTAAACTTTGGGGTGCCTGTGTCTTGCTGATTTTTAGTTTTCCCAATTTGTACACCCATGAGTGGAAGTGCCCTATGCTCTCTAAGATGTGTGTTTTAGATGTTTCAGGACACACCGTACACTTCTCCAGAGTGGCTGTTGGCAATTTACATCCCGCCCATCAGCGTAGCAAGGCTCCCATTTCTCCATGGCCTGTCCTGCATTTCTGGTTTTGACACTTTTTTCAGCATGGCCCTTTTGACCGATGGGAAGCGAGACTTCTTTGTAGCGCTGATTTGCCTTTCCAGGTTGCTTGGTTGGCCAAAAAGGGCGTATGCGTTTTTTCCTGAATATATTCAGGAAAAAACGCATACGCCCTTTTTGGCCAAGGGCATCATGGTCGACGTTTTGCCGCTTTTCATGTGCTTTAAAGGCGATTCGATTCTACCTCCTGAAATCTGTTTCCTGTAATTCTGCCTTGCTTTCAAATACTCTTCGTTGCCTTCCCTCAATATATTTGTGGACGAGAGTTATTATTTATAACTCTGCAGGTTTGTGAATTGCATTGCTCCTCAGCTCCAATTTTCAACTCGCTTTTTTGGGAGCTGGCCGCAAAAGCGCAGGATTGCTTCAGGGCCTATTCTGGTTCCGGGGGGCAGGCTGAGCCCGTGTTTAATTCTTCTTCCTGATGGGAAAATAGAATGACCTGTGCCTTTCCCAACACCTAGAGCTAGTCTCTGATAGGTTCCCCCTCTTCCCGTTCATCCTCAGGACAAATTGCAACCTGTACGGGACAGCAGGTTAAAGGCGCTGATTCTCCAAGGAGGGAGATTGCTAGTAAAGCGGCTTGAATTGCGAACCCGAGCACAAGGAGATGAGAAATGAGGTGCGTTTTAGAAACCTTTCCCTATCACACGGTGTACCAACTTCTGGGTTTCTCATGCATGTTTTCGATGTAGGAAGATGCCCTTGAACCTGGAGATTTGGGACCCATGTGATGGGTACCGTGCAGTATTACTTTAAAGGGTCTGCGTTTGCTCACCCAACCTCACCAAACCTCTCAGCCCCAAGAGTGTCCACCCTTATGTCTCATCCAGCTGTGGGTCTAGATATGGTCAATCCAGGTTGCATCACAGCCCGTGATCGAATTTTGTAAGAATTTCTCTCTCTTTCACTGACTTTGTTTCATGGGTTTTTAAAAGTAATTTATTTTTATAATGGGGTTTAGCTGCTTTTCACTGCTGTGTTTATGCCGCTTTACACCCAATTGACTCACTTACAGAGAGCTATCAATACATAGGTTTTAAGATTCTTACTAGTCGGATATATTCTTGTGCGGTGAATAGGGGGTGTTGAGTCCAGTTCACTGAGCAAGGAGTAGGTCTTGTTTATTACATATTGGGTTTATGGAACGGTATCTGAGCTAATTTGAAACCCTTTTTTTATGCATCACTCCACCTCACCTTACCCGTTCAGCAGCCATAGTGTGTTTTCTAAATATGTGACTGTGTTCTGCCTTGTAATTCAGTTCAAGTGTAGCGGTTTTTACATTCCCTCTATAAGTGATAGCTTATGAAACGTGTCTTTTTCTGTGTGACGTATTTCACTTAGAATCGTCGTACCTAAACCCACTCATCATGCTGCTACTAGCCTTATGACATTTATTTCATGGCTGAGTGATATTCCATTGTACATGAGGTCCACAAATTCTTTATCCATTTTTCTCTTTCCTGGGATATTTAAGGTGTAACGAAGTGGAGGTTCTTGTCAACAGAGCAGCCCTAAACTTTGGGGTGCCTGTGTCTTGCTGATTTTTAGTTTTCCCAATTTGTACACCCATGAGTGGAAGTGCCCTATGCTCTCTAAGCTGTGTGTTTTAGATGTTTCAGGACACACCGTACACTTCTCCAGAGTGGCTGTTGGCAATCTACATCCCGCTCATCAGCGTAGCAAGGCTCCCATTTCTCCATGGCCTGTCCTGCATTTCTGGTTTTGACACTTTTTTCAGCATGGCCCTTTTGACTGATGGGAAGCGAGACTTCTTTGTAGCGCTGATTTGCCTTTCCAGGTTGCTTGGTTGGCCAAAAAGGGCGTATGCGTTTTTTCCTGAATATATTCAGGAAAAAACGCATACGCCCTTTTTGGCCAAGGGCATCATGGTCGACGTTTTGCCGCTTTTCATGTGCTTTAAAGGCGATTCGAATCTACCTCCTGAAATCTGTTTCCTGTAATTCTGCCTAGCTTTCAAATACTCTTCGTTGCCTTCCCTCAATATATTTGTGGACGAGAGTTATCATTTATAACTCTGCAGGTTTGTGAATTGCAGCGCTCCTGAGCTCCAATTTTCAACTCGCTTTTTTGGGAGCTGGCCGCAAAAGCGCAGGATTGCTTCAGGCCCTATTCTGGTTCCGGGGGGCAGGCTGAGCCCGTGGTTAATTCTTCTTCCTGATGGGAAAATAGAATGACCTGTGCCTTTCCCAACACCTAGAGCTAGTCTCTGATAGGTTCCCCCTCTTCCCGTTCATCCTCAGGACAAATTGCAACCTGTACGGGACAGCAGGTTAAAGGCGCTGATTCTCCAAGGAGGGAGATTGCTAGTAAAGCGGCTTGAATTGCGAACCCGAGCACAAGGAGATGAGAAATGAGGTGCGTTTTAGAAACCTTTCCCTATCACACGGTGTACCAACTTCTGGGTTTCTCATGCATGTTTTCGATGTAGGAAGATGCCCTTGAACCTGGAGATTTGGGACCCATGGGATGGGTACCGTGCAGTATTACTTTAAAGGGTCTGCGTTTGCTCACCCAACCTCACCAAACCTCTCAGCCCCAAGAGTGTCCACCCTTATGTCTCATCCAGCTGTGGGTCTAGATATGGTCAATCCAGGTTGCATCACAGCCCGTGATCGAATTTTGTAAGAATTTCTCTCTCTTTCACTGTCTTTGTTTCATGGGTTTTTAAAAGTAATTTATTTTTATAATGGGGTTTAGCTGCTTTTCACTGCTGTGTTTATGCCGCTTTACACCCAATTGACTCACTTACAGAGAGCTATCAATACATAGGTTTTAAGATTCTTACTAGTCGGATATATTCTTGTGCGGTGAATAGGGGGTGTTGAGTCCAGTTCACTGAGCAAGGAGTAGGTCTTGTTTATTACATATTGGGTTTATGGAACGGTATCTGAGCTAATTTGAAACCCTTGTTTTATGCATCACCCCACCTCACCTTACCCGTTCAGCAGCCATAGTGTGTTTTCTAAATATGTGACTGTGTTCTGCCTTGTAATTCAGTTCAAGTGTAGCGGTTTTTACATTCCCTCTATAAGTGATAGCTTATGAAACGTGTCTTTTTCTGTGTGACGTATGTCACTTAGAATCGTCGTACCTAAACCCACTCATCATGCTGCTACTAGCCTTATGACATTTATTTCATGGCTGAGTGATATTCCATTGTACATGAGGTCCACAAATTCTTTATCCATTTTTCTCTTTCCTGGGATATTTAAGGTGTAACGAAGTGGAGGTTCTTGTCAACAGAGCAGCCCTAAACTTTGGGGTGCCTGTGTCTTGCTGATTTTTAGTTTTCCCAATTTGTACACCCATGAGTGGAAGTGCCCTATGCTCTCTAAGCTGTGTGTTTTAGATGTTTCAGGACACACCGTACACTTCTCCAGAGTGGCTGTTGGCAATCTACATCCCGCTCATCAGCGTAGCAAGGCTCCCATTTCTCCATGGCCTGTCCTGCATTTCTGGTTTTGACACTTTTTTCAGCATGGCCCTTTTGACCGATGGGAAGCGAGACTTCTTTGTAGCGCTTATTTGCCTTTCCAGGTTGCTTGGTTGGCCAAAAGGGCGTATGCGTTTTTTCCTGAATATATTCAGGAAAAAACGCATACGCCCTTTTTGGCCAAGGGCATCATGGTCGACGTTTTGCCGCTTTTCATGTGCTTTAAAGGCGATTCGATTCTACCTCCTGAAATCTGTTTCCTGTAATTCTGCCTTGCTTTCAAATACTCTTCGTTGCCTTCCCTCAATATATTTGTGGACGAGAGTTATTATTTATAACTCTGCAGGTTTGTGAATTGCATTGCTCCTCAGCTCCAATTTTCAACTCGCTTTTTTGGGAGCTGGCCGCAAAAGCGCAGGATTGCTTCAGGGCCTATTCTGGTTCCGGGGGGCAGGCTGAGCCCGTGTTTAATTCTTCTTCCTGATGGGAAAATAGAATGACCTGTGCCTTTCCCAACACCTAGAGCTAGTCTCTGATAGGTTCCCCCTCTTCCCGTTCATCCTCAGGACAAATTGCAACCTGTACGGGACAGCAGGTTAAAGGCGCTGATTCTCCAAGGAGGGAGATTGCTAGTAAAGCGGCTTGAATTGCGAACCCGAGCACAAGGAGATGAGAAATGAGGTGCGTTTTAGAAACCTTTCCCTATCACACGGTGTACCAACTTCTGGGTTTCTCATGCATGTTTTCGATGTAGGAAGATGCCCTTGAACCTGGAGATTTGGGACCCATGTGATGGGTACCGTGCAGTATTACTTTAAAGGGTCTGCGTTTGCTCACCCAACCTCACCAAACCTCTCAGCCCCAAGAGTGTCCACCCTTATGTCTCATCCAGCTGTGGGTCTAGATATGGTCAATCCAGGTTGCATCACAGCCCGTGATCGAATTTTGTAAGAATTTCTCTCTCTTTCACTGACTTTGTTTCATGGGTTTTTAAAAGTAATTTATTTTTATAATGGGGTTTAGCTGCTTTTCACTGCTGTGTTTATGCCGCTTTACACCCAATTGACTCACTTACAGAGAGCTATCAATACATAGGTTTTAAGATTCTTACTAGTCGGATATATTCTTGTGCGGTGAATAGGGGGTGTTGAGTCCAGTTCACTGAGCAAGGAGTAGGTCTTGTTTATTACATATTGGGTTTATGGAACGGTATCTGAGCTAATTTGAAACCCTTTTTTTATGCATCACTCCACCTCACCTTACCCGTTCAGCAGCCATAGTGTGTTTTCTAAATATGTGACTGTGTTCTGCCTTGTAATTCAGTTCAAGTGTAGCGGTTTTTACATTCCCTCTATAAGTGATAGCTTATGAAACGTGTCTTTTTCTGTGTGACGTATTTCACTTAGAATCGTCGTACCTAAACCCACTCATCATGCTGCTACTAGCCTTATGACATTTATTTCATGGCTGAGTGATATTCCATTGTACATGAGGTCCACAAATTCTTTATCCATTTTTCTCTTTCCTGGGATATTTAAGGTGTAACGAAGTGGAGGTTCTTGTCAACAGAGCAGCCCTAAACTTTGGGGTGCCTGTGTCTTGCTGATTTTTAGTTTTCCCAATTTGTACACCCATGAGTGGAAGTGCCCTATGCTCTCTAAGCTGTGTGTTTTAGATGTTTCAGGACACACCGTACACTTCTCCAGAGTGGCTGTTGGCAATCTACATCCCGCTCATCAGCGTAGCAAGGCTCCCATTTCTCCATGGCCTGTCCTGCATTTCTGGTTTTGACACTTTTTTCAGCATGGCCCTTTTGACTGATGGGAAGCGAGACTTCTTTGTAGCGCTGATTTGCCTTTCCAGGTTGCTTGGTTGGCCAAAAAGGGCGTATGCGTTTTTTCCTGAATATATTCAGGAAAAAACGCATACGCCCTTTTTGGCCAAGGGCATCATGGTCGACGTTTTGCCGCTTTTCATGTGCTTTAAAGGCGATTCGAATCTACCTCCTGAAATCTGTTTCCTGTAATTCTGCCTAGCTTTCAAATACTCTTCGTTGCCTTCCCTCAATATATTTGTGGACGAGAGTTATCATTTATAACTCTGCAGGTTTGTGAATTGCAGCGCTCCTGAGCTCCAATTTTCAACTCGCTTTTTTGGGAGCTGGCCGCAAAAGCGCAGGATTGCTTCAGGCCCTATTCTGGTTCCGGGGGGCAGGCTGAGCCCGTGGTTAATTCTTCTTCCTGATGGGAAAATAGAATGACCTGTGCCTTTCCCAACACCTAGAGCTAGTCTCTGATAGGTTCCCCCTCTTCCCGTTCATCCTCAGGACAAATTGCAACCTGTACGGGACAGCAGGTTAAAGGCGCTGATTCTCCAAGGAGGGAGATTGCTAGTAAAGCGGCTTGAATTGCGAACCCGAGCACAAGGAGATGAGAAATGAGGTGCGTTTTAGAAACCTTTCCCTATCACACGGTGTACCAACTTCTGGGTTTCTCATGCATGTTTTCGATGTAGGAAGATGCCCTTGAACCTGGAGATTTGGGACCCATGGGATGGGTACCGTGCAGTATTACTTTAAAGGGTCTGCGTTTGCTCACCCAACCTCACCAAACCTCTCAGCCCCAAGAGTGTCCACCCTTATGTCTCATCCAGCTGTGGGTCTAGATATGGTCAATCCAGGTTGCATCACAGCCCGTGATCGAATTTTGTAAGAATTTCTCTCTCTTTCACTGTCTTTGTTTCATGGGTTTTTAAAAGTAATTTATTTTTATAATGGGGTTTAGCTGCTTTTCACTGCTGTGTTTATGCCGCTTTACACCCAATTGACTCACTTACAGAGAGCTATCAATACATAGGTTTTAAGATTCTTACTAGTCGGATATATTCTTGTGCGGTGAATAGGGGGTGTTGAGTCCAGTTCACTGAGCAAGGAGTAGGTCTTGTTTATTACATATTGGGTTTATGGAACGGTATCTGAGCTAATTTGAAACCCTTGTTTTATGCATCACCCCACCTCACCTTACCCGTTCAGCAGCCATAGTGTGTTTTCTAAATATGTGACTGTGTTCTGCCTTGTAATTCAGTTCAAGTGTAGCGGTTTTTACATTCCCTCTATAAGTGATAGCTTATGAAACGTGTCTTTTTCTGTGTGACGTATGTCACTTAGAATCGTCGTACCTAAACCCACTCATCATGCTGCTACTAGCCTTATGACATTTATTTCATGGCTGAGTGATATTCCATTGTACATGAGGTCCACAAATTCTTTATCCATTTTTCTCTTTCCTGGGATATTTAAGGTGTAACGAAGTGGAGGTTCTTGTCAACAGAGCAGCCCTAAACTTTGGGGTGCCTGTGTCTTGCTGATTTTTAGTTTTCCCAATTTGTACACCCATGAGTGGAAGTGCCCTATGCTCTCTAAGCTGTGTGTTTTAGATGTTTCAGGACACACCGTACACTTCTCCAGAGTGGCTGTTGGCAATCTACATCCCGCTCATCAGCGTAGCAAGGCTCCCATTTCTCCATGGCCTGTCCTGCATTTCTGGTTTTGACACTTTTTTCAGCATGGCCCTTTTGACCGATGGGAAGCGAGACTTCTTTGTAGCGCTTATTTGCCTTTCCAGGTTGCTTGGTTGGCCAAAAGGGCGTATGCGTTTTTTCCTGAATATATTCAGGAAAAAACGCATACGCCCTTTTTGGCCAAGGGCATCATGGTCGACGTTTTGCCGCTTTTCATGTGCTTTAAAGGCGATTCGAATCTACCTCCTGAAATCTGTTTCCTGTAATTCTGCCTTGCTTTCAAATACTCTTCGTTGCCTTCCCTCAATATATTTGTGGACGAGAGTTATTATTTATAACTCTGCAGGTTTGTGAATTGCAGTGCTCCTCAGCTCCAATTTTCAACTCGCTTTTTTGGGAGCTGGCCGCAAAAGCGCAGGATTGCTTCAGGCCCTATTCTGGTTCCGGGGGGCAGGCTGAGCCCGTGGTTAATTCTTCTTCCTGATGGGAAAATAGAATGACCTGTGCCTTTCCCAACACCTAGAGCTAGTCTCTGATAGGTTCCCCCTCTTCCCGTTCATCCTCAGGACAAATTGCAACCTGTACGGGACAGCAGGTTAAAGGCGCTGATTCTCCAAGGAGGGAGATTGCTAGTAAAGCGGCTTGAATTGCGAACCCGAGCACAAGGAGATGAGAAATGAGGTGCGTTTTAGAAACCTTTCCCTATCACACGGTGTACCAACTTCTGGGTTTCTCATGCATGTTTTCGATGTAGGAAGATGCCCTTGAACCTGGAGATTTGGTACCCATGGGATGGGTACCGTGCAGTATTACTTTAAAGGGTCTGCGTTTGCTCACCCAACCTCACCAAACCTCTCAGCCCCAAGAGTGTCCACCCTTATGTCTCATCCAGCTGTGGGTCTAGATATGGTCAATCCAGGTTGCATCACAGCCCGTGATCGAATTTTGTAAGAATTTCTCTCTCTTTCACTGTCTTTGTTTCATGGGTTTTTAAAAGTAATTTATTTTTATAATGGGGTTTAGCTGCTTTTCACTGCTGTGTTTATGCCGCTTTACACCCAATTGACTCACTTACAGAGAGCTATCAATACATAGGTTTTAAGATTCTTACTAGTCGGATATATTCTTCTGCGGTGAATAGGGGGTGTTGAGTCCAGTTCACTGAGCAAGGAGTAGGTCTTGTTTATTACATATTGGGTTTATGGAACGGTATCTGAGCTAATTTGAAACCCTTGTTTTATGCATCACCCCACCTCACCTTACCGTTCAGCAGCCATAGTGTGTTTTCTAAATATGTGACTGTGTTCTGCCTTGTAATTCAGTTCAAGTGTAGCAGTTTTTACATTCCCTCTATAAGTGATAGCTTATGAAACGTGTCTTTTTCTGTGTGACGTATTTCACTTAGAATCGTCGTACCTAAACCCACTCATCATGCTGCTACTAGCCTTATGACATTTATTTCATGGCTGAGTGATATTCCATTGCACATGAGGTCCACAACTTCTTTATCGATTTTTCTCTTTCCTGGGATATTTAAGGTGTAACGAAGTGGAGGTTCTTGTCAACAGAGCAGCCCTAAACTTTGGGGTGCCTGTGTCTTGCTGATTTTTAGTTTTCCCAATTTGTACACCCATGAGTGGAAGTGCCCTATGCTCTCTAAGCTGTGTGTTTTAGATGTTTCAGGACACACCGTACACTTCTCCAGAGTGGCTGTTGGCAATTTACATCCCGCCCATCAGCGTAGCAAGGCTCCCATTTCTCCATGGCCTGTCCTGCATTTCTGGTTTTGACACTTTTTTCAGCATGGCCCTTTTGACCGATGGGAAGCGAGACTTCTTTGTAGCGCTGATTTGCCTTTCCAGGTTGCTTGGTTGGCCAAAAGGGCGTATGCGTTTTTTCCTGAATATATTCAGGAAAAAACGCATACGCCCTTTTTGGCCAAGGGCATCATGGTCGACGTTTTGCCGCTTTTCATGTGCTTTAAAGGCGATTCGAATCTACCTCCTGAAATCTGTTTCCTGTAATTCTGCCTTGCTTTCAAATACTCTTCGTTGCCTTCCCTCAATATATTTGTGGACGAGAGTTATTATTTATAACTCTGCAGGTTTGTGAATTGCAGTGCTCCTCAGCTCCAATTTTCAACTCGCTTTTTTGGGAGCTGGCCGCAAAAGCGCAGGATTGCTTCAGGCCCTATTCTGGTTCCGGGGGGCAGGCTGAGCCCGTGGTTAATTCTTCTTCCTGATGGGAAAATAGAATGACCTGTGCCTTTCCCAACACCTAGAGCTAGTCTCTGATAGGTTCCCCCTCTTCCCGTTCATCCTCAGGACAAATTGCAACCTGTATGGGACAGCAGGTTAAAGGCGCTGATTCTCCAAGGAGGGAGATTGCTAGTAAAGCGGCTTGAATTGCGAACCCGAGCACAAGGAGATGAGAAATGAGGTGCGTTTTAGAAACCTTTCCCTATCACACGGTGTACCAACTTCTGGGTTTCTCATGCATGTTTTCGATGTAGGAAGATGCCCTTGAACCTGGAGATTTGGTACCCATGGGATGGGTACCGTGCAGTATTACTTTAAAGGGTCTGCGTTTGCTCACCCAACCTCACCAAACCTCTCAGCCCCAAGAGTGTCCACCCTTATGTCTCATCCAGCTGTGGGTCTAGATATGGTCAATCCAGGTTGCATCATAGCCCGTAATCGAATTTTGTAAGAATTTCTCTCTCTTTCACTGTCTTTGTTTCATGGGTTTTTAAAAGTAATTTATTTTTATAATGGGGTTTAGCTGCTTTTCACTGCTGTGTTTATGCCGCTTTACACCCAATTGACTCACTTACAGAGAGCTATCAATACATAGGTTTTAAGATTCTTACTAGTCGGATATATTCTTGTGCGGTGAATAGGGGGTGTTGAGTCCAGTTCACTGAGCAAGGAGTAGGTCTTGTTTATTACATATTGGGTTTATGGAACGGTATCTGAGCTAATTTGAAACCCTTGTTTTATGCATCACCCCACCTCACCTTACCGTTCAGCAGCCATAGTGTGTTTTCTAAATATGTGACTGTGTTCTGCCTTGTAATTCAGTTCAAGTGTAGCCGTTTTTACATTCCCTCTATAAGTGATAGCTTATGAAACGTGTCTTTTTCTGTGTGACGTATTTCACTTAGAATCGTCGTACCTAATCCCACTCATCATGCTGCTAGTAGCCTTATGACATTTATTTCATGGCTGAGTGATATTCCATTGTACATGAGGTCCACAACTTCTTTATCCATTTTTCTCTTTCCTGGGATATATAAGGTGTAACGAAGTGGAGGTTCTTGTCAACAGAGCAGCCCTAAACTTTGGGGTGCCTGTGTCTTGCTGATTTTTAGTTTTCCCAATTTGTACACCCATGAGTGGAAGTGCCCTATGCTCTCTAAGCTGTGTGTTTTAGATGTTTCAGGACACACCGTACACTTCTCCAGAGTGGCTGTTGGCAATCTACATCCCGCTCATCAGCGTAGCAAGGCTCCCATTTCTCCATGGCCTGTCCTGCATTTCTGGTTTTGACACTTTTTTCAGCATGGCCCTTTTGACTGATGGGAAGCGAGACTTCTTTGTAGCGCTGATTTGCCTTTCCAGGTTGCTTGGTTGGCCAAAAAGGGCGTATGCGTTTTTTCCTGAATATATTCAGGAAAAAACGCATACGCCCTTTTTGGCCAAGGGCATCATGGTGGACGTTTTGCCGCTTTTCATGTGCTTTAAAGGCGATTCGAATCTACCTCCTGAAATCTGTTTCCTGTAATTCTGCCTAGCTTTCAAATACTCTTCGTTGCCTTCCCTCAATATATTTGTGGACGAGAGTTATCATTTATAACTCTGCAGGTTTGTGAATTGCAGCGCTCCTGAGCTCCAATTTTCAACTCGCTTTTTTGGGAGCTGGCCCCAAAAGCGCAGGATTGCTTCAGGCCCTATTCTGGTTCCGGGGGGCAGGCTGAGCCCGTGGTTAATTCTTCTTCCTGAAGGGAAAATAGAATGACCTGTGCCTTTCCCAACACCTAGAGCTAGTCTCTCATAGGTTCCCCGTCTTCCCGTTCATCCTCAGGACAAATTGCAACCTGTACGGGACAGCAGGTTAAAGGCGCTGATTCTCCAAGGAGGGAAATTGCTAGTAAAGCGGCTTGAATTGCGAACCCGAGCACAAGGAGATGAGAAATGAGGTGCGTTTTAGAAAACTTTCCCTATCACACGGTGTACCAACTTCTGGGTTTCTCATGCATGTTTTCGATGTAGGAAGATGCCCTTGAACCTGGGGTTTTGGGACCCATGGGATGGGTACCATGCAGTATTACTTTAAAGGGTCTGCGTTTGCTCACCCAACCTCACCAAACCTCTCAGCCCCAAGAGTGTCCACCCTTATGTCTCATCCAGCTGTGGGTCTAGATATGGTCAATCCAGGTTGCATCACAGCCCGTGAACGAATTTTGTAAGAATTTCTCTCTCTTTCACTGTCTTTGTTTCATGGGTTTTTAAAAGTAATTTATTTTTATAATGGGGTTTAGCTGCTTTTCACTGCTGTGTTTATGCCGCTTTACACCCAATTGACTCACTTACAGAGAGCTATCAATACATAGGTTTTAAGATTCTTACTAGTCGGATATATTCTTGTGCGGTGAATAGGGGGTGTTGAGTCCAGTTCACTGAGCAAGGAGTAGGTCTTGTTTATTACATATTGGGTTTATGGAACGGTATCTGAGCTAATTTGAAACCCTTGTTTTATGCATCACCCCACCTCACCTTACCCGTTCAGCAGCCATAGTGTGTTTTCTAAATATGTGACTGTGTTCTGCCTTGTAATTCAGTTCAAGTGTAGCCGTTTTTACATTCCCTCTATAAGTGATAGCTTATGAAACGTGTCTTTTTCTGTGTGACGTATTTCACTTAGAATCATCGTACCTAAACCCACTCATCATGCTGCTACTAGCCTTATGACATTTATTTCATGGCTGAGTGATATTCCATTGCACATGAGGTCCACAACTTCTTTATCCATTTTTCTCTTTCCTGGGATATTTAAGGTGTAACGAAGTGGAGGTTCTTGTCAACAGAGCAGCCCTAAACTTTGGGGTGCCTGTGTCTTGCTGATTTTTAGTTTTCCCAATTTGTACACCCATGAGTGGAAGTGCCCTATGCTCTCTAAGCTGTGTGTTTTAGGTGTTTCAGGACACACCGTACACTTCTCCAGAGTGGCTGTTGGCAATTTACATCCCGCCCATCAGCGTAGCAAGGCTCCCATTTCTCCATGTCCTGTCCTGCATTTCTGGTTTTGACACTTTTTTCAGCATGGCCCTTTTGACCGATGGGAAGCGAGACTTCTTTGTAGCGCTGATTTGCCTTTCCAGGTTGCTTGGTTGGCCAAAAAGGGCGTATGCGTTTTTTCCTGAATATATTCAGGAAAAAACGCATACGCCCTTTATGGCCAAGGGCATCATGGTCGACGTTTTGCCGCTTTTCATGTGCTTTAAAGGCGATTCGAATCTACCTCCTGAAATCTGTTTCCTGTAATTCTGCCTTGCTTTCAAATACTCTTCGTTGCCTTCCCTCAATATATTTGTGGACGAGAGTTATTATTTATAACTCTGCAGGTTTGTGAAATGCAGTGCTCCTCAGCTCCAATTTTCAACTCGCTTTTTTGGGAGCTGGCCGCAAAAGCGCAGGATTGCTTCAGGCCCTATTCTGGTTCCGGGGGGCAGGCTGAGCCCGTGGTTAATTCTTCTTCCTGATGGGAAAATAGAATGACCTGTGCCTTTCCCAACACCTAGAGCTAGTCTCTGATAGGTTCCCCCTCTTCCCGTTCATCCTCAGGACAAATTGCAACCTGTACGGGACAGCAGGTTAAAGGCGCTGATTCTCCAAGGAGGGAGATTGCTAGTAAAGCGGCTTGAATTGCGAACCCGAGCACAAGGAGATGAGAAATGAGGTGCGTTTTAGAAACCTTTCCCTATCACACGGTGTACCAACTTCTGGGTTTCTCATGCATGTTTTCGATGTAGGAAGATGCCCTTGAACCTGGAGATTTGGGACCCATGGGATGGGTACCGTGCAGTATTACTTTAAAGGGTCTGCGTTTGCTCACCCAACCTCACCAAACCTCTCAGCCCCAAGAGTGTCCACCCTTATGTCTCATCCAGCTGTGGGCCTAGATATGGTCAATCCAGGTTGCATCACAGCCCGTGATCGAATTTCGTAAGAATTTCTCTCTCTTTCACTGTCTTTGTTTCATGGGTTTTTAAAAGTAATT
The DNA here is from genome assembly GCF_028021215.1 of Eschrichtius robustus. Classification (NCBI taxonomy): domain Eukaryota; kingdom Metazoa; phylum Chordata; class Mammalia; order Artiodactyla; family Eschrichtiidae; genus Eschrichtius; species Eschrichtius robustus. The sequence continues at coordinate 21,442,787 of NC_090827.1, read as the reverse complement.
TATTTTTATAATGGGGTTTAGCTGCTTTTCACTGCTGTGTTTATGCCGCTTTACACCCAATTGACTCACTTACAGAGAGCTATCAATACATAGCTTTTAAGATTCTTACTAGTCGGATATATTCTTGTGCGGTGAATAGGGGGTGTTGAGTCCAGTTCACTGAGCAAGGAGTAGGTCTTGTTTATTACATATTGGGTTTATGGAACGGTGTCTGAGCTAATTTGAAACCCTTGTTTTATGCATCACCCCACCTCACCTTACCCGTTCAGCAGCCATAGTGTGTTTTCTAAATATGTGACTGTGTTCTGCCTTGTAATTCAGTTCAAGTGTAGCGGTTTTTACATTCCCTCTATAAGTGATAGCTTATGAAACGTGTCTTTTTCTGTGTGACGTATTTCACTTAGAATCGTCGTACCTAAACCCACTCATCATGCTGCTACTAGCCTTATGACATTTATTTCATGGCTGAGTGATATTCCATTGTACATGAGGTCCACAACTTCTTTATCCATTTTTCTCTTTCCTGGGATATTTAAGGTGTAACGAAGTGGAGGTTCTTGTCAACAGAGCAGCCCTAAACTTTGGGGTGCCTGTGTCTTGCTGATTTTTAGTTTTCCCAATTTGTACACCCATGAGTGGAAGTGCCCTATGCTCTCTAAGCTGTGTGTTTTAGATGTTTCAGGACACACCGTACACTTCTCCAGAGTGGCTGTTGGCAATTTACATCCCGCCCATCAGTGTAGCAAGGCTCCCATTTCTCCATGGCCTGTCCTGCATTTCTGGTTTTGACACTTTTTTCAGCATGGCCCTTTTGACCGATGGGAAGCGAGACTTCTTTATAGCGCTGATTTGCCTTTCCAGGTTGCTTGGTTGGCCAAAAGGGCGTATGCGTTTTTTCCTGTATATATTCAGGAAAAAACACATACGCCCTTTTTGGCCAAGGGCATCATGGTCGACGTTTTGCCGCTTTTCATGTGCTTTAAAGGCGATTCGAATCTACCTCCTGAAATCTGTTTCCTGTAATTCTGCCTTGCTTTCAAATACTCTTCGTTTCCTTCCCTCAATATATTTGTGGACGAGAGTTATTATTTATAACTCTGCAGGTTTGTGAATTGCAGTGCTCCTCAGCTCCAATTTTCAACTCGCTTTTTTGGGAGCTGGCCGCAAAAGCGCAGGATTGCTTCAGGCCCTATTCTGGTTCCGGGGGGCAGGCTGAGCCCGTGGTTAATTCTTCTTCCTGATGGGAAAATAGAATGACCTGTGCCTTTCCCAACACCTAGAGCTAGTCTCTGATAGGTTCCCCCTCTTCCCGTTCATCCTCAGGACAAATTGCAACCTGTACGGGACAGCAGGTTAAAGGCGCTGATTCTCCAAGGAGGGAGATTGCTAGTAAAGCGGCTTGAATTGCGAACCCGAGCACAAGGAGATGAGAAATGAGGTGCGTTTTAGAAACCTTTCCCTATCACACGGTGTACCAACTTCTGGGTTTCTCATGCATGTTTTCGATGTAGGAAGATGCCCTTGAACCTGGAGATTTGGTACCCATGGGATGGGTACCGTGCAGTATTACTTTAAAGAGTCTGCGTTTGCTCACCCAACCTCACCAAACCTCTCAGCCCCAAGAGTGTCCACCCTTATGTCTCATCCAGCTGTGGGTCTAGATATGGTCAATCCAGGTTGCATCACAGCCCGTGATCGAATTTTGTAAGAATTTCTCTCTCTTTCACTGTCTTTGTTTCATGGGTTTTTAAAAGTAATTTATTTTTATAATGGGGTTTAGCTGCTTTTCACTGCTGTGTTTATGCCGCTTAACAGCCAATTGACTCACTTACAGAGAGCTATCAATACATAGGTTTTAAGATTCTTACTAGTCGGATATATTCTTGTGCGGTGAATAGGGGGTGTTGAGTCCAGTTCACTGAGCAAGGAGTAGGTCTTGTTTATTACATATTGGGTTTATGGAACGGTATCTGAGCTAATTTGAAACCCTTGTTTTATGCATCACCCCACCTCACCTTACCGTTCAGCAGCCATAGTGTGTTTTCTAAATATGTGACTGTGTTCTGCCTTGTAATTCAGTTCAAGTGTAGCAGTTTTTACATTCCCTCTATAAGTGATACCTTATGAAACGTGTCTTTTTCTGTGTGACGTATTTCACTTAGAATCGTCGTACCTAAACCCACTCATCATGCTGCTACTAGCCTTATGACATTTATTTCATGGCTGAGTGATATTCCATTGCACATGAGGTCCACAACTTCTTTATCCATTTTTCTCTTTCGTGGGATATTTAAGGTGTAACGAAGTGGAGGTTCTTGTCAACAGAGCAGCCCTAAACTTTGGGGTGCCTGTGTCTTGCTGATTTTTAGTTTTCCCAATTTGTACACCCATGAGTGGAAGTGCCCTATGCTCTCTAAGCTGTGTGTTTTAGATGTTTCAGAACACACCGTACACTTCTCCAGAGTGGCTGTTGGCAATTTACATCCCGCCCATCAGCGTAGCAAGGCTCCCATTTCTCCATGGCCTGTCCTGCATTTCTGGTTTTGACACTTTTTTCAGCATGGCCCTTTTGACCGATGGGAAGCGAGACTTCTTTGTAGCGCTGATTTGCCTTTCCAGGTTGCTTGGTTGGCCAAAAAGGGCGTATGCGTTTTTTCCTGAATATATTCAGGAAAAAACGCATACGCCCTTTTTGGCCAAGGGCATCATGGTCGACGTTTTGCCGCTTTTCATGTGCTTTAAAGGCGATTCGAATCTACCTCCTGAAATCTGTTACCTGTAATTCTGCCTTGCTTTCAAATACTCTTCGTTGCCTTCCCTCAATATATTTGTGGACGAGAGTTATCATTTATAACTCTGCAGGTTTGTGAATTGCAGCGCTCCTGAGCTCCAATTTTCAACTCGCTTTTTTGGGAGCTGGCCGCAAAAGCGCAGGATTGCTTCAGGCCCTATTCTGGTTCCGGGGGGCAGGCTGAGCCCGTGGTTAATTCTTCTTCCTGATGGGAAAATAGAATGACCTGTGCCTTTCCCAACACCTAGAGCTAGTCTCTCATAGGTTCCCCCTCTTCCCGTTCATCCTCAGGAGAAATTGCAACCTGTACGGGACAGCAGGTTAAAGGCGCTGATTCTCCAAGGAGGGAAATTGCTAGTAAAGCGGCTTGAATTGCGAACCCGAGCACAAGGAGATGAGAAATGAGGTGCGTTTTAGAAAACTTTCCCTATCACACGGTGTACCAACTTCTGGGTTTCTCATGCATGTTTTCGATGTAGGAAGATGCCCTTGAACCTGGGGTTTTGGGACCCATGGGATGGGTACCATGCAGTATTACTTTAAAGGGTCTGCGTTTGCTCACCCAACCTCACCAAACCTCTCAGCCCCAAGAGTTTCAACCCTTATGTCTCATCCAGCTGTGGGTCTAGATATGGTCAATCCAGGTTGCATCACAGCCCGTGAACGAATTTTGTAAGAATTTCTCTCTCTTTCACTGTCTTTGTTTCATGGGTTTTTAAAAGTAATTTATTTTTATAATGGGGTTTAGCTGCTTTTCACTGCTGTGTTTATGCCGCTTTACACCCAATTGACTCACTTACAGAGAGCTATCAATACATAGGTTTTAAGATTCTTACTAGTCGGATATATTCTTGTGCGGTGAATAGGGGGTGTTGAGTCCAGTTCACTGAGCAAGGAGTAGGTCTTGTTTATTACATATTGGGTTTATGGAACGGTATCTGAGCTAATTTGAAACCCTTGTTTTATGCATCACCCCACCTCACCTTACCCGTTCAGCAGCCATAGTGTGTTTTCTAAATATGTGACTGTGTTCTGCCTTGTAATTCAGTTCAAGTGTAGCCGTTTTTACATTCCCTCTATAAGTGATAGCTTATGAAACGTGTCTTTTTCTGTGTGACGTATTTCACTTAGAATCATCGTACCTAAACCCACTCATCATGCTGCTACTAGCCTTATGACATTTATTTCATGGCTGAGTGATATTCCATTGCACATGAGGTCCACAACTTCTTTATCCATTTTTCTCTTTCCTGGGATATTTAAGGTGTAACGAAGTGGAGGTTCTTGTCAACAGAGCAGCCCTAAACTTTGGGGTGCCTGTGTCTTGCTGATTTTTAGTTTTCCCAATTTGTACACCCATGAGTGGAAGTGCCCTATGCTCTCTAAGCTGTGTGTTTTAGATGTTTCAGGACACACCGTACACTTCTCCAGAGTGGCTGTTGGCAATTTACATCCCGCCCATCAGCGTAGCAAGGCTCCCATTTCTCCATGTCCTGTCCTGCATTTCTGGTTTTGACACTTTTTTCAGCATGGCCCTTTTGACCGATGGGAAGCGAGACTTCTTTGTAGCGCTGATTTGCCTTTCCAGGTTGCTTGGTTGGCCAAAAAGGGCGTATGCGTTTTTTCCTGAATATATTCAGGAAAAAACGCATACGCCCTTTATGGCCAAGGGCATCATGGTCGACGTTTTGCCGCTTTTCATGTGCTTTAAAGGCGATTCGAATCTACCTCCTGAAATCTGTTTCCTGTAATTCTGCCTTGCTTTCAAATACTCTTCGTTGCCTTCCCTCAATATATTTGTGGACGAGAGTTATTATTTATAACTCTGCAGGTTTGTGAAATGCAGTGCTCCTCAGCTCCAATTTTCAACTCGCTTTTTTGGGAGCTGGCCGCAAAAGCGCAGGATTGCTTCAGGCCCTATTCTGGTTCCGGGGGGCAGGCTGAGCCCGTGGTTAATTCTTCTTCCTGATGGGAAAATAGAATGACCTGTGCCTTTCCCAACACCTAGAGCTAGTCTCTGATAGGTTCCCCCTCTTCCCGTTCATCCTCAGGACAAATTGCAACCTGTACGGGACAGCAGGTTAAAGGCGCTGATTCTCCAAGGAGGGAGATTGCTAGTAAAGCGGCTTGAATTGCGAACCCGAGCACAAGGAGATGAGAAATGAGGTGCGTTTTAGAAACCTTTCCCTATCACACGGTGTACCAACTTCTGGGTTTCTCATGCATGTTTTCGATGTAGGAAGATGCCCTTGAACCTGGAGATTTGGGACCCATGGGATGGGTACCGTGCAGTATTACTTTAAAGGGTCTGCGTTTGCTCACCCAACCTCACCAAACCTCTCAGCCCCAAGAGTGTCCACCCTTATGTCTCATCCAGCTGTGGGCCTAGATATGGTCAATCCAGGTTGCATCACAGCCCGTGATCGAATTTCGTAAGAATTTCTCTCTCTTTCACTGTCTTTGTTTCATGGGTTTTTAAAAGTAATTTATTTTTATAATGGGGTTTAGCTGCTTTTCACTGCTGTGTTTATGCCGCTTTACACCCAATTGACTCACTTACAGAGAGCTATCAATACATAGCTTTTAAGATTCTTACTAGTCGGATATATTCTTGTGCGGTGAATAGGGGGTGTTGAGTCCAGTTCACTGAGCAAGGAGTAGGTCTTGTTTATTACATATTGGGTTTATGGAACGGTGTCTGAGCTAATTTGAAACCCTTGTTTTATGCATCACCCCACCTCACCTTACCCGTTCAGCAGCCATAGTGTGTTTTCTAAATATGTGACTGTGTTCTGCCTTGTAATTCAGTTCAAGTGTAGCGGTTTTTACATTCCCTCTATAAGTGATAGCTTATGAAACGTGTCTTTTTCTGTGTGACGTATTTCACTTAGAATCGTCGTACCTAAACCCACTCATCATGCTGCTACTAGCCTTATGACATTTATTTCATGGCTGAGTGATATTCCATTGTACATGAGGTCCACAACTTCTTTATCCATTTTTCTCTTTCCTGGGATATTTAAGGTGTAACGAAGTGGAGGTTCTTGTCAACAGAGCAGCCCTAAACTTTGGGGTGCCTGTGTCTTGCTGATTTTTAGTTTTCCCAATTTGTACACCCATGAGTGGAAGTGCCCTATGCTCTCTAAGCTGTGTGTTTTAGATGTTTCAGGACACACCGTACACTTCTCCAGAGTGGCTGTTGGCAATTTACATCCCGCCCATCAGTGTAGCAAGGCTCCCATTTCTCCATGGCCTGTCCTGCATTTCTGGTTTTGACACTTTTTTCAGCATGGCCCTTTTGACCGATGGGAAGCGAGACTTCTTTATAGCGCTGATTTGCCTTTCCAGGTTGCTTGGTTGGCCAAAAGGGCGTATGCGTTTTTTCCTGTATATATTCAGGAAAAAACACATACGCCCTTTTTGGCCAAGGGCATCATGGTCGACGTTTTGCCGCTTTTCATGTGCTTTAAAGGCGATTCGAATCTACCTCCTGAAATCTGTTTCCTGTAATTCTGCCTTGCTTTCAAATACTCTTCGTTTCCTTCCCTCAATATATTTGTGGACGAGAGTTATTATTTATAACTCTGCAGGTTTGTGAATTGCAGTGCTCCTCAGCTCCAATTTTCAACTCGCTTTTTTGGGAGCTGGCCGCAAAAGCGCAGGATTGCTTCAGGCCCTATTCTGGTTCCGGGGGGCAGGCTGAGCCCGTGGTTAATTCTTCTTCCTGATGGGAAAATAGAATGACCTGTGCCTTTCCCAACACCTAGAGCTAGTCTCTGATAGGTTCCCCCTCTTCCCGTTCATCCTCAGGACAAATTGCAACCTGTACGGGACAGCAGGTTAAAGGCGCTGATTCTCCAAGGAGGGAGATTGCTAGTAAAGCGGCTTGAATTGCGAACCCGAGCACAAGGAGATGAGAAATGAGGTGCGTTTTAGAAACCTTTCCCTATCACACGGTGTACCAACTTCTGGGTTTCTCATGCATGTTTTCGATGTAGGAAGATGCCCTTGAACCTGGAGATTTGGTACCCATGGGATGGGTACCGTGCAGTATTACTTTAAAGAGTCTGCGTTTGCTCACCCAACCTCACCAAACCTCTCAGCCCCAAGAGTGTCCACCCTTATGTCTCATCCAGCTGTGGGTCTAGATATGGTCAATCCAGGTTGCATCACAGCCCGTGATCGAATTTTGTAAGAATTTCTCTCTCTTTCACTGTCTTTGTTTCATGGGTTTTTAAAAGTAATTTATTTTTATAATGGGGTTTAGCTGCTTTTCACTGCTGTGTTTATGCCGCTTAACAGCCAATTGACTCACTTACAGAGAGCTATCAATACATAGGTTTTAAGATTCTTACTAGTCGGATATATTCTTGTGCGGTGAATAGGGGGTGTTGAGTCCAGTTCACTGAGCAAGGAGTAGGTCTTGTTTATTACATATTGGGTTTATGGAACGGTATCTGAGCTAATTTGAAACCCTTGTTTTATGCATCACCCCACCTCACCTTACCGTTCAGCAGCCATAGTGTGTTTTCTAAATATGTGACTGTGTTCTGCCTTGTAATTCAGTTCAAGTGTAGCAGTTTTTACATTCCCTCTATAAGTGATACCTTATGAAACGTGTCTTTTTCTGTGTGACGTATTTCACTTAGAATCGTCGTACCTAAACCCACTCATCATGCTGCTACTAGCCTTATGACATTTATTTCATGGCTGAGTGATATTCCATTGCACATGAGGTCCACAACTTCTTTATCCATTTTTCTCTTTCGTGGGATATTTAAGGTGTAACGAAGTGGAGGTTCTTGTCAACAGAGCAGCCCTAAACTTTGGGGTGCCTGTGTCTTGCTGATTTTTAGTTTTCCCAATTTGTACACCCATGAGTGGAAGTGCCCTATGCTCTCTAAGCTGTGTGTTTTAGATGTTTCAGAACACACCGTACACTTCTCCAGAGTGGCTGTTGGCAATTTACATCCCGCCCATCAGCGTAGCAAGGCTCCCATTTCTCCATGGCCTGTCCTGCATTTCTGGTTTTGACACTTTTTTCAGCATGGCCCTTTTGACCGATGGGAAGCGAGACTTCTTTGTAGCGCTGATTTGCCTTTCCAGGTTGCTTGGTTGGCCAAAAAGGGCGTATGCGTTTTTTCCTGAATATATTCAGGAAAAAACGCATACGCCCTTTTTGGCCAAGGGCATCATGGTCGACGTTTTGCCGCTTTTCATGTGCTTTAAAGGCGATTCGAATCTACCTCCTGAAATCTGTTACCTGTAATTCTGCCTTGCTTTCAAATACTCTTCGTTGCCTTCCCTCAATATATTTGTGGACGAGAGTTATCATTTATAACTCTGCAGGTTTGTGAATTGCAGCGCTCCTGAGCTCCAATTTTCAACTCGCTTTTTTGGGAGCTGGCCGCAAAAGCGCAGGATTGCTTCAGGCCCTATTCTGGTTCCGGGGGGCAGGCTGAGCCCGTGGTTAATTCTTCTTCCTGATGGGAAAATAGAATGACCTGTGCCTTTCCCAACACCTAGAGCTAGTCTCTCATAGGTTCCCCCTCTTCCCGTTCATCCTCAGGAGAAATTGCAACCTGTACGGGACAGCAGGTTAAAGGCGCTGATTCTCCAAGGAGGGAAATTGCTAGTAAAGCGGCTTGAATTGCGAACCCGAGCACAAGGAGATGAGAAATGAGGTGCGTTTTAGAAAACTTTCCCTATCACACGGTGTACCAACTTCTGGGTTTCTCATGCATGTTTTCGATGTAGGAAGATGCCCTTGAACCTGGGGTTTTGGGACCCATGGGATGGGTACCATGCAGTATTACTTTAAAGGGTCTGCGTTTGCTCACCCAACCTCACCAAACCTCTCAGCCCCAAGAGTTTCAACCCTTATGTCTCATCCAGCTGTGGGTCTAGATATGGTCAATCCAGGTTGCATCACAGCCCGTGAACGAATTTTGTAAGAATTTCTCTCTCTTTCACTGTCTTTGTTTCATGGGTTTTTAAAAGTAATTTATTTTTATAATGGGGTTTAGCTGCTTTTCACTGCTGTGTTTATGCCGCTTTACACCCAATTGACTCACTTACAGAGAGCTATCAATACATAGGTTTTAAGATTCTTACTAGTCGGATATATTCTTGTGCGGTGAATAGGGGGTGTTGAGTCCAGTTCACTGAGCAAGGAGTAGGTCTTGTTTATTACATATTGGGTTTATGGAACGGTATCTGAGCTAATTTGAAACCCTTGTTTTATGCATCACCCCACCTCACCTTACCGTTCAGCAGCCATAGTGTGTTTTCTAAATATGTGACTGTGTTCTGCCTTGTAATTCAGTTCAAGTGTAGCCGTTTTTACATTCCCTCTATAAGTGATAGCTTATGAAACGTGTCTTTTTCTGTGTGACGTATTTCACTTAGAATCATCGTACCTAAACCCACTCATCATGCTGCTACTAGCCTTATGACATTTATTTCATGGCTGAGTGATATTCCATTGCACATGAGGTCCACAACTTCTTTATCCATTTTTCTCTTTCCTGGGATATTTAAGGTGTAACGAAGTGGAGGTTCTTGTCAACAGAGCAGCCCTAAACTTTGGGGTGCCTGTGTCTTGCAGATTTTTAGTTTTCCCAATTTGTACACCCATGAGTGGAAGTGCCCTATGCTCTCTAAGCTGTGTGTTTTAGATGTTTCAGGACACACCGTACACTTCTCCAGAGTGGCTGTTGGCAATTTACATCCCACCCATCAGCGTAGCAAGGCTCCCATTTCTCCATGGCCTGTCCTGCATTTCTGGTTTTGACACTTTTTTCAGCATGGCCCTTTTGACCGATGGGAAGCGAGACTTATTTGTAGCGCTGATTTGCCTTTCCAGGTTGCTTGGTTGGCCAAAAGGGCGTATGCGTTTTTTCCTGAATATATTCAGGAAAAAACGCATACGCCCTTTTTGGCCAAGGGCATCATGGTCGACGTTTTGCCGCTTTTCATGTGCTTTAAAGGCGATTCGAATCTACCTCCTGAAATCTGTTTCCTGTAATTCTGCCTTGCTTTCAAATACTCTTCGTTTCCTTCCCTCAATATATTTGTGGACGAGAGTTATTATTTATAACTCTGCAGGTTTGTGAATTGCAGTGCTCCTCAGCTCCAATTTTCAACTCGCTTTTTTGGGAGCTGGCCGCAAAAGCGCAGGATTGCTTCAGGCCCTATTCTGGTTCCGGGGGGCAGGCTGAGCCCGTGGTTAATTCTTCTTCCTGATGGGAAAATAGAATGACCTGTGCCTTTCCCAACACCTAGAGCTAGTCTCTGATAGGTTCCCCCTCTTCCCGTTCATCCTCAGGACAAATTGCAACCTGTACGGGACAGCAGCTTAAAGGCGCTGATTCTCCAAGGAGGGAGATTGCTAGTAAAGCGGCTTGAATTGCGAACCCGAGCACAAGGAGATGAGAAATGAGGTGCGTTTTAGAAACCTTTCCCTATCACACGGTGTACCAACTTCTGGGTTTCTCATGCATGTTTTCGATGTAGGAAGATGCCCTTGAACCTGGAGATTTGGGACCCATGGGATGGGTACCGTGCAGTATTACTTTAAAGGGTCTGCGTTTGCTCACCCAACCTCACCAAACCTCTCAGCCCCAAGAGTGTCCACCCTTATGTCTCATCCAGCTGTGGGTCTAGATATGGTCAATCCAGGTTGCATCACAGCCCGTGATCGAATTTTGTAAGAATTTCTCTCTCTTTCACTGTCTTTGTTTCATGGGTTTTTAAAAGTAATTTATTTTTATAATGGGGTTTAGCTGCTTTTCACTGCTGTGTTTATGCCGCTTTACACCCAATTGACTCACTTACAGAGAGCTATCAATACATAGGTTTTAAGATTCTTACTAGTCGGATATATTCTTGTGCGGTGAATAGGGGGTGTTGAGTCCAGTTCACTGAGCAAGGAGTAGGTCTTGTTTATTACATATTGGGTTTATGGAACGGTATCTGAGCTAATTTGAAACCCTTTTTTTATGCATCACCCCACCTCACCTTACCCGTTCAGCAGCCATAGTGTGTTTTCTAAATATGTGACTGTGTTCTGCCTTGTAATTCAGTTCAAGTGTAGCGGTTTTTACATTCCCTCTATAAGTGATAGCTTATGAAACGTGTCTTTTTCTGTGTGACGTATTTCACTTAGAATCGTCGTACCTAAACCCACTCATCATGCTGCTACTAGCCTTATGACATTTATTTCATGGCTGAGTGATATTCCATTGTACATGAGGTCCACAAATTCTTTATCCATTTTTCTCTTTCCTGGGATATTTAAGGTGTAACGAAGTGGAGGTTCTTGTCAACAGAGCAGCCCTAAACTTTGGGGTGCCTGTGTCTTGCTGATTTTTAGTTTTCCCAATTTGTACACCCATGAGTGGAAGTGCCCTATGCTCTCTAAGCTGTGTGTTTTAGATGTTTCAGGACACACCGTACACTTCTCCAGAGTGGCTGTTGGCAATCTACATCCCGCTCATCAGCGTAGCAAGGCTCCCATTTCTCCATGGCCTGTCCTGCATTTCTGGTTTTGACACTTTTTTCAGCATGGCCCTTTTGACTGATGGGAAGCGAGACTTCTTTGTAGCGCTGATTTGCCTTTCCAGGTTGCTTGGTTGGCCAAAAAGGGCGTATGCGTTTTTTCCTGAATATATTCAGGAAAAAACGCATACGCCCTTTTTGGCCAAGGGCATCATGGTCGACGTTTTGCCGCTTTTCATGTGCTTTAAAGGCGATTCGAATCTACCTCCTGAAATCTGTTTCCTGTAATTCTGCCTAGCTTTCAAATACTCTTCGTTGCCTTCCCTCAATATATTTGTGGACGAGAGTTATCATTTATAACTCTGCAGGTTTGTGAATTGCAGCGCTCCTGAGCTCCAATTTTCAACTCGCTTTTTTGGGAGCTGGCCCCAAAAGCGCAGGATTGCTTCAGGCCCTATTCTGGTTCCGGGGGGCAGGCTGAGCCCGTGGTTAATTCTTCTTCCTGATGGGAAAATAGAATGACCTGTGCCTTTCCCAACACCTAGAGCTAGTCTCTCATAGGTTCCCCCTCTTCCCGTTCATCCTCAGGACAAATTGCAACCTGTACGGGACAGCAGGTTAAAGGCGCTGATTCTCCAAGGAGGGAAATTGCTAGTAAAGCGGCTTGAATTGCGAACCCGAGCACAAGGAGATGAGAAATGAGGTGCGTTTTAGAAAACTTTCCCTATCACACGGTGTACCAACTTCTGGGTTTCTCATGCATGTTTTCGATGTAGGAAGATGCCCTTGAACCTGGGGTTTTGGGACCCATGGGATGGGTACCATGCAGTATTACTTTAAAGGGTCTGCGTTTGCTCACCCAACCTCACCAAACTTCTCAGCCCCAAGAGTGTCCACCCTTATGTCTCATCCAGCTGTGGGTCTAGATATGGTCAATCCAGGTTGCATCACAGCCCGTGAACGAATTTTGTAAGAATTTCTCTCTCTTTCACTGTCTTTGTTTCATGGGTTTTTAAAAGTAATTTATTTTTATAATGGGGTTTAGCTGCTTTTCACTCCTGTGTTTATGCCGCTTTACACCCAATTGACTCACTTACAGAGAGCTATCAATACATAGGTTTTAAGATTCTTACTAGTCGGATATATTCTTGTGCGGTGAATAGGGGGTGTTGAGTCCAGTTCACTGAGCAAGGAGTAGGTCTTGTTTATTACATATTGGGTTTATGGAACGGTATCTGAGCTAATTTGAAACCCTTGTTTTATGCATCACCCCACCTCACCTTACCGTTCAGCAGCCATAGTGTGTTTTCTAAATATGTGACTGTGTTCTGCCTTGTAATTCAGTTCAAGTGTAGCCGTTTTTACATTCCCTCTATAAGTGATAGCTTATGAAACGTGTCTTTTTCTGTGTGACGTATTTCACTTAGAATCATCGTACCTAAACCCACTCATCATGCTGCTACTAGCCTTATGACATTTATTTCATGGCTGAGTGATATTCCATTGCACATGAGGTCCACAACTTCTTTATCCATTTTTCTCTTTCCTGGGATATTTAAGGTGTAACGAAGTGGAGGTTCTTGTCAACAGAGCAGCCCTAAACTTTGGGGTGCCTGTGTCTTGCTGATTTTTAGTTTTCCCAATTTGTACACCCATGAGTGGAAGTGCCCTATGCTCTCTAAGCTGTGTGTTTTAGATGTTTCAGGACACACCGTACACTTCTCCAGAGTGGCTGTTGGCAATTTACATCCCGCCCATCAGCGTAGCAAGGCTCCCATTTCTCCATGGCCTGTCCTGCATTTCTGGTTTTGACACTTTTTTCAGCATGGCCCTTTTGACCGATGGGAAGCGAGACTTCTTTGTAGCGCTGATTTGCCTTTCCAGGTTCCTTGGTTGGCCAAAAGGGCGTATGCGTTTTTTCCTGAATATATTCAGGAAAAAACGCATACGCCCTTTTTGGCCAAGGGCATCATGGTCGACGTTTTGCCGCTTTTCATGTGCTTTAAAGGCGATTCGAATCTACCTCCTGAAATCTGTTTCCTGTAATTCTGCCTTGCTTTCAAATACTCTTCGTTGCCTTCCCTCAATATATTTGTGGACGAGAGTTATTATTTATAACTCTGCAGGTTTGTGAATTGCAGTGCTCCTGAGCTCCAATTTTCAACTCGCTTTTTTGGGAGCTGGCCGCAAAAGCGCAGGATTGCTTCAGGCCCTATTCTGGTTCCGGGGGGCAGGCTGAGCCCGTGGTTAATTCTTCTTCCTGATGGGAAAATAGAATGACCTGTGCCTTTCCCAACACCTAGAGCTAGTCTCTGATAGGTTCCCCCTCTTCCCGTTCATCCTCAGGACAAATTGCAACCTGTACGGGACAGCAGGTTAAAGGCACTGATTCTCCAAGGAGGGAGATTGCTAGTAAAGCGGCTTGAATTGCGAACCCGAGCACAAGGAGATGAGAAATGAGGTGCGTTTTAGAAACCTTTCCCTATCACACGGTGTACCAACTTCTGGGTTTCTCATGCATGTTTTCGATGTAGGAAGATGCCCTTGAACCTGGAGATTTGGTACCCATGGGATGGGTACCGTGCAGTATTACTTTAAAGGGTCTGCGTTTGCTCACCCAACCTCACCAAACCTCTCAGCCCCAAGAGTGTCCACCCTTATGTCTCATCCAGCTGTGGGTCTAGATATGGTCAATCCAGGTTGCATCACAGCCCGTGATCGAATTTTGTAAGAATTTCTCTCTCTTTCACTGTCTTTGTTTCATGGGTTTTTAAAAGTAATTTATTTTTATAATGGGGTTTAGCTGCTTTTCACTGCTGTGTTTATGCCGCTTTACACCCAATTGACTCACTTACAGAGAGCTATCAATACATAGGTTTTAAGATTCTTACTAGTCGGATATATTCTTGTGCGGTGAATAGGGGGTGTTGAGTCCAGTTCACTGAGCAAGGAGTAGGTCTTGTTTATTACATATTGGGTTTATGGAACGGTATCTGAGCTAATTTGAAACCCTTGTTTTATGCATCACCCCACCTCACCTTACCGTTCAGCAGCCATAGTGTGTTTTCTAAATATGTGACTGTGTTCTGCCTTGTAATTCAGTTCAAGTGTAGCAGTTTTTACATTCCCTCTATAAGTGATAGCTTATGAAACGTGTCTTTTTCTGTGTGACGTATTTCACTTAGAATCGTCGTACCTAAACCCACTCATCATGCTGCTACTAGCCTTATGACATTTATTTCATGGCTGAGTGATATTCCATTGCACATGAGGTCCACAACTTCTTTATCCATTTTTCTCTTTCCTGGGATATTTAAGGTGTAACGAAGTGGAGGTTCTTGTCAACAGAGCAGCCCTAAACTTTGGGGTGCCTGTGTCTTGCTGATTTTTAGTTTTCCCAATTTGTACACCCATGAGTGGAAGTGCCCTATGCTCTCTAAGCTGTGTGTTTTAGATGTTTCAGGACACACCGTACACTTCTCCAGAGTGGCTGTTGGCAATTTACATCCCGCCCATCAGCTTAGCAAGGCTCCCATTTCTCCATGGCCTGTCCTGCATTTCTGGTTTTGACACTTTTTTCAGCATGGCCCTTTTGACCGATGGGAAGCGAGACTTCTTTGTAGCGCTGATTTGCCTTTCCAGGTTGCTTGGTTGGCCAAAAGGGCGTATGCGTTTTTTCCTGAATATATTCAGGAAAAAACGCATACGCCCTTTTTGGCCAAGGGCATCATGGTCGACGTTTTGCCGCTTTTCATGTGCTTTAAAGGCGATTCGAATCTACCTCCTGAAATCTGTTTCCTGTAATTCTGCCTTGCTTTCAAATACTCTTCGTTGCCTTCCCTCAATATATTTGTGGACGAGAGTTATTATTTATAACTCTGCAGGTTTGTGAATTGCAGTGCTCCTCAGCTCCAATTTTCAACTCGCTTTTTTGGGAGCTGGCCGCAAAAGCGCAGGATTGCTTCAGGCCCTATTCTGGTTCCGGGGGGCAGGCTGAGCCCGTGGTTAATTCTTCTTCCTGATGGGAAAATAGAATGACCTGTGCCTTTCCCAACACCTAGAGCTAGTCTCTGATAGGTTCCCCCTCTTCCCGTTCATCCTCAGGACAAATTGCAACCTGTATGGGACAGCAGGTTAAAGGCGCTGATTCTCCAAGGAGGGAGATTGCTAGTAAAGCGGCTTGAATTGCGAACCCGAGCACAAGGAGATGAGAAATGAGGTGCGTTTTAGAAACCTTTCCCTATCACACGGTGTACCAACTTCTGGGTTTCTCATGCATGTTTTCGATGTAGGAAGATGCCCTTGAACCTGGAGATTTGGTACCCATGGGATGGGTACCGTGCAGTATTACTTTAAAGGGTCTGCGTTTGCTCACCCAACCTCACCAAACCTCTCAGCCCCAAGAGTGTCCACCCTTATGTCTCATCCAGCTGTGGGTCTAGATATGGTCAATCCAGGTTGCATCATAGCCCGTGATCGAATTTTGTAAGAATTTCTCTCTCTTTCACTGTCTTTGTTTCATGGGTTTTTAAAAGTAATTTATTTTTATAATGGGGTTTAGCTGCTTTTCACTGCTGTGTTTATGCCGCTTTACACCCAATTGACTCACTTACAGAGAGCTATCAATACATAGGTTTTAAGATTCTTACTAGTCGGATATATTCTTGTGCGGTGAATAGGGGGTGTTGAGTCCAGTTCACTGAGCAAGGAGTAGGTTTTTTTATTACATATTGGGTTTATGGAACGGTATCTGAGCTAATTTGAAACCCTTGTTTTATGCATCACCCCACCTCACCTTACCGTTCAGCAGCCATAGTGTGTTTTCTAAATATGTGACTGTGTTCTGCCTTGTAATTCAGTTCAAGTGTAGCCGTTTTTACATTCCCTCTATAAGTGATAGCTTATGAAACGTGTCTTTTTCTGTGTGACGTATTTCACTTAGAATCGTCGTACCTAATCCCACTCATCATGCTGCTAGTAGCCTTATGACATTTATTTCATGGCTGAGTGATATTCCATTGTACATGAGGTCCACAACTTCTTTATCCATTTTTCTCTTTCCTGGGATATTTAAGGTGTAACGAAGTGGAGGTTCTTGTCAACAGAGCAGCCCTAAACTTTGGGGTGCCTGTGTCTTGCTGATTTTTAGTTTTCCCAATTTGTACACCCATGAGTGGAAGTGCCCTATGCTCTCTAAGCTGTGTGTTTTAGATGTTTCAGGACACACCGTACACTTCTCCAGAGTGGCTGTTGGCAATCTACATCCCGCTCATCAGCGTAGCAAGGCTCCCATTTCTCCATGGCCTGTCCTGCATTTCTGGTTTTGACACTTTTTTCAGCATGGCCCTTTTGACTGATGGGAAGCGAGACTTCTTTGTAGCGCTGATTTGCCTTTCCAGGTTGCTTGGTTGGCCAAAAAGGGCGTATGCGTTTTTTCCTGAATATATTCAGGAAAAAACGCATACGCCCTTTTTGGCCAAGGGCATCATGGTGGACGTTTTGCCGCTTTTCATGTGCTTTAAAGGCGATTCGAATCTACCTCCTGAAATCTGTTTCCTGTAATTCTGCCTAGCTTTCAAATACTCTTCGTTGCCTTCCCTCAATATATTTGTGGACGAGAGTTATCATTTATAACTCTGCAGGTTTGTGAATTGCAGCGCTCCTGAGCTCCAATTTTCAACTCGCTTTTTTGGGAGCTGGCCCCAAAAGCGCAGGATTGCTTCAGGCCCTATTCTGGTTCCGGGGGGCAGGCTGAGCCCGTGGTTAATTTTTCTTCCTGATGGGAAAATAGAATGACCTGTGCCTTTCCCAACACCTAGAGCTAGTCTCTCATAGGTTCCCCCTCTTCCCGTTCATCCTCAGGACAAATTGCAACCTGTACGGGACAGCAGGTTAAAGGCGCTGATTCTCCAAGGAGGGAAATTGCTAGTAAAGCGGCTTGAATTGCGAACCCGAGCACAAGGAGATGAGAAATGAGGTGCGTTTTAGAAAACTTTCCCTATCACACGGTGTACCAACTTCTGGGTTTCTCATGCATGTTTTCGATGTAGGAAGATGCCCTTGAACCTGGGGTTTTGGGACCCATGGGATGGGTACCATGCAGTATTACTTTAAAGGGTCTGCGTTTGCTCACCCAACCTCACCAAACCTCTCAGCCCCAAGAGTGTCCACCCTTATGTCTCATCCAGCTGTGGGTCTAGATATGGTCAATCCAGGTTGCATCACAGCCCGTGAACGAATTTTGTAAGAATTTCTCTCTCTTTCACTGTCTTTGTTTCATGGGTTTTTAAAAGTAATTTATTTTTATAATGGGGTTTAGCTGCTTTTCACTCCTGTGTTTATGCCGCTTTACACCCAATTGACTCACTTACAGAGAGCTATCAATACATAGGTTTTAAGATTCTTACTAGTCGGATATATTCTTGTGCGGTGAATAGGGGGTGTTGAGTCCAGTTCACTGAGCAAGGAGTAGGTCTTGTTTATTACATATTGGGTTTATGGAACGGTATCTGAGCTAATTTGAAACCCTTGTTTTATGCATCACCCCACCTCACCTTACCGTTCAGCAGCCATAGTGTGTTTTCTAAATATGTGACTGTGTTCTGCCTTGTAATTCAGTTCAAGTGTAGCCGTTTTTACATTCCCTCTATAAGTGATAGCTTATGAAACGTGTCTTTTTCTGTGTGACGTATTTCACTTAGAATCATCGTACCTAAACCCACTCATCATGCTGCTACTAGCCTTATGACATTTATTTCATGGCTGAGTGATATTCCATTGCACATGAGGTCCACAAATTCTTTATCCATTTTTCTCTTTCCTGGGATATTTAAGGTGTAACGAAGTGGAGGTTCTTGTCAACAGAGCAGCCCTAAACTTTGGGGTGCCTGTGTCTTGCTGATTTTTAGTTTTCCCAATTTGTACACCCATGAGTGGAAGTGCCCTATGCTCTCTAAGCTGTGTGTTTTAGGTGTTTCAGGACACACCGTACACTTCTCCAGAGTGGCTGTTGGCAATTTACATCCCGCCCATCAGCGTAGCAAGGCTCCCATTTCTCCATGGCCTGTCCTGCATTTCTGGTTTTGACACTTTTTTCAGCATGGCCCTTTTGACCGATGGGAAGCGAGACTTCTTTGTAGCGCTGATTTGCCTTTCCAGGTTGCTTGGTTGGCCAAAAAGGGCGTATGCGTTTTTTCCTGAATATATTCAGGAAAAAACGCATACGCCCTTTTTGGCCAAGGGCATCATGGTCGACGTTTTGCCGCTTTTCATGTGCTTTAAAGGCGATTCGAATCTACCTCCTGAAATCTGTTTCCTGTAATTCTGCCTTGCTTTCAAATACTCTTCGTTGCCTTCCCTCAATATATTTGTGGACGAGAGTTATTATTTATAACTCTGCAGGTTTGTGAATTGCAGTGCTCCTCAGCTCCAATTTTCAACTCGCTTTTTTGGGAGCTGGCCGCAAAAGCGCAGGATTGCTTCAGGCCCTATTCTGGTTCCGGGGGGCAGGCTGAGCCCGTGGTTAATTCTTCTTCCTGATGGGAAAATAGAATGACCTGTGCCTTTCCCAACACCTAGAGCTAGTCTCTGATAGGTTCCCCCTCTTCCCGTTCATCCTCAGGACAAATTGCAACCTGTACGGGACAGCAGGTTAAAGGCGCTGATTCTCCAAGGAGGGAGATTGCTAGTAAAGCGGCTTGAATTGCGAACCCGAGCACAAGGAGATGAGAAATGAGGTGCGTTTTAGAAACCTTTCCCTATCACACGGTGTACCAACTTCTGGGTTTCTCATGCATGTTTTCGATGTAGGAAGATGCCCTTGAACCTGGAGATTTGGGACCCATGGGATGGGTACCGTGCAGTATTACTTTAAAGGGTCTGCGTTTGCTCACCCAACCTCACCAAACCTCTCAGCCCCAAGAGTGTCCACCCTTATGTCTCATCCAGCTGTGGGTCTAGATATGGTCAATCCAGGTTGCATCACAGCCCGTGATCGAATTTTGTAAGAATTTCTCTCTCTTTCACTGTCTTTGTTTCATGGGTTTTTAAAAGTAATTTATTTTTATAATGGGGTTTAGCTGCTTTTCACTGCTGTGTTTATGCCGCTTTACACCCAATTGACTCACTTACAGAGAGCTATCAATACATAGGTTTTAAGATTCTTACTAGTCGGATATATTCTTGTGCGGTGAATAGGGGGTGTTGAGTCCAGTTCACTGAGCAAGGAGTAGGTTTTTTTATTACATATTGGGTTTATGGAACGGTATCTGAGCTAATTTGAAACCCTTGTTTTATGCATCACCCCACCTCACCTTACCGTTCAGCAGCCATAGTGTGTTTTCTAAATATGTGACTGTGTTCTGCCTTGTAATTCAGTTCAAGTGTAGCCGTTTTTACATTCCCTCTATAAGTGATAGCTTATGAAACGTGTCTTTTTCTGTGTGACGTATTTCACTTAGAATCGTCGTACCTAATCCCACTCATCATGCTGCTAGTAGCCTTATGACATTTATTTCATGGCTGAGTGATATTCCATTGTACATGAGGTCCACAACTTCTTTATCCATTTTTCTCTTTCCTGGGATATTTAAGGTGTAACGAAGTGGAGGTTCTTGTCAACAGAGCAGCCCTAAACTTTGGGGTGCCTGTGTCTTGCTGATTTTTAGTTTTCCCAATTTGTACACCCATGAGTGGAAGTGCCCTATGCTCTCTAAGCTGTGTGTTTTAGATGTTTCAGGACACACCGTACACTTCTCCAGAGTGGCTGTTGGCAATCTACATCCCGCTCATCAGCGTAGCAAGGCTCCCATTTCTCCATGGCCTGTCCTGCATTTCTGGTTTTGACACTTTTTTCAGCATGGCCCTTTTGACTGATGGGAAGCGAGACTTCTTTGTAGCGCTGATTTGCCTTTCCAGGTTGCTTGGTTGGCCAAAAAGGGCGTATGCGTTTTTTCCTGAATATATTCAGGAAAAAACGCATACGCCCTTTTTGGCCAAGGGCATCATGGTGGACGTTTTGCCGCTTTTCATGTGCTTTAAAGGCGATTCGAATCTACCTCCTGAAATCTGTTTCCTGTAATTCTGCCTAGCTTTCAAATACTCTTCGTTGCCTTCCCTCAATATATTTGTGGACGAGAGTTATCATTTATAACTCTGCAGGTTTGTGAATTGCAGCGCTCCTGAGCTCCAATTTTCAACTCGCTTTTTTGGGAGCTGGCCCCAAAAGCGCAGGATTGCTTCAGGCCCTATTCTGGTTCCGGGGGGCAGGCTGAGCCCGTGGTTAATTTTTCTTCCTGATGGGAAAATAGAATGACCTGTGCCTTTCCCAACACCTAGAGCTAGTCTCTCATAGGTTCCCCCTCTTCCCGTTCATCCTCAGGACAAATTGCAACCTGTACGGGACAGCAGGTTAAAGGCGCTGATTCTCCAAGGAGGGAAATTGCTAGTAAAGCGGCTTGAATTGCGAACCCGAGCACAAGGAGATGAGAAATGAGGTGCGTTTTAGAAAACTTTCCCTATCACACGGTGTACCAACTTCTGGGTTTCTCATGCATGTTTTCGATGTAGGAAGATGCCCTTGAACCTGGGGTTTTGGGACCCATGGGATGGGTACCATGCAGTATTACTTTAAAGGGTCTGCGTTTGCTCACCCAACCTCACCAAACCTCTCAGCCCCAAGAGTGTCCACCCTTATGTCTCATCCAGCTGTGGGTCTAGATATGGTCAATCCAGGTTGCATCACAGCCCGTGAACGAATTTTGTAAGAATTTCTCTCTCTTTCACTGTCTTTGTTTCATGGGTTTTTAAAAGTAATTTATTTTTATAATGGGGTTTAGCTGCTTTTCACTCCTGTGTTTATGCCGCTTTACACCCAATTGACTCACTTACAGAGAGCTATCAATACATAGGTTTTAAGATTCTTACTAGTCGGATATATTCTTGTGCGGTGAATAGGGGGTGTTGAGTCCAGTTCACTGAGCAAGGAGTAGGTCTTGTTTATTACATATTGGGTTTATGGAACGGTATCTGAGCTAATTTGAAACCCTTGTTTTATGCATCACCCCACCTCACCTTACCGTTCAGCAGCCATAGTGTGTTTTCTAAATATGTGACTGTGTTCTGCCTTGTAATTCAGTTCAAGTGTAGCCGTTTTTACATTCCCTCTATAAGTGATAGCTTATGAAACGTGTCTTTTTCTGTGTGACGTATTTCACTTAGAATCATCGTACCTAAACCCACTCATCATGCTGCTACTAGCCTTATGACATTTATTTCATGGCTGAGTGATATTCCATTGCACATGAGGTCCACAAATTCTTTATCCATTTTTCTCTTTCCTGGGATATTTAAGGTGTAACGAAGTGGAGGTTCTTGTCAACAGAGCAGCCCTAAACTTTGGGGTGCCTGTGTCTTGCTGATTTTTAGTTTTCCCAATTTGTACACCCATGAGTGGAAGTGCCCTATGCTCTCTAAGCTGTGTGTTTTAGGTGTTTCAGGACACACCGTACACTTCTCCAGAGTGGCTGTTGGCAATTTACATCCCGCCCATCAGCGTAGCAAGGCTCCCATTTCTCCATGGCCTGTCCTGCATTTCTGGTTTTGACACTTTTTTCAGCATGGCCCTTTTGACCGATGGGAAGCGAGACTTCTTTGTAGCGCTGATTTGCCTTTCCAGGTTGCTTGGTTGGCCAAAAAGGGCGTATGCGTTTTTTCCTGAATATATTCAGGAAAAAACGCATACGCCCTTTTTGGCCAAGGGCATCATGGTCGACGTTTTGCCGCTTTTCATGTGCTTTAAAGGCGATTCGAATCTACCTCCTGAAATCTGTTTCCTGTAATTCTGCCTTGCTTTCAAATACTCTTCGTTGCCTTCCCTCAATATATTTGTGGACGAGAGTTATTATTTATAACTCTGCAGGTTTGTGAATTGCAGTGCTCCTCAGCTCCAATTTTCAACTCGCTTTTTTGGGAGCTGGCCGCAAAAGCGCAGGATTGCTTCAGGCCCTATTCTGGTTCCGGGGGGCAGGCTGAGCCCGTGGTTAATTCTTCTTCCTGATGGGAAAATAGAATGACCTGTGCCTTTCCCAACACCTAGAGCTAGTCTCTGATAGGTTCCCCCTCTTCCCGTTCATCCTCAGGACAAATTGCAACCTGTACGGGACAGCAGGTTAAAGGCGCTGATTCTCCAAGGAGGGAGATTGCTAGTAAAGCGGCTTGAATTGCGAACCCGAGCACAAGGAGATGAGAAATGAGGTGCGTTTTAGAAACCTTTCCCTATCACACGGTGTACCAACTTCTGGGTTTCTCATGCATGTTTTCGATGTAGGAAGATGCCCTTGAACCTGGAGATTTGGGACCCATGGGATGGGTACCGTGCAGTATTACTTTAAAGGGTCTGCGTTTGCTCACCCAACCTCACCAAACCTCTCAGCCCCAAGAGTGTCCACCCTTATGTCTCATCCAGCTGTGGGTCTAGATATGGTCAATCCAGGTTGCATCACAGCCCGTGATCGAATTTTGTAAGAATTTCTCTCTCTTTCACTGTCTTTGTTTCATGGGTTTTTAAAAGTAATTTATTTTTATAATGGGGTTTAGCTGCTTTTCACTGCTGTGTTTATGCCGCTTTACACCCAATTGACTCACTTACAGAGAGCTATCAATACATAGGTTTTAAGATTCTTACTAGTCGGATATATTCTTGTGCGGTGAATAGGGGGTGTTGAGTCCAGTTCACTGAGCAAGGAGTAGGTCTTGTTTATTACATATTGGGTTTATGGAACGGTGTCTGAGCTAATTTGAAACCCTTGTTTTATGCATCACCCCACCTCACCTTACCCGTTCAGCAGCCATAGTGTGTTTTCTAAATATGTGACTGTGTTCTGCCTTGTAATTCAGTTCAAGTGTAGCGGTTTTTACATTCCCTCTATAAGTGATAGCTTATGAAACGTGTCTTTTTCTGTGTGACGTATTTCACTTAGAATCGTCGTACCTAAACCCACTCATCATGCTGCTACTAGCCTTATGACATTTATTTCATGGCTGAGTGATATTCCATTGTACATGAGGTTCACAACTTCTTTATCCATTTTTCTCTTTCCTGGGATATTTAAGGTGTAACGAAGTGGAGGTTCTTGTCAACAGAGCAGCCCTAAACTTTGGGGTGCCTGTGTCTTGCTGATTTTTAGTTTTCCCAATTTGTACACCCATGAGTGGAAGTGCCCTATGCTCTCTAAGCTGTGTGTTTTAGATGTTTCAGGACACACCGTACACTTCTCCAGAGTGGCTGTTGGCAATTTACATCCCGCCCATCAGTGTAGCAAGGCTCCCATTTCTCCATGGCCTGTCCTGCATTTCTGGTTTTGACACTTTTTTCAGCATGGCCCTTTTGACCGATGGGAAGCGAGACTTCTTTGTAGCGCTGATTTGCCTTTCCAGGTTCCTTGGTTGGCCAAAAAGGGCGTATGCGTTTTTTCCTGAATATATTCAGGAAAAAACGCATACGCCCTTTTTGGCCAAGGGCATCATGGTCGACGTTTTGCCGCTTTTCATGTGCTTTAAAGGCGATTCGAATCTACCTCCTGAAATCTGTTACCTGTAATTCTGCCTTGCTTTCAAATACTCTTCGTTGCCTTCCCTCAATATATTTGTGGACGAGAGTTATCATTTATAACTCTGCAGGTTTGTGAATTGCAGCGCTCCTGAGCTCCAATTTTCAACTCGCTTTTTTGGGAGCTGGCCCCAAAAGCGCAGGATTGCTTCAGGCCCTATTCTGGTTCCGGGGGGCAGGCTGAGCCCGTGGTTAATTCTTCTTCCTGATGGGAAAATAGAATGACCTGTGCCTTTCCCAACACCTAGAGCTAGTCTCTCATAGGTTCCCCCTCTTCCCGTTCATCCTCAGGACAAATTGCAACCTGTACGGGACAGCAGGTTAAAGGCGCTGATTCTCCAAGGAGGGAAATTGCTAGTAAAGCGGCTTGAATTGCGAACCCGAGCACAAGGAGATGAGAAATGAGGTGCGTTTTAGAAAACTTTCCCTATCACACGGTGTACCAACTTCTGGGTTTCTCATGCATGTTTTCGATGTAGGAAGATGCCCTTGAACCTGGGGTTTTGGGACCCATGGGATGGGTACCATGCAGTATTACTCTAAAGGGTCTGCGTTTGCTCACCCAACCTCACCAAACCTCTCAGCCCCAAGAGTGTCCACCCTTATGTCTCATCCAGCTGTGGGTCTAGATATGGTCAATCCAGGTTGCATCACAGCCCGTGAACGAATTTTGTAAGAATTTCTCTCTCTTTCACTGTCTTTGTTTCATGGGTTTTTAAAAGTAATTTATTTTTATAATGGGGTTTAGCTGCTTTTCACTCCTGTGTTTATGCCGCTTTACACCCAATTGACTCACTTACAGAGAGCTATCAATACATAGGTTTTAAGATTCTTACTAGTCGGATATATTCTTGTGCGGTGAATAGGGGGTGTTGAGTCCAGTTCACTGAGCAAGGAGTAGGTCTTGTTTATTACATATTGGGTTTATGGAACGGTATCTGAGCTAATTTGAAACCCTTGTTTTATGCATCACCCCACCTCACCTTACCGTTCAGCAGCCATAGTGTGTTTTCTAAATATGTGACTGTGTTCTGCCTTGTAATTCAGTTCAAGTGTAGCCGTTTTTACATTCCCTCTATAAGTGATAGCTTATGAAACGTGTCTTTTTCTGTGTGACGTATTTCACTTAGAATCATCGTACCTAAACCCACTCATCATGCTGCTACTAGCCTTATGACATTTATTTCATGGCTGAGTGATATTCCATTGCACATGAGGTCCACAACTTCTTTATCCATTTTTCTCTTTCCTGGGATATTTAAGGTGTAACGAAGTGGAGGTTCTTGTCAACAGAGCAGCCCTAAACTTTGGGGTGCCTGTGTCTTGCTGATTTTTAGTTTTCCCAATTTGTACACCCATGAGTGGAAGTGCCCTATGCTCTCTAAGCTGTGTGTTTTAGGTGTTTCAGGACACACCGTACACTTCTCCAGAGTGGCTGTTGGCAATTTACATCCCGCCCATCAGCGTAGCAAGGCTCCCATTTCTCCATGGCCTGTCCTGCATTTCTGGTTTTGACACTTTTTTCAGCATGGCCCTTTTGACCGATGGGAAGCGAGACTTCTTTGTAGCGCTGATTTGCCTTTCCAGGTTGCTTGGTTGGCCAAAAAGGGCGTATGCGTTTTTTCCTGAATATATTCAGGAAAAAACGCATACGCCCTTTTTGGCCAAGGGCATCATGGTCGACGTTTTGCCGCTTTTCATGTGCTTTAAAGGCGATTCGAATCTACCTCCTGAAATCTGTTTCCTGTAATTCTGCCTTGCTTTCAAATACTCTTCGTTTCCTTCCCTCAATATATTTGTGGACGAGAGTTATTATTTATAACTCTGCAGGTTTTTGAATTGCAGTGCTCCTGAGCTCCAATTTTCAACTCGCTTTTTTGGGAGCTGGCCGCAAAAGCGCAGGATTGCTTCAGGCCCTATTCTGGTTCCGGGGGGCAGGCTGAGCCCGTGGTTAATTCTTCTTCCTGATGGGAAAATAGAATGACCTGTGCCTTTCCCAACACCTAGAGCTAGTCTCTGATAGGTTCCCCCTCTTCCCGTTCATCCTCAGGACAAATTGCAACCTGTACGGGACAGCAGGTTAAAGGCGCTGATTCTCCAAGGAGGGAGATTGCTAGTAAAGCGGCTTGAATTGCGAACCCGAGCACAAGGAGATGAGAAATGAGGTGCGTTTTAGAAACCTTTCCCTATCACACGGTGTACCAACTTCTGGGTTTCTCATGCATGTTTTCGATGTAGGAAGATGCCCTTGAACCTGGAGATTTGGGACCCATGGGATGGGTACCGTGCAGTATTACTTTAAACGGTCTGCGTTTGCTCACCCAACCTCACCAAACCTCTCAGCCCCAAGAGTGTCCACCCTTATGTCTCATCCAGCTGTGGG
Organism: Eschrichtius robustus; assembly: GCF_028021215.1. Lineage (NCBI taxonomy): Eukaryota > Metazoa > Chordata > Mammalia > Artiodactyla > Eschrichtiidae > Eschrichtius > Eschrichtius robustus. The sequence goes on along the minus strand of NC_090827.1, from coordinate 21,416,507 downwards.
TCTAGATATGGTCAATCCAGGTTGCATCACAGCCCGTGATCGAATTTTGTAAGAATTTCTCTCTCTTTCACTGTCTTTGTTTCATGGGTTTTTAAAAGTAATTTATTTTTATAATGGGGTTTAGCTGCTTTTCACTGCTGTGTTTATGCCGCTTTACACCCAATTGACTCACTTACAGAGAGCTATCAATACATATGTTTTAAGATTCTTACTAGTCGGATATATTCTTGTGCGGTGAATAGGGGGTGTTGAGTCCAGTTCACTGAGCAAGGAGTAGGTCTTGTTTATTACATATTGGGTTTATGGAACGGTGTCTGAGCTAATTTGAAACCCTTGTTTTATGCATCACCCCACCTCACCTTACCGTTCAGCAGCCATAGTGTGTTTTCTAAATATGTGACTGTGTTCTGCCTTGTAATTCAGTTCAAGTGTAGCCGTTTTTACATTCCCTCTATAAGTGATAGCTTATGAAACGTGTCTTTTTCTGTGTGACGTATTTCACTTAGAATCATCGTACCTAAACCCACTCATCATGCTGCTACTAGCCTTATGACATTTATTTCATGGCTGAGTGATATTCCATTGCACATGAGGTCCACAACTTCTTTATCCATTTTTCTCTTTCCTGGGATATTTAAGGTGTAACGAAGTGGAGGTTCTTGTCAACAGAGCAGCCCTAAACTTTGGGGTGCCTGTGTCTTGCTGATTTTTAGTTTTCCCAATTTGTACACCCATGAGTGGAAGTGCCCTATGCTCTCTAAGCTGTGTGTTTTAGATGTTTCAGGACACACCGTACACTTCTCCAGAGTGGCTGTTGGCAATTTACATCCCGCCCATCAGCGTAGCAAGGCTCCCATTTCTCCATGGCCTGTCCTGCATTTCTGGTTTTGACACTTTTTTCAGCATGGCCCTTTTGACCGATGGGAAGCGAGACTTCTTTGTAGCGCTGATTTGCCTTTCCAGGTTGCTTGGTTGGCCAAAAGGGCGTATGCGTTTTTTCCTGAATATATTCAGGAAAAAACGCATACGCCCTTTTTGGCCAAGGGCATCATGGTCGACGTTTTGCCGCTTTTCATGTGCTTTAAAGGCGATTCGAATCTACCTCCTGAAATCTGTTTCCTGTAATTCTGCCTTGCTTTCAAATACTCTTCGTTTCCTTCCCTCAATATATTTGTGGACGAGAGTTATTATTTATAACTCTGCAGGTTTGTGAATTGCAGTGCTCCTCAGCTCCAATTTTCAACTCGCTTTTTTGGGAGCTGGCCGCAAAAGCGCAGGATTGCTTCAGGCCCTATTCTGGTTCCGGGGGGCAGGCTGAGCCCGTGGTTAATTCTTCTTCCTGATGGGAAAATAGAATGACCTGTGCCTTTCCCAACACCTAGAGCTAGTCTCTGATAGGTTCCCCCTCTTCCCGTTCATCCTCAGGACAAATTGCAACCTGTACGGGACAGCAGGTTAAAGGCGCTGATTCTCCAAGGAGGGAGATTGCTAGTAAAGCGGCTTGAATTGCGAACCCGAGCACAAGGAGATGAGAAATGAGGTGCGTTTTAGAAACCTTTCCCTATCACACGGTGTACCAACTTCTGGGTTTCTCATGCATGTTTTCGATGTAGGAAGATGCCCTTGAACCTGGAGATTTGGGACCCATGGGATGGGTACCGTGCAGTATTACTTTAAAGGGTCTGCGTTTGCTCACCCAACCTCACCAAACCTCTCAGCCCCAAGAGTGTCCACCCTTATGTCTCATCCAGCTGTGGGTCTAGATATGGTCAATCCAGGTTGCATCACAGCCCGTGATCGAATTTTGTAAGAATTTCTCTCTCTTTCACTGTCTTTGTTTCATGGGTTTTTAAAAGTAATTTATTTTTATAATGGGGTTTAGCTGCTTTTCACTGCTGTGTTTATGCCGCTTTACACCCAATTGACTCACTTACAGAGAGCTATCAATACATAGGTTTTAAGATTCTTACTAGTCGGATATATTCTTGTGCGGTGAATAGGGGGTGTTGAGTCCAGTTCACTGAGCAAGGAGTAGGTCTTGTTTATTACATATTGGGTTTATGGAACGGTATCTGAGCTAATTTGAAACCCTTGTTTTATGCATCACCCCACCTCACCTTACCGTTCAGCAGCCATAGTGTGTTTTCTAAATATGTGACTGTGTTCTGCCTTGTAATTCAGTTCAAGTGTAGCGGTTTTTACATTCCCTCTATAAGTGATAGCTTATGAAACGTGTCTTTTTCTGTGTGACGTATTTCACTTAGAATCATCGTACCTAAACCCACTCATCATGCTGCTACTAGCCTTATGACATTTATTTCATGGCTGAGTGATATTCCATTGCACATGAGGTCCACAAATTCTTTATCCATTTTTCTCTTTCCTGGGATATTTAAGGTGTAACGAAGTGGAGGTTCTTGTCAACAGAGCAGCCCTAAACTTTGGGGTGCCTGTGTCTTGCTGATTTTTAGTTTTCCCAATTTGTACACCCATGAGTGGAAGTGCCCTATGCTCTCTAAGCTGTGTGTTTTAGGTGTTTCAGGACACACCGTACACTTCTCCAGAGTGGCTGTTGGCAATTTACATCCCGCCCATCAGCGTAGCAAGGCTCCCATTTCTCCATGGCCTGTCCTGCATTTCTGGTTTTGACACTTTTTTCAGCATGGCCCTTTTGACCGATGGGAAGCGAGACTTCTTTGTAGCGCTGATTTGCCTTTCCAGGTTGCTTGGTTGGCCAAAAAGGGCGTATGCGTTTTTTCCTGAATATATTCAGGAAAAAACGCATACGCCCTTTTTGGCCAAGGGCATCATGGTCGACGTTTTGCCGCTTTTCATGTGCTTTAAAGGCGATTCGAATCTACCTCCTGAAATCTGTTTCCTGTAATTCTGCCTTGCTTTCAAATACTCTTCGTTGCCTTCCCTCAATATATTTGTGGACGAGAGTTATTATTTATAACTCTGCAGGTTTGTGAATTGCAGCGCTCCTCAGCTCCAATTTTCAACTCGCTTTTTTGGGAGCTGGCCGCAAAAGCGCAGGATTGCTTCAGGCCCTATTCTGGTTCCGGGGGGCAGGCTGAGCCCGTGGTTAATTCTTCTTCCTGATGGGAAAATAGAATGACCTGTGCCTTTCCCAACACCTAGAGCTAGTCTCTGATAGGTTCCCCCTCTTCCCGTTCATCCTCAGGACAAATTGCAACCTGTACGGGACAGCAGGTTAAAGGCGCTGATTCTCCAAGGAGGGAGATTGCTAGTAAAGCGGCTTGAATTGCGAACCCGAGCACAAGGAGATGAGAAATGAGGTGCGTTTTAGAAACCTTTCCCTATCACACGGTGTACCAACTTCTGGGTTTCTCATGCATGTTTTCGATGTAGGAAGATGCCCTTGAACCTGGAGATTTGGGACCCATGGGATGGGTACCGTGCAGTATTACTTTAAAGGGTCTGCGTTTGCTCACCCAACCTCACCAAACCTCTCAGCCCCAAGAGTGTCCACCCTTATGTCTCATCCAGCTGTGGGTCTAGATATGGTCAATCCAGGTTGCATCACAGCCCGTGATCGAATTTTGTAAGAATTTCTCTCTCTTTCACTGTCTTTGTTTCATGGGTTTTTAAAAGTAATTTATTTTTATAATGGGGTTTAGCTGCTTTTCACTGCTGTGTTTATGCCGCTTTACACCCAATTGACTCACTTACAGAGAGCTATCAATACATAGGTTTTAAGATTCTTACTAGTCGGATATATTCTTGTGCGGTGAATAGGGGGTGTTGAGTCCAGTTCACTGAGCAAGGAGTAGGTCTTGTTTATTACATATTGGGTTTATGGAACGGTGTCTGAGCTAATTTGAAACCCTTGTTTTATGCATCACCCCACCTCACCTTACCCGTTCAGCAGCCATAGTGTGTTTTCTAAATATGTGACTGTGTTCTGCCTTGTAATTCAGTTCAAGTGTAGCGGTTTTTACATTCCCTCTATAAGTGATAGCTTATGAAACGTGTCTTTTTCTGTGTGACGTATTTCACTTAGAATCGTCGTACCTAAACCCACTCATCATGCTGCTACTAGCCTTATGACATTTATTTCATGGCTGAGTGATATTCCATTGTACATGAGGTTCACAACTTCTTTATCCATTTTTCTCTTTCCTGGGATATTTAAGGTGTAACGAAGTGGAGGTTCTTGTCAACAGAGCAGCCCTAAACTTTGGGGTGCCTGTGTCTTGCTGATTTTTAGTTTTCCCAATTTGTACACCCATGAGTGGAAGTGCCCTATGCTCTCTAAGCTGTGTGTTTTAGATGTTTCAGGACACACCGTACACTTCTCCAGAGTGGCTGTTGGCAATTTACATCCCGCCCATCAGTGTAGCAAGGCTCCCATTTCTCCATGGCCTGTCCTGCATTTCTGGTTTTGACACTTTTTTCAGCATGGCCCTTTTGACCGATGGGAAGCGAGACTTCTTTGTAGCGCTGATTTGCCTTTCCAGGTTCCTTGGTTGGCCAAAAAGGGCGTATGCGTTTTTTCCTGAATATATTCAGGAAAAAACGCATACGCCCTTTTTGGCCAAGGGCATCATGGTCGACGTTTTGCCGCTTTTCATGTGCTTTAAAGGCGATTCGAATCTACCTCCTGAAATCTGTTACCTGTAATTCTGCCTTGCTTTCAAATACTCTTCGTTGCCTTCCCTCAATATATTTGTGGACGAGAGTTATCATTTATAACTCTGCAGGTTTGTGAATTGCAGCGCTCCTGAGCTCCAATTTTCAACTCGCTTTTTTGGGAGCTGGCCCCAAAAGCGCAGGATTGCTTCAGGCCCTATTCTGGTTCCGGGGGGCAGGCTGAGCCCGTGGTTAATTCTTCTTCCTGATGGGAAAATAGAATGACCTGTGCCTTTCCCAACACCTAGAGCTAGTCTCTCATAGGTTCCCCCTCTTCCCGTTCATCCTCAGGACAAATTGCAACCTGTACGGGACAGCAGGTTAAAGGCGCTGATTCTCCAAGGAGGGAAATTGCTAGTAAAGCGGCTTGAATTGCGAACCCGAGCACAAGGAGATGAGAAATGAGGTGCGTTTTAGAAAACTTTCCCTATCACACGGTGTACCAACTTCTGGGTTTCTCATGCATGTTTTCGATGTAGGAAGATGCCCTTGAACCTGGGGTTTTGGGACCCATGGGATGGGTACCATGCAGTATTACTCTAAAGGGTCTGCGTTTGCTCACCCAACCTCACCAAACCTCTCAGCCCCAAGAGTGTCCACCCTTATGTCTCATCCAGCTGTGGGTCTAGATATGGTCAATCCAGGTTGCATCACAGCCCGTGAACGAATTTTGTAAGAATTTCTCTCTCTTTCACTGTCTTTGTTTCATGGGTTTTTAAAAGTAATTTATTTTTATAATGGGGTTTAGCTGCTTTTCACTCCTGTGTTTATGCCGCTTTACACCCAATTGACTCACTTACAGAGAGCTATCAATACATAGGTTTTAAGATTCTTACTAGTCGGATATATTCTTGTGCGGTGAATAGGGGGTGTTGAGTCCAGTTCACTGAGCAAGGAGTAGGTCTTGTTTATTACATATTGGGTTTATGGAACGGTATCTGAGCTAATTTGAAACCCTTGTTTTATGCATCACCCCACCTCACCTTACCGTTCAGCAGCCATAGTGTGTTTTCTAAATATGTGACTGTGTTCTGCCTTGTAATTCAGTTCAAGTGTAGCCGTTTTTACATTCCCTCTATAAGTGATAGCTTATGAAACGTGTCTTTTTCTGTGTGACGTATTTCACTTAGAATCATCGTACCTAAACCCACTCATCATGCTGCTACTAGCCTTATGACATTTATTTCATGGCTGAGTGATATTCCATTGCACATGAGGTCCACAACTTCTTTATCCATTTTTCTCTTTCCTGGGATATTTAAGGTGTAACGAAGTGGAGGTTCTTGTCAACAGAGCAGCCCTAAACTTTGGGGTGCCTGTGTCTTGCTGATTTTTAGTTTTCCCAATTTGTACACCCATGAGTGGAAGTGCCTTATGCTCTCTAAGCTGTGTGTTTTAGGTGTTTCAGGACACACCGTACACTTCTCCAGAGTGGCTGTTGGCAATTTACATCCCGCCCATCAGCGTAGCAAGGCTCCCATTTCTCCATGGCCTGTCCTGCATTTCTGGTTTTGACACTTTTTTCAGCATGGCCCTTTTGACCGATGGGAAGCGAGACTTCTTTGTAGCGCTGATTTGCCTTTCCAGGTTGCTTGGTTGGCCAAAAAGGGCGTATGCGTTTTTTCCTGAATATATTCAGGAAAAAACGCATACGCCCTTTTTGGCCAAGGGCATCATGGTCGACGTTTTGCCGCTTTTCATGTGCTTTAAAGGCGATTCGAATCTACCTCCTGAAATCTGTTTCCTGTAATTCTGCCTTGCTTTCAAATACTCTTCGTTGCCTTCCCTCAATATATTTGTGGACGAGAGTTATTATTTATAACTCTGCAGGTTTGTGAATTGCAGCGCTCCTCAGCTCCAATTTTCAACTCGCTTTTTTGGGAGCTGGCCGCAAAAGCGCAGGATTGCTTCAGGCCCTATTCTGGTTCCGGGGGGCAGGCTGAGCCCGTGGTTAATTCTTCTTCCTGATGGGAAAATAGAATGACCTGTGCCTTTCCCAACACCTAGAGCTAGTCTCTGATAGGTTCCCCCTCTTCCCGTTCATCCTCAGGACAAATTGCAACCTGTACGGGACAGCAGGTTAAAGGCGCTGATTCTCCAAGGAGGGAGATTGCTAGTAAAGCGGCTTGAATTGCGAACCCGAGCACAAGGAGATGAGAAATGAGGTGCGTTTTAGAAACCTTTCCCTATCACACGGTGTACCAACTTCTGGGTTTCTCATGCATGTTTTCGATGTAGGAAGATGCCCTTGAACCTGGAGATTTGGGACCCATGGGATGGGTACCGTGCAGTATTACTTTAAAGGGTCTGCGTTTGCTCACCCAACCTCACCAAACCTCTCAGCCCCAAGAGTGTCCACCCTTATGTCTCATCCAGCTGTGGGTCTAGATATGGTCAATCCAGGTTGCATCACAGCCCGTGATCGAATTTTGTAAGAATTTCTCTCTCTTTCACTGTCTTTGTTTCATGGGTTTTTAAAAGTAATTTATTTTTATAATGGGGTTTAGCTGCTTTTCACTGCTGTGTTTATGCCGCTTTACACCCAATTGACTCACTTACAGAGAGCTATCAATACATAGGTTTTAAGATTCTTACTAGTCGGATATATTCTTGTGCGGTGAATAGGGGGTGTTGAGTCCAGTTCACTGAGCAAGGAGTAGGTCTTGTTTATTACATATTGGGTTTATGGAACGGTGTCTGAGCTAATTTGAAACCCTTGTTTTATGCATCACCCCACCTCACCTTACCCGTTCAGCAGCCATAGTGTGTTTTCTAAATATGTGACTGTGTTCTGCCTTGTAATTCAGTTCAAGTGTAGCGGTTTTTACATTCCCTCTATAAGTGATAGCTTATGAAACGTGTCTTTTTCTGTGTGACGTATTTCACTTAGAATCGTCGTACCTAAACCCACTCATCATGCTGCTACTAGCCTTATGACATTTATTTCATGGCTGAGTGATATTCCATTGTACATGAGGTTCACAACTTCTTTATCCATTTTTCTCTTTCCTGGGATATTTAAGGTGTAACGAAGTGGAGGTTCTTGTCAACAGAGCAGCCCTAAACTTTGGGGTGCCTGTGTCTTGCTGATTTTTAGTTTTCCCAATTTGTACACCCATGAGTGGAAGTGCCCTATGCTCTCTAAGCTGTGTGTTTTAGATGTTTCAGGACACACCGTACACTTCTCCAGAGTGGCTGTTGGCAATTTACATCCCGCCCATCAGTGTAGCAAGGCTCCCATTTCTCCATGGCCTGTCCTGCATTTCTGGTTTTGACACTTTTTTCAGCATGGCCCTTTTGACCGATGGGAAGCGAGACTTCTTTGTAGCGCTGATTTGCCTTTCCAGGTTCCTTGGTTGGCCAAAAAGGGCGTATGCGTTTTTTCCTGAATATATTCAGGAAAAAACGCATACGCCCTTTTTGGCCAAGGGCATCATGGTCGACGTTTTGCCGCTTTTCATGTGCTTTAAAGGCGATTCGAATCTACCTCCTGAAATCTGTTACCTGTAATTCTGCCTTGCTTTCAAATACTCTTCGTTGCCTTCCCTCAATATATTTGTGGACGAGAGTTATCATTTATAACTCTGCAGGTTTGTGAATTGCAGCGCTCCTGAGCTCCAATTTTCAACTCGCTTTTTTGGGAGCTGGCCCCAAAAGCGCAGGATTGCTTCAGGCCCTATTCTGGTTCCGGGGGGCAGGCTGAGCCCGTGGTTAATTCTTCTTCCTGATGGGAAAATAGAATGACCTGTGCCTTTCCCAACACCTAGAGCTAGTCTCTCATAGGTTCCCCCTCTTCCCGTTCATCCTCAGGACAAATTGCAACCTGTACGGGACAGCAGGTTAAAGGCGCTGATTCTCCAAGGAGGGAAATTGCTAGTAAAGCGGCTTGAATTGCGAACCCGAGCACAAGGAGATGAGAAATGAGGTGCGTTTTAGAAAACTTTCCCTATCACACGGTGTACCAACTTCTGGGTTTCTCATGCATGTTTTCGATGTAGGAAGATGCCCTTGAACCTGGGGTTTTGGGACCCATGGGATGGGTACCATGCAGTATTACTCTAAAGGGTCTGCGTTTGCTCACCCAACCTCACCAAACCTCTCAGCCCCAAGAGTGTCCACCCTTATGTCTCATCCAGCTGTGGGTCTAGATATGGTCAATCCAGGTTGCATCACAGCCCGTGAACGAATTTTGTAAGAATTTCTCTCTCTTTCACTGTCTTTGTTTCATGGGTTTTTAAAAGTAATTTATTTTTATAATGGGGTTTAGCTGCTTTTCACTCCTGTGTTTATGCCGCTTTACACCCAATTGACTCACTTACAGAGAGCTATCAATACATAGGTTTTAAGATTCTTACTAGTCGGATATATTCTTGTGCGGTGAATAGGGGGTGTTGAGTCCAGTTCACTGAGCAAGGAGTAGGTCTTGTTTATTACATATTGGGTTTATGGAACGGTATCTGAGCTAATTTGAAACCCTTGTTTTATGCATCACCCCACCTCACCTTACCGTTCAGCAGCCATAGTGTGTTTTCTAAATATGTGACTGTGTTCTGCCTTGTAATTCAGTTCAAGTGTAGCCGTTTTTACATTCCCTCTATAAGTGATAGCTTATGAAACGTGTCTTTTTCTGTGTGACGTATTTCACTTAGAATCATCGTACCTAAACCCACTCATCATGCTGCTACTAGCCTTATGACATTTATTTCATGGCTGAGTGATATTCCATTGCACATGAGGTCCACAACTTCTTTATCCATTTTTCTCTTTCCTGGGATATTTAAGGTGTAACGAAGTGGAGGTTCTTGTCAACAGAGCAGCCCTAAACTTTGGGGTGCCTGTGTCTTGCTGATTTTTAGTTTTCCCAATTTGTACACCCATGAGTGGAAGTGCCTTATGCTCTCTAAGCTGTGTGTTTTAGGTGTTTCAGGACACACCGTACACTTCTCCAGAGTGGCTGTTGGCAATTTACATCCCGCCCATCAGCGTAGCAAGGCTCCCATTTCTCCATGGCCTGTCCTGCATTTCTGGTTTTGACACTTTTTTCAGCATGGCCCTTTTGACCGATGGGAAGCGAGACTTCTTTGTAGCGCTGATTTGCCTTTCCAGGTTGCTTGGTTGGCCAAAAAGGGCGTATGCGTTTTTTCCTGAATATATTCAGGAAAAAACGCATACGCCCTTTTTGGCCAAGGGCATCATGGTCGACGTTTTGCCGCTTTTCATGTGCTTTAAAGGCGATTCGAATCTACCTCCTGAAATCTGTTTCCTGTAATTCTGCCTTGCTTTCAAATACTCTTCGTTTCCTTCCCTCAATATATTTGTGGACGAGAGTTATTATTTATAACTCTGCAGGTTTGTGAATTGCAGTGCTCCTCAGCTCCAATTTTCAACTCGCTTTTTTGGGAGCTGGCCGCAAAAGCGCAGGATTGCTTCAGGCCCTATTCTGGTTCCGGGGGGCAGGCTGAGCCCGTGGTTAATTCTTCTTCCTGATGGGAAAATAGAATGACCTGTGCCTTTCCCAACACCTAGAGCTAGTCTCTGATAGGTTCCCCCTCTTCCCGTTCATCCTCAGGACAAATTGCAACCTGTACGGGACAGCAGGTTAAAGGCGCTGATTCTCCAAGGAGGGAGATTGCTAGTAAAGCGGCTTGAATTGCGAACCCGAGCACAAGGAGATGAGAAATGAGGTGCGTTTTAGAAACCTTTCCCTATCACACGGTGTACCAACTTCTGGGTTTCTCATGCATGTTTTCGATGTAGGAAGATGCCCTTGAACCTGGAGATTTGGGACCCATGGGATGGGTACCGTGCAGTATTACTTTAAAGGGTCTGCGTTTGCTCACCCAACCTCACCAAACCTCTCAGCCCCAAGAGTGTCCATCCTTATGTCTCATCCAGCTGTGGGTCTAGATATGGTCAATCCAGGTTGCATCACAGCCCGTGATCGAATTTTGTAAGAATTTCTCTCTCTTTCACTGTCTTTGTTTCATGGGTTTTTAAAAGTAATTTATTTTTATAATGGGGTTTAGCTGCTTTTCACTGCTGTGTTTATGCCGCTTTACACCCAATTGACTCACTTACAGAGAGCTATCAATACATAGGTTTTAAGATTCTTACTAGTCGGATATATTCTTGTGCGGTGAATAGGGGGTGTTGAGTCCAGTTCACTGAGCAAGGAGTAGGTCTTGTTTATTACATATTGGGTTTATGGAACGGTATCTGAGCTAATTTGAAACCCTTGTTTTATGCATCACCCCACCTCACCTTACCCGTTCAGCAGCCATAGTGTGTTTTCTAAATATGTGACTGTGTTCTGCCTTGTAATTCAGTTCAAGTGTAGCCGTTTTTACATTCCCTCTATAAGTGATAGCTTATGAAACGTGTCTTTTTCTGTGTCACGTATTTCACTTAGAATCGTCGTACCTAAACCCACTCATCATGCTGCTACTAGCCTTATGACATTTATTTCATGGCTGAGTGATATTCCATTGTACATGAGGTCCACAACTTCTTTATCCATTTTTCTCTTTCCTGGGATATTTAAGGTGTAACGAAGTGGAGGTTCTTGTCAACAGTGCAGCCCTAAACTTTGGGGTGCCTGTGTCTTGCTGATTTTTAGTTTTCCCAATTTGTACACCCATGAGTGGAAGTGCCCTATGCTCTCTAAGCTGTGTGTTTTAGATGTTTCAGGACACACCGTACACTTCTCCAGAGTGGCTGTTGGCAATTTACATCCCGCCCATCAGCGTAGCAAGGCTCCCATTTCTCCATGGCCTGTCCTGCATTTCTGGTTTTGACACTTTTTTCAGCATGGCCCTTTTGACCGATGGGAAGCGAGACTTCTTTGTAGCGCTGATTTGCCTTTCCAGGTTGCTTGGTTGGCCAAAAAGGGCGTATGCGTTTTTTCCTGAATATATTCAGGAAAAAACGCATACGCCCTTTTTGGCCAAGGGCATCATGGTCGACGTTTTGCCGCTTTTCATGTGCTTTAAAGGCGATTCGAATCTACCTCCTGAAATCTGTTTCCTGTTATTCTGCCTTGCTTTCAAATACTCTTCGTTGCCTTCCCTCAATATATTTGTGGACGAGAGTTATTATTTATAACTCTGCAGGTTTGTGAATTGCAGTGCTCCTGAGCTCCAATTTTCAACTCGCTTTTTTGGGAGCTGGCCGCAAAAGCGCAGGATTGCTTCAGGCCCTATTCTGGTTCCGGGGGGCAGGCTGAGCCCGTGGTTAATTCTTCTTCCTGATGGGAAAATAGAATGACCTGTGCCTTTCCCAACACCTAGAGCTAGTCTCTCATAGGTTCCCCCTCTTCCCGTTCATCCTCAGGACAAATTGCAACCTGTACGGGACAGCAGGTTAAAGGCGCTGATTCTCCAAGGAGGGAGATTGCTAGTAAAGCGGCTTGAATTGCGAACCCGAGCACAAGGAGATGAGAAATGAGGTGCGTTTTAGAAACCTTTCCCTATCACACGGTGTACCAACTTCTGGGTTTCTCATGCATGTTTTCGATGTAGGAAGATGCCCTTGAACCTGGAGATTTGGTACCCATGGGATGGGTACCGTGCAGTATTACTTTAAAGGGTCTGCGTTTGCTCACCCAACCTCACCAAACCTCTCAGCCCCAAGAGTGTCCATCCTTATGTCTCATCCAGCTGTGGGTCTAGATATGGTCAATCCAGGTTGCATCACAGCCCGTGATCGAATTTTGTAAGAATTTCTCTCTCTTTCACTGTCTTTGTTTCATGGGTTTTTAAAAGTAATTTATTTTTATAATGGGGTTTAGCTGCTTTTCACTGCTGTGTTTATGCCGCTTTACACCCAATTGACTCACTTACAGAGAGCTATCAATACATAGGTTTTAAGATTCTTACTAGTCGGATATATTCTTGTGCGGTGAATAGGGGGTGTTGAGTCCAGTTCACTGAGCAAGGAGTAGGTCTTGTTTATTACATATTGGGTTTATGGAACGGTATCTGAGCTAATTTGAAACCCTTGTTTTATGCATCACCCCACCTCACCTTACCCGTTCAGCAGCCATAGTGTGTTTTCTAAATATGTGACTGTGTTCTGCCTTGTAATTCAGTTCAAGTGTAGCCGTTTTTACATTCCCTCTATAAGTGATAGCTTATGAAACGTGTCTTTTTCTGTGTCACGTATTTCACTTAGAATCGTCGTACCTAAACCCACTCATCATGCTGCTACTAGCCTTATGACATTTATTTCATGGCTGAGTGATATTCCATTGTACATGAGGTCCACAACTTCTTTATCCATTTTTCTCTTTCCTGGGATATTTAAGGTGTAACGAAGTGGAGGTTCTTGTCAACAGTGCAGCCCTAAACTTTGGGGTGCCTGTGTCTTGCTGATTTTTAGTTTTCCCAATTTGTACACCCATGAGTGGAAGTGCCCTATGCTCTCTAAGCTGTGTGTTTTAGATGTTTCAGGACACACCGTACACTTCTCCAGAGTGGCTGTTGGCAATTTACATCCCGCCCATCAGCGTAGCAAGGCTCCCATTTCTCCATGGCCTGTCCTGCATTTCTGGTTTTGACACTTTTTTCAGCATGGCCCTTTTGACCGATGGGAAGCGAGACTTCTTTGTAGCGCTGATTTGCCTTTCCAGGTTGCTTGGTTGGCCAAAAAGGGCGTATGCGTTTTTTCCTGAATATATTCAGGAAAAAACGCATACGCCCTTTTTGGCCAAGGGCATCATGGTCGACGTTTTGCCGCTTTTCATGTGCTTTAAAGGCGATTCGAATCTACCTCCTGAAATCTGTTTCCTGTTATTCTGCCTTGCTTTCAAATACTCTTCGTTGCCTTCCCTCAATATATTTGTGGACGAGAGTTATTATTTATAACTCTGCAGGTTTGTGAATTGCAGTGCTCCTGAGCTCCAATTTTCAACTCGCTTTTTTGGGAGCTGGCCGCAAAAGCGCAGGATTGCTTCAGGCCCTATTCTGGTTCCGGGGGGCAGGCTGAGCCCGTGGTTAATTCTTCTTCCTGATGGGAAAATAGAATGACCTGTGCCTTTCCCAACACCTAGAGCTAGTCTCTCATAGGTTCCCCCTCTTCCCGTTCATCCTCAGGACAAATTGCAACCTGTACGGGACAGCAGGTTAAAGGCGCTGATTCTCCAAGGAGGGAGATTGCTAGTAAAGCGGCTTGAATTGCGAACCCGAGCACAAGGAGATGAGAAATGAGGTGCGTTTTAGAAACCTTTCCCTATCACACGGTGTACCAACTTCTGGGTTTCTCATGCATGTTTTCGATGTAGGAAGATGCCCTTGAACCTGGAGATTTGGGACCCATGGGATGGGTACCGTGCAGTATTACTTTAAAGGGTCTGCGTTTGCTCACCCAACCTCACCAAACCTCTCAGCCCCAAGAGTGTCCACCCTTATGTCTCATCCAGCTGTGGGTCTAGATATGGTCAATCCAGGTTGCATCACAGCCCGTGATCGAATTTTGTAAGAATTTCTCTCTCTTTCACTGTCTTTGTTTCATGGGTTTTTAAAAGTAATTTATTTTTATAATGGGGTTTAGCTGCTTTTCACTGCTGTGTTTATGCCGCTTTACACCCAATTGACTCACTTACAGAGAGCTATCAATACATAGGTTTTAAGATTCTTACTAGTCGGATATATTCTTGTGCGGTGAATAGGGGGTGTTGAGTCCAGTTCACTGAGCAAGGAGTAGGTCTTGTTTATTACATATTGGGTTTATGGAACGGTGTCTGAGCTAATTTGAAACCCTTGTTTTATGCATCACCCCACCTCACCTTACCCGTTCAGCAGCCATAGTGTGTTTTCTAAATATGTGACTGTGTTCTGCCTTGTAATTCAGTTCAAGTGTAGCGGTTTTTACATTCCCTCTATAAGTGATAGCTTATGAAACGTGTCTTTTTCTGTGTGACGTATTTCACTTAGAATCGTCGTACCTAAACCCACTCATCATGCTGCTACTAGCCTTATGACATTTATTTCATGGCTGAGTGATATTCCATTGTACATGAGGTTCACAACTTCTTTATCCATTTTTCTCTTTCCTGGGATATTTAAGGTGTAACGAAGTGGAGGTTCTTGTCAACAGAGCAGCCCTAAACTTTGGGGTGCCTGTGTCTTGCTGATTTTTAGTTTTCCCAATTTGTACACCCATGAGTGGAAGTGCCCTATGCTCTCTAAGCTGTGTGTTTTAGATGTTTCAGGACACACCGTACACTTCTCCAGAGTGGCTGTTGGCAATTTACATCCCGCCCATCAGTGTAGCAAGGCTCCCATTTCTCCATGGCCTGTCCTGCATTTCTGGTTTTGACACTTTTTTCAGCATGGCCCTTTTGACCGATGGGAAGCGAGACTTCTTTGTAGTGCTGATTTGCCTTTCCAGGTTCCTTGGTTGGCCAAAAAGGGCGTATGCGTTTTTTCCTGAATATATTCAGGAAAAAACGCATACGCCCTTTTTGGCCAAGGGCATCATGGTCGACGTTTTGCCGCTTTTCATGTGCTTTAAAGGCGATTCGAATCTACCTCCTGAAATCTGTTACCTGTAATTCTGCCTTGCTTTCAAATACTCTTCGTTGCCTTCCCTCAATATATTTGTGGACGAGAGTTATCATTTATAACTCTGCAGGTTTGTGAATTGCAGCGCTCCTGAGCTCCAATTTTCAACTCGCTTTTTTGGGAGCTGGCCCCAAAAGCGCAGGATTGCTTCAGGCCCTATTCTGGTTCCGGGGGGCAGGCTGAGCCCGTGGTTAATTCTTCTTCCTGATGGGAAAATAGAATGACCTGTGCCTTTCCCAACACCTAGAGCTAGGCTCTCATAGGTTCCCCCTCTTCCCGTTCATCCTCAGGACAAATTGCAACCTGTACGGGACAGCAGGTTAAAGGCGCTGATTCTCCAAGGAGGGAAATTGCTAGTAAAGCGGCTTGAATTGCGAACCCGAGCACAAGGAGATGAGAAATGAGGTGCGTTTTAGAAAACTTTCCCTATCACACGGTGTACCAACTTCTGGGTTTCTCATGCATGTTTTCGATGTAGGAAGATGCCCTTGAACCTGGGGTTTTGGGACCCATGGGATGGGTACCATGCAGTATTACTCTAAAGGGTCTGCGTTTGCTCACCCAACCTCACCAAACCTCTCAGCCCCAAGAGTGTCCACCCTTATGTCTCATCCAGCTGTGGGTCTAGATATGGTCAATCCAGGTTGCATCACAGCCCGTGAACGAATTTTGTAAGAATTTCTCTCTCTTTCACTGTCTTTGTTTCATGGGTTTTTAAAAGTAATTTATTTTTATAATGGGGTTTAGCTGCTTTTCACTCCTGTGTTTATGCCGCTTTACACCCAATTGACTCACTTACAGAGAGCTATCAATACATAGGTTTTAAGATTCTTACTAGTCGGATATATTCTTGTGCGGTGAATAGGGGGTGTTGAGTCCAGTTCACTGAGCAAGGAGTAGGTCTTGTTTATTACATATTGGGTTTATGGAACGGTATCTGAGCTAATTTGAAACCCTTGTTTTATGCATCACCCCACCTCACCTTACCGTTCAGCAGCCATAGTGTGTTTTCTAAATATGTGACTGTGTTCTGCCTTGTAATTCAGTTCAAGTGTAGCCGTTTTTACATTCCCTCTATAAGTGATAGCTTATGAAACGTGTCTTTTTCTGTGTGACGTATTTCACTTAGAATCATCGTACCTAAACCCACTCATCATGCTGCTACTAGCCTTATGACATTTATTTCATGGCTGAGTGATATTCCATTGCACATGAGGTCCACAAATTCTTTATCCATTTTTCTCTTTCCTGGGATATTTAAGGTGTAACGAAGTGGAGGTTCTTGTCAACAGAGCAGCCCTAAACTTTGGGGTGCCTGTGTCTTGCTGATTTTTAGTTTTCCCAATTTGTACACCCATGAGTGGAAGTGCCCTATGCTCTCTAAGCTGTGTGTTTTAGGTGTTTCAGGACACACCGTACACTTCTCCAGAGTGGCTGTTGGCAATTTACATCCCGCCCATCAGCGTAGCAAGGCTCCCATTTCTCCATGGCCTGTCCTGCATTTCTGGTTTTGACACTTTTTTCAGCATGGCCCTTTTGACCGATGGGAAGCGAGACTTCTTTGTAGCGCTGATTTGCCTTTCCAGGTTGCTTGGTTGGCCAAAAAGGGCGTATGCGTTTTTTCCTGAATATATTCAGGAAAAAACGCATACGCCCTTTTTGGCCAAGGGCATCATGGTCGACGTTTTGCCGCTTTTCATGTGCTTTAAAGGCGATTCGAATCTACCTCCTGAAATCTGTTTCCTGTAATTCTGCCTTGCTTTCAAATACTCTTCGTTGCCTTCCCTCAATATATTTGTGGACGAGAGTTATTATTTATAACTCTGCAGGTTTGTGAATTGCAGTGCTCCTCAGCTCCAATTTTCAACTCGCTTTTTTGGGAGCTGGCCGCAAAAGCGCAGGATTGCTTCAGGCCCTATTCTGGTTCCGGGGGGCAGGCTGAGCCCGTGGTTAATTCTTCTTCCTGATGGGAAAATAGAATGACCTGTGCCTTTCCCAACACCTAGAGCTAGTCTCTGATAGGTTCCCCCTCTTCCCGTTCATCCTCAGGACAAATTGCAACCTGTACGGGACAGCAGGTTAAAGGCGCTGATTCTCCAAGGAGGGAGATTGCTAGTAAAGCGGCTTGAATTGCGAACCCGAGCACAAGGAGATGAGAAATGAGGTGCGTTTTAGAAACCTTTCCCTATCACACGGTGTACCAACTTCTGGGTTTCTCATGCATGTTTTCGATGTAGGAAGATGCCCTTGAACCTGGAGATTTGGGACCCATGGGATGGGTACCGTGCAGTATTACTTTAAAGGGTCTGCGTTTGCTCACCCAACCTCACCAAACCTCTCAGCCCCAAGAGTGTCCACCCTTATGTCTCATCCAGCTGTGGGTCTAGATATGGTCAATCCAGGTTGCATCACAGCCCGTGATCGAATTTTGTAAGAATTTCTCTCTCTTTCACTGTCTTTGTTTCATGGGTTTTTAAAAGTAATTTATTTTTATAATGGGGTTTAGCTGCTTTTCACTGCTGTGTTTATGCCGCTTTACACCCAATTGACTCACTTACAGAGAGCTATCAATACATAGGTTTTAAGATTCTTACTAGTCGGATATATTCTTGTGCGGTGAATAGGGGGTGTTGAGTCCAGTTCACTGAGCAAGGAGTAGGTCTTGTTTATTACATATTGGGTTTATGGAACGGTGTCTGAGCTAATTTGAAACCCTTGTTTTATGCATCACCCCACCTCACCTTACCCGTTCAGCAGCCATAGTGTGTTTTCTAAATATGTGACTGTGTTCTGCCTTGTAATTCAGTTCAAGTGTAGCCGTTTTTACATTCCCTCTATAAGTGATAGCTTATGAAACGTGTCTTTTTCTGTGTGACGTATTTCACTTAGAATCGTCGTACCTAAACCCACTCATCATGCTGCTACTAGCCTTATGACATTTATTTCATGGCTGAGTGATATTCCATTGTACATGAGGTTCACAACTTCTTTATCCATTTTTCTCTTTCCTGGGATATTTAAGGTGTAACGAAGTGGAGGTTCTTGTCAACAGAGCAGCCCTAAACTTTGGGGTGCCTGTGTCTTGCTGATTTTTAGTTTTCCCAATTTGTACACCCATGAGTGGAAGTGCCCTATGCTCTCTAAGCTGTGTGTTTTAGATGTTTCAGGACACACCGTACACTTCTCCAGAGTGGCTGTTGGCAATTTACATCCCGCCCATCAGTGTAGCAAGGCTCCCATTTCTCCATGGCCTGTCCTGCATTTCTGGTTTTGACACTTTTTTCAGCATGGCCCTTTTGACCGATGGGAAGCGAGACTTCTTTGTAGCGCTGATTTGCCTTTCCAGGTTGCTTGGTTGGCCAAAAAGGGCGTATGCGTTTTTTCCTGAATATATTCAGGAAAAAACGCATACGCCCTTTTTGGCCAAGGGCATCATGGTCGACGTTTTGCCGCTTTTCATGTGCTTTAAAGGCGATTCGAATCTACCTCCTGAAATCTGTTTCCTGTAATTCTGCCTTGCTTTCAAATACTCTTCGTTGCCTTCCCTCAATATATTTGTGGACGAGAGTTATTATTTATAACTCTGCAGGTTTGTGAATTGCAGTGCTCCTCAGCTCCAATTTTCAACTCGCTTTTTTGGGAGCTGGCCGCAAAAGCGCAGGATTGCTTCAGGCCCTATTCTGGTTCCGGGGGGCAGGCTGAGCCCGTGGTTAATTCTTCTTCCTGATGGGAAAATAGAATGACCTGTGCCTTTCCCAACACCTAGAGCTAGTCTCTGATAGGTTCCCCCTCTTCCCGTTCATCCTCAGGACAAATTGCAACCTGTACGGGACAGCAGGTTAAAGGCGCTGATTCTCCAAGGAGGGAGATTGCTAGTAAAGCGGCTTGAATTGCGAACCCGAGCACAAGGAGATGAGAAATGAGGTGCGTTTTAGAAACCTTTCCCTATCACACGGTGTACCAACTTCTGGGTTTCTCATGCATGTTTTCGATGTAGGAAGATGCCCTTGAACCTGGAGATTTGGGACCCATGGGATGGGTACCGTGCAGTATTACTTTAAAGGGTCTGCGTTTGCTCACCCAACCTCACCAAACCTCTCAGCCCCAAGAGTGTCCACCCTTATGTCTCATCCAGCTGTGGGTCTAGATATGGTCAATCCAGGTTGCATCACAGCCCGTGATCGAATTTTGTAAGAATTTCTCTCTCTTTCACTGTCTTTGTTTCATGGGTTTTTAAAAGTAATTTATTTTTATAATGGGGTTTAGCTGCTTTTCACTGCTGTGTTTATGCCGCTTTACACCCAATTGACTCACTTACAGAGAGCTATCAATACATAGGTTTTAAGATTCTTACTAGTCGGATATATTCTTGTGCGGTGAATAGGGGGTGTTGAGTCCAGTTCACTGAGCAAGGAGTAGGTTTTTTTATTACATATTGGGTTTATGGAACGGTATCTGAGCTAATTTGAAACCCTTGTTTTATGCATCACCCCACCTCACCTTACCGTTCAGCAGCCATAGTGTGTTTTCTAAATATGTGACTGTGTTCTGCCTTGTAATTCAGTTCAAGTGTAGCCGTTTTTACATTCCCTCTATAAGTGATAGCTTATGAAACGTGTCTTTTTCTGTGTGACGTATTTCACTTAGAATCGTCGTACCTAATCCCACTCATCATGCTGCTAGTAGCCTTATGACATTTATTTCATGGCTGAGTGATATTCCATTGTACATGAGGTCCACAACTTCTTTATCCATTTTTCTCTTTCCTGGGATATTTAAGGTGTAACGAAGTGGAGGTTCTTGTCAACAGAGCAGCCCTAAACTTTGGGGTGCCTGTGTCTTGCTGATTTTTAGTTTTCCCAATTTGTACACCCATGAGTGGAAGTGCCCTATGCTCTCTAAGCTGTGTGTTTTAGATGTTTCAGGACACACCGTACACTTCTCCAGAGTGGCTGTTGGCAATCTACATCCCGCTCATCAGCGTAGCAAGGCTCCCATTTCTCCATGGCCTGTCCTGCATTTCTGGTTTTGACACTTTTTTCAGCATGGCCCTTTTGACTGATGGGAAGCGAGACTTCTTTGTAGCGCTGATTTGCCTTTCCAGGTTGCTTGGTTGGCCAAAAAGGGCGTATGCGTTTTTTCCTGAATATATTCAGGAAAAAACGCATACGCCCTTTTTGGCCAAGGGCATCATGGTGGACGTTTTGCCGCTTTTCATGTGCTTTAAAGGCGATTCGAATCTACCTCCTGAAATCTGTTTCCTGTAATTCTGCCTAGCTTTCAAATACTCTTCGTTGCCTTCCCTCAATATATTTGTGGACGAGAGTTATCATTTATAACTCTGCAGGTTTGTGAATTGCAGCGCTCCTGAGCTCCAATTTTCAACTCGCTTTTTTGGGAGCTGGCCCCAAAAGCGCAGGATTGCTTCAGGCCCTATTCTGGTTCCGGGGGGCAGGCTGAGCCCGTGGTTAATTTTTCTTCCTGATGGGAAAATAGAATGACCTGTGCCTTTCCCAACACCTAGAGCTAGTCTCTCATAGGTTCCCCCTCTTCCCGTTCATCCTCAGGACAAATTGCAACCTGTACGGGACAGCAGGTTAAAGGCGCTGATTCTCCAAGGAGGGAAATTGCTAGTAAAGCGGCTTGAATTGCGAACCCGAGCACAAGGAGATGAGAAATGAGGTGCGTTTTAGAAAACTTTCCCTATCACACGGTGTACCAACTTCTGGGTTTCTCATGCATGTTTTCGATGTAGGAAGATGCCCTTGAACCTGGGGTTTTGGGACCCATGGGATGGGTACCATGCAGTATTACTTTAAAGGGTCTGCGTTTGCTCACCCAACCTCACCAAACCTCTCAGCCCCAAGAGTGTCCACCCTTATGTCTCATCCAGCTGTGGGTCTAGATATGGTCAATCCAGGTTGCATCACAGCCCGTGAACGAATTTTGTAAGAATTTCTCTCTCTTTCACTGTCTTTGTTTCATGGGTTTTTAAAAGTAATTTATTTTTATAATGGGGTTTAGCTGCTTTTCACTCCTGTGTTTATGCCGCTTTACACCCAATTGACTCACTTACAGAGAGCTATCAATACATAGGTTTTAAGATTCTTACTAGTCGGATATATTCTTGTGCGGTGAATAGGGGGTGTTGAGTCCAGTTCACTGAGCAAGGAGTAGGTCTTGTTTATTACATATTGGGTTTATGGAACGGTATCTGAGCTAATTTGAAACCCTTGTTTTATGCATCACCCCACCTCACCTTACCGTTCAGCAGCCATAGTGTGTTTTCTAAATATGTGACTGTGTTCTGCCTTGTAATTCAGTTCAAGTGTAGCCGTTTTTACATTCCCTCTATAAGTGATAGCTTATGAAACGTGTCTTTTTCTGTGTGACGTATTTCACTTAGAATCATCGTACCTAAACCCACTCATCATGCTGCTACTAGCCTTATGACATTTATTTCATGGCTGAGTGATATTCCATTGCACATGAGGTCCACAAATTCTTTATCCATTTTTCTCTTTCCTGGGATATTTAAGGTGTAACGAAGTGGAGGTTCTTGTCAACAGAGCAGCCCTAAACTTTGGGGTGCCTGTGTCTTGCTGATTTTTAGTTTTCCCAATTTGTACACCCATGAGTGGAAGTGCCCTATGCTCTCTAAGCTGTGTGTTTTAGGTGTTTCAGGACACACCGTACACTTCTCCAGAGTGGCTGTTGGCAATTTACATCCCGCCCATCAGCGTAGCAAGGCTCCCATTTCTCCATGGCCTGTCCTGCATTTCTGGTTTTGACACTTTTTTCAGCATGGCCCTTTTGACCGATGGGAAGCGAGACTTCTTTGTAGCGCTGATTTGCCTTTCCAGGTTGCTTGGTTGGCCAAAAAGGGCGTATGCGTTTTTTCCTGAATATATTCAGGAAAAAACGCATACGCCCTTTTTGGCCAAGGGCATCATGGTCGACGTTTTGCCGCTTTTCATGTGCTTTAAAGGCGATTCGAATCTACCTCCTGAAATCTGTTTCCTGTAATTCTGCCTTGCTTTCAAATACTCTTCGTTGCCTTCCCTCAATATATTTGTGGACGAGAGTTATTATTTATAACTCTGCAGGTTTGTGAATTGCAGTGCTCCTCAGCTCCAATTTTCAACTCGCTTTTTTGGGAGCTGGCCGCAAAAGCGCAGGATTGCTTCAGGCCCTATTCTGGTTCCGGGGGGCAGGCTGAGCCCGTGGTTAATTCTTCTTCCTGATGGGAAAATAGAATGACCTGTGCCTTTCCCAACACCTAGAGCTAGTCTCTGATAGGTTCCCCCTCTTCCCGTTCATCCTCAGGACAAATTGCAACCTGTACGGGACAGCAGGTTAAAGGCGCTGATTCTCCAAGGAGGGAGATTGCTAGTAAAGCGGCTTGAATTGCGAACCCGAGCACAAGGAGATGAGAAATGAGGTGCGTTTTAGAAACCTTTCCCTATCACACGGTGTACCAACTTCTGGGTTTCTCATGCATGTTTTCGATGTAGGAAGATGCCCTTGAACCTGGAGATTTGGGACCCATGGGATGGGTACCGTGCAGTATTACTTTAAAGGGTCTGCGTTTGCTCACCCAACCTCACCAAACCTCTCAGCCCCAAGAGTGTCCACCCTTATGTCTCATCCAGCTGTGGGTCTAGATATGGTCAATCCAGGTTGCATCACAGCCCGTGATCGAATTTTGTAAGAATTTCTCTCTCTTTCACTGTCTTTGTTTCATGGGTTTTTAAAAGTAATTTATTTTTATAATGGGGTTTAGCTGCTTTTCACTGCTGTGTTTATGCCGCTTTACACCCAATTGACTCACTTACAGAGAGCTATCAATACATAGGTTTTAAGATTCTTACTAGTCGGATATATTC
The DNA here is from genome assembly GCF_028021215.1 of Eschrichtius robustus. Lineage (NCBI taxonomy): Eukaryota > Metazoa > Chordata > Mammalia > Artiodactyla > Eschrichtiidae > Eschrichtius > Eschrichtius robustus. The sequence goes on along the minus strand of NC_090827.1, from coordinate 21,393,409 downwards.
TTGTGCGGTGAATAGGGGGTGTTGAGTCCAGTTCACTGAGCAAGGAGTAGGTCTTGTTTATTACATATTGGGTTTATGGAACGGTGTCTGAGCTAATTTGAAACCCTTGTTTTATGCATCACCCCACCTCACCTTACCCGTTCAGCAGCCATAGTGTGTTTTCTAAATATGTGACTGTGTTCTGCCTTGTAATTCAGTTCAAGTGTAGCGGTTTTTACATTCCCTCTATAAGTGATAGCTTATGAAACGTGTCTTTTTCTGTGTGACGTATTTCACTTAGAATCGTCGTACCTAAACCCACTCATCATGCTGCTACTAGCCTTATGACATTTATTTCATGGCTGAGTGATATTCCATTGTACATGAGGTTCACAACTTCTTTATCCATTTTTCTCTTTCCTGGGATATTTAAGGTGTAACGAAGTGGAGGTTCTTGTCAACAGAGCAGCCCTAAACTTTGGGGTGCCTGTGTCTTGCTGATTTTTAGTTTTCCCAATTTGTACACCCATGAGTGGAAGTGCCCTATGCTCTCTAAGCTGTGTGTTTTAGATGTTTCAGGACACACCGTACACTTCTCCAGAGTGGCTGTTGGCAATTTACATCCCGCCCATCAGTGTAGCAAGGCTCCCATTTCTCCATGGCCTGTCCTGCATTTCTGGTTTTGACACTTTTTTCAGCATGGCCCTTTTGACCGATGGGAAGCGAGACTTCTTTGTAGCGCTGATTTGCCTTTCCAGGTTCCTTGGTTGGCCAAAAAGGGCGTATGCGTTTTTTCCTGAATATATTCAGGAAAAAACGCATACGCCCTTTTTGGCCAAGGGCATCATGGTCGACGTTTTGCCGCTTTTCATGTGCTTTAAAGGCGATTCGAATCTACCTCCTGAAATCTGTTACCTGTAATTCTGCCTTGCTTTCAAATACTCTTCGTTGCCTTCCCTCAATATATTTGTGGACGAGAGTTATCATTTATAACTCTGCAGGTTTGTGAATTGCAGCGCTCCTGAGCTCCAATTTTCAACTCGCTTTTTTGGGAGCTGGCCCCAAAAGCGCAGGATTGCTTCAGGCCCTATTCTGGTTCCGGGGGGCAGGCTGAGCCCGTGGTTAATTCTTCTTCCTGATGGGAAAATAGAATGACCTGTGCCTTTCCCAACACCTAGAGCTAGTCTCTCATAGGTTCCCCCTCTTCCCGTTCATCCTCAGGACAAATTGCAACCTGTACGGGACAGCAGGTTAAAGGCGCTGATTCTCCAAGGAGGGAAATTGCTAGTAAAGCGGCTTGAATTGCGAACCCGAGCACAAGGAGATGAGAAATGAGGTGCGTTTTAGAAAACTTTCCCTATCACACGGTGTACCAACTTCTGGGTTTCTCATGCATGTTTTCGATGTAGGAAGATGCCCTTGAACCTGGGGTTTTGGGACCCATGGGATGGGTACCATGCAGTATTACTCTAAAGGGTCTGCGTTTGCTCACCCAACCTCACCAAACCTCTCAGCCCCAAGAGTGTCCACCCTTATGTCTCATCCAGCTGTGGGTCTAGATATGGTCAATCCAGGTTGCATCACAGCCCGTGAACGAATTTTGTAAGAATTTCTCTCTCTTTCACTGTCTTTGTTTCATGGGTTTTTAAAAGTAATTTATTTTTATAATGGGGTTTAGCTGCTTTTCACTCCTGTGTTTATGCCGCTTTACACCCAATTGACTCACTTACAGAGAGCTATCAATACATAGGTTTTAAGATTCTTACTAGTCGGATATATTCTTGTGCGGTGAATAGGGGGTGTTGAGTCCAGTTCACTGAGCAAGGAGTAGGTCTTGTTTATTACATATTGGGTTTATGGAACGGTATCTGAGCTAATTTGAAACCCTTGTTTTATGCATCACCCCACCTCACCTTACCGTTCAGCAGCCATAGTGTGTTTTCTAAATATGTGACTGTGTTCTGCCTTGTAATTCAGTTCAAGTGTAGCCGTTTTTACATTCCCTCTATAAGTGATAGCTTATGAAACGTGTCTTTTTCTGTGTGACGTATTTCACTTAGAATCATCGTACCTAAACCCACTCATCATGCTGCTACTAGCCTTATGACATTTATTTCATGGCTGAGTGATATTCCATTGCACATGAGGTCCACAAATTCTTTATCCATTTTTCTCTTTCCTGGGATATTTAAGGTGTAACGAAGTGGAGGTTCTTGTCAACAGAGCAGCCCTAAACTTTGGGGTGCCTGTGTCTTGCTGATTTTTAGTTTTCCCAATTTGTACACCCATGAGTGGAAGTGCCCTATGCTCTCTAAGCTGTGTGTTTTAGGTGTTTCAGGACACACCGTACACTTCTCCAGAGTGGCTGTTGGCAATTTACATCCCGCCCATCAGCGTAGCAAGGCTCCCATTTCTCCATGGCCTGTCCTGCATTTCTGGTTTTGACACTTTTTTCAGCATGGCCCTTTTGACCGATGGGAAGCGAGACTTCTTTGTAGCGCTGATTTGCCTTTCCAGGTTGCTTGGTTGGCCAAAAAGGGCGTATGCGTTTTTTCCTGAATATATTCAGGAAAAAACGCATACGCCCTTTTTGGCCAAGGGCATCATGGTCGACGTTTTGCCGCTTTTCATGTGCTTTAAAGGCGATTCGAATCTACCTCCTGAAATCTGTTTCCTGTAATTCTGCCTTGCTTTCAAATACTCTTCGTTGCCTTCCCTCAATATATTTGTGGACGAGAGTTATTATTTATAACTCTGCAGGTTTGTGAATTGCAGTGCTCCTCAGCTCCAATTTTCAACTCGCTTTTTTGGGAGCTGGCCGCAAAAGCGCAGGATTGCTTCAGGCCCTATTCTGGTTCCGGGGGGCAGGCTGAGCCCGTGGTTAATTCTTCTTCCTGATGGGAAAATAGAATGACCTGTGCCTTTCCCAACACCTAGAGCTAGTCTCTGATAGGTTCCCCCTCTTCCCGTTCATCCTCAGGACAAATTGCAACCTGTACGGGACAGCAGGTTAAAGGCGCTGATTCTCCAAGGAGGGAGATTGCTAGTAAAGCGGCTTGAATTGCGAACCCGAGCACAAGGAGATGAGAAATGAGGTGCGTTTTAGAAACCTTTCCCTATCACACGGTGTACCAACTTCTGGGTTTCTCATGCATGTTTTCGATGTAGGAAGATGCCCTTGAACCTGGAGATTTGGGACCCATGGGATGGGTACCGTGCAGTATTACTTTAAAGGGTCTGCGTTTGCTCACCCAACCTCACCAAACCTCTCAGCCCCAAGAGTGTCCACCCTTATGTCTCATCCAGCTGTGGGTCTAGATATGGTCAATCCAGGTTGCATCACAGCCCGTGATCGAATTTTGTAAGAATTTCTCTCTCTTTCACTGTCTTTGTTTCATGGGTTTTTAAAAGTAATTTATTTTTATAATGGGGTTTAGCTGCTTTTCACTGCTGTGTTTATGCCGCTTTACACCCAATTGACTCACTTACAGAGAGCTATCAATACATAGGTTTTAAGATTCTTACTAGTCGGATATATTCTTGTGCGGTGAATAGGGGGTGTTGAGTCCAGTTCACTGAGCAAGGAGTAGGTCTTGTTTATTACATATTGGGTTTATGGAACGGTATCTGAGCTAATTTGAAACCCTTGTTTTATGCATCACCCCACCTCACCTTACCCGTTCAGCAGCCATAGTGTGTTTTCTAAATATGTGACTGTGTTCTGCCTTGTAATTCAGTTCAAGTGTAGCCGTTTTTACATTCCCTCTATAAGTGATAGCTTATGAAACGTGTCTTTTTCTGTGTCACGTATTTCACTTAGAATCGTCGTACCTAAACCCACTCATCATGCTGCTACTAGCCTTATGACATTTATTTCATGGCTGAGTGATATTCCATTGCACATGAGGTCCACAACTTCTTTATCCATTTTTCTCTTTCCTGGGATATTTAAGGTGTAACGAAGTGGAGGTTCTTGTCAACAGTGCAGCCCTAAACTTTGGGGTGCCTGTGTCTTGCTGATTTTTAGTTTTCCCAATTTGTACACCCATGAGTGGAAGTGCCCTATGCTCTCTAAGCTGTGTGTTTTAGATGTTTCAGGACACACCGTACACTTCTCCAGAGTGGCTGTTGGCAATTTACATCCCGCCCATCAGCGTAGCAAGGCTCCCATTTCTCCATGGCCTGTCCTGCATTTCTGGTTTTGACACTTTTTTCAGCATGGCCCTTTTGACCGATGGGAAGCGAGACTTCTTTGTAGCGCTGATTTGCCTTTCCAGGTTGCTTGGTTGGCCAAAAAGGGCGTATGCGTTTTTTCCTGAATATATTCAGGAAAAAACGCATACGCCCTTTTTGGCCAAGGGCATCATGGTCGACGTTTTGCCGCTTTTCATGTGCTTTAAAGGCGATTCGAATCTACCTCCTGAAATCTGTTTCCTGTTATTCTGCCTTGCTTTCAAATACTCTTCGTTGCCTTCCCTCAATATATTTGTGGACGAGAGTTATTATTTATAACTCTGCAGGTTTGTGAATTGCAGTGCTCCTGAGCTCCAATTTTCAACTCGCTTTTTTGGGAGCTGGCCGCAAAAGCGCAGGATTGCTTCAGGCCCTATTCTGGTTCCGGGGGGCAGGCTGAGCCCGTGGTTAATTCTTCTTCCTGATGGGAAAATAGAATGACCTGTGCCTTTCCCAACACCTAGAGCTAGTCTCTCATAGGTTCCCCCTCTTCCCGTTCATCCTCAGGACAAATTGCAACCTGTACGGGACAGCAGGTTAAAGGCGCTGATTCTCCAAGGAGGGAGATTGCTAGTAAAGCGGCTTGAATTGCGAACCCGAGCACAAGGAGATGAGAAATGAGGTGCGTTTTAGAAACCTTTCCCTATCACACGGTGTACCAACTTCTGGGTTTCTCATGCATGTTTTCGATGTAGGAAGATGCCCTTGAACCTGGAGATTTGGGACCCATGGGATGGGTACCGTGCAGTATTACTTTAAACGGTCTGCGTTTGCTCACCCAACCTCACCAAACCTCTCAGCCCCAAGAGTGTCCACCCTTATGTCTCATCCAGCTGTGGGTCTAGATATGGTCAATCCAGGTTGCATCACAGCCCGTGATCGAATTTTGTAAGAATTTCTCTCTCTTTCACTGTCTTTGTTTCATGGGTTTTTAAAAGTAATTTATTTTTATAATGGGGTTTAGCTGCTTTTCACTGCTGTGTTTATGCCGCTTTACACCCAATTGACTCACTTACAGAGAGCTATCAATACATAGGTTTTAAGATTCTTACTAGTCGGATATATTCTTGTGCGGTGAATAGGGGGTGTTGAGTCCAGTTCACTGAGCAAGGAGTAGGTCTTGTTTATTACATATTGGGTTTATGGAACGGTATCTGAGCTAATTTGAAACCCTTTTTTTATGCATCACCCCACCTCACCTTACCCGTTCAGCAGCCATAGTGTGTTTTCTAAATATGTGACTGTGTTCTGCCTTGTAATTCAGTTCAAGTGTAGCGGTTTTTACATTCCCACTATAAGTGATAGCTTATGAAACGTGTCTTTTTCTGTGTGACGTATTTCACTTAGAATCGTCGTACCTAAACCCACTCATCATGCTGCTACTAGCCTTATGACATTTATTTCATGGCTGAGTGATATTCCATTGCACATGAGGTCTACAACTTCTTTATCCATTTTTCTCTTTCCTGGGATATTTAAGGTGTAACGAAGTGGAGGTTCTTGTCAACAGAGCAGCCCTAAACTTTGGGGTGCCTGTGTCTTGCTGATTTTTAGTTTTCCCAATTTGTACACCCATGAGTGGAAGTGCCCTATGCTCTCTAAGCTGTGTGTTTTAGATGTTTCAGGACACACCGTACACTTCTCAGGAGTGGCTGTTGGCAATTTACATCCCGCTCATCAGCGTAGCAAGGCTCCCATTTCTCCATTGCCTGTCCTGCATTTCTGGTTTTGACACTTTTTTCAGCATGGCCCTTTTGACTGATGGGAAGCGAGACTTCTTTGTAGCGCTGATTTGCCTTTCCAGGTTGCTTGGTTGGCCAAAAAGGGCGTATGCGTTTTTTCCTGAATATATTCAGGAAAAAACGCATACGCCCTTTTTGGCCAAGGGCATCATGGTCGACGTTTTGCCGCTTTTCATGTGCTTTAAAGGCGATTCGAATCTACCTCCTGAAATCTGTTTCCTGTAATTCTGCCTTGCTTTCAAATACTCTTCGTTGCCTTCCCTCAATATATTTGTGGACGAGAGTTATCATTTATAACTCTGCAGGTTTGTGAATTGCAGCGCTCCTGAGCTCCAATTTTCAACTCGCTTTTTTGGGAGCTGGCCGCAAAAGCGCAGGATTGCTTCAGGCCCTATTCTGGTTCCGGGGGGCAGGCTGAGCCCGTGGTTAATTCTTCTTCCTGATGGGAAAATAGAATGACCTGTGCCTTTCCCAACACCTAGAGCTAGTCTCTCATAGGTTCCCCCTCTTCCCGTTCATCCTCAGGACAAATTGCAACCTGTACGGGACAGCAGGTTAAAGGCGCTGATTCTCCAAGTAGGGAAATTGCTAGTAAAGCGGCTTGAATTGCGAACCCGAGCACAAGGAGATGAGAAATGAGGTGCGTTTTAGAAAACTTTCCCTATCACACGGTGTACCAACTTCTGGGTTTCTCATGCATGTTTTCGATGTAGGAAGATGCCCTTGAACCTGGGGTTTTGGGACCCATGGGATGGGTACCATGCAGTATTACTCTAAAGGGTCTGCGTTTGCTCACCCAACCTCACCAAACCTCTCAGCCCCAAGAGTGTCCACCCTTATGTCTCATCCAGCTGTGGGTCTAGATATGGTCAATCCAGGTTGCATCACAGCCCGTGAACGAATTTTGTAAGAATTTCTCTCTCTTTCACTGTCTTTGTTTCATGGGTTTTTAAAAGTAATTTATTTTTATAATGGGGTTTAGCTGCTTTTCACTCCTGTGTTTATGCCGCTTTACACCCAATTGACTCACTTACAGAGAGCTATCAATACATAGGTTTTAAGATTCTTACTAGTCGGATATATTCTTGTGCGGTGAATAGGGGGTGTTGAGTCCAGTTCACTGAGCAAGGAGTAGGTCTTGTTTATTACATATTGGGTTTATGGAACGGTATCTGAGCTAATTTGAAACCCTTGTTTTATGCATCACCCCACCTCACCTTACCGTTCAGCAGCCATAGTGTGTTTTCTAAATATGTGACTGTGTTCTGCCTTGTAATTCAGTTCAAGTGTAGCCGTTTTTACATTCCCTCTATAAGTGATAGCTTATGAAACGTGTCTTTTTCTGTGTGACGTATTTCACTTAGAATCATCGTACCTAAACCCACTCATCATGCTGCTACTAGCCTTATGACATTTATTTCATGGCTGAGTGATATTCCATTGCACATGAGGTCCACAACTTCTTTATCCATTTTTCTCTTTCCTGGGATATTTAAGGTGTAACGAAGTGGAGGTTCTTGTCAACAGAGCAGCCCTAAACTTTGGGGTGCCTGTGTCTTGCTGATTTTTAGTTTTCCCAATTTGTACACCCATGAGTGGAAGTGCCCTATGCTCTCTAAGCTGTGTGTTTTAGATGTTTCAGGACACACCGTACACTTCTCCAGAGTGGCTGTTGGCAATTTACATCCCGCCCATCAGCGTAGCAAGGCTCCCATTTCTCCATGGCCTGTCCTGCATTTCTGGTTTTGACACTTTTTTCAGCATGGCCCTTTTGACCGATGGGAAGCGAGACTTCTTTGTAGCGCTGATTTGCCTTTCCAGGTTGCTTGGTTGGCCAAAAGGGCGTATGCGTTTTTTCCTGAATATATTCAGGAAAAAACGCATACGCCCTTTTTGGCCAAGGGCATCATGGTCGACGTTTTGCCGCTTTTCATGTGCTTTAAAGGCGATTCGAATCTACCTCCTGAAATCTGTTTCCTGTAATTCTGCCTTGCTTTCAAATACTCTTCGTTTCCTTCCCTCAATATATTTGTGGACGAGAGTTATTATTTATAACTCTGCAGGTTTGTGAATTGCAGTGCTCCTCAGCTCCAATTTTCAACTCGCTTTTTTGGGAGCTGGCCGCAAAAGCGCAGGATTGCTTCAGGCCCTATTCTGGTTCCAGGGGGCAGGCTGAGCCCGTGGTTAATTCTTCTTCCTGATGGGAAAATAGAATGACCTGTGCCTTTCCCAACACCTAGAGCTAGTCTCTGATAGGTTCCCCCTCTTCCCGTTCATCCTCAGGACAAATTGCAACCTGTACGGGACAGCAGGTTAAAGGCGCTGATTCTCCAAGGAGGGAGATTGCTAGTAAAGCGGCTTGAATTGCGAACCCGAGCACAAGGAGATGAGAAATGAGGTGCGTTTTAGAAACCTTTCCCTATCACACGGTGTACCAACTTCTGGGTTTCTCATGCATGTTTTCGATGTAGGAAGATGCCCTTGAACCTGGAGATTTGGTACCCATGGGATGGGTACCGTGCAGTATTACTTTAAAGGGTCTGCGTTTGCTCACCCAACCTCACCAAACCTCTCAGCCCCAAGAGTGTCCACCCTTATGTCTCATCCAGCTGTGGGTCTAGATATGGTCAATCCAGGTTGCATCACAGCCCGTGATCGAATTTTGTAAGAATTTCTCTCTCTTTCACTGTCTTTGTTTCATGGGTTTTTAAAAGTAATTTATTTTTATAATGGGGTTTAGCTGCTTTTCACTGCTGTGTTTATGCCGCTTTACACCCAATTGACTCACTTACAGAGAGCTATCAATACATAGGTTTTAAGATTCTTACTAGTCGAATATATTCTTGTGCGGTGAATAGGGGGTGTTGAGTCCAGTTCACTGAGCAAGGAGTAGGTCTTGTTTATTACATATTGGGTTTATGGAACGGTATCTGAGCTAATTTGAAACCCTTGTTTTATGCATCACCCCACCTCAACTTACCGTTCAGCAGCCATAGTGTGTTTTCTAAATATGTGACTGTGTTCTGCCTTGTAATTCAGTTCAAGTGTAGCAGTTTTTACATTCCCTCTATAAGTGATAGCTTATGAAACGTGTCTTTTTCTGTGTGACGTATTTCACTTAGAATCGTCGTACCTAAACCCACTCATCATGCTGCTACTAGCCTTATGACATTTATTTCATGGCTGAGTGATATTCCATTGCACATGAGGTCCACAACTTCTTTATCCATTTTTCTCTTTCCTGGGATATTTAAGGTGTAACGAAGTGGAGGTTCTTGTCAACAGAGCAGCCCTAAACTTTGGGGTGCCTGTGTCTTGCTGATTTTTAGTTTTCCCAATTTGTACACCCATGAGTGGAAGTGCCTTATGCTCTCTAAGCTGTGTGTTTTAGATGTTTCAGGACACACCGTACACTTCTCCAGAGTGGCTGTTGGCAATTTACATCCCGCCCATCAGCGTAGCAAGGCTCCCATTTCTCCATGGCCTGTCCTGCATTTCTGGTTTTGACACTTTTTTCAGCATGGCCCTTTTGACCGATGGGAAGCGAGACTTCTTTGTAGCGCTGATTTGCCTTTCCAGGTTGCTTGGTTGGCCAAAAAGGGCGTATGCGTTTTTTCCTGAATATATTCAGGAAAAAACGCATACGCCCTTTTTGGCCAAGGGCATCATGGTCGACGTTTTGCCGCTTTTCATGTGCTTTAAAGGCGATTCGAATCTACCTCCTGAAATCTGTTTCCTGTAATTCTGCCTTGCTTTCAAATACTCTTCGTTTCCTTCCCTCAATATATTTGTGGACGAGAGTTATTATTTATAACTCTGCAGGTTTGTGAATTGCAGTGCTCCTCAGCTCCAATTTTCAACTCGCTTTTTTGGGAGCTGGCCGCAAAAGCGCAGGATTGCTTCAGGCCCTATTCTGGTTCCGGGGGGCAGGCTGAGCCCGTGGTTAATTCTTCTTCCTGATGGGAAAATAGAATGACCTGTGCCTTTCCCAACACCTAGAGCTAGTCTCTGATAGGTTCCCCCTCTTCCCGTTCATCCTCAGGACAAATTGCAACCTGTACGGGACAGCAGGTTAAAGGCGCTGATTCTCCAAGGAGGGAGATTGCTAGTAAAGCGGCTTGAATTGCGAACCCGAGCACAAGGAGATGAGAAATGAGGTGCGTTTTAGAAACCTTTCCCTATCACACGGTGTACCAACTTCTGGGTTTCTCATGCATGTTTTCGATGTAGGAAGATGCCCTTGAACCTGGAGATTTGGTACCCATGGGATGGGTACCGTGCAGTATTACTTTAAAGGGTCTGCGTTTGCTCACCCAACCTCACCAAACCTCTCAGCCCCAAGAGTGTCCATCCTTATGTCTCATCCAGCTGTGGGTCTAGATATGGTCAATCCAGGTTGCATCACAGCCCGTGATCGAATTTTGTAAGAATTTCTCTCTCTTTCACTGTCTTTGTTTCATGGGTTTTTAAAAGTAATTTATTTTTATAATGGGGTTTAGCTGCTTTTCACTGCTGTGTTTATGCCGCTTTACACCCAATTGACTCACTTACAGAGAGCTATCAATACATAGGTTTTAAGATTCTTACTAGTCGGATATATTCTTGTGCGGTGAATAGGGGGTGTTGAGTCCAGTTCACTGAGCAAGGAGTAGGTCTTGTTTATTACATATTGGGTTTATGGAACGGTATCTGAGCTAATTTGAAACCCTTGTTTTATGCATCACCCCACCTCACCTTACCCGTTCAGCAGCCATAGTGTGTTTTCTAAATATGTGACTGTGTTCTGCCTTGTAATTCAGTTCAAGTGTAGCCGTTTTTACATTCCCTCTATAAGTGATAGCTTATGAAACGTGTCTTTTTCTGTGTCACGTATTTCACTTAGAATCGTCGTACCTAAACCCACTCATCATGCTGCTACTAGCCTTATGACATTTATTTCATGGCTGAGTGATATTCCATTGTACATGAGGTCCACAACTTCTTTATCCATTTTTCTCTTTCCTGGGATATTTAAGGTGTAACGAAGTGGAGGTTCTTGTCAACAGTGCAGCCCTAAACTTTGGGGTGCCTGTGTCTTGCTGATTTTTAGTTTTCCCAATTTGTACACCCATGAGTGGAAGTGCCCTATGCTCTCTAAGCTGTGTGTTTTAGATGTTTCAGGACACACCGTACACTTCTCCAGAGTGGCTGTTGGCAATTTACATCCCGCCCATCAGCGTAGCAAGGCTCCCATTTCTCCATGGCCTGTCCTGCATTTCTGGTTTTGACACTTTTTTCAGCATGGCCCTTTTGACCGATGGGAAGCGAGACTTCTTTGTAGCGCTGATTTGCCTTTCCAGGTTGCTTGGTTGGCCAAAAAGGGCGTATGCGTTTTTTCCTGAATATATTCAGGAAAAAACGCATACGCCCTTTTTGGCCAAGGGCATCATGGTCGACGTTTTGCCGCTTTTCATGTGCTTTAAAGGCGATTCGAATCTACCTCCTGAAATCTGTTTCCTGTTATTCTGCCTTGCTTTCAAATACTCTTCGTTGCCTTCCCTCAATATATTTGTGGACGAGAGTTATTATTTATAACTCTGCAGGTTTGTGAATTGCAGTGCTCCTGAGCTCCAATTTTCAACTCGCTTTTTTGGGAGCTGGCCGCAAAAGCGCAGGATTGCTTCAGGCCCTATTCTGGTTCCGGGGGGCAGGCTGAGCCCGTGGTTAATTCTTCTTCCTGATGGGAAAATAGAATGACCTGTGCCTTTCCCAACACCTAGAGCTAGTCTCTCATAGGTTCCCCCTCTTCCCGTTCATCCTCAGGACAAATTGCAACCTGTACGGGACAGCAGGTTAAAGGCGCTGATTCTCCAAGGAGGGAGATTGCTAGTAAAGCGGCTTGAATTGCGAACCCGAGCACAAGGAGATGAGAAATGAGGTGCGTTTTAGAAACCTTTCCCTATCACACGGTGTACCAACTTCTGGGTTTCTCATGCATGTTTTCGATGTAGGAAGATGCCCTTGAACCTGGAGATTTGGGACCCATGGGATGGGTACCGTGCAGTATTACTTTAAACGGTCTGCGTTTGCTCACCCAACCTCACCAAACCTCTCAGCCCCAAGAGTGTCCACCCTTATGTCTCATCCAGCTGTGGGTCTAGATATGGTCAATCCAGGTTGCATCACAGCCCGTGATCGAATTTTGTAAGAATTTCTCTCTCTTTCACTGTCTTTGTTTCATGGGTTTTTAAAAGTAATTTATTTTTATAATGGGGTTTAGCTGCTTTTCACTGCTGTGTTTATGCCGCTTTACACCCAATTGACTCACTTACAGAGAGCTATCAATACATAGGTTTTAAGATTCTTACTAGTCGGATATATTCTTGTGCGGTGAATAGGGGGTGTTGAGTCCAGTTCACTGAGCAAGGAGTAGGTCTTGTTTATTACATATTGGGTTTATGGAACGGTATCTGAGCTAATTTGAAACCCTTTTTTTATGCATCACCCCACCTCACCTTACCCGTTCAGCAGCCATAGTGTGTTTTCTAAATATGTGACTGTGTTCTGCCTTGTAATTCAGTTCAAGTGTAGCGGTTTTTACATTCCCACTATAAGTGATAGCTTATGAAACGTGTCTTTTTCTGTGTGACGTATTTCACTTAGAATCGTCGTACCTAAACCCACTCATCATGCTGCTACTAGCCTTATGACATTTATTTCATGGCTGAGTGATATTCCATTGCACATGAGGTCTACAACTTCTTTATCCATTTTTCTCTTTCCTGGGATATTTAAGGTGTAACGAAGTGGAGGTTCTTGTCAACAGAGCAGCCCTAAACTTTGGGGTGCCTGTGTCTTGCTGATTTTTAGTTTTCCCAATTTGTACACCCATGAGTGGAAGTGCCCTATGCTCTCTAAGCTGTGTGTTTTAGATGTTTCAGGACACACCGTACACTTCTCAGGAGTGGCTGTTGGCAATTTACATCCCGCTCATCAGCGTAGCAAGGCTCCCATTTCTCCATTGCCTGTCCTGCATTTCTGGTTTTGACACTTTTTTCAGCATGGCCCTTTTGACTGATGGGAAGCGAGACTTCTTTGTAGCGCTGATTTGCCTTTCCAGGTTGCTTGGTTGGCCAAAAAGGGCGTATGCGTTTTTTCCTGAATATATTCAGGAAAAAACGCATACGCCCTTTTTGGCCAAGGGCATCATGGTCGACGTTTTGCCGCTTTTCATGTGCTTTAAAGGCGATTCGAATCTACCTCCTGAAATCTGTTTCCTGTAATTCTGCCTTGCTTTCAAATACTCTTCGTTGCCTTCCCTCAATATATTTGTGGACGAGAGTTATCATTTATAACTCTGCAGGTTTGTGAATTGCAGCGCTCCTGAGCTCCAATTTTCAACTCGCTTTTTTGGGAGCTGGCCGCAAAAGCGCAGGATTGCTTCAGGCCCTATTCTGGTTCCGGGGGGCAGGCTGAGCCCGTGGTTAATTCTTCTTCCTGATGGGAAAATAGAATGACCTGTGCCTTTCCCAACACCTAGAGCTAGTCTCTCATAGGTTCCCCCTCTTCCCGTTCATCCTCAGGACAAATTGCAACCTGTACGGGACAGCAGGTTAAAGGCGCTGATTCTCCAAGTAGGGAAATTGCTAGTAAAGCGGCTTGAATTGCGAACCCGAGCACAAGGAGATGAGAAATGAGGTGCGTTTTAGAAAACTTTCCCTATCACACGGTGTACCAACTTCTGGGTTTCTCATGCATGTTTTCGATGTAGGAAGATGCCCTTGAACCTGGGGTTTTGGGACCCATGGGATGGGTACCATGCAGTATTACTCTAAAGGGTCTGCGTTTGCTCACCCAACCTCACCAAACCTCTCAGCCCCAAGAGTGTCCACCCTTATGTCTCATCCAGCTGTGGGTCTAGATATGGTCAATCCAGGTTGCATCACAGCCCGTGAACGAATTTTGTAAGAATTTCTCTCTCTTTCACTGTCTTTGTTTCATGGGTTTTTAAAAGTAATTTATTTTTATAATGGGGTTTAGCTGCTTTTCACTCCTGTGTTTATGCCGCTTTACACCCAATTGACTCACTTACAGAGAGCTATCAATACATAGGTTTTAAGATTCTTACTAGTCGGATATATTCTTGTGCGGTGAATAGGGGGTGTTGAGTCCAGTTCACTGAGCAAGGAGTAGGTCTTGTTTATTACATATTGGGTTTATGGAACGGTATCTGAGCTAATTTGAAACCCTTGTTTTATGCATCACCCCACCTCACCTTACCGTTCAGCAGCCATAGTGTGTTTTCTAAATATGTGACTGTGTTCTGCCTTGTAATTCAGTTCAAGTGTAGCCGTTTTTACATTCCCTCTATAAGTGATAGCTTATGAAACGTGTCTTTTTCTGTGTGACGTATTTCACTTAGAATCATCGTACCTAAACCCACTCATCATGCTGCTACTAGCCTTATGACATTTATTTCATGGCTGAGTGATATTCCATTGCACATGAGGTCCACAACTTCTTTATCCATTTTTCTCTTTCCTGGGATATTTAAGGTGTAACGAAGTGGAGGTTCTTGTCAACAGAGCAGCCCTAAACTTTGGGGTGCCTGTGTCTTGCTGATTTTTAGTTTTCCCAATTTGTACACCCATGAGTGGAAGTGCCCTATGCTCTCTAAGCTGTGTGTTTTAGATGTTTCAGGACACACCGTACACTTCTCCAGAGTGGCTGTTGGCAATTTACATCCCGCCCATCAGCGTAGCAAGGCTCCCATTTCTCCATGGCCTGTCCTGCATTTCTGGTTTTGACACTTTTTTCAGCATGGCCCTTTTGACCGATGGGAAGCGAGACTTCTTTGTAGCGCTGATTTGCCTTTCCAGGTTGCTTGGTTGGCCAAAAAGGGCGTATGCGTTTTTTCCTGAATATATTCAGGAAAAAACGCATACGCCCTTTTTGGCCAAGGGCATCATGGTCGACGTTTTGCCGCTTTTCATGTGCTTTAAAGGCGATTCGAATCTACCTCCTGAAATCTGTTTCCTGTAATTCTGCCTTGCTTTCAAATACTCTTCGTTGCCTTCCCTCAATATATTTGTGGACGAGAGTTATTATTTATAACTCTGCAGGTTTGTGAATTGCAGTGCTCCTGAGCTCCAATTTTCAACTCGCTTTTTTGGGAGCTGGCCGCAAAAGCGCAGGATTGCTTCAGGCCCTATTCTGGTTCCGGGGGGCAGGCTGAGCCCGTGGTTAATTCTTCTTCCTGATGGGAAAATAGAATGACCTGTGCCTTTCCCAACACCTAGAGCTAGTCTCTCATAGGTTCCCCCTCTTCCCGTTCATCCTCAGGACAAATTGCAACCTGTACGGGACAGCAGGTTAAAGGCGCTGATTCTCCAAGGAGGGAGATTGCTAGTAAAGCGGCTTGAATTGCGAACCCGAGCACAAGGAGATGAGAAATGAGGTGCGTTTTAGAAACCTTTCCCTATCACACGGTGTACCAACTTCTGGGTTTCTCATGCATGTTTTCGATGTAGGAAGATGCCCTTGAACCTGGAGATTTGGGACCCATGGGATGGGTACCGTGCAGTATTACTTTAAACGGTCTGCGTTTGCTCACCCAACCTCACCAAACCTCTCAGCCCCAAGAGTGTCCACCCTTATGTCTCATCCAGCTGTGGGTCTAGATATGGTCAATCCAGGTTGCATCACAGCCCGTGATCGAATTTTGTAAGAATTTCTCTCTCTTTCACTGTCTTTGTTTCATGGGTTTTTAAAAGTAATTTATTTTTATAATGGGGTTTAGCTGCTTTTCACTGCTGTGTTTATGCCGCTTTACACCCAATTGACTCACTTACAGAGAGCTATCAATACATAGGTTTTAAGATTCTTACTAGTCGGATATATTCTTGTGCGGTGAATAGGGGGTGTTGAGTCCAGTTCACTGAGCAAGGAGTAGGTCTTGTTTATTACATATTGGGTTTATGGAACGGTATCTGAGCTAATTTGAAACCCTTTTTTTATGCATCACCCCACCTCACCTTACCCGTTCAGCAGCCATAGTGTGTTTTCTAAATATGTGACTGTGTTCTGCCTTGTAATTCAGTTCAAGTGTAGCGGTTTTTACATTCCCACTATAAGTGATAGCTTATGAAACGTGTCTTTTTCTGTGTGACGTATTTCACTTAGAATCGTCGTACCTAAACCCACTCATCATGCTGCTACTAGCCTTATGACATTTATTTCATGGCTGAGTGATATTCCATTGCACATGAGGTCTACAACTTCTTTATCCATTTTTCTCTTTCCTGGGATATTTAAGGTGTAACGAAGTGGAGGTTCTTGTCAACAGAGCAGCCCTAAACTTTGGGGTGCCTGTGTCTTGCTGATTTTTAGTTTTCCCAATTTGTACACCCATGAGTGGAAGTGCCCTATGCTCTCTAAGCTGTGTGTTTTAGATGTTTCAGGACACACCGTACACTTCTCAGGAGTGGCTGTTGGCAATTTACATCCCGCTCATCAGCGTAGCAAGGCTCCCATTTCTCCATTGCCTGTCCTGCATTTCTGGTTTTGACACTTTTTTCAGCATGGCCCTTTTGACTGATGGGAAGCGAGACTTCTTTGTAGCGCTGATTTGCCTTTCCAGGTTGCTTGGTTGGCCAAAAAGGGCGTATGCGTTTTTTCCTGAATATATTCAGGAAAAAACGCATACGCCCTTTTTGGCCAAGGGCATCATGGTCGACGTTTTGCCGCTTTTCATGTGCTTTAAAGGCGATTCGAATCTACCTCCTGAAATCTGTTTCCTGTAATTCTGCCTTGCTTTCAAATACTCTTCGTTGCCTTCCCTCAATATATTTGTGGACGAGAGTTATCATTTATAACTCTGCAGGTTTGTGAATTGCAGCGCTCCTGAGCTCCAATTTTCAACTCGCTTTTTTGGGAGCTGGCCGCAAAAGCGCAGGATTGCTTCAGGCCCTATTCTGGTTCCGGGGGGCAGGCTGAGCCCGTGGTTAATTCTTCTTCCTGATGGGAAAATAGAATGACCTGTGCCTTTCCCAACACCTAGAGCTAGTCTCTCATAGGTTCCCCCTCTTCCCGTTCATCCTCAGGACAAATTGCAACCTGTACGGGACAGCAGGTTAAAGGCGCTGATTCTCCAAGTAGGGAAATTGCTAGTAAAGCGGCTTGAATTGCGAACCCGAGCACAAGGAGATGAGAAATGAGGTGCGTTTTAGAAAACTTTCCCTATCACACGGTGTACCAACTTCTGGGTTTCTCATGCATGTTTTCGATGTAGGAAGATGCCCTTGAACCTGGGGTTTTGGGACCCATGGGATGGGTACCATGCAGTATTACTCTAAAGGGTCTGCGTTTGCTCACCCAACCTCACCAAACCTCTCAGCCCCAAGAGTGTCCACCCTTATGTCTCATCCAGCTGTGGGTCTAGATATGGTCAATCCAGGTTGCATCACAGCCCGTGAACGAATTTTGTAAGAATTTCTCTCTCTTTCACTGTCTTTGTTTCATGGGTTTTTAAAAGTAATTTATTTTTATAATGGGGTTTAGCTGCTTTTCACTCCTGTGTTTATGCCGCTTTACACCCAATTGACTCACTTACAGAGAGCTATCAATACATAGGTTTTAAGATTCTTACTAGTCGGATATATTCTTGTGCGGTGAATAGGGGGTGTTGAGTCCAGTTCACTGAGCAAGGAGTAGGTCTTGTTTATTACATATTGGGTTTATGGAACGGTATCTGAGCTAATTTGAAACCCTTGTTTTATGCATCACCCCACCTCACCTTACCGTTCAGCAGCCATAGTGTGTTTTCTAAATATGTGACTGTGTTCTGCCTTGTAATTCAGTTCAAGTGTAGCCGTTTTTACATTCCCTCTATAAGTGATAGCTTATGAAACGTGTCTTTTTCTGTGTGACGTATTTCACTTAGAATCATCGTACCTAAACCCACTCATCATGCTGCTACTAGCCTTATGACATTTATTTCATGGCTGAGTGATATTCCATTGCACATGAGGTCCACAACTTCTTTATCCATTTTTCTCTTTCCTGGGATATTTAAGGTGTAACGAAGTGGAGGTTCTTGTCAACAGAGCCGCCCTAAACTTTGGGGTGCCTGTGTCTTGCTGATTTTTAGTTTTCCCAATTTGTACACCCATGAGTGGAAGTGCCCTATGCTCTCTAAGCTGTGTGTTTTAGATGTTTCAGGACACACCGTACACTTCTCCAGAGTGGCTGTTGGCAATTTACATCCCGCCCATCAGCGTAGCAAGGCTCCCATTTCTCCATGGCCTGTCCTGCATTTCTGGTTTTGACACTTTTTTCAGCATGGCCCTTTTGACCGATGGGAAGCGAGACTTCTTTGTAGCGCTGATTTGCCTTTCCAGGTTGCTTGGTTGGCCAAAAAGGGCGTATGCGTTTTTTCCTGAATATATTCAGGAAAAAACGCATACGCCCTTTTTGGCCAAGGGCATCATGGTCGACGTTTTGCCGCTTTTCATGTGCTTTAAAGGCGATTCGAATCTACCTCCTGAAATCTGTTTCCTGTAATTCTGCCTTGCTTTCAAATACTCTTCGTTGCCTTCCCTCAATATATTTGTGGACGAGAGTTATTATTTATAACTCTGCAGGTTTGTGAATTGCAGTGCTCCTGAGCTCCAATTTTCAACTCGCTTTTTTGGGAGCTGGCCGCAAAAGCGCAGGATTGCTTCAGGCCCTATTCTGGTTCCGGGGGGCAGGCTGAGCCCGTGGTTAATTCTTCTTCCTGATGGGAAAATAGAATGACCTGTGCCTTTCCCAACACCTAGAGCTAGTCTCTCATAGGTTCCCCCTCTTCCCGTTCATCCTCAGGACAAATTGCAACCTGTACGGGACAGCAGGTTAAAGGCGCTGATTCTCCAAGGAGGGAGATTGCTAGTAAAGCGGCTTGAATTGCGAACCCGAGCACAAGGAGATGAGAAATGAGGTGCGTTTTAGAAACCTTTCCCTATCACACGGTGTACCAACTTCTGGGTTTCTCATGCATGTTTTCGATGTAGGAAGATGCCCTTGAACCTGGAGATTTGGGACCCATGGGATGGGTACCGTGCAGTATTACTTTAAACGGTCTGCGTTTGCTCACCCAACCTCACCAAACCTCTCAGCCCCAAGAGTGTCCACCCTTATGTCTCATCCAGCTGTGGGTCTAGATATGGTCAATCCAGGTTGCATCACAGCCCGTGATCGAATTTTGTAAGAATTTCTCTCTCTTTCACTGTCTTTGTTTCATGGGTTTTTAAAAGTAATTTATTTTTATAATGGGGTTTAGCTGCTTTTCACTGCTGTGTTTATGCCGCTTTACACCCAATTGACTCACTTACAGAGAGCTATCAATACATAGGTTTTAAGATTCTTACTAGTCGGATATATTCTTGTGCGGTGAATAGGGGGTGTTGAGTCCAGTTCACTGAGCAAGGAGTAGGTCTTGTTTATTACATATTGGGTTTATGGAACGGTATCTGAGCTAATTTGAAACCCTTTTTTTATGCATCACCCCACCTCACCTTACCCGTTCAGCAGCCATAGTGTGTTTTCTAAATATGTGACTGTGTTCTGCCTTGTAATTCAGTTCAAGTGTAGCGGTTTTTACATTCCCACTATAAGTGATAGCTTATGAAACGTGTCTTTTTCTGTGTGACGTATTTCACTTAGAATCGTCGTACCTAAACCCACTCATCATGCTGCTACTAGCCTTATGACATTTATTTCATGGCTGAGTGATATTCCATTGCACATGAGGTCTACAACTTCTTTATCCATTTTTCTCTTTCCTGGGATATTTAAGGTGTAACGAAGTGGAGGTTCTTGTCAACAGAGCAGCCCTAAACTTTGGGGTGCCTGTGTCTTGCTGATTTTTAGTTTTCCCAATTTGTACACCCATGAGTGGAAGTGCCCTATGCTCTCTAAGCTGTGTGTTTTAGATGTTTCAGGACACACCGTACACTTCTCAGGAGTGGCTGTTGGCAATTTACATCCCGCTCATCAGCGTAGCAAGGCTCCCATTTCTCCATTGCCTGTCCTGCATTTCTGGTTTTGACACTTTTTTCAGCATGGCCCTTTTGACTGATGGGAAGCGAGACTTCTTTGTAGCGCTGATTTGCCTTTCCAGGTTGCTTGGTTGGCCAAAAAGGGCGTATGCGTTTTTTCCTGAATATATTCAGGAAAAAACGCATACGCCCTTTTTGGCCAAGGGCATCATGGTCGACGTTTTGCCGCTTTTCATGTGCTTTAAAGGCGATTCGAATCTACCTCCTGAAATCTGTTTCCTGTAATTCTGCCTTGCTTTCAAATACTCTTCGTTGCCTTCCCTCAATATATTTGTGGACGAGAGTTATCATTTATAACTCTGCAGGTTTGTGAATTGCAGCGCTCCTGAGCTCCAATTTTCAACTCGCTTTTTTGGGAGCTGGCCGCAAAAGCGCAGGATTGCTTCAGGCCCTATTCTGGTTCCGGGGGGCAGGCTGAGCCCGTGGTTAATTCTTCTTCCTGATGGGAAAATAGAACGACCTGTGCCTTTCCCAACACCTAGTGCTAGTCTCTCATAGGTTCCCCCTCTTCCCGTTCATCCTCAGGACAAATTGCAACCTGTACGGGACAGCAGGTTAAAGGCGCTGATTCTCCAAGTAGGGAAATTGCTAGTAAAGCGGCTTGAATTGCGAACCCGAGCACAAGGAGATGAGAAATGAGGTGCGTTTTAGAAAACTTTCCCTATCACACGGTGTACCAACTTCTGGGTTTCTCATGCATGTTTTCGATGTAGGAAGATGCCCTTGAACCTGGGGTTTTGGGACCCATGGGATGGGTACCATGCAGTATTACTCTAAAGGGTCTGCGTTTGCTCACCCAACCTCACCAAACCTCTCAGCCCCAAGAGTGTCCACCCTTATGTCTCATCCAGCTGTGGGTCTAGATATGGTCAATCCAGGTTGCATCACAGCCCGTGAACGAATTTTGTAAGAATTTCTCTCTCTTTCACTGTCTTTGTTTCATGGGTTTTTAAAAGTAATTTATTTTTATAATGGGGTTTAGCTGCTTTTCACTCCTGTGTTTATGCCGCTTTACACCCAATTGACTCACTTACAGAGAGCTATCAATACATAGGTTTTAAGATTCTTACTAGTCGGATATATTCTTGTGCGGTGAATAGGGGGTGTTGAGTCCAGTTCACTGAGCAAGGAGTAGGTCTTGTTTATTACATATTGGGTTTATGGAACGGTATCTGAGCTAATTTGAAACCCTTGTTTTATGCATCACCCCACCTCACCTTACCGTTCAGCAGCCATAGTGTGTTTTCTAAATATGTGACTGTGTTCTGCCTTGTAATTCAGTTCAAGTGTAGCAGTTTTTACATTCCCTCTATAAGTGATAGCTTATGAAACGTGTCTTTTTCTGTGTGACGTATTTCACTTAGAATCTTCGTACCTAAACCCACTCATCATGCTGCTACTAGCCTTATGACATTTATTTCATGGCTGAGTGATATTCCATTGCACATGAGGTCCACAACTTCTTTATCCATTTTTCTCTTTCCTGGGATATTTAAGGTGTAACGAAGTGGAGGTTCTTGTCAACAGAGCTGCCCTAAACTTTGGGGTGCCTGTGTCTTGCTGATTTTTAGTTTTCCCAATTTGTACACCCATGAGTGGAAGTGCCCTATGCTCTCTAAGCTGTGTGTTTTAGATGTTTCAGGACACACCGTACACTTCTCCAGAGTGGCTGTTGGCAATTTACATCCCGCCCATCAGCGTAGCAAGGCTCCCATTTCTCCATGGCCTGTCCTGCATTTCTGGTTTTGACACTTTTTTCAGCATGGCCCTTTTGACCGATGGGAAGCGAGACTTCTTTGTAGCGCTGATTTGCCTTTCCAGGTTGCTTGGTTGGCCAAAAAGGGCGTATGCGTTTTTTCCTGAATATATTCAGGAAAAAACGCATACGCCCTTTTTGGCCAAGGGCATCATGGTCGACGTTTTGCCGCTTTTCATGTGCTTTAAAGGCGATTCGTATCTACCTCCTGAAATCTGTTTCCTGTAATTCTGCCTTGCTTTCAAATACTCTTCGTTGCCTTCCCTCAATATATTTGTGGACGAGAGTTATCATTTATAACTCTGCAGGTTTGTGAATTGCAGCGCTCCTGAGCTCCAATTTTCAACTCGCTTTTTTGGGAGCTGGCCGCAAAAGCGCAGGATTGCTTCAGGCCCTATTCTGGTTCCGGGGGGCAGGCTGAGCCCGTGGTTAATTCTTCTTCCTGATGGGAAAATAGAATGACCTGTGCCTTTCCCAACACCTAGAGCTAGTCTCTGATAGGTTCCCCCTCTTCCCGTTCATCCTCAGGACAAATTGCAACCTGTACGGGACAGCAGGTTAAAGGCGCTGATTCTCCAAGTAGGGAAATTGCTAGTAAAGCGGCTTGAATTGCGAACCCGAGCACAAGGAGATGAGAAATGAGGTGCGTTTTAGAAAACTTTCCCTATCACACGGTGTACCAACTTCTGGGTTTCTCATGCATGTTTTCGATGTAGGAAGATGCCCTTGAACCTGGGGTTTTGGGACTCATGGGATGGGTACCATGCAGTATTACTCTAAAGGGTCTGCGTTTGCTCACCCAACCTCACCAAACCTCTCAGCCCCAAGAGTGTCCACCCTTATGTCTCATCCAGCTGTGGGTCTAGATATGGTCAATCCAGGTTGCATCACAGCCCGTGATCGAATTTTGTAAGAATTTCTCTCTCTTTCACTGTCTTTGTTTCATGGGTTTTTAAAAGTAATTTATTTTTATAATGGGGTTTAGCTGCTTTTCACTCCTGTGTTTATGCCGCTTTACACCCAATTGACTCACTTACAGAGAGCTATCAATACATAGGTTTTAAGATTCTTACTAGTCGGATATATTCTTGTGCGGTGAATAGGGGGTGTTGAGTCCAGTTCACTGAGCAAGGAGTAGGTCTTGTTTATTACATATTGGGTTTATGGAACGGTATCTGAGCTAATTTGAAACCCTTGTTTTATGCATCACCCCACCTCACCTTACCGTTCAGCAGCCATAGTGTGTTTTCTAAATATGTGACTGTGTTCTGCCTTGTAGTTCAGTTCAAGTGTAGCAGTTTTTACATTCCCTCTATAAGTGATAGCTTATGAAACGTGTCTTTTTCTGTGTGACGTATTTCACTTAGAATCGTCGTACCTAAACCCACTCATCATGCTGCTACTAGCCTTATGACATTTATTTCATGGCTGAGTGATATTCCATTGCACATGGGGTCTACAACTTCTTTATCCATTTTTCTCTTTCCTGGGATATTTAAGGTGTAACGAAGTGGAGGTTCTTGTCAACAGAGCAGCCCTAAACTTTGGGGTGCCTGTGTCTTGCTGATTTTTAGTTTTCCCAATTTGTACATCCATGAGTGGAAGTGCCCTATGCTCTCTAAGCTGTGTGTTTTAGATGTTTCAGGACACACCGTACACTTCTCCAGAGTGGCTGTTGGCAATTTACATCCCGCCCATCAGCGTAGCAAGGCTCCCATTTCTCCATGGCCTGTCCTGCATTTCTGGTTTTGACACTTTTTTCAGCATGGCCCTTTTGACCGATGGGAAGCGAGACTTCTTTGTAGCGGTGATTTGCCTTTCCAGGTTGCTTGGTTGGCCAAAAAGGGCGTATGCGTTTTTTCCTGAATATATTCAGGAAAAAACGCATAAGCCCTTTTTGGCCAAGGGCATCATGGTCGACGTTTTGCCGCTTTTCATGTGCTTTAAAGGCGATTCGAATCTACCTCCTGAAATCTGTTTCCTGTAATTCTGCCTTGCTTTCAAATACTCTTCGTTGCCTTCCCTCAATATATTTGTGGACGAGAGTTATCATTTATAACTCTGCAGGTTTGTGAATTGCAGCGCTCCTGAGCTCCAATTTTCAACTCGCTTTTTTGGGAGCTGGCCGCAAAAGCGCAGGATTGCTTCAGGCCCTATTCTGGTTCCGGGGGGCAGGCTGAGCCCGTGGTTAATTCTTCTTCCTGATGGGAAAATAGAATGACCTGTGCCTTTCCTAACACCTAGAGCTAGTCTCTCATAGGTTCCCCCTCTTCCCGTTCATCCTCAGGACAAATTGCAACCTGTACGGGACAGCAGGTTAAAGGCGCTGATTCTCCAAGTAGGGAAATTGCTAGTAAAGCGGCTTGAATTGCGAACCCGAGCACAAGGAGATGAGAAATGAGGTGCGTTTTAGAAAACTTTCCCTATCACACGGTGTACCAACTTCTGGGTTTCTCATGCATGTTTTCGATGTAGGAAGATGCCCTTGAACCTGGGGTTTTGGGACCCATGGGATGGGTACCATGCAGTATTACTCTAAAGGGTCTGCGTTTGCTCACCCAACCTCACCAAACCTCTCAGCCCCAAGAGTGTCCACCCTTATGTCTCATCCAGCTGTGGGTCTAGATATGGTCAATCCAGGTTGCATCACAGCCCGTGAACGAATTTTGTAAGAATTTCTCTCTCTTTCACTGTCTTTGTTTCATGGGTTTTTAAAAGTAATTTATTTTTATAATGGGGTTTAGCTGCTTTTCACTCCTGTGTTTATGCCGCTTTACACCCAATTGACTCACTTACAGAGAGCTATCAATACATAGGTTTTAAGATTCTTACTAGTCGGATATATTCTTGTGCGGTGAATAGGGGGTGTTGAGTCCAGTTCACTGAGCAAGGAGTAGGTCTTGTTTATTACATATTGGGTTTATGGAACGGTATCTGAGCTAATTTGAAACCCTTGTTTTATGCATCACCCCACCTCACCTTACCGTTCAGCAGCCATAGTGTGTTTTCTAAATATGTGACTGTGTTCTGCCTTGTAATTCAGTTCAAGTGTAGCAGTTTTTACATTCCCTCTATAAGTGATAGCTTATGAAACGTGTCTTTTTCTGTGTGACGTATTTCACTTAGAATCGTCGTACCTAAACCCACTCATCATGCTGCTACTAGCCTTATGACATTTATTTCATGGCTGAGTGATATTCCATTGCACATGAGGTCCACAACTTCTTTATCCATTTTTCTCTTTCCTGGGATATTTAAGGTGTAACGAAGTGGAGGTTCTTGTCAACAGAGCTGCCCTAAACTTTGGGGTGCCTGTGTCTTGCTGATTTTTAGTTTTCCCAATTTGTACACCCATGAGTGGAAGTGCCCTATGCTCTCTAAGCTGTGTGTTTTAGATGTTTCAGGACACACCGTACACTTCTCCAGAGTGGCTGTTGGCAATTTACATCCCGCCCATCAGCGTAGCAAGGCTCCCATTTCTCCATGGCCTGTCCTGCATTTCTGGTTTTGACACTTTTTTCAGCATGGCCCTTTTGACCGATGGGAAGCGAGACTTCTTTGTAGCGCTGATTTGCCTTTCCAGGTTGCTTGGTTGGCCAAAAAGGGCGTATGCGTTTTTTCCTGAATATATTCAGGAAAAAACGCATACGCCCTTTTTGGCCAAGGGCATCATGGTCGACGTTTTGCCGCTTTTCATGTGCTTTAAAGGCGATTCGTATCTACCTCCTGAAATCTGTTTCCTGTAATTCTGCCTTGCTTTCAAATACTCTTCGTTGCCTTCCCTCAATATATTTGTGGACGAGAGTTATCATTTATAACTCTGCAGGTTTGTGAATTTTAGCGCTCCTGAGCTCCAATTTTCAACTCGCTTTTTTGGGAGCTGGCCGCAAAAGCGCAGGATTGCTTCAGGCCCTATTCTGGTTCCGGGGGGCAGGCTGAGCCCGTGGTTAATTCTTCTTCCTGATGGGAAAATAGAATGACCTGTGCCTTTCCCAACACCTAGAGCTAGTCTCTGATAGGTTCCCCCTCTTCCCGTTCATCCTCAGGACAAATTGCAACCTGTACGGGACAGCAGGTTAAAGGCGCTGATTCTCCAAGTAGGGAAATTGCTAGTAAAGCGGCTTGAATTGCGAACCCGAGCACAAGGAGATGAGAAATGAGGTGCGTTTTAGAAAACTTTCCCTATCACACGGTGTACCAACTTCTGGGTTTCTCATGCATGTTTTCGATGTAGGAAGATGCCCTTGAACCTGGGGTTTTGGGACCCATGGGATGGGTACCATGCAGTATTACTCTAAAGGGTCTGCGTTTGCTCACCCAACCTCACCAAACCTCTCAGCCCCAAGAGTGTCCACCCTTATGTCTCATCCAGCTGTGGGTCTAGATATGGTCAATCCAGGTTGCATCACAGCCCGTGATCGAATTTTGTAAGAATTTCTCTCTCTTTCACTGTCTTTGTTTCATGGGTTTTTAAAAGTAATTTATTTTTATAATGGGGTTTAGCTGCTTTTCACTCCTGTGTTTATGCCGCTTTACACCCAATTGACTCACTTACAGAGAGCTATCAATACATAGGTTTTAAGATTCTTACTAGTCGGATATATTCTTGTGCGGTGAATAGGGGGTGTTGAGTCCAGTTCACTGAGCAAGGAGTAGGTCTTGTTTATTACATATTGGGTTTATGGAACGGTATCTGAGCTAATTTGAAACCCTTGTTTTATGCATCACCCCACCTCACCTTACCGTTCAGCAGCCATAGTGTGTTTTCTAAATATGTGACTGTGTTCTGCCTTGTAGTTCAGTTCAAGTGTAGCAGTTTTTACATTCCCTCTATAAGTGATAGCTTATGAAACGTGTCTTTTTCTGTGTGACGTATTTCACTTAGAATCGTCGTACCTAAACCCACTCATCATGCTGCTACTAGCCTTATGACATTTATTTCATGGCTGAGTGATATTCCATTGCACATGGGGTCTACAACTTCTTTATCCATTTTTCTCTTTCCTGGGATATTTAAGGTGTAACGAAGTGGAGGTTCTTGTCAACAGAGCAGCCCTAAACTTTGGGGTGCCTGTGTCTTGCTGATTTTTAGTTTTCCCAATTTGTACATCCATGAGTGGAAGTGCCCTATGCTCTCTAAGCTGTGTGTTTTAGATGTTTCAGGACACACCGTACACTTCTCCAGAGTGGCTGTTGGCAATTTACATCCCGCCCATCAGCGTAGCAAGGCTCCCATTTCTCCATGGCCTGTCCTGCATTTCTGGTTTTGACACTTTTTACAGCATGGCCCTTTTGACCGATGGGAAGCGAGACTTCTTTGTAGCGCTGATTTGCCTTTCCAGGTTGCTTGGTTGGCCAAAAAGGGCGTATGCGTTTTTTCCTGAATATATTCAGGAAAAAACGCATACGCCCTTTTTGGCCAAGGGCATCATGGTCGACGTTTTGCCGCTTTTCATGTGCTTTAAAGGCGATTCGAATCTACCTCCTGAAATCTGTTTCCTGTAATTCTGCCTTGCTTTCAAATACTCTTCGTTGCCTTCCTTCAATATATTTGTGGACGAGAGTTATCATTTATAACTCTGCAGGTTTGTGAATTGCAGCGCTCCTGAGCTCCAATTTTCTAACTCGCTTTTTTGGGAGCTGGCCGCAAAAGCGCAGGATTGCTTCAGGCCCTATTCTGGTTCCGGGGGGCAGGCTGAGCCCGTGGTTAATTCTTCTTCCTGATGGGAAAATAGAATGATCTGTGCCTTTCCCAACACCTAGAGCTAGTCTCTCATAGGTTCCCCCTCTTCCCGTTCATCCTCAGGACAAATTGCAACCTGTACGGGACAGCAGGTTAAAGGCGCTGATTCTCCAAGGAGGGAGATTGCTAGTAAAGCGGCTTGAATTGCGAACCCGAGCACAAGGAGATGAGAAATGAGGTGCGTTTTAGAAACCTTTCCCTATCACACGGTGTACCAACTTCTGGGTTTCTCATGCATGTTTTCGATGTAGGAAGATGCCCTTGAACCTGGGGTTTTGGGACCCATGGGATGGGTACCATGCAGTATTACTCTAAAGGGTCTGCGTTTGCTCACCCAACCTCACCAAACCTCTCAGCCCCAAGAGTGTCCACCCTTATGTCTCATCCAGCTGTGGGTCTAGATATGGTCAATCCAGGTTGCATCACAGCCCGTGAACGAATTTTGTAAGAATTTCTCTCTCTTTCACTGTCTTTGTTTCATGGGTTTTTAAAAGTAATTTATTTTTATAATGGGGTTTAGCTGCTTTTCACTCCTGTGTTTATGCCGCTTTACACCCAATTGACTCACTTACAGAGAGCTATCAATACATAGGTTTTAAGATTCTTACTAGTCGGATATATTCTTGTGCGGTGAATAGGGGGTGTTGAGTCCAGTTCACTGAGCAAGGAGTAGGTCTTGTTTATTACATATTGGGTTTATGGAACGGTATCTGAGCTAATTTGAAACCCTTGTTTTATGCATCACCCCACCTCACCTTACCGTTCAGCAGCCATAGTGTGTTTTCTAAATATGTGACTGTGTTCTGCCTTGTAATTCAGTTCAAGTGTAGCAGTTTTTACATTCCCTCTATAAGTGATAGCTTATGAAACGTGTCTTTTTCTGTGTGACGTATTTCACTTAGAATCGTCGTACCTAAACCCACTCATCATGCTGCTACTAGCCTTATGACATTTATTTCATGGCTGAGTGATATTCCATTGCACATGAGGTCCACAACTTCTTTATCCATTTTTCTCTTTCCTGGGATATTTAAGGTGTAACGAAGTGGAGGTTCTTGTCAACAGAGCTGCCCTAAACTTTGGGGTGCCTGTGTCTTGCTGATTTTTAGTTTTCCCAATTTGTACACCCATGAGTGGAAGTGCCCTATGCTCTCTAAGCTGTGTGTTTTAGATGTTTCAGGACACACCGTACACTTCTCCAGAGTGGCTGTTGGCAATTTACATCCCGCCCATCAGCGTAGCAAGGCTCCCATTTCTCCATGGCCTGTCCTGCATTTCTGGTTTTGACACTTTTTTCAGCATGGCCCTTTTGACCGATGGGAAGCGAGACTTCTTTGTAGCGCTGATTTGCCTTTCCAGGTTCCTTGGTTGGCCAAAAAGGGCGTATGCGTTTTTTCCTGAATATATTCAGGAAAAAACGCATACGCCCTTTTTGGCCAAGGGCATCATGGTCGACGTTTTGCCGCTTTTCATGTGCTTTAAAGGCGATTCGAATCTACCTCCTGAAATCTGTTTCCTGTAATTCTGCCTTGCTTTCAAATACTCTTCGTTGCCTTCCCTCAATATATTTGTGGACGAGAGTTATCATTTATAACTCTGCAGGTTTGTGAATTGCAGCGCTCCTGAGCTCCAATTTTCAACTCGCTTTTTTGGGAGCTGGCCGCAAAAGCGCAGGATTGCTTCAGGCCCTATTCTGGTTCCGGGGGGCAGGCTGAGCCCGTGGTTAATTCTTCTTCCTGATGGGAAAATAGAATGACCTGTGCCTTTCCCAACACCTAGAGCTAGTCTCTCATAGGTTCCCCCTCTTCCCGTTCATCCTCAGGACAAATTGCAACCTGTACGGGACAGCAGGTTAAAGGCGCTGATTCTCCAAGTAGGGAAATTGCTAGTAAAGCGGCTTGAATTGCGAACCCGAGCACAAGGAGATGAGAAATGAGGTGCGTTTTAGTAAACTTTCCCTATCACACGGTGTACCAACTTCTGGGTTTCTCATGCATGTTTTCGATGTAGGAAGATGCCCTTGAACCTGGGGTTTTGGGACCCATGGGATGGGTACCATGCAGTATTACTCTAAAGGGTCTGCGTTTGCTCACCCAACCTCACCAAACCTCTCAGCCCCAAGAGTGTCCACCCTTATGTCTCATCCAGCTGTGGGTCTAGATATGGTCAATCCAGGTTGCATCACAGCCCGTGAACGAATTTTGTAAGAATTTCTCTCTCTTTCACTGTCTTTGTTTCATGGGTTTTTAAAAGTAATTTATTTTTATAATGGGGTTTAGCTGCTTTTCACTCCTGTGTTTATGCCGCTTTACACCCAATTGACTCACTTACAGAGAGCTATCAATACATAGGTTTTAAGATTCTTACTAGTCGGATATATTCTTGTGCGGTGAATAGGGGGTGTTGAGTCCAGTTCACTGAGCAAGGAGTAGGTCTTGTTTATTACATATTGGGTTTATGGAACGGTATCTGAGCTTATTTGAAACCCTTGTTTTATGCATCACCCCACCTCACCTTACCGTTCAGCAGCCATAGTGTGTTTTCTAAATATGTGACTGTGTTCTGCCTTGTAATTCAGTTCAAGTGTAGCAGTTTTTACATTCCCTCTATAAGTGATAGCTTATGAAACGTGTCTTTTTCTGTGTCACGTATTTCACTTAGAATCGTCGTACCTAAACCCACTCATCATGCTGCTACTAGCCTTATGACATTTATTTCATGGCTGAGTGATATTCCATTGTACATGAGGTCCACAACTTCTTTATCCATTTTTCTCTTTCCTGGGATATTTAAGGTGTAACGAAGTGGAGGTTCTTGTCAACAGTGCAGCCCTAAACTTTGGGGTGCCTGTGTCTTGCTGATTTTTAGTTTTCCCAATTTGTACACCCATGAGTGGAAGTGCCCTATGCTCTCTAAGCTGTGTGTTTTAGATGTTTCAGGACACACCGTACACTTCTCCAGAGTGGCTGTTGGCAATTTACATCCCGCCCATCAGCGTAGCAAGGCTCCCATTTCTCCATGGCCTGTCCTGCATTTCTGGTTTTGACACTTTTTTCAGCATGGCCCTTTTGACCGATGGGAAGCGAGACTTCTTTGTAGCGCTGATTTGCCTTTCCAGGTTGCTTGGTTGGCCAAAAAGGGCGTATGCGTTTTTTCCTGAATATATTCAGGAAAAAACGCATACGCCCTTTTTGGCCAAGGGCATCATGGTCGACGTTTTGCCGCTTTTCATGTGCTTTAAAGGCGATTCGAATCTACCTCCTGAAATCTGTTTCCTGTTATTCTGCCTTGCTTTCAAATACTCTTCGTTGCCTTCCCTCAATATATTTGTGGACGAGAGTTATTATTTATAACTCTGCAGGTTTGTGAATTGCAGTGCTCCTGAGCTCCAATTTTCAACTCGCTTTTTTGGGAGCTGGCCGCAAAAGCGCAGGATTGCTTCAGGCCCTATTCTGGTTCCGGGGGGCAGGCTGAGCCCGTGGTTAATTCTTCTTCCTGATGGGAAAATAGAATGACCTGTGCCTTTCCCAACACCTAGAGCTAGTCTCTCATAGGTTCCCCCTCTTCCCGTTCATCCTCAGGACAAATTGCAACCTGTACGGGACAGCAGGTTAAAGGCGCTGATTCTCCAAGGAGGGAGATTGCTAGTAAAGCGGCTTGAATTGCGAACCCGAGCACAAGGAGATGAGAAATGAGGTGCGTTTTAGAAACCTTTCCCTATCACACGGTGTACCAACTTCTGGGTTTCTCATGCATGTTTTCGATGTAGGAAGATGCCCTTGAACCTGGAGATTTGGGACCCATGGGATGGGTACCGTGCAGTATTACTTTAAAGGGTCTGCGTTTGCTCACCCAACCTCACCAAACCTCTCAGCCCCAAGAGTGTCCACCCTTATGTCTCATCCAGCTGTGGGTCTAGATATGGTCAATCCAGGTTGCATCACAGCCCGTGATCGAATTTTGTAAGAATTTCTCTCTCTTTCACTGTCTTTGTTTCATGGGTTTTTAAAAGTAATTTATTTTTATAATGGGGTTTAGCTGCTTTTCACTGCTGTGTTTATGCCGCTTTACACCCAATTGACTCACTTACAGAGAGCTATCAATACATAGGTTTTAAGATTCTTACTAGTCGGATATATTCTTGTGCGGTGAATAGGGGGTGTTGAGTCCAGTTCACTGAGCAAGGAGTAGGTCTTGTTTATTACATATTGGGTTTATGGAACGGTATCTGAGCTAATTTGAAACCCTTGTTTTATGCATCACCCCACCTCACCTTACCGTTCAGCAGCCATAGTGTGTTTTCTAAATATGTGACTGTGTTCTGCCTTGTAATTCAGTTCAAGTGTAGCAGTTTTTACATTCCCTCTATAAGTGATAGCTTATGAAACGTGTCTTTTTCTGTGTGACGTATTTCACTTAGAATCGTCGTACCTAAACCCACTCATCATGCTGCTACTAGCCTTATGACATTTATTTCATGGCTGAGTGATATTCCATTGCACATGAGGTCCACAACTTCTTTATCCATTTTTCTCTTTCCTGGGATATTTAAGGTGTAACAAAGTGGAGGTTCTTGTCAACAGAGCTGCCCTAAACTTTGGGGTGCCTGTGTCTTGCTGATTTTTAGTTTTCCCAATTTGTACACCCATGAGTGGAAGTGCCCTATGCTCTCTAAGCTGTGTGTTTTAGATGTTTCAGGACACACCGTACACTTCTCCAGAGTGGCTGTTGGCAATTTACATCCCGCCCATCAGCGTAGCAAGGCTCCCATTTCTCCATGGCCTGTCCTGCATTTCTGGTTTTGACACTTTTTTCAGCATGGCCCTTTTGACCGATGGGAAGCGAGACTTCTTTGTAGCGCTGATTTGCCTTTCCAGGTTGCTTGGTTGGCCAAAAAGGGCGTATGCGTTTTTTCCTGAATATATTCAGGAAAAAACGCATACGCCCTTTTTGGCCAAGGGCATCATGGTCGACGTTTTGCCGCTTTTCATGTGCTTTAAAGGCGATTCGAATCTACCTCCTGAAATCTGTTTCCTGTAATTCTGCCTTGCTTTCAAATACTCTTCGTTGCCTTCCCTCAATATATTTGTGGACGAGAGTTATCATTTATAACTCTGCAGGTTTGTGAATTGCAGCGCTCCTGAGCTCCAATTTTCAACTCGCTTTTTTGGGAGCTGGCCGCAAAAGCGCAGGATTGCTTCAGGCCCTATTCTGGTTCCGGGGGGCAGGCTGAGCCCGTGGTTAATTCTTCTTCCTGATGGGAAAATAGAATGACCTGTGCCTTTCCCAACACCTAGAGCTAGTCTCTCATAGGTTCCCCCTCTTCCCGTTCATCCTCAGGACAAATTGCAACTTGTACGGGACAGCAGGTTAAAGGCGCTGATTCTCCAAGTAGGGAAATTGCTAGTAAAGCGGCTTGAATTGCGAACCCGAGCACAAGGAGATGAGAAATGAGGTGCGTTTTAGAAAACTTTCCCTATCACACGGTGTACCAACTTCTGGGTTTCTCATGCATGTTTTCGATGTAGGAAGGTGCCCTTGAACCTGGGGTTTTGGGACCCATGGGATGGGTACCATGCAGTATTACTCTAAAGGGTCTGCGTTTGCTCACCCAACCTCACCAAACCTCTCAGCCCCAAGAGTGTCCACCCTTATGTCTCATCCAGCTGTGGGTCTAGATATGGTCAATCCAGGTTGCATCACAGCCCGTGAACGAATTTTGTAAGAATTTCTCTCTCTTTCACTGTCTTTGTTTCATGGGTTTTTAAAAGTAATTTATTTTTATAATGGGGTTTAGCTGCTTTTCACTCCTGTGTTTATGCCGCTTTACACCCAATTGACTCACTTACAGAGAGCTATCAATACATAGGTTTTAAGATTCTTACTAGTCGGATATATTCTTGTGCGGTGAATAGGGGGTGTTGAGTCCAGTTCACTGAGCAAGGAGTAGGTCTTGTTTATTACATATTGGGTTTATGGAACGGTATCTGAGCTAATTTGAAACCCTTGTTTTATGCATCACCCCACCTCACCTTACCGTTCAGCAGCCATAGTGTGTTTTCTAAATATGTGACTGTGTTCTGCCTTGTAATTCAGTTCAAGTGTAGCCGTTTTTACATTCCCTCTATAAGTGATAGCTTATGAAACGTGTCTTTTTCTGTGTGACGTATTTCACTTAGAATCATCGTACCTAAACCCACTCATCATGCTGCTACTAGCCTTATGACATTTATTTCATGGCTGAGTGATATTCCATTGCACATGAGGTCCACAACTTCTTTATCCATTTTTCTCTTTCCTGGGATATTTAAGGTGTAACGAAGTGGAGGTTCTTGTCAACAGAGCAGCCCTAAACTTTGGGGTGCCTGTGTCTTGCTGATTTTTAGTTTTCCCAATTTGTACACCCATGAGTGGAAGTGCCCTATGCTCTCTAAGCTGTGTGTTTTAGATGTTTCAGGACACACCGTACACTTCTCCAGAGTGGCTGTTGGCAATTTACATCCCGCCCATCAGCGTAGCAAGGCTCCCATTTCTCCATGGCCTGTCCTGCATTTCTGGTTTTGACACTTTTTTCAGCATGGCCCTTTTGACCGATGGGAAGCGAGACTTCTTTGTAGCGCTGATTTGCCTTTCCAGGTTGCTTGGTTGGCCAAAAAGGGCGTATGCGTTTTTTCCTGAATATATTCAGGAAAAAACGCATACGCCCTTTTTGGCCAAGGGCATCATGGTCGACGTTTTGCCGCTTTTCATGTGCTTTAAAGGCGATTCGAATCTACCTCCTGAAATCTGTTTCCTGTAATTCTGCCTTGCTTTCAAATACTCTTCGTTGCCTTCCCTCAATATATTTGTGGACGAGAGTTATTATTTATAACTCTGCAGGTTTGTGAATTGCAGTGCTCCTGAGCTCCAATTTTCAACTCGCTTTTTTGGGAGCTGGCCGCAAAAGCGCAGGATTGCTTCAGGCCCTATTCTGGTTCCGGGGGGCAGGCTGAGCCCGTGGTTAATTCTTCTTCCTGATGGGAAAATAGAATGACCTGTGCCTTTCCCAACACCTAGAGCTAGTCTCTCATAGGTTCCCCCTCTTCCCGTTCATCCTCAGGACAAATTGCAACCTGTACGGGACAGCAGGTTAAAGGCGCTGATTCTCCAAGGAGGGAGATTGCTAGTAAAGCGGCTTGAATTGCGAACCCGAGCACAAGGAGATGAGAAATGAGGTGCGTTTTAGAAACCTTTCCCTATCACACGGTGTACCAACTTCTGGGTTTCTCATGCATGTTTTCGATGTAGGAAGATGCCCTTGAACCTGGAGATTTGGGACCCATGGGATGGGTACCGTGCAGTATTACTTTAAACGGTCTGCGTTTGCTCACCCAACCTCACCAAACCTCTCAGCCCCAAGAGTGTCCACCCTTATGTCTCATCCAGCTGTGGGTCTAGATATGGTCAATCCAGGTTGCATCACAGCCCGTGATCGAATTTTGTAAGAATTTCTCTCTCTTTCACTGTCTTTGTTTCATGGGTTTTTAAAAGTAATTTATTTTTATAATGGGGTTTAGCTGCTTTTCACTGCTGTGTTTATGCCGCTTTACACCCAATTGACTCACTTACAGAGAGCTATCAATACATAGGTTTTAAGATTCTTACTAGTCGGATATATTCTTGTGCGGTGAATAGGGGGTGTTGAGTCCAGTTCACTGAGCAAGGAGTAGGTCTTGTTTATTACATATTGGGTTTATGGAACGGTATCTGAGCTAATTTGAAACCCTTTTTTTATGCATCACCCCACCTCACCTTACCCGTTCAGCAGCCATAGTGTGTTTTCTAAATATGTGACTGTGTTCTGCCTTGTAATTCAGTTCAAGTGTAGCGGTTTTTACATTCCCACTATAAGTGATAGCTTATGAAACGTGTCTTTTTCTGTGTGACGTATTTCACTTAGAATCGTCGTACCTAAACCCACTCATCATGCTGCTACTAGCCTTATGACATTTATTTCATGGCTGAGTGATATTCCATTGCACATGAGGTCTACAACTTCTTTATCCATTTTTCTCTTTCCTGGGATATTTAAGGTGTAACGAAGTGGAGGTTCTTGTCAACAGAGCAGCCCTAAACTTTGGGGTGCCTGTGTCTTGCTGATTTTTAGTTTTCCCAATTTGTACACCCATGAGTGGAAGTGCCCTATGCTCTCTAAGCTGTGTGTTTTAGATGTTTCAGGACACACCGTACACTTCTCAGGAGTGGCTGTTGGCAATTTACATCCCGCTCATCAGCGTAGCAAGGCTCCCATTTCTCCATTGCCTGTCCTGCATTTCTGGTTTTGACACTTTTTTCAGCATGGCCCTTTTGACTGATGGGAAGCGAGACTTCTTTGTAGCGCTGATTTGCCTTTCCAGGTTGCTTGGTTGGCCAAAAAGGGCGTATGCGTTTTTTCCTGAATATATTCAGGAAAAAACGCATACGCCCTTTTTGGCCAAGGGCATCATGGTCGACGTTTTGCCGCTTTTCATGTGCTTTAAAGGCGATTCGAATCTACCTCCTGAAATCTGTTTCCTGTAATTCTGCCTTGCTTTCAAATACTCTTCGTTGCCTTCCCTCAATATATTTGTGGACGAGAGTTATCATTTATAACTCTGCAGGTTTGTGAATTGCAGCGCTCCTGAGCTCCAATTTTCAACTCGCTTTTTTGGGAGCTGGCCGCAAAAGCGCAGGATTGCTTCAGGCCCTATTCTGGTTCCGGGGGGCAGGCTGAGCCCGTGGTTAATTCTTCTTCCTGATGGGAAAATAGAATGACCTGTGCCTTTCCCAACACCTAGAGCTAGTCTCTCATAGGTTCCCCCTCTTCCCGTTCATCCTCAGGACAAATTGCAACCTGTACGGGACAGCAGGTTAAAGGCGCTGATTCTCCAAGTAGGGAAATTGCTAGTAAAGCGGCTTGAATTGCGAACCCGAGCACAAGGAGATGAGAAATGAGGTGCGTTTTAGAAAACTTTCCCTATCACACGGTGTACCAACTTCTGGGTTTCTCATGCATGTTTTCGATGTAGGAAGATGCCCTTGAACCTGGGGTTTTGGGACCCATGGGATGGGTACCATGCAGTATTACTCTAAAGGGTCTGCGTTTGCTCACCCAACCTCACCAAACCTCTCAGCCCCAAGAGTGTCCACCCTTATGTCTCATCCAGCTGTGGGTCTAGATATGGTCAATCCAGGTTGCATCACAGCCCGTGAACGAATTTTGTAAGAATTTCTCTCTCTTTCACTGTCTTTGTTTCATGGGTTTTTAAAAGTAATTTATTTTTATAATGGGGTTTAGCTGCTTTTCACTCCTGTGTTTATGCCGCTTTACACCCAATTGACTCACTTACAGAGAGCTATCAATACATAGGTTTTAAGATTCTTACTAGTCGGATATATTCTTGTGCGGTGAATAGGGGGTGTTGAGTCCAGTTCACTGAGCAAGGAGTAGGTCTTGTTTATTACATATTGGGTTTATGGAACGGTATCTGAGCTAATTTGAAACCCTTGTTTTATGCATCACCCCACCTCACCTTACCGTTCAGCAGCCATAGTGTGTTTTCTAAATATGTGACTGTGTTCTGCCTTGTAATTCAGTTCAAGTGTAGCAGTTTTTACATTCCCTCTATAAGTGATAGCTTATGAAACGTGTCTT
The DNA here is from genome assembly GCF_028021215.1 of Eschrichtius robustus. Classification (NCBI taxonomy): domain Eukaryota; kingdom Metazoa; phylum Chordata; class Mammalia; order Artiodactyla; family Eschrichtiidae; genus Eschrichtius; species Eschrichtius robustus. The sequence continues at coordinate 21,356,208 of NC_090827.1, read as the reverse complement.
TTTCTGTGTGACGTATTTCACTTAGAATCTTCGTACCTAAACCCACTCATCATGCTGCTACTAGCCTTATGACATTTATTTCATGGCTGAGTGATATTCCATTGCACATGAGGTCCACAACTTCTTTATCCATTTTTCTCTTTCCTGGGATATTTAAGGTGTAACGAAGTGGAGGTTCTTGTCAACAGAGCTGCCCTAAACTTTGGGGTGCCTGTGTCTTGCTGATTTTTAGTTTTCCCAATTTGTACACCCATGAGTGGAAGTGCCCTATGCTCTCTAAGCTGTGTGTTTTAGATGTTTCAGGACACACCGTACACTTCTCCAGAGTGGCTGTTGGCAATTTACATCCCGCCCATCAGCGTAGCAAGGCTCCCATTTCTCCATGGCCTGTCCTGCATTTCTGGTTTTGACACTTTTTTCAGCATGGCCCTTTTGACCGATGGGAAGCGAGACTTCTTTGTAGCGCTGATTTGCCTTTCCAGGTTGCTTGGTTGGCCAAAAAGGGCGTATGCGTTTTTTCCTGAATATATTCAGGAAAAAACGCATACGCCCTTTTTGGCCAAGGGCATCATGGTCGACGTTTTGCCGCTTTTCATGTGCTTTAAAGGCGATTCGTATCTACCTCCTGAAATCTGTTTCCTGTAATTCTGCCTTGCTTTCAAATACTCTTCGTGGCCTTCCCTCAATATATTTGTGGACGAGAGTTATCATTTATAACTCTGCAGGTTTGTGAATTGCAGCGCTCCTGAGCTCCAATTTTCAACTCGCTTTTTTGGGAGCTGGCCGCAAAAGCGCAGGATTGCTTCAGGCCCTATTCTGGTTCCGGGGGGCAGGCTGAGCCCGTGGTTAATTCTTCTTCCTGATGGGAAAATAGAATGACCTGTGCCTTTCCCAACACCTAGAGCTAGTCTCTGATAGGTTCCCCCTCTTCCCGTTCATCCTCAGGACAAATTGCAACCTGTACGGGACAGCAGGTTAAAGGCGCTGATTCTCCAAGTAGGGAAATTGCTAGTAAAGCGGCTTGAATTGCGAACCCGAGCACAAGGAGATGAGAAATGAGGTGCGTTTTAGAAAACTTTCCCTATCACACGGTGTACCAACTTCTGGGTTTCTCATGCATGTTTTCGATGTAGGAAGATGCCCTTGAACCTGGGGTTTTGGGACCCATGGGATGGGTACCATGCAGTATTACTCTAAAGGGTCTGCGTTTGCTCACCCAACCTCACCAAACCTCTCAGCCCCAAGAGTGTCCACCCTTATGTCTCATCCAGCTGTGGGTCTAGATATGGTCAATCCAGGTTGCATCACAGCCCGTGATCGAATTTTGTAAGAATTTCTCTCTCTTTCACTGTCTTTGTTTCATGGGTTTTTAAAAGTAATTTATTTTTATAATGGGGTTTAGCTGCTTTTCACTCCTGTGTTTATGCCGCTTTACACCCAATTGACTCACTTACAGAGAGCTATCAATACATAGGTTTTAAGATTCTTACTAGTCGGATATATTCTTGTGCGGTGAATAGGGGGTGTTGAGTCCAGTTCACTGAGCAAGGAGTAGGTCTTGTTTATTACATATTGGGTTTATGGAACGGTATCTGAGCTAATTTGAAACCCTTGTTTTATGCATCACCCCACCTCACCTTACCGTTCAGCAGCCATAGTGTGTTTTCTAAATATGTGACTGTGTTCTGCCTTGTAGTTCAGTTCAAGTGTAGCAGTTTTTACATTCCCTCTATAAGTGATAGCTTATGAAACGTGTCTTTTTCTGTGTGACGTATTTCACTTAGAATCGTCGTACCTAAACCCACTCATCATGCTGCTACTAGCCTTATGACATTTATTTCATGGCTGAGTGATATTCCATTGCACATGGGGTCTACAACTTCTTTATCCATTTTTCTCTTTCCTGGGATATTTAAGGTGTAACGAAGTGGAGGTTCTTGTCAACAGAGCAGCCCTAAACTTTGGGGTGCCTGTGTCTTGCTGATTTTTAGTTTTCCCAATTTGTACATCCATGAGTGGAAGTGCCCTATGCTCTCTAAGCTGTGTGTTTTAGATGTTTCAGGACACACCGTACACTTCTCCAGAGTGGCTGTTGGCAATTTACATCCCGCCCATCAGCGTAGCAAGGCTCCCATTTCTCCATGGCCTGTCCTGCATTTCTGGTTTTGACACTTTTTTCAGCATGGCCCTTTTGACCGATGGGAAGCGAGACTTCTTTGTAGCGCTGATTTGCCTTTCCAGGTTGCTTGGTTGGCCAAAAAGGGCGTATGCGTTTTTTCCTGAATATATTCAGGAAAAAACGCATACGCCCTTTTTGGCCAAGGGCATCATGGTCGACGTTTTGCCGCTTTTCATGTGCTTTAAAGGCGATTCGAATCTACCTCCTGAAATCTGTTTCCTGTAATTCTGCCTTGCTTTCAAATACTCTTCGTTGCCTTCCCTCAATATATTTGTGGACGAGAGTTATCATTTATAACTCTGCAGGTTTGTGAATTGCAGCGCTCCTGAGCTCCAATTTTCAACTCGCTTTTTTGGGAGCTGGCCGCAAAAGCGCAGGATTGCTTCAGGCCCTATTCTGGTTCCGGGGGGCAGGCTGAGCCCGTGGTTAATTCTTCTTCCTGATGGGAAAATAGAATGACCTGTGCCTTTCCCAACACCTAGAGCTAGTCTCTCATAGGTTCCCCCTCTTCCCGTTCATCCTCAGGACAAATTGCAACCTGTACGGGACAGCAGGTTAAAGGCGCTGATTCTCCAAGTAGGGAAATTGCTAGTAAAGCGGCTTGAATTGCGAACCCGAGCACAAGGAGATGAGAAATGAGGTGCGTTTTAGAAAACTTTCCCTATCACACGGTGTACCAACTTCTGGGTTTCTCATGCATGTTTTCGATGTAGGAAGATGCCCTTGAACCTGGGGTTTTGGGACCCATGGGATGGGTACCATGCAGTATTACTCTAAAGGGTCTGCGTTTGCTCACCCAACCTCACCAAACCTCTCAGCCCCAAGAGTGTCCACCCTTATGTCTCATCCAGCTGTGGGTCTAGATATGGTCAATCCAGGTTGCATCACAGCCCGTGAACGAATTTTGTAAGAATTTCTCTCTCTTTCACTGTCTTTGTTTCATGGGTTTTTAAAAGTAATTTATTTTTATAATGGGGTTTAGCTGCTTTTCACTCCTGTGTTTATGCCGCTTTACACCCAATTGACTCACTTACAGAGAGCTATCAATACATAGGTTTTAAGATTCTTACTAGTCGGATATATTCTTGTGCGGTGAATAGGGGGTGTTGAGTCCAGTTCACTGAGCAAGGAGTAGGTCTTGTTTATTACATATTGGGTTTATGGAACGGTATCTGAGCTAATTTGAAACCCTTGTTTTATGCATCACCCCACCTCACCTTACCGTTCAGCAGCCATAGTGTGTTTTCTAAATATGTGACTGTGTTCTGCCTTGTAATTCAGTTCAAGTGTAGCAGTTTTTACATTCCCTCTATAAGTGATAGCTTATGAAACGTGTCTTTTTCTGTGTGACGTATTTCACTTAGAATCGTCGTACCTAAACCCACTCATCATGCTGCTACTAGCCTTATGACATTTATTTCATGGCTGAGTGATATTCCATTGCACATGAGGTCCACAACTTCTTTATCCATTTTTCTCTTTCCTGGGATATTTAAGGTGTAACGAAGTGGAGGTTCTTGTCAACAGAGCTGCCCTAAACTTTGGGGTGCCTGTGTCTTGCTGATTTTTAGTTTTCCCAATTTGTACACCCATGAGTGGAAGTGCCCTATGCTCTCTAAGCTGTGTGTTTTAGATGTTTCAGGACACACCGTACACTTCTCCAGAGTGGCTGTTGGCAATTTACATCCCGCCCATCAGCGTAGCAAGGCTCCCATTTCTCCATGGCCTGTCCTGCATTTCTGGTTTTGACACTTTTTTCAGCATGGCCCTTTTGACCGATGGGAAGCGAGACTTCTTTGTAGCGCTGATTTGCCTTTCCAGGTTGCTTGGTTGGCCAAAAAGGGCGTATGCGTTTTTTCCTGAATATATTCAGGAAAAAACGCATACGCCCTTTTTGGCCAAGGGCATCATGGTCGACGTTTTGCCGCTTTTCATGTGCTTTAAAGGCGATTCGTATCTACCTCCTGAAATCTGTTTCCTGTAATTCTGCCTTGCTTTCAAATACTCTTCGTTGCCTTCCCTCAATATATTTGTGGACGAGAGTTATCATTTATAACTCTGCAGGTTTGTGAATTGCAGCGCTCCTGAGCTCCAATTTTCAACTCGCTTTTTTGGGAGCTGGCCGCAAAAGCGCAGGATTGCTTCAGGCCCTATTCTGGTTCCGGGGGGCAGGCTGAGCCCGTGGTTAATTCTTCTTCCTGATGGGAAAATAGAATGACCTGTGCCTTTCCCAACACCTAGAGCTAGTCTCTGATAGGTTCCCCCTCTTCCCGTTAATCCTCAGGACAAATTGCAACCTGTACGGGACAGCAGGTTAAAGGCGCTGATTCTCCAAGTAGGGAAATTGCTAGTAAAGCGGCTTGAATTGCGAACCCGAGCACAAGGAGATGAGAAATGAGGTGCGTTTTAGAAAACTTTCCCTATCACACGGTGTACCAACTTCTGGGTTTCTCATGCATGTTTTCGATGTAGGAAGATGCCCTTGAACCTGGGGTTTTGGGACCCATGGGATGGGTACCATGCAGTATTACTCTAAAGGGTCTGCGTTTGCTCACCCAACCTCACCAAACCTCTCAGCCCCAAGAGTGTCCACCCTTATGTCTCATCCAGCTGTGGGTCTAGATATGGTCAATCCAGGTTGCATCACAGCCCGTGATCGAATTTTGTAAGAATTTCTCTCTCTTTCACTGTCTTTGTTTCATGGGTTTTTAAAAGTAATTTATTTTTATAATGGGGTTTAGCTGCTTTTCACTCCTGTGTTTATGCCGCTTTACACCCAATTGACTCACTTACAGAGAGCTATCAATACATAGGTTTTAAGATTCTTACTAGTCGGATATATTCTTGTGCGGTGAATAGGGGGTGTTGAGTCCAGTTCACTGAGCAAGGAGTAGGTCTTGTTTATTACATATTGGGTTTATGGAACGGTATCTGAGCTAATTTGAAACCCTTGTTTTATGCATCACCCCACCTCACCTTACCGTTCAGCAGCCATAGTGTGTTTTCTAAATATGTGACTGTGTTCTGCCTTGTAGTTCAGTTCAAGTGTAGCAGTTTTTACATTCCCTCTATAAGTGATAGCTTATGAAACGTGTCTTTTTCTGTGTGACGTATTTCACTTAGAATCGTCGTACCTAAACCCACTCATCATGCTGCTACTAGCCTTATGACATTTATTTCATGGCTGAGTGATATTCCATTGCACATGGGGTCTACAACTTCTTTATCCATTTTTCTCTTTCCTGGGATATTTAAGGTGTAACGAAGTGGAGGTTCTTGTCAACAGAGCAGCCCTAAACTTTGGGGTGCCTGTGTCTTGCTGATTTTTAGTTTTCCCAATTTGTACATCCATGAGTGGAAGTGCCCTATGCTCTCTAAGCTGTGTGTTTTAGATGTTTCAGGACACACCGTACACTTCTCCAGAGTGGCTGTTGGCAATTTACATCCCGCCCATCAGCGTAGCAAGGCTCCCATTTCTCCATGGCCTGTCCTGCATTTCTGGTTTTGACACTTTTTTCAGCATGGCCCTTTTGACCGATGGGAAGCGAGACTTCTTTGTAGCGCTGATTTGCCTTTCCAGGTTGCTTGGTTGGCCAAAAAGGGCGTATGCGTTTTTTCCTGAATATATTCAGGAAAAAACGCATACGCCCTTTTTGGCCAAGGGCATCATGGTCGACGTTTTGCCGCTTTTCATGTGCTTTAAAGGCGATTCGAATCTACCTCCTGAAATCTGTTTCCTGTAATTCTGCCTTGCTTTCAAATACTCTTCGTTGCCTTCCTTCAATATATTTGTGGACGAGAGTTATCATTTATAACTCTGCAGGTTTGTGAATTGCAGCGCTCCTGAGCTCCAATTTTCAACTCGCTTTTTTGGGAGCTGGCCGCAAAAGCGCAGGATTGCTTCAGGCCCTATTCTGGTTCCGGGGGGCAGGCTGAGCCCGTGGTTAATTCTTCTTCCTGATGGGAAAATAGAATGACCTGTGCCTTTCCCAACACCTAGAGCTAGTCTCTGATAGGTTCCCCCTCTTCCCGTTAATCCTCAGGACAAATTGCAACCTGTACGGGACAGCAGGTTAAAGGCGCTGATTCTCCAAGTAGGGAAATTGCTAGTAAAGCGGCTTGAATTGCGAACCCGAGCACAAGGAGATGAGAAATGAGGTGCGTTTTAGAAAACTTTCCCTATCACACGGTGTACCAACTTCTGGGTTTCTCATGCATGTTTTCGATGTAGGAAGATGCCCTTGAACCTGGGGTTTTGGGACCCATGGGATGGGTACCATGCAGTATTACTCTAAAGGGTCTGCGTTTGCTCACCCAACCTCACCAAACCTCTCAGCCCCAAGAGTGTCCACCCTTATGTCTCATCCAGCTGTGGGTCTAGATATGGTCAATCCAGGTTGCATCACAGCCCGTGATCGAATTTTGTAAGAATTTCTCTCTCTTTCACTGTCTTTGTTTCATGGGTTTTTAAAAGTAATTTATTTTTATAATGGGGTTTAGCTGCTTTTCACTCCTGTGTTTATGCCGCTTTACACCCAATTGACTCACTTACAGAGAGCTATCAATACATAGGTTTTAAGATTCTTACTAGTCGGATATATTCTTGTGCGGTGAATAGGGGGTGTTGAGTCCAGTTCACTGAGCAAGGAGTAGGTCTTGTTTATTACATATTGGGTTTATGGAACGGTATCTGAGCTAATTTGAAACCCTTGTTTTATGCATCACCCCACCTCACCTTACCGTTCAGCAGCCATAGTGTGTTTTCTAAATATGTGACTGTGTTCTGCCTTGTAGTTCAGTTCAAGTGTAGCAGTTTTTACATTCCCTCTTTAAGTGATAGCTTATGAAACGTGTCTTTTTCTGTGTGACGTATTTCACTTAGAATCGTCGTACCTAAACCCACTCATCATGCTGCTACTAGCCTTATGACATTTATTTCATGGCTGAGTGATATTCCATTGCACATGGGGTCTACAACTTCTTTATCCATTTTTCTCTTTCCTGGGATATTTAAGGTGTAACGAAGTGGAGGTTCTTGTCAACAGAGCAGCCCTAAACTTTGGGGTGCCTGTGTCTTGCTGATTTTTAGTTTTCCCAATTTGTACATCCATGAGTGGAAGTGCCCTATGCTCTCTAAGCTGTGTGTTTTAGATGTTTCAGGACACACCGTACACTTCTCCAGAGTGGCTGTTGGCAATTTACATCCCGCCCATCAGCGTAGCAAGGCTCCCATTTCTCCATGGCCTGTCCTGCATTTCTGGTTTTGACACTTTTTTCAGCATGGCCCTTTTGACCGATGGGAAGCGAGACTTCTTTGTAGCGCTGATTTGCCTTTCCAGGTTGCTTGGTTGGCCAAAAAGGGCGTATGCGTTTTTTCCTGAATATATTCAGGAAAAAACGCATACGCCCTTTTTGGCCAAGGGCATCATGGTCGACGTTTTGCCGCTTTTCATGTGCTTTAAAGGCGATTCGAATCTACCTCCTGAAATCTGTTTCCTGTAATTCTGCCTTGCTTTCAAATACTCTTCGTTGCCTTCCTTCAATATATTTGTGGACGAGAGTTATCATTTATAACTCTGCAGGTTTGTGAATTGCAGCGCTCCTGAGCTCCAATTTTCAACTCGCTTTTTTGGGAGCTGGCCGCAAAAGCGCAGGATTGCTTCAGGCCCTATTCTGGTTCCGGGGGGCAGGCTGAGCCCGTGGTTAATTCTTCTTCCTGATGGGAAAATAGAATGATCTGTGCCTTTCCCAACACCTAGAGCTAGTCTCTCATAGGTTCCCCCTCTTCCCGTTCATCCTCAGGACAAATTGCAACCTGTACGGGACAGCAGGTTAAAGGCGCTGATTCTCCAAGGAGGGAGATTGCTAGTAAAGCGGCTTGAATTGCGAACCCGAGCACAAGGAGATGAGAAATGAGGTGCGTTTTAGAAACCTTTCCCTATCACACGGTGTACCAACTTCTGGGTTTCTCATGCATGTTTTCGATGTAGGAAGATGCCCTTGAACCTGGGGTTTTGGGACCCATGGGATGGGTACCATGCAGTATTACTCTAAAGGGTCTGCGTTTGCTCACCCAACCTCACCAAACCTCTCAGCCCCAAGAGTGTCCACCCTTATGTCTCATCCAGCTGTGGGTCTAGATATGGTCAATCCAGGTTGCATCACAGCCCGTGAACGAATTTTGTAAGAATTTCTCTCTCTTTCACTGTCTTTGTTTCATGGGTTTTTAAAAGTAATTTATTTTTATAATGGGGTTTAGCTGCTTTTCACTCCTGTGTTTATGCCGCTTTACACCCAATTGACTCACTTACAGAGAGCTATCAATACATAGGTTTTAAGATTCTTACTAGTCGGATATATTCTTGTGCGGTGAATAGGGGGTGTTGAGTCCAGTTCACTGAGCAAGGAGTAGGTCTTGTTTATTACATATTGGGTTTATGGAACGGTATCTGAGCTAATTTGAAACCCTTGTTTTATGCATCACCCCACCTCACCTTACCGTTCAGCAGCCATAGTGTGTTTTCTAAATATGTGACTGTGTTCTGCCTTGTAATTCAGTTCAAGTGTAGCAGTTTTTACATTCCCTCTATAAGTGATAGCTTATGAAACGTGTCTTTTTCTGTGTGACGTATTTCACTTAGAATCGTCGTACCTAAACCCACTCATCATGCTGCTACTAGCCTTATGACATTTATTTCATGGCTGAGTGATATTCCATTGCACATGAGGTCCACAACTTCTTTATCCATTTTTCTCTTTCCTGGGATATTTAAGGTGTAACGAAGTGGAGGTTCTTGTCAACAGAGCTGCCCTAAACTTTGGGGTGCCTGTGTCTTGCTGATTTTTAGTTTTCCCAATTTGTACACCCATGAGTGGAAGTGCCCTATGCTCTCTAAGCTGTGTGTTTTAGATGTTTCAGGACACACCGTACACTTCTCCAGAGTGGCTGTTGGCAATTTACATCCCGCCCATCAGCGTAGCAAGGCTCCCATTTCTCCATGGCCTGTCCTGCATTTCTGGTTTTGACACTTTTTTCAGCATGGCCCTTTTGACCGATGGGAAGCGAGACTTCTTTGTAGCGCTGATTTGCCTTTCCAGGTTCCTTGGTTGGCCAAAAAGGGCGTATGCGTTTTTTCCTGAATATATTCAGGAAAAAACGCATACGCCCTTTTTGGCCAAGGGCATCATGGTCGACGTTTTGCCGCTTTTCATGTGCTTTAAAGGCGATTCGAATCTACCTCCTGAAATCTGTTTCCTGTAATTCTGCCTTGCTTTCAAATACTCTTCGTTGCCTTCCCTCAATATATTTGTGGACGAGAGTTATCATTTATAACTCTGCAGGTTTGTGAATTGCAGCGCTCCTGAGCTCCAATTTTCAACTCGCTTTTTTGGGAGCTGGCCGCAAAAGCGCAGGATTGCTTCAGGCCCTATTCTGGTTCCGGGGGGCAGGCTGAGCCCGTGGTTAATTCTTCTTCCTGATGGGAAAATAGAATGACCTGTGCCTTTCCCAACACCTAGAGCTAGCCTCTGATAGGTTCCCCCTCTTCCCGTTCATCCTCAGGACAAATTGCAACCTGTACGGGACAGCAGGTTAAAGGCGCTGATTCTCCAAGTAGGGAAATTGCTAGTAAAGCGGCTTGAATTGCGAACCCGAGCACAAGGAGATGAGAAATGAGGTGCGTTTTAGAAAACTTTCCCTATCACACGGTGTACCAACTTCTGGGTTTCTCATGCATGTTTTCGATGTAGGAAGATGCCCTTGAACCTGGGGTTTTGGGACCCATGGGATGGGTACCATGCAGTATTACTCTAAAGGGTCTGCGTTTGCTCACCCAACCTCACCAAACCTCTCAGCCCCAAGAGTGTCCACCCTTATGTCTCATCCAGCTGTGGGTCTAGATATGGTCAATCCAGGTTGCATCACAGCCCGTGAACGAATTTTGTAAGAATTTCTCTCTCTTTCACTGTCTTTGTTTCATGGGTTTTTAAAAGTAATTTATTTTTATAATGGGGTTTAGCTGCTTTTCACTCCTGTGTTTATGCCGCTTTACACCCAATTGACTCACTTACAGAGAGCTATCAATACATAGGTTTTAAGATTCTTACTAGTCGGATATATTCTTGTGCGGTGAATAGGGGGTGTTGAGTCCAGTTCACTGAGCAAGGAGTAGGTCTTGTTTAATACATATTGGGTTTATGGAACGGTATCTGAGCTTATTTGAAACCCTTGTTTTATGCATCACCCCACCTCACCTTACCGTTCAGCAGCCATAGTGTGTTTTCTAAATATGTGACTGTGTTCTGCCTTGTAATTCAGTTCAAGTGTAGCAGTTTTTACATTCCCTCTATAAGTGATAGCTTATGAAACGTGTCTTTTTCTGTGTGACGTATTTCACTTAGAATCGTCGTACCTAAACCCACTCATCATGCTGCTACTAGCCTTATGACATTTATTTCATGGCTGAGTGATATTCCATTGCACATGAGGTCTACAACTTCTTTATCCATTTTTCTCTTTCCTGGGATATTTAAGGTGTAACGAAGTGGAGGTTCTTGTCAACAGAGCAGCCCTAAACTTTGGGGTGCCTGTGTCTTGCTGATTTTTAGTTTTCCCAATTTGTACATCCATGAGTGGAAGTGCCCTATGCTCTCTAAGCTGTGTGTTTTAGATGTTTCAGGACACACCGTACACTTCTCCAGAGTGGCTGTTGGCAATTTACATCCCGCTCATCAGCGTAGCAAGGCTCCCATTTCTCCATGGCCTGTCCTGCATTTCTGGTTTTGACACTTTTTTCAGCATGGCCCTTTTGACCGATGGGAAGCGAGACTTCTTTGTAGCACTGATTTGCCTTTCCAGGTTGCTTGGTTGGCCAAAAAGGGCGTATGCGTTTTTTCCTGAATATATTCAGGAAAAAACGCATAAGCCCTTTTTGGCCAAGGGCATCATGGTCGACGTTTTGCCGCTTTTCATGTGCTTTAAAGGCGATTCGAATCTACCTCCTGAAATCTGTTTCCTGTAATTCTGCCTTGCTTTCAAATACTCTTCGTTGCCTTCCCTCAATATATTTGTGGACGAGAGTTATCATTTATAACTCTGCAGGTTTGTGAATTGCAGCGCTCCTGAGCTCCAATTTTCAACTCGCTTTTTTGGGAGCTGGCCGCAAAAGCGCAGGATTGCTTCAGGCCCTATTCTGGTTCCGGGGGGCAGGCTGAGCCCGTGGTTAATTCTTCTTCCTGATGGGAAAATAGAATGACCTGTGCCTTTCCCAACACCTAGAGCTAGTCTCTGATAGGTTCCCCCTCTTCCCGTTCATCCTCAGGACAAATTGCAACCTGTACGGGACAGCAGGTTAAAGGCGCTGATTCTCCAAGGAGGGAGATTGCTAGTAAAGCGGCTTGAATTGCGAACCCGAGCACAAGGAGATGAGAAATGAGGTGCGTTTTAGAAACCTTTCCCTATCACACGGTGTACCAACTTCTGGGTTTCTCATGCATGTTTTCGATGTAGGAAGATGCCCTTGAACCTGGAGATTTGGTACCCATGGGATGGGTACCGTGCAGTATTACTTTAAAGGGTCTGCGTTTGCTCACCCAACCTCACCAAACCTCTCAGCCCCAAGAGTGTCCACCCTTATGTCTCATCCAGCTGTGGGTCTAGATATGGTCAATCCAGGTTGCATCACAGCCCGTGATCGAATTTTTTAAGAATTTCTCTCTCTTTCACTGTCTTTGTTTCATGGGTTTTTAAAAGTAATTTATTTTTATAATGGGGTTTAGCTGCTTTTCACTGCTGTGTTTATGCCGCTTTACACCCAATTGACTCACTTACAGAGAGCTATCAATACATAGGTTTTAAGATTCTTACTAGTCGGATATATTCTTGTGCGGTGAATAGGGGGTGTTGAGTCCAGTTCACTGAGCAAGGAGTAGGTCTTGTTTATTACATATTGGGTTTATGGAACGGTATCTGAGCTAATTTGAAACCCTTTTTTTATGCATCACCCCACCTCACCTTACCCGTTCAGCAGCCATAGTGTGTTTTCTAAATATGTGACTGTGTTCTGCCTTGTAATTCAGTTCAAGTGTAGCGGTTTTTACATTCCCTCTATAAGTGATAGCTTATGAAACGTGTCTTTTTCTGTGTGACGTATTTCACTTAGAATCGTCGTACCTAAACCCACTCATCATGCTGCTACTAGCCTTATGACATTTATTTCATGGCTGAGTGATATTCCATTGTACATGAGGTCCACAAATTCTTTATCCATTTTTCTCTTTCCTGGGATATTTAAGGTGTAACGAAGTGGAGGTTCTTGTCAACAGTGCAGCCCTAAACTTTGGGGTGCCTGTGTCTTGCTGATTTTTAGTTTTCCCAATTTGTACACCCATGAGTGGAAGTGCCCTATGCTCTCTAAGCTGTGTGTTTTAGATGTTTCAGGACACACCGTACACTTCTCCAGAGTGGCTGTTGGCAATTTACATCCCGCCCATCAGCGTAGCAAGGCTCCCATTTCTCCATGGCCTGTCCTGCATTTCTGGTTTTGACACTTTTTTCAGCATGGCCCTTTTGACCGATGGGAAGCGAGACTTCTTTGTAGCGCTGATTTGCCTTTCCAGGTTCCTTGGTTGGCCAAAAAGGGCGTATGCGTTTTTTCCTGAATATATTCAGGAAAAAACGCATACGCCCTTTTTGGCCAAGGGCATCATGGTCGACGTTTTGCCGCTTTTCATGTGCTTTAAAGGCGATTCGAATCTACCTCCTGAAATCTGTTTCCTGTAATTCTGCCTTGCTTTCAAATACTCTTCGTTGCCTTCCTTCAATATATTTGTGGACGAGAGTTATCATTTATAACTCTGCAGGTTTGTGAATTGCAGCGCTCCTGAGCTCCAATTTTCAACTCGCTTTTTTGGGAGCTGGCCCCAAAAGTGCAGGATTGCTTCAGGCCCTATTCTGGTTCCGGGGGGCAGGCTGAGCCCGTGGTTAATTCTTCTTCCTGATGGGAAAATAGAATGACCTGTGCCTTTCCCAACACCTAGAGCTAGTCTCTGATAGGTTCCCCCTCTTCCCGTTCATCCTCAGGACAAATTGCAACCTGTACGGGACAGCAGGTTAAAGGCGCTGATTCTCCAAGTAGGGAAATTGCTAGTAAAGCGGCTTGAATTGCGAACCCGAGCACAAGGAGATGAGAAATGAGGTGCGTTTTAGAAAACTTTCCCTATCACACGGTGTACCAACTTCTGGGTTTCTCATGCATGTTTTCGATGTAGGAAGATGCCCTTGAACCTGGGGTTTTGGGACCCATGGAATGGGTACCATGCAGTATTACTCTAAAGGGTCTGCGTTTGCTCACCCAACCTCACCAAACCTCTCAGCCCCAAGAGTGTCCACCCTTATGTCTCATCCAGCTGTGGGTCTAGATATGGTCAATCCAGGTTGCATCACAGCCCGTGAACGAATTTTGTAAGAATTTCTCTCTCTTTCACTGTCTTTGTTTCATGGGTTTTTAAAAGTAATTTATTTTTATAATGGGGTTTAGCTGCTTTTCACTCCTGTGTTTATGCCGCTTTACACCCAATTGACTCACTTACAGAGAGCTATCAATACATAGGTTTTAAGATTCTTACTAGTCGGATATATTCTTGTGCGGTGAATAGGGGTTGTTGAGTCCAGTTCACTGAGCAAGGAGTAGGTCTTGTTTATTACATATTGGGTTTATGGAACGGTATCTGAGCTAATTTGAAACCCTTGTTTTATGCATCACCCCACCTCACCTTACCGTTCAGCAGCCATAGTGTGTTTTCTAAATATGTGACTGTGTTCTGCCTTGTAATTCAGTTCAAGTGTAGCAGTTTTTACATTCCCTCTATAAGTGATAGCTTATGAAACGTGTCTTTTTCTGTGTGACGTATTTCACTTAGAATCGTCGTACCTAAACCCACTCATCATGCTGCTACTAGCCTTATGACATTTATTTCATGGCTGAGTGATATTCCATTGCACATGAGGTCCACAACTTCTTTATCCATTTTTCTCTTTCCTGGGATATTTAAGGTGTAACGAAGTGGAGGTTCTTGTCAACAGAGCTGCCCTAAACTTTGGGGTGCCTGTGTCTTGCTGATTTTTAGTTTTCCCAATTTGTACACCCATGAGTGGAAGTGCCCTATGCTCTCTAAGCTGTGTGTTTTAGATGTTTCAGGACACACCGTACACTTCTCCAGAGTGGCTGTTGGCAATTTACATCCCGCCCATCAGCGTAGCAAGGCTCCCATTTCTCCATGGCCTGTCCTGCATTTCTGGTTTTGACACGTTTTTCAGCATGGCCCTTTTGACCGATGGGAAGCGAGACTTCTTTGTAGCGCTGATTTGCCTTTCCAGGTTGCTTGGTTGGCCAAAAAGGGCGTATGCGTTTTTTCCTGAATATATTCAGGAAAAAACGCATACGCCCTTTTTGGCCAAGGGCATCATGGTCGACGTTTTGCCGCTTTTCATGTGCTTTAAAGGCGATTCGAATCTACCTCCTGAAATCTGTTTCCTGTAATTCTGCCTTGCTTTCAAATACTCTTCGTTGCCTTCCCTCAATATATTTGTGGACGAGAGTTATTATTTATAACTCTGCAGGTTTGTGAATTGCAGTGCTCCTGAGCTCCAATTTTCAACTCGCTTTTTTGGGAGCTGGCCGCAAAAGCGCAGGATTGCTTCAGGCCCTATTCTGGTTCCGGGGGGCAGGCTGACCCCGTGGTTAATTCTTCTTCCTGATGGGAAAATAGAATGACCTGTGCCTTTCCCAACACCTAGAGCTAGTCTCTGATAGGTTCCCCCTCTTCCCGTTCATCCTCAGGACAAATTGCAACCTGTACGGGACAGCAGGTTAAAGGCGCTGATTCTCCAAGGAGGGAGATTGCTAGTAAAGCGGCTTGAATTGCGAACCCGAGCACAAGGAGATGAGAAATGAGGTGCGTTTTAGAAACCTTTCCCTATCACACGGTGTACCAACTTCTGGGTTTCTCATGCATGTTTTCGATGTAGGAAGATGCCCTTGAACCTGGAGATTTGGGACCCATGGGATGGGTACCAAGCAGTATTACTTTAAAGGGTCTGCGTTTGCTCACCCAACCTCACCAAACCTCTCAGCCCCAAGAGTGTCCACCCTTATGTCTCATCCAGCTGTGGGTCTAGATATGGTCAATCCAGGTTGCATCACAGCCCGTGATCGAATTTTGTAAGAATTTCTCTCTCTTTCACTGTCTTTGTTTCATGGGTTTTTAAAAGTAATTTATTTTTATAATGGGGTTTAGCTGCTTTTCACTGCTGTGTTTCTGCCGCTTTACACCCAATTGACTCACTTACAGAGAGCTATCAATACATAGGTTTTAAGATTCTTACTAGTCGGATATATTCTTGTGCGGTGAATAGGGGGTGTTGAGTCCAGTTCACTGAGCAAGGAGTAGGTCTTGTTTATTACATATTGGGTTTATGGAACGGTATCTGAGCTAATTTGAAACCCTTATTTTATGCATAACCCCACCTCACCTTACCCGTTCAGCAGCCATAGTGTGTTTTCTTAATATGTGACTGTGTTCTGCCTTGTAATTCAGTTCAAGTGTAGCGGTTTTTACATTCCCTCTATAAGTGATAGCTTATCAAACGTGTCTTTTTCTGTGTGACGTATTTCATTTAGAATCGTCGTACCTAAACCCACTCATCATGCTGCTACTAGCCTTATGACATTTATTTCATGGCTGAGTGATATTCCATTGTACATGAGGTCCACAACTTCTTTATCCATTTTTCTCTTTCCTGGGATATTTAAGGTGTAACGAAGTGGAGGTTCTTGTCAACAGAGCAGCCCTAAACTTTGGGGTGCCTTTGTCTTGCTGATTTTTAGTTTTCCCAATTTGTACACCCATGAGTGGAAGTGCCCTATGCTCTCTAAGCTGTGTGTTTTAGATGTTTCAGGACACACCGTACACTTTTCCAGAGTGGCTGTTGGCAATTTACATCCCGCCCATCAGCGAAGCAAGGCTCCTATTTCTCCATGGCCTGTCCTGCATTTCTGCTTTTGACACTTTTTTCAGCATGGCCCTTTTGACTGATGGGAAGCGAGACTTCTTTGTAGCGCTGATTTGCCTTTCCAGGTTGCTTGGTTGGCCAAAAAGGGCGTATGCGTTTTTTCCTGAATATATTCAGGATAAAACGCATACGCCCTTTTTGGCCAAGGGCATCATGGTCGACGTTTTGCCACTTTTCATGTGCTTTAAAGGCGATTCGAATCTACCTCCTGAAATCTGTTACCTGTAATTCTGCCTTGCTTTCAAATACTCTTCGTTGCCTTCCCTCAATATATTTGTGGACGAGAGTTATCATTTATAACTCTGCAGGTTTGTGAATTGCAGTGCTCCTGAGCTCCAATTTTCAACTCGCTTTTTTGGGAGCTGGCCGCAAAAGCGCAGGATTGCTTCAGGCCCTATTCTGGTTCCGGGGGGCAGGCTGAGCCCGTGGTTAATTCTTCTTCCTGATGGGAAAATAGAATGACCTGTGCCTTTCCCAACACCTAGAGCTAGTCTCTCATAGGTTCCCCCTCTTCCCGTTCATCCTCAGGACAAATTGCAACCTGTACGGGACAGCAGGTTAAAGGCGCTGATTCTCCAAGGAGGGAAATTGCTAGTAAAGTGGCTTGAATTGCGAACCCGAGCACAAGTAGATGAGAAATGAGGTGCGTTTTAGAAAACTTTCCCTATCACACGGTGTACCAACTTCTGGGTTTCTCATGCATGTTTTCGATGTAGGAAGATGCCCTTGAACCTGGGGTTTTGGGACCCATGGGATGGGTACCATGCAGTATTACTTTAAAGGGTCTGCGTTTGCTCACCCAACCTCACCAAACCTCTCAGCCCCAAGAGTGTCCACCCTTATGTCTCATCCAGCTGTGGGTCTAGATATGGTCAATCCACGTTGCATCACAGCCCGTGATCGAATTTTGTAAGAATTTCTCTCTCTTTCACTGTCTTTGTTTCATGGGTTTTTAAAAGTAATTTATTTTTATAATGGGGTTTAGCTGCTTTTCACTGCTGTGTTTATGCCGCTTTACACCCAATTGACTCACTTACAGAGAGCTATCAATACATAGGTTTTAAGATTCTTACTACTCGGATATATTCTTGTGCGGTGAATAGGGGGTGTTGAGTCCAGTTCACTGAGCAAGGAGTAGGTCTTGTTTATTACATATTGGGTTTATGGAACGGTATCTGAGCTAATTTGAAACCCTTATTTTATGCATCACCCCACCTCACCTTACCCGTTCAGCAGCCATAGTGTGTTTTCTAAATATGTGACTGTGTTCTGCCTTGTAATTCAGTTCAAGTGTAGCGGTTTTTACATTCCCTCTATAAGTGATAGCTTATGAAACGTGTCTTTTTCTGTGTGACGTATTTCACTTAGAATCGTCGTACCTAAACCCACTCATCATGCTGCTACTAGCCTTATGACATTTATTTCATGGCTGAGTGATATTCCATTGTACATGAGGTCCACAACTTCTTTATCCATTTTTCTCTTTCCTGGGATATTTAAGGTGTAACGAAGTGGAGGTTCTTGTCAACAGAGCAGCCCTAAACTTTGGGGTGCCTGTGTCTTGCTGATTTTTAGTTTTCCCAATTTGTACACCCATGAGTGGAAGTGCCCTATGCTCTCTAAGCTGTGTGTTTTAGATGTTTCAGGACACACCGTACACTTCTCCAGAGTGGCTGTTGGCAATTTACATCCCGCCCATCAGCGTAGCAAGGCTACTATTTCTCCATGGCCTGTCCTGCATTTCTGGTTTTGACACTTTTTTCAGCATGGCCCTTTTGACCGATGGGAAGCGAGACTTCTTTGTAGCGCTGATTTGCCTTTCCAGGTTGCTTGGTTGGCCAAAAAGGGCGTATGCGTTTTTTCCTGAATATATTCAGGAAAAAACGCATACGCCCTTTTTGGCCAAGGGCATCATGGTCGACGTTTTGCCGCTTTTCATGTGCTTTAAAGGCGATTCGTATCTACCTCCTGAAATCTGTTTCCTGTAATTCTGCCTTGCTTTCAAATACTCTTCGTTGCCTTCCCTCAATATATTTGTGGACGAGAGTTATCATTTATAACTCTGCAGGTTTGTGAATTGCAGCGCTCCTGAGCTCCAATTTTCAACTCGCTTTTTTGGGAGCTGGCCGCAAAAGCGCAGGATTGCTTCAGGCCCTATTCTGGTTCCGGGGGGCAGGCTGAGCCCGTGGTTAATTCTTCTTCCTGATGGGAAAATAGAATGACCTGTGCCTTTCCCAACACCTAGAGCTAGTCTCTGATAGGTTCCCCCTCTTCCCGTTAATCCTCAGGACAAATTGCAACCTGTACGGGACAGCAGGTTAAAGGCGCTGATTCTCCAAGTAGGGAAATTGCTAGTAAAGCGGCTTGAATTGCGAACCCGAGCACAAGGAGATGAGAAATGAGGTGCGTTTTAGAAAACTTTCCCTATCACACGGTGTACCAACTTCTGGGTTTCTCATGCATGTTTTCGATGTAGGAAGATGCCCTTGAACCTGGGGTTTTGGGACCCATGGGATGGGTACCATGCAGTATTACTCTAAAGGGTCTGCGTTTGCTCACCCAACCTCACCAAACCTCTCAGCCCCAAGAGTGTCCACCCTTATGTCTCATCCAGCTGTGGGTCTAGATATGGTCAATCCAGGTTGCATCACAGCCCGTGAACGAATTTTGTAAGAATTTCTCTCTCTTTCACTGTCTTTGTTTCATGGGTTTTTAAAAGTAATTTATTTTTATAATGGGGTTTAGCTGCTTTTCACTGCTGTGTTTATGCCGCTTTACACCCAATTGACTCACTTACAGAGAGCTATCAATACATAGGTTTTAAGATTCTTACTACTCGGATATATTCTTGTGCGGTGAATAGGGGGTGTTGAGTCCAGTTCACTGAGCAAGGAGTAGGTCTTGTTTAATACATATTGGGTTTATGGAACGGTATCTGAGCTAATTTGAAACCATTGTTTTATGCATCACCCCACCTCACCTTACCCGTTCAGCAGCCATAGTGTGTTTTCTAAATATGTGACTGTGTTCTGCCTTGTAATTCAGTTCAAGTGTAGCCGTTTTTACATTCCCTCTATAAGTGATAGCTTATGAAACGTGTCTTTTTCTGTGTGACGTATTTCACTTAGAATCGTCGTACCTAAACCCACTCATCATGCTGCTACTAGCCTTATGACATTTATTTCATGGCTGAGTGATATTCCATTGTACATGAGGTCCACAACTTCTTTATCCATTTTTCTCTTTCCTGGGATATTTAAGGTGTAACGAAGTGGAGGTTCTTGTCAACAGAGCAGCCCTAAACTTTGGGGTGCCTTTGTCTTGCTGATTTTTAGTTTTCCCAATTTGTACACCCATGAGTGGAAGTGCCCTATGCTCTCTAAGCTGTGTGTTTTAGATGTTTCAGGACACACCGTACACTTTTCCAGAGTGGCTGTTGGCAATTTACATCCCGCCCATCAGCGAAGCAAGGCTCCTATTTCTCCATGGCCTGTCCTGCATTTCTGCTTTTGACACTTTTTTCAGCATGGCCCTTTTGACTGATGGGAAGCGAGACTTCTTTGTAGCGCTGATTTGCCTTTCCAGGTTGCTTGGTTGGCCAAAAAGGGCGTATACGTTTTTTCCTGAATATATTCAGGATAAAACGCATACGCCCTTTTTGGCCAAGGGCATCACGGTCGACGTTTTGCCACTTTTCATGTGCTTTAAAGGCGATTCGAATCTACCTCCTGAAATCTGTTACCTGTAATTCTGCCTTGCTTTCAAATACTCTTCGTTGCCTTCCCTCAATATATTTGTGGACGAGAGTTATCATTTATAACTCTGCAGGTTTGTGAATTGCAGTGCTCCTGAGCTCCAATTTTCAACTCGCTTTTTTGGGAGCTGGCCGCAAAAGCGCAGGATTGCTTCAGGCCCTATTCTGGTTCCGGGGGGCAGGCTGAGCCCGTGGTTAATTCTTCTTCCTGATGGGAAAATAGAATGACCTGTGCCTTTCCCAACACCTAGAGCTAGTCTCTCATAGGTTCCCCCTCTTCCCGTTCATCCTCAGGACAAATTGCAACCTGTACGGGACAGCAGGTTAAAGGCGCTGATTCTCCAAGGAGGGAAATTGCTAGTAAAGTGGCTTGAATTGCGAACCCGAGCACAAGGAGATGAGAAATGAGGTGCGTTTTAGAAAACTTTCCCTATCACACGGTGTACCAACTTCTGGGTTTCTCATGCATGTTTTCGATGTAGGAAGATGCCCTTGAACCTGGGGTTTTGGGACCCATGGGATGGGTACCATGCAGTATTACTTTAAAGGGTCTGCGTTTGCTCACCCAACCTCACCAAACCTCTCAGCCCCAAGAGTGTCCACCCTTATGTCTCATCCAGCTGTGGGTCTAGATATGGTCAATCCACGTTGCATCACAGCCCGTGATCGAATTTTGTAAGAATTTCTCTCTCTTTCACTGTCTTTGTTTCATGGGTTTTTAAAAGTAATTTATTTTTATAATGGGGTTTAGCTGCTTTTCACTGCTGTGTTTATGCCGCTTTACACCCAATTGACTCACTTACAGAGAGCTATCAATACATAGGTTTTAAGATTCTTACTACTCGGATATATTCTTGTGCGGTGAATAGGGGGTGTTGAGTCCAGTTCACTGAGCAAGGAGTAGGTCTTGTTTATTACATATTGGGTTTATGGAACGGTATCTGAGCTAATTTGAAACCCTTATTTTATGCATCACCCCACCTCACCTTACCCGTTCAGCAGCCATAGTGTGTTTTCTAAATATGTGACTGTGTTCTGCCTTGTAATTCAGTTCAAGTGTAGCGGTTTTTACATTCCCTCTATAAGTGATAGCTTATGAAACGTGTCTTTTTCTGTGTGACGTATTTCACTTAGAATCGTCGTACCTAAACCCACTCATCATGCTGCTACTAGCCTTATGACATTTATTTCATGGCTGAGTGATATTCCATTGTACATGAGGTCCACAACTTCTTTATCCATTTTTCTCTTTCCTGGGATATTTAAGGTGTAACGAAGTGGAGGTTCTTGTCAACAGAGCAGCCCTAAACTTTGGGGTGCCTGTGTCTTGCTGATTTTTAGTTTTCCCAATTTGTACACCCATGAGTGGAAGTGCCCTATGCTCTCTAAGCTGTGTGTTTTAGATGTTTCAGGACACACCGTACACTTCTCCAGAGTGGCTGTTGGCAATTTACATCCCGCCCATCAGCGTAGCAAGGCTACTATTTCTCCATGGCCTGTCCTGCATTTCTGGTTTTGACACTTTTTTCAGCATGGCCCTTTTGACTGATGGGAAGCGAGACTTCTTTGTAGAGCTGATTTGCCTTTCCAGGTTGCTTGGTTGGCCAAAAAGGGCGTATGCGTTTTTTCCTGAATATATTCAGGAAAAAACGCATACGCCCTTTTTGGCCAAGGGCATCATGGTCGACGTTTTGCCGCTTTTCATGTGCTTTAAAGGCGATTCGAATCTACCTCCTGAAATCTGTTACCTGTAATTCTGCCTTGCTTTCAAATACTCTTCGTTGCCTTCCCTCAATATATTTGTGGACGAGAGTTATCATTTATAACTCTGCAGGTTTGTGAATTGCAGTGCTCCTGAGCTCCAATTTTCAACTCGCTTTTTTGGGAGCTGGCCGCAAAAGCGCTGGATTGCTTTAGGCCCTATTCTGGTTCCGGGGGGCAGGCTGAGCCCGTGTTTAATTCTTCTTCCTGATGGGAAAATAGAATGACCTGTGCCTTTCCCAACACCTAGAGCTAGTCTCTCATAGGTTCCCCCTCTTCCCGTTCATCCTCAGGACAAATTGCAACCTGTACGGGACAGCAGGTTAAAGGCGCTGATTCTCCAAGGAGGGAAATTGCTAGTAAAGTGGCTTGAATTGCGAACCCGAGCACAAGGAGATGAGAAATGAGGTGCGTTTTAGAAAACTTTCCCTATCACACGGTGTACCAACTTCTGGGTTTCTCATGCATGTTTTCGATGTAGGAAGATGCCCTTGAACCTGGGGTTTTGGGACCCATGGGATGGGTACCATGCAGTATTACTTTAAAGGGTCTGCGTTTGCTCACCCAACCTCACCAAACCTCTCAGCCCCAAGAGTGTCCACCCTTATGTCTCATCCAGCTGTGGGTCTAGATATGGTCAATCCAGGTTGCATCACAGCCCGTGAACGAATTTTGTAAGAATTTCTCTCTCTTTCACTGTCTTTGTTTCATGGGTTTTTAAAAGTAATTTATTTTTATAATGGGGTTTAGCTGCTTTTCACTGCTGTGTTTATGCCGCTTTACACCCAATTGACTCACTTACAGAGAGCTATCAATACATAGGTTTTAAGATTCTTACTACTCGGATATATTCTTGTGCGGTGAATAGGGGGTGTTGAGTCCAGTTCACTGAGCAAGGAGTAGGTCTTGTTTAATACATATTGGGTTTATGGAACGGTATCTGAGCTAATTTGAAACCATTGTTTTATGCATCACCCCACCTCACCTTACCCGTTCAGCAGCCATAGTGTGTTTTCTAAATATGTGACTGTGTTCTGCCTTGTAATTCAGTTCAAGTGTAGCCGTTTTTACATTCCCTCTATAAGTGATAGCTTATGAAACGTGTCTTTTTCTGTGTGACGTATTTCACTTAGAATCGTCGTACCTAAACCCACTCATCATGCTGCTACTAGCCTTATGACATTTATTTCATGGCTGAGTGATATTCCATTGCACATGAGGTCCGCAACTTCTTTATCCATTTTTCTCTTTCCTGGGATATTTAAGGTGTAACGAAGTGGAGGTTCTTGTCAACAGAGCAGCCCTAAACTTTGGGGTGCCTGTGTCTTGCTGATTTTTAGTTTTCCCAATTTGTACACCCATGAGTGGAAGTGCCCTATGCTCTCTAAGCTGTGTGTTTTAGATGTTTCAGGACACACCGTACACTTCTCCAGAGTGGCTGTTGGCAATTTACATCCCGCCCATCAGCGTAGCAAGGCTCCCATTTCTCCATGGCCTGTCCTGCATTTCTGGTTTTGACACTTTTTTCAGCATGGCCCTTTTGACCGATGGGAAGCGAGACTTCTTTGTAGCGCTGATTTGCCTTTCCAGGTTGCTTGGTTGGCCAAAAAGGGCGTATGCGTTTTTTCTTGAATATATTCAGGAAAAAACGCATAAGCCCTTTTTGGCCAAGGACATCATGGTCGACGTTTTGCCGCTTTTCATGTGCTTTAAAGGCGATTCGAATCTACCTCCTGAAATCTGTTTCCTGTAATTCTGCCTTGCTTTCAAATACTCTTCGTTGCCTTCCCTCAATATATTTGTGGACAAGAGTTATTATTTATAACTCTGCAGGTTTGTGAATTGCAGCGCTCCTGAGCTCCAATTTTCAACTCGCTTTTTTGGGAGCTGGCCGCAAAAGTGCAGGATTGCTTCAGGCGCTATTCTGGTTCCGGGGGGCAGGCTGAGCCCGTGGTTAATTCTTCTTCCTGATGGGAAAATAGAATGACCTGTGCCTTTCCCAACACCTAGAGCTAGTCTCTCATAGGTTCCCCCTCTTCCCGTTCATCCTCAGGACAAATTGCAACCTGTACGGGACAGCAGGTTAAAGGCGCTGATTCTCCAAGGAGGGAGATTGCTAGTAAAGCGGCTTGAATTGCGAACCCGAGCACAAGGAGATGAGAAATGAGGTGCGTTTTAGAAACCTTTCCCTATCACACGGTGTACCAACTTCTGGGTTTCTCATGCATGTTTTCGATGTAGGAAGATGCCCTTGAACCTGGAGATTTGGGACCCATGGGATGGGTACCAAGCAGTATTACTTTAAAGGGTCTGCGTTTGCTCACCCAACCTCACCAAACCTCTCAGCCCCAAGAGTGTCCACCCTTATGTCTCATCCAGCTGTGGGTCTAGATATGGTCAATCCAGGTTGCATCACAGCCCGTGATCGAATTTTGTAAGAATTTCTCTCTCTTTCACTGTCTTTGTTTCATGGGTTTTTAAAAGTAATTTATTTTTATAATGGGGTTTAGCTGCTTTTCACTGCTGTGTTTATGCCGCTTTACACCCAATTGACTCACTTACAGAGAGCTATCAATACATAGGTTTTAAGATTCTTACTAGTCGGATATATTCTTGTGCGGTGAATAGGGGGTGTTGAGTCCAGTTCACTGAGCAAGGAGTAGGTCTTGTTTATTACATATTGGGTTTATGGAACGGTATCTGAGCTAATTTGAAACCTTTGTTTTATGCATCACCCCACCTCACCTTACCCGTTCAGCAGCCATAGTGTGTTTTCTAAATATGTGACTGTGTTCTGCCTTGTAATTCAGTTCAAGTGTAGCGGTTTTTACATTCCCTCTATAAGTGATAGCTTATGAAACGTGTCTTTTTCTGTGTGACGTATTTCACTTAGAATCGTCGAACCTAAAACCACTCATCATGCTGCTACTAGCCTTATGACATTTATTTCATGGCTGAGTGATATTCCATTGCACATGAGGTCCACAACTTCTTTATCCATTTTTCTCTTTCCTGGGATATTTAAGGTGTAACGAAGTGGAGGTTCTTGTCAACAGAGCAGCCCTAAACTTTGGGGTGCCTGTGTCTTGCTGATTTTTAGTTTTCCCAATTTGTACACCCATGAGTGGAAGTGCCCTATGCTCTCTAAGCTGTGTGTTTTAGATGTTTCAGGACACACCGTACACTTCTCCAGAGTGGCTGTTGGCAGTTTACATCCCGCTCATCAGCGTAGCAAGGCTCCTATTTCTCCATGGCCTGTCCTGCATTTCTGGTTTTGACACTTTTTTCAGCATGGCCCTTTTGACTGATGGGAAGCGAGACTTCTTTGTAGAGCTGATTTGCCTTTCCAGGTTGCTTGGTTGGCCAAAAAGGGCGTATGCGTTTTTTCCTGAATATATTCAGGAAAAAACGCATACGCCCTTTTTGGCCAAGGGCATCATGGTCGACGTTTTGCCGCTTTTCATGTGCTTTAAAGGCGATTCGAATCTACCTCCTGAAATCTGTTACCTGTAATTCTGCCTTGCTTTCAAATACTCTTCGTTGCCTTCCCTCAATATATTTGTGGACGAGAGTTATCATTTATAACTCTGCAGGTTTGTGAATTGCAGTGCTCCTGAGCTCCAATTTTCAACTCGCTTTTTTGGGAGCTGGCCGCAAAAGCGCTGGATTGCTTTAGGCCCTATTCTGGTTCCGGGGGGCAGGCTGAGCCCGTGTTTAATTCTTCTTCCTGATGGGAAAATAGAATGACCTGTGCCTTTCCCAACACCTAGAGCTAGTCTCTCATAGGTTCCCCCTCTTCCCGTTCATCCTCAGGACAAATTGCAACCTGTACGGGACAGCAGGTTAAAGGCGCTGATTCTCCAAGGAGGGAAATTGCTAGTAAAGTGGCTTGAATTGCGAACCCGAGCACAAGGAGATGAGAAATGAGGTGCGTTTTAGAAAACTTTCCCTATCACACGGTGTACCAACTTCTGGGTTTCTCATGCATGTTTTCGATGTAGGAAGATGCCCTTGAACCTGGGGTTTTGGGACCCATGGGATGGGTACCATGCAGTATTACTTTAAAGGGTCTGCGTTTGCTCACCCAACCTCACCAAACCTCTCAGCCCCAAGAGTGTCCACCCTTATGTCTCATCCAGCTGTGGGTCTAGATATGGTCAATCCAGGTTGCATCACAGCCCGTGAACGAATTTTGTAAGAATTTCTCTCTCTTTCACTGTCTTTGTTTCATGGGTTTTTAAAAGTAATTTATTTTTATAATGGGGTTTAGCTGCTTTTCACTGCTGTGTTTATGCCGCTTTACACCCAATTGACTCACTTACAGAGAGCTATCAATACATAGGTTTTAAGATTCTTACTACTCGGATATATTCTTGTGCGGTGAATAGGGGGTGTTGAGTCCAGTTCACTGAGCAAGGAGTAGGTCTTGTTTAATACATATTGGGTTTATGGAACGGTATCTGAGCTAATTTGAAACCATTGTTTTATGCATCACCCCACCTCACCTTACCCGTTCAGCAGCCATAGTGTGTTTTCTAAATATGTGACTGTGTTCTGCCTTGTAATTCAGTTCAAGTGTAGCCGTTTTTACATTCCCTCTATAAGTGATAGCTTATGAAACGTGTCTTTTTCTGTGTGACGTATTTCACTTAGAATCGTCGTACCTAAACCCACTCATCATGCTGCTACTAGCCTTATGACATTTATTTCATGGCTGAGTGATATTCCATTGCACATGAGGTCCGCAACTTCTTTATCCATTTTTCTCTTTCCTGGGATATTTAAGGTGTAACGAAGTGGAGGTTCTTGTCAACAGAGCAGCCCTAAACTTTGGGGTGCCTGTGTCTTGCTGATTTTTAGTTTTCCCAATTTGTACACCCATGAGTGGAAGTGCCCTATGCTCTCTAAGCTGTGTGTTTTAGATGTTTCAGGACACACCGTACACTTCTCCAGAGTGGCTGTTGGCAATTTACATCCCGCCCATCAGCGTAGCAAGGCTCCCATTTCTCCATGGCCTGTCCTGCATTTCTGGTTTTGACACTTTTTTCAGCATGGCCCTTTTGACCGATGGGAAGCGAGACTTCTTTGTAGCGCTGATTTGCCTTTCCAGGTTGCTTGGTTGGCCAAAAAGGGCGTATGCGTTTTTTCTTGAATATATTCAGGAAAAAACGCATAAGCCCTTTTTGGCCAAGGACATCATGGTCGACGTTTTGCCGCTTTTCATGTGCTTTAAAGGCGATTCGAATCTACCTCCTGAAATCTGTTTCCTGTAATTCTGCCTTGCTTTCAAATACTCTTCGTTGCCTTCCCTCAATATATTTGTGGACAAGAGTTATTATTTATAACTCTGCAGGTTTGTGAATTGCAGCGCTCCTGAGCTCCAATTTTCAACTCGCTTTTTTGGGAGCTGGCCGCAAAAGTGCAGGATTGCTTCAGGCGCTATTCTGGTTCCGGGGGGCAGGCTGAGCCCGTGGTTAATTCTTCTTCCTGATGGGAAAATAGAATGACCTGTGCCTTTCCCAACACCTAGAGCTAGTCTCTCATAGGTTCCCCCTCTTCCCGTTCATCCTCAGGACAAATTGCAACCTGTACGGGACAGCAGGTTAAAGGCGCTGATTCTCCAAGGAGGGAGATTGCTAGTAAAGCGGCTTGAATTGCGAACCCGAGCACAAGGAGATGAGAAATGAGGTGCGTTTTAGAAACCTTTCCCTATCACACGGTGTACCAACTTCTGGGTTTCTCATGCATGTTTTCGATGTAGGAAGATGCCCTTGAACCTGGAGATTTGGGACCCATGGGATGGGTACCAAGCAGTATTACTTTAAAGGGTCTGCGTTTGCTCACCCAACCTCACCAAACCTCTCAGCCCCAAGAGTGTCCACCCTTATGTCTCATCCAGCTGTGGGTCTAGATATGGTCAATCCAGGTTGCATCACAGCCCGTGATCGAATTTTGTAAGAATTTCTCTCTCTTTCACTGTCTTTGTTTCATGGGTTTTTAAAAGTAATTTATTTTTATAATGGGGTTTAGCTGCTTTTCACTGCTGTGTTTATGCCGCTTTACACCCAATTGACTCACTTACAGAGAGCTATCAATACATAGGTTTTAAGATTCTTACTAGTCGGATATATTCTTGTGCGGTGAATAGGGGGTGTTGAGTCCAGTTCACTGAGCAAGGAGTAGGTCTTGTTTATTACATATTGGGTTTATGGAACGGTATCTGAGCTAATTTGAAACCTTTGTTTTATGCATCACCCCACCTCACCTTACCCGTTCAGCAGCCATAGTGTGTTTTCTAAATATGTGACTGTGTTCTGCCTTGTAATTCAGTTCAAGTGTAGCGGTTTTTACATTCCCTCTATAAGTGATAGCTTATGAAACGTGTCTTTTTCTGTGTGACGTATTTCACTTAGAATCGTCGAACCTAAAACCACTCATCATGCTGCTACTAGCCTTATGACATTTATTTCATGGCTGAGTGATATTCCATTGCACATGAGGTCCACAACTTCTTTATCCATTTTTCTCTTTCCTGGGATATTTAAGGTGTAACGAAGTGGAGGTTCTTGTCAACAGAGCAGCCCTAAACTTTGGGGTGCCTGTGTCTTGCTGATTTTTAGTTTTCCCAATTTGTACACCCATGAGTGGAAGTGCCCTATGCTCTCTAAGCTGTGTGTTTTAGATGTTTCAGGACACACCGTACACTTCTCCAGAGTGGCTGTTGGCAGTTTACATCCCGCTCATCAGCGTAGCAAGGCTCCTATTTCTCCATGGCCTGTCCTGCATTTCTGGTTTTGACACTTTTTTCAGCATGGCCCTTTTGACCGATGGGAAGCGAGACTTCTTTGTAGCGCTGATTTGCCTTTCCAGGTTGCTTGGTTGGCCAAAAAGGGCGTATGCGTTTTTTCCTGAATATATTCAGGAAAAAACGCATACGCCCTTTTTGGCCAAGGGCATCATGGTCGACGTTTTGCCGCTTTTCATGTGCTTTAAAGGCGATTTGAATCTACCTCCTGAAATCTGTTTCCTGTAATTCTGCCTTGCTTTCAAATACTCTTCGTTGCCTTCCCTCAATATATTTGTGGACGAGAGTTATCATTTATAACTCTGCAGGTTTGTGAATTGCAGTGCTCCTGAGCTCCAATTTTCAACTCGCTTTTTTGGGAGCTGGCCGCAAAAGCGCAGGATTGCTTCAGGCCCTATTCTGGTTCCGGGGGGCAGGCTGAGCCCGTGGTTAATTCTTCTTCCTGATGGGAAAATAGAATGACCTGTGCCTTTCCCAACACCTAGAGCTAGTCTCTCATAGGTTCCCCCTCTTCCCGTTCATCCTCAGGACAAATTGCAACCTGTACGGGACAGCAGGTTAAAGGCGCTGATTCTCCAAGGAGGGAGATTGCTAGTAAAGCGGCTTGAATTGCGAACCCGAGCACAAGGAGATGAGAAATGAGGTGCGTTTTAGAAACCTTTCCCTATCACACGGTGTACCAACTTCTGGGTTTCTCATGCATGTTTTCGATGTTGGAAGATGCCCTTGAACCTGGAGATTTGGGACCCATGGGATGGGTACCGTGCAGTATTACTTTAAAGGGTCTGCGTTTGCTCACCCAACCTCACCAAACCTCTCAGCCCCAAGAGTGTCCACCCTTATGTCTCATCCAGCTGTGGGTCCAGATATGGTCAATCCAGGTTGCATCACAGCCCGTGAACGAATTTTGTAAGAATTTCTCTCTCTTTCACTGTCTTTGTTTCATGGGTTTTTAAAAGTAATTTATTTTTATAATGGGGTTTAGCTGCTTTTCACTGCTGTGTTTAGGCTGCTTTACACACAATTGACTCACTTACAGAGAGCTATCAATACATAGGTTTTAAGATTCTTACTAGTCGAATATATTCTTGTGCGGTGAATAGGGGGTGTTGAGTCCAGTTCACTGAGCAAGGAGTAGGTCTTGTTTATTACATATTGGGTTTATGGAACGGTATCTGAGCTAATTTGAAACCCTTGTTTTATGCATCACCCCACCTCACCTTACCCGTTCAGCAGCCATAGTGTGTTTTCTAAATATGTGACTGTGTTCTGCCTTGTAATTCAGTTCAAGTGTAGCGGTTTTTACATTCCCTCTAAAAGTGATAGCTTATGAAACGTGTCTTTTTCTGTGTGACGTATCTCACTTAGAATCGTCGTACCTAAACCCACTCATCATGCTGCTACTAGCCTTATGACATTTATTTCATGGCTGAGTGATATTCCATTGCACATGAGGTCCACAACTTCTTTATCCATTTTTCTCTTTCCTGGGAT
The DNA here is from genome assembly GCF_028021215.1 of Eschrichtius robustus. NCBI lineage: Eukaryota > Metazoa > Chordata > Mammalia > Artiodactyla > Eschrichtiidae > Eschrichtius > Eschrichtius robustus. The sequence continues at coordinate 21,326,144 of NC_090827.1, read as the reverse complement.
ATTTAAGGTGTAACGAAGTGGAGGTTCTTGTCAACAGAGCAGCCCTAAACTTTGGGGTGCCTGTGTCTTGCTGATTTTTAGTTTTCCCAATTTGTACACCCATGAGTGGAAGTGCCCTATGCTCTCTAAGCTGTGTGTTTTAGATGTTTCAGGACACACCGTACACTTCTCCAGAGTGGCTGTTGGTAATTTACATCCCGCCCATCAGCGTAGCAAGGCTCCCATTTCTCCATGGCCTGTCCTGCATTTCTGGTTTTGACACTTTTTTCAGCATGGCCCTTTTGACCGATGGGAAGCGAGACTTCTTTGTAGAGCTGATTTGCCTTTCCAGGTTGCTTGGTTGGCCAAAAAGGGCGTATGCGTTTTTTCCTGAATATATTCAGGAAAAAACGCATACGCCCTTTTTGGCCAAGGGCATCATGGTGTACGTTTTGCCGCTTTTCATGTGCTTTAAAGGCGATTCGAATCTACCTCCTGAAATCTGTTTCCTGTAATTCTGCCTTGCTTTAAAATACTCTTCGTTGCCTTCCCTCAATATATTTGTGGACGAGAGTTATTATTTATAATTCTGCAGGTTTGTGACTTGCAGTGCTCCTGAGCTCCAATTTTCAACTCGCTTTTTTGGGAGCTGGCCGCAAAAGCGCAGGATTGCTTCAGGCCCTATTCTGGTTCCGGGGGGCAGGCTGAGCCCGTGGTTAATTCTTCTTCCTGATGGGAAAATAGAATGACCTGTGCCTTTCCCAACACCTAGAGCTAGTCTCTCATAGGTTCCCCCTCTTCCCGTTCATCCTCAGGACAAATTGCAACCTGTACGGGACAGCAGGTTAAAGGCGCTGATTCTCCAAGGAGGGAGATTGCTAGTAAAGCGGCTTGAATTGCGAACCCGAGCACAAGGAGATGAGAAATGAGGTGCGTTTTAGAAACCTTTCCCTATCACACGGTGTACCAACTTCTGGGTTTCTCATGCATGTTTTTGATGTAGGAAGATGCCCTTGAACCTGGAGATTTGGGACCCATGGGATGGGTACCGTGCAGTATTACTTTAAAGGGTCTGCGTTTGCTCACCCAACCTCACCAAACCTCTCAGCCCCAAGAGTGTCCACCCTTATGTCTCATCCAGCTGTGGGTCTACATATGGTCAATCCAGGTTGCATCACAGCCCGTGAACGAATTTTGTAAGAATTTCTCTCTCTTTCACTGTCTTTGTTTCATGGGTTTTTAAAAGTAATTTATTTTTATAATGGGGTTTAGCTGCTTTTCACTGCTGTGTTTCTGCCGCTTTACACCCAATTGACTCACTTACAGAGAGCTATCAATACATAGGTTTTAAGATTCTAACTAGTCGTATATATTCTTGTGCGGTGAATAGGGGGTGTTGAGTCCAGTTCACTGAGCAAGGAGTAGGTCTTGTTTATTACATATTGGGTTTATGGAACGGTATCTGAGCTAATTTGAAACCCTTGTTTTATGCATCACCCCACCTCACCTTACCCGTTCAGCAGCCATAGTGTGTTTTCTAAATATGTGACTGTGTTCTGCCTTGTAATTCAGTTCAAGTGTAGCGGTTTTCACATTCCCTCTATAAGTGATAGCTTATCAAACGTGTCTTTTTCTGTGTGACGTATCTCACTTAGAATCGTCGTACCTAAACCCACTCATCATGCTGCTACTAGCCTTATGACATTTATTTCATGGCTGAGTGATATTCCATTGTACATGAGGTCCACAACTTCTTTATCCATTTTTCTCTTTCCTGGGATATTTAAGGTGTAACGAAGTGGAGGTTCTTGTCAACAGAGCAGCCCTAAACTTTGGGGTGCCTGTGTCTTGCTGATTTTTAGTTTTCCCAATTTGTACACCCATGAGTGGAAGTGCCCTATGCTCTCTAAGCTGTGTGTTTTAGATGTTTCAGGACACACCGTACACTTCTCCAGAGTGGCTGTTGGCAATTTACATCCCGCCCATCAGCGTAGCAAGGCTCCCATTTCTCCATGGCCTGTCCTGCATTTCTGGTTTTGACACTTTTTTCAGCATGGCCCTTTTGACCGTTGGGAAGCGAGACTTCTTTGTAGCGCGGATTTGCCTTTCCAGGTTACTTCGTTGGCCAAAAAGGGCGTATGCGTTTTTTCCTGAATATATTCAGGAAAAAACGCATACGCCCTTTTTGGCCAAGGGCATTATGGTGGACGTTTTGCCGCTTTTCATGTGCTTTAAAGGCGATTCGAATCTACCTCCTGAAATCTGTTTCCTGTAATTCTGCCTTGCTTTCAAATACTCTTCGTTGCCTTCCCTCAATATATTTGTGGGCAAGAGTTATTATTTATAACTCTGCAGGTTTGTGAATTGCAGTGCTCCTGAGCTCCAATTTTCAACTCGCTTTTTTGGGAGCTGGCCGCAAAAGCGCAGGATTGCTTCAGGCCCTATTCTGGTTCTGGGGGGCAGGCTGATCCCGTGGATAATTCTTCTTCCTGATGGGAAAATAGAATGACCTGTGCCTTTCCCAACACCTAGAGCTAGTCTCTCATAGGTTCCCCCTCTTCCCGTTCATCCTCAGGACAAATTGCAACCTGTACGGGACAGCAGGTTAAAGGCGCTGATACTCCAAGGAGGGAGATTGCTAGTAAAGCGGCTTGAATTGCTAACCCGAGCACAAGGAGATGAGAAATGAGGTGCGTTTTAGAAACCTTTCCCTATCACACGGTGTACCAACTTCTGGGTTTCTCATGCATGTTTTCGATGTAGGAAGATGCCCTTGAACCTGGAGATTTGGGACCCATGGGATGGGTACCGTGCAGTATTACTTTAAAGGGTCTGCGTTTGCTCACCCAACCTCACCAAACCTCTCAGCCCCAAGAGTGTCCACCCTTATGTCTCATCCAGCTGTGGGTCTAGATATGGTCAATCCAGGTTGCATCACAGCCCGTGATCGAATTTTGTAAGAATTTCTCTCTCTTTCACTGTCTTTGTTTCATGGGTTTTTAAAAGTAATTTATTTTTATAATGGGGTTTAGCTGCTTTTCACTGCTGTGTTTCTGCCGCTTTACACCCAATTGACTCACTTACAGAGAGCTATCAATACATAGGTTTTAAGATTCTAACTAGTCGGATATATTCTTGTGCGGTGAATAGGGGGTGTTGAGTCCAGTTCACTGAGCAAGGACTAGGTCTTTTTTATTACATATTGGGTTTATGGAACGGTATCTGAGCTAATTTGAAACCCTTGTTTTATGCATCACCCCACCTCACCTTACCCGTTCAGCAGCCATAGTGTGTTTTCTAAATATGTGACTGTGTTCTGCCTTGTAATTCAGTACAAGTGTAGCCGTTTTTACATTCCCTCTATAAGTGATAGCTTATGAAACGTGTCTTTTTCTGTGTGACGTATCTCACTTAGAATAGTCGTACCTGAACCCACTCATCATGCTGCTACTAGCCTTATGACATTTATTTCATGGCTGAGTGATATTCCATTGTACATGAGGTCCACAACTTCTTTATCCATTTTTCTCTTTCCTGGGATATTTAAGGTGTAACGAAGTGGAGGTTCTTGTCAACAGAGCAGCCCTAAACTTTGGGGTGCCTGTGTCTTGCTGATTTTTAGTTTTCCCAATTTGTACATCCATGAGTGGAAGTGCCCTATGCTCTCTAAGCTGTGTGTTTTAGATGTTTCAGGACACACCGTACACTTCTCCAGAGTGGCTGTTGGCAATTTACATCCCGCCCATCAGCGTAGCAAGGCTCCCGTTTCTCCATGGCCTGTCCTGCATTTCTGGTTTTGACACTTTTTTCAGCATGGCCCTTTTGACCGATGGGAAGCGAGACTTCTTTGTAGCGCTGATTGTCCTTTCCAGGTTGCTTGGTTGGCCAAAAAGGGCGTATGCGTTTTTTCCTGAATATATTCAGGAAAAAACGCATACGCCCTTTTTGGCCAAGGGCATCATGGTCGACGTTTTGCCGCTTTTCATGTGCTTTAAAGGCGATTCGAATCTACCTCCTGAAATCTGTTTCCTGTAATTCTGCCTTGCTTTCAAATACTCTTCGTTGCCTTCCCTCAATATATTTGTGGACAAGAGTTATCATTTATAACTCTGCAGGTTTGTGAATTGCAGTGCTCCTGAGCTCCAATTTTCAACTCGCTTTTTTGGGAGCTGGCCGCAAAAGCGCAGGATTGCTTCAGGCCCTATTCTGGTTCCGGGGGCAGGCTGAGCCCGTGGTTAATTCTTCTTCCTGATGGGAAAATAGAATGACCTGTGCCTTTCCCAACACCTAGAGCTAGTCTCTCATAGGTTCCCCCTCTTCCCGTTCATCCTCAGGACAAATTGCAACCTGTACGGGACAGCAGGTTAAAGGCGCTGATTCTCCAAGGAGGGAGATTGCTAGTAAAGCGGCTTGAATTGCGAACCCGAGCACAAGGAGATGAGAAATGAGGTGCGTTTTAGAAACCTTTCCCTATCACACGGTGTACCTACTTCTGGGTTTCTCATGCATGTTTTCGATGTAGGAAGATGCCCTTGAACCTGGAGATTTGGGACCCATGGGATGGGTACCGTGCAGTATTACTTTAAACGGTCTGCGTTTGCTCACCCAACCTCACCAAACCTCTCAGCCCCAAGAGTGTCCACCCTTATGTCTCATCCAGCTGTGGGTCTAGATATGGTCAATCCAGGTTGCATCACAGCCCGTGAACGAATTTTGTAAGAATTTCTCTCTCTTTCACTGTCTTTGTTTCATGGGTTTTTAAAAGTAATTTATTTTTATAATGGGGTTTAGCTGCTTTTCACTGCTGTGTTTATGCCGCTTTACACCCAATTGACTCACTTACAGAGAGCTATCAATACATAGGTTTTAAAATTCTTACTACTCGGATATATTCTTGTGCGGTGAATAGGGGGTGTTGAGTCCAGTTCACTGAGCAAGGAGTAGGTCTTGTTTATTACATATTGGGTTTATGGAACGGTATCTGAGCTAATTTGAAACCCTTGTTTTATGCATCACCCCACCTCACCTTACCCGTTCAGCAGCCATAGTGTGTTTTCTAAATATGTGACTGTGTTCTGCCTTGTAATTCAGTTCAAGTGTAGCCGTATTTACATTCCCTCTATAAGTGATAGCTTTTGAAACGTGTCTTTTTCTGTGTGACGTATTTCACTTAGAATCGTCGTACCTAAACCCACTCATCATGCTGCTACTAGCCTTATGACATTTATTTCATGGCTGAGTGATATTCCATTGTACATGAGGTCCACAACTTCTTTATCCATTTTCCTCTTTCCGGGGATATTTAAGGTGTAACGAAGTGGAGGTTCTTGTCAACAGAGCAGCCCTAAACTTTGGGGTGCCTGTGTCTTGCTGATTTTTAGTTTTCCCAATTTGTACATCCAGGAGTGGAAGTGCCCTATGCTCTCTAAGCTGTGTGTTTTAGATGTTTCAGGACACACCGTACACTTCTCCAGAGTGGCTGTTGGCAATTTACATCCCGCTCATCAGCGTAGCAAGGCTCCTATTTCTCCATGGCCTGTCCTGCATTTCTGGTTTTGACACTTTTTTCAGCATGGCCCTTTTGACCGATGGGAAGCGAGACTTCTTTGTAGCGCTGATTTGCCTTTCCAGGTTGCTTGGTTGGCCAAAAAGGGCGTATGCGTTTTTTCCTGAATATATTCAGGAAAAAACGCATACGCCCTTTTTGGCCAAGGGCATCATGGTCGACGTTTTGCCGCTTTTCATGTGCTTTAAAGGCGATTCGAATCTACCTCCTGAAATCTGTTTCCTGTAATTCTGCCTTGCTTTCAAATACTCTTCGTTGCCTTCCCTCAATATATTTGTGGACGAGAGTTATCATTTATAACTCTGCAGGTTTGTGAATTGCAGTGCTCCTGAGCTCCAATTTTCAACTCGCTTTTTTGGGAGCTGGCCGCAAAAGCGCAGGATTGCTTCAGGCCCTATTCTGGTTCCGGGGGGCAGGCTGAGCCCGTGGTTAATTCTTCTTCCTGATGGGAAAATAGAATGACCTGTGCCTTTCCCAACACCTAGATCTAGTCTCTCATAGGTTCCCCCTCTTCCCGTTCATCCTCAGGACAAATTGCAACCTGTACGGGACAGCAGGTTAAAGGCGCTGATTCTCCAAGGAGGGAGATTGCTAGTAAAGCGGCTTGAATTGCGAACCCGAGCACAAGGAGATGAGAAATTAGGTGCGTTTTAGAAACCTTTCCCTATCACACGGTGTACCAACTTCTGGGTTTCTCATGCATGTTTTCGATGTTGGAAGATGCCCTTGAACCTGGAGATTTGGGACCCATGGGATGGGTACCGTGCAGTATTACTTTAAAGGGTCTGCGTTTGCTCACCCAACCTCACCAAACCTCTCAGCCCCAAGAGTGTCCACCCTTATGTCTCATCCAGCTGTGGGTCCAGATATGGTCAATCCAGGTTGCATCACAGCCCGTGAACGAATTTTGTAAGAATTTCTCTCTCTTTCACTGTCTTTGTTTCATGCGTTTTTAAAAGTAATTTATTTTTATAATGGGGTTTAGCTGCTTTTCACTGCTGTGTTTAGGCTGCTTTACACACAATTGACTCACTTACAGAGAGCTATCAATACATAGGTTTTAAGATTCTTACTAGTCGAATATATTCTTGTGCGGTGAATAGGGGGTGTTGAGTCCAGTTCACTGAGCAAGGAGTAGGTCTTGTTTATTACATATTGGGTTTATGGAACGGTATCTGAGCTAATTTGAAACCCTTGTTTTATGCATCACCCCACCTCACCTTACCCGTTCAGCAGCCATAGTGTGTTTTCTAAATATGTGACTGTGTTCTGCCTTGTAATTCAGTTCAAGTGTAGCGGTTTTTACATTCCCTCTAAAAGTGATAGCTTATGAAACGTGTCTTTTTCTGTGTGACGTATCTCACTTAGAATCGTCGTACCTAAACCCACTCATCATGCTGCTACTAGCCTTATGACATTTATTTCATGGCTGAGTGATATTCCATTGCACATGAGGTCCACAACTTCTTTATCCATTTTTCTCTTTCCTGGGATATTTAAGGTGTAACGAAGTGGAGGTTCTTGTCAACAGAGCAGCCCTAAACTTTGGGGTGCCTGTGTCTTGCTGATTTTTAGTTTTCCCAATTTGTACACCCATGAGTGGAAGTGCCCTATGCTCTCTAAGCTGTGTGTTTTAGATGTTTCAGGACACACCGTACACTTCTCCAGAGTGGCTGTTGGTAATTTACATCCCGCCCATCAGCGTAGCAAGGCTCCCATTTCTCCATGGCCTGTCCTGCATTTCTGGTTTTGACACTTTTTTCAGCATGGCCCTTTTGACCGATGGGAAGCGAGACTTCTTTGTAGAGCTGATTTGCCTTTCCAGGTTGCTTGGTTGGCCAAAAAGGGCGTATGCGTTTTTTCCTGAATATATTCAGGAAAAAACGCATACGCCCTTTTTGGCCAAGGGCATCATGGTGTACGTTTTGCCGCTTTTCATGTGCTTTAAAGGCGATTCGAATCTACCTCCTGAAATCTGTTTCCTGTAATTCTGCCTTGCTTTAAAATACTCTTCGTTGCCTTCCCTCAATATATTTGTGGACGAGAGTTATTATTTATAATTCTGCAGGTTTGTGACTTGCAGTGCTCCTGAGCTCCAATTTTCAACTCGCTTTTTTGGGAGCTGGCTGCAAAAGCGCAGGATTGCTTCAGGCCCTATTCTGGTTCCGGGGGGCAGGCTGAGCCCGTGGTTAATTCTTCTTCCTGATGGGAAAATAGAATGACCTGTGCCTTTCCCAACACCTAGAGCTAGTCTCTCATAGGTTCCCCCTCTTCCCGTTCATCCTCAGGACAAATTGCAACCTGTACGGGACAGCAGGTTAAAGGCGCTGATTCTCCAAGGAGGGAGATTGCTAGTAAAGCGGCTTGAATTGCGAACCCGAGCACAAGGAGATGAGAAATGAGGTGCGTTTTAGAAACCTTTCCCTATCACACGGTGTACCAACTTCTGGGTTTCTCATGCATGTTTTCGATGTAGGAAGATGCCCTTGAACCTGGAGATTTGGGACCCATGGGATGGGTACCGTGCAGTATTACTTTAAAGGGTCTGCGTTTGCTCACCCAACCTCACCAAACCTCTCAGCCCCAAGAGTGTCCACCCTTATGTCTCATCCAGCTGTGGGTCTACATATGGTCAATCCAGGTTGCATCACAGCCCGTGAACGAATTTTGTAAGAATTTCTCTCTCTTTCACTGTCTTTGTTTCATGGGTTTTTAAAAGTAATTTATTTTTATAATGGGGTTTAGCTGCTTTTCACTGCTGTGTTTATGCCGCTTTACACCCAATTGACTCACTTACAGAGAGCTATCAATACATAGGTTTTAAGATTCTAACTAGTCGGATATATTCTTGTGCGGTGAATAGGGGGTGTTGAGTCCAGTTCACTGAGCAAGGAGTAGGTCTTGTTTATTACATATTGGGTTTATGGAACGGTATCTGAGCTAATTTGAAACCCTTGTTTTATGCATCACCCCACCTCACCTTACCCGTTCAGCAGCCATAGTGTGTTTTCTAAATATGTGACTGTGTTCTGCCTTGTAATTCAGTACAAGTGTAGCCGTTTTTACATTCCCTCTATAAGTGATAGCTTATGAAACGTGTCTTTTTCTGTGTGACGTATCTCACTTAGAATAGTCGTACCTGAACCCACTCATCATGCTGCTACTAGCCTTATGACATTTATTTCATGGCTGAGTGATATTCCATTGTACATGAGGTCCACAACTTCTTTATCCATTTTTCTCTTTCCTGGGATATTTAAGGTGTAACGAAGTGGAGGTTCTTGTCAACAGAGCAGCCCTAAACTTTGGGGTGCCTGTGTCTTGCTGATTTTTAGTTTTCCCAATTTGTACACCCATGAGTGGAAGTGCCGTATGCTCTCTAAGCTGTGTGTTTTAGATGTTTCAGGACACACCGTACACTTCTCCAGAGTGGCTGTTGGCAATTTACATCCCGCCCATCAGCGTAGCAAGGCTCCCGTTTCTCCATGGCCTGTCCTGCATTTCTGGTTTTGACACTTTTTTCAGCATGGCCCTTTTGACCGATGGGAAGCGAGACTTCTTTGTAGCGCTGATTGTCCTTTCCAGGTTGCTTGGTTGGCCAAAAAGGGCGTATGCGTTTTTTCCTGAATATATTCAGGAAAAAACGCATACGCCCTTTTTGGCCAAGGGCATCATGGTCGACGTTTTGCCGCTTTTCATGTGCTTTAAAGGCGATTCGAATCTACCTCCTGAAATCTGTTTCCTGTAATTCTGCCTTGCTTTCAAATACTCTTCGTTGCCTTCCCTCAATATATTTGTGGACAAGAGTTATCATTTATAACTCTGCAGGTTTGTGAATTGCAGCGCTCCTGAGCTCCAATTTTCAACTCGCTTTTTTGGGAGCTGGCCGCAAAAGCGCAGGATTGCTTCAGGCCCTATTCTGGTTCCGGGGGCAGGCTGAGCCCGTGGTTAATTCTTCTTCCTGATGGGAAAATAGAATGACCTGTGCCTTTCCCAACACCTAGAGCTAGTCTCTCATAGGTTCCCCCTCTTCCCGTTCATCCTCAGGACAAATTGCAACCTGTACGGGACAGCAGGTTAAAGGCGCTGATTCTCCAAGGAGGGAGATTGCTAGTAAAGCGGCTTGAATTGCGAACCCGAGCACAAGGAGATGAGAAATGAGGTGCGTTTTAGAAACCTTTCCCTATCACACGGTGTACCTACTTCTGGGTTTCTCATGCATGTTTTCGATGTAGGAAGATGCCCTTGAACCTGGAGATTTGGGACCCATGGGATGGGTACCGTGCAGTATTACTTTAAACGGTCTGCGTTTGCTCACCCAACCTCACCAAACCTCTCAGCCCCAAGAGTGTCCACCCTTATGTCTCATCCAGCTGTGGGTCTAGATATGGTCAATCCAGGTTGCATCACAGCCCGTGAACGAATTTTGTAAAAATTTCTCTCTCTTTCACTGTCTTTGTTTCATGGGTTTTTAAAAGTAATTTATTTTTATAATGGGGTTTAGCTGCTTTTCACTGCTGTGTTTATGCCGCTTTACACCCAATTGACTCACTTACAGAGAGCTATCAATACATAGGTTTTAAGATTCTTACTACTCGGATATATTCTTGTGCGGTGAATAGGGGGTGTTGAGTCCAGTTCACTGAGCAAGGAGTAGGTCTTGTTTATTACATATTGGGTTTATGGAACGGTATCTGAGCTAATTTGAAACCCTTGTTTTATGCATCACCCCACCTCACCTTACCCGTTCAGCAGCCATAGTGTGTTTTCTAAATATGTGACTGTGTTCTGCCTTGTAATTCAGTTCAAGTGTAGCCGTATTTACATTCCCTCTATAAGTGATAGCTTTTGAAACGTGTCTTTTTCTGTGTGACGTATTTCACTTAGAATCGTCGTACCTAACCCCACTCATCATGCTGCTACTAGCCTTATGACATTTATTTCATGGCTGAGTGATATTCCATTGCACATGAGGTCCACAACTTCTTTATCCATTTTTCTCTTTCCTGGGATATTTAAGGTGTAACGAAGTGGAGGTTCTTGTCAACAGAGCAGCCCTAAACTTTGGGGTGCCTGTGTCTTGCTGATTTTTAGTTTTCCCAATTTGTACACCCATGAGTGGAAGTGCCCTATGCTCTCTAAGCTGTGTGTTTTAGATGTTTCAGGACACACCGTACACTTCTCCAGAGTGGCTGTTGGCAATTTACATCCCGCCCATCAGCGTAGCAAGGCTCCCATTTCTCCATGGCCTGTCCTGCATTTCTGGTTTTGACACTTTTTTCAGCATGGCCCTTTTGACCGATGGGAAGCGAGACTTCTTTGTAGCGCTGATTTGCCTTTCCAGGTTGCTTGGTTGGCCAAAAAGGGCGTATGCGTTTTTTCCTGAATATATTCAGGAAAAAACGCATACGCCCTTTTTGGCCAAGGGCATCATTGTGGACGTTTTGCCGCTTTTCATGTGCTTTAAAGGCGATTCTAATCTATCTCCTGAAATCTGTTTCCTGTAATTCTGCCTTGCTTTCAAATACTCTTCGTTGCCTTCCCTCAATATATTTGTGGACGAGAGTTATCATTTATAACTCTGCAGGTTTGTGAATTGCAGTGCTCCTGAGCTCCAATTTTCAACTCGCTTTTTTGGGAGCTGGCCGCAAAAGCGCAGGATTGCTTCAGGCCCTATTCTGGTTCTGGGGGGCAGGCTGATCCCGTGGATAATTCTTCTTCCTGATGGGAAAATAGAATGACCTGTGCCTTTCCCAACACCTAGAACTAGTCTCTCATAGGTTCCCCCTCTTCCCGTTCATCCTCAGGACAAATTGCAACCTGTACGGGACAGCAGGTTAAAGGCGCTGATTCTCCAAGGAGGGAGATTGCTAGTAAAGCGGCTTGAATTGCGAACCCGAGCACAAGGAGATGAGAAATTAGGTGCGTTTTAGAAACCTTTCCCTATCACACGGTGTACCAACTTCTGGGTTTCTCATGCATGTTTTCGATGTTGGAAGATGCCCTTGAACCTGGAGATTTGGGACCCATGGGATGGGTACCGTGCAGTATTACTTTAAAGGGTCTGCGTTTGCTCACCCAACCTCACCAAACCTCTCAGCCCCAAGAGTGTCCACCCTTATGTCTCATCCAGCTGTGGGTCCAGATATGGTCAATCCAGGTTGCATCACAGCCCGTGAACGAATTTTGTAAGAATTTCTCTCTCTTTCACTGTCTTTGTTTCATGCGTTTTTAAAAGTAATTTATTTTTATAATGGGGTTTAGCTGCTTTTCACTGCTGTGTTTAGGCTGCTTTACACACAATTGACTCACTTACAGAGAGCTATCAATACATAGGTTTTAAGATTCTTACTAGTCGAATATATTCTTGTGCGGTGAATAGGGGGTGTTGAGTCCAGTTCACTGAGCAAGGAGTAGGTCTTGTTTATTACATATTGGGTTTATGGAACGGTATCTGAGCTAATTTGAAACCCTTGTTTTATGCATCACCCCACCTCACCTTACCCGTTCAGCAGCCATAGTGTGTTTTCTAAATATGTGACTGTGTTCTGCCTTGTAATTCAGTTCAAGTGTAGCGGTTTTTACATTCCCTCTAAAAGTGATAGCTTATGAAACGTGTCTTTTTCTGTGTGACGTATCTCACTTAGAATCGTCGTACCTAAACCCACTCATCATGCTGCTACTAGCCTTATGACATTTATTTCATGGCTGAGTGATATTCCATTGCACATGAGGTCCACAACTTCTTTATCCATTTTTCTCTTTCCTGGGATATTTAAGGTGTAACGAAGTGGAGGTTCTTGTCAACAGAGCAGCCCTAAACTTTGGGGTGCCTGTGTCTTGCTGATTTTTAGTTTTCCCAATTTGTACACCCATGAGTGGAAGTGCCCTATGCTCTCTAAGCTGTGTGTTTTAGATGTTTCAGGACACACCGTACACTTCTCCAGAGTGGCTGTTGGTAATTTACATCCCGCCCATCAGCGTAGCAAGGCTCCCATTTCTCCATGGCCTGTCCTGCATTTCTGGTTTTGACACTTTTTTCAGCATGGCCCTTTTGACCGATGGGAAGCGAGACTTCTTTGTAGAGCTGATTTGCCTTTCCAGGTTGCTTGGTTGGCCAAAAAGGGCGTATGCGTTTTTTCCTGAATATATTCAGGAAAAAACGCATACGCCCTTTTTGGCCAAGGGCATCATGGTGTACGTTTTGCCGCTTTTCATGTGCTTTAAAGGCGATTCGAATCTACCTCCTGAAATCTGTTTCCTGTAATTCTGCCTTGCTTTAAAATACTCTTCGTTGCCTTCCCTCAATATATTTGTGGACGAGAGTTATTATTTATAATTCTGCAGGTTTGTGACTTGCAGTGCTCCTGAGCTCCAATTTTCAACTCGCTTTTTTGGGAGCTGGCTGCAAAAGCGCAGGATTGCTTCAGGCCCTATTCTGGTTCCGGGGGGCAGGCTGAGCCCGTGGTTAATTCTTCTTCCTGATGGGAAAATAGAATGACCTGTGCCTTTCCCAACACCTAGAGCTAGTCTCTCATAGGTTCCCCCTCTTCCCGTTCATCCTCAGGACAAATTGCAACCTGTACGGGACAGCAGGTTAAAGGCGCTGATTCTCCAAGGAGGGAGATTGCTAGTAAAGCGGCTTGAATTGCGAACCCGAGCACAAGGAGATGAGAAATGAGGTGCGTTTTAGAAACCTTTCCCTATCACACGGTGTACCAACTTCTGGGTTTCTCATGCATGTTTTCGATGTAGGAAGATGCCCTTGAACCTGGAGATTTGGGACCCATGGGATGGGTACCGTGCAGTATTACTTTAAAGGGTCTGCGTTTGCTCACCCAACCTCACCAAACCTCTCAGCCCCAAGAGTGTCCACCCTTATGTCTCATCCAGCTGTGGGTCTACATATGGTCAATCCAGGTTGCATCACAGCCCGTGAACGAATTTTGTAAGAATTTCTCTCTCTTTCACTGTCTTTGTTTCATGGGTTTTTAAAAGTAATTTATTTTTATAATGGGGTTTAGCTGCTTTTCACTGCTGTGTTTATGCCGCTTTACACCCAATTGACTCACTTACAGAGAGCTATCAATACATAGGTTTTAAGATTCTAACTAGTCGGATATATTCTTGTGCGGTGAATAGGGGGTGTTGAGTCCAGTTCACTGAGCAAGGAGTAGGTCTTGTTTATTACATATTGGGTTTATGGAACGGTATCTGAGCTAATTTGAAACCCTTGTTTTATGCATCACCCCACCTCACCTTACCCGTTCAGCAGCCATAGTGTGTTTTCTAAATATGTGACTGTGTTCTGCCTTGTAATTCAGTACAAGTGTAGCCGTTTTTACATTCCCTCTATAAGTGATAGCTTATGAAACGTGTCTTTTTCTGTGTGACGTATCTCACTTAGAATAGTCGTACCTGAACCCACTCATCATGCTGCTACTAGCCTTATGACATTTATTTCATGGCTGAGTGATATTCCATTGTACATGAGGTCCACAACTTCTTTATCCATTTTTCTCTTTCCTGGGATATTTAAGGTGTAACGAAGTGGAGGTTCTTGTCAACAGAGCAGCCCTAAACTTTGGGGTGCCTGTGTCTTGCTGATTTTTAGTTTTCCCAATTTGTACACCCATGAGTGGAAGTGCCGTATGCTCTCTAAGCTGTGTGTTTTAGATGTTTCAGGACACACCGTACACTTCTCCAGAGTGGCTGTTGGCAATTTACATCCCGCCCATCAGCGTAGCAAGGCTCCCGTTTCTCCATGGCCTGTCCTGCATTTCTGGTTTTGACACTTTTTTCAGCATGGCCCTTTTGACCGATGGGAAGCGAGACTTCTTTGTAGCGCTGATTGTCCTTTCCAGGTTGCTTGGTTGGCCAAAAAGGGCGTATGCGTTTTTTCCTGAATATATTCAGGAAAAAACGCATACGCCCTTTTTGGCCAAGGGCATCATGGTCGACGTTTTGCCGCTTTTCATGTGCTTTAAAGGCGATTCGAATCTACCTCCTGAAATCTGTTTCCTGTAATTCTGCCTTGCTTTCAAATACTCTTCGTTGCCTTCCCTCAATATATTTGTGGACAAGAGTTATCATTTATAACTCTGCAGGTTTGTGAATTGCAGCGCTCCTGAGCTCCAATTTTCAACTCGCTTTTTTGGGAGCTGGCCGCAAAAGCGCAGGATTGCTTCAGGCCCTATTCTGGTTCCGGGGGCAGGCTGAGCCCGTGGTTAATTCTTCTTCCTGATGGGAAAATAGAATGACCTGTGCCTTTCCCAACACCTAGAGCTAGTCTCTCATAGGTTCCCCCTCTTCCCGTTCATCCTCAGGACAAATTGCAACCTGTACGGGACAGCAGGTTAAAGGCGCTGATTCTCCAAGGAGGGAGATTGCTAGTAAAGCGGCTTGAATTGCGAACCCGAGCACAAGGAGATGAGAAATGAGGTGCGTTTTAGAAACCTTTCCCTATCACACGGTGTACCTACTTCTGGGTTTCTCATGCATGTTTTCGATGTAGGAAGATGCCCTTGAACCTGGAGATTTGGGACCCATGGGATGGGTACCGTGCAGTATTACTTTAAACGGTCTGCGTTTGCTCACCCAACCTCACCAAACCTCTCAGCCCCAAGAGTGTCCACCCTTATGTCTCATCCAGCTGTGGGTCTAGATATGGTCAATCCAGGTTGCATCACAGCCCGTGAACGAATTTTGTAAAAATTTCTCTCTCTTTCACTGTCTTTGTTTCATGGGTTTTTAAAAGTAATTTATTTTTATAATGGGGTTTAGCTGCTTTTCACTGCTGTGTTTATGCCGCTTTACACCCAATTGACTCACTTACAGAGAGCTATCAATACATAGGTTTTAAGATTCTTACTACTCGGATATATTCTTGTGCGGTGAATAGGGGGTGTTGAGTCCAGTTCACTGAGCAAGGAGTAGGTCTTGTTTATTACATATTGGGTTTATGGAACGGTATCTGAGCTAATTTGAAACCCTTGTTTTATGCATCACCCCACCTCACCTTACCCGTTCAGCAGCCATAGTGTGTTTTCTAAATATGTGACTGTGTTCTGCCTTGTAATTCAGTTCAAGTGTAGCCGTATTTACATTCCCTCTATAAGTGATAGCTTTTGAAACGTGTCTTTTTCTGTGTGACGTATTTCACTTAGAATCGTCGTACCTAACCCCACTCATCATGCTGCTACTAGCCTTATGACATTTATTTCATGGCTGAGTGATATTCCATTGCACATGAGGTCCACAACTTCTTTATCCATTTTTCTCTTTCCTGGGATATTTAAGGTGTAACGAAGTGGAGGTTCTTGTCAACAGAGCAGCCCTAAACTTTGGGGTGCCTGTGTCTTGCTGATTTTTAGTTTTCCCAATTTGTACACCCATGAGTGGAAGTGCCCTATGCTCTCTAAGCTGTGTGTTTTAGATGTTTCAGGACACACCGTACACTTCTCCAGAGTGGCTGTTGGCAATTTACATCCCGCCCATCAGCGTAGCAAGGCTCCCATTTCTCCATGGCCTGTCCTGCATTTCTGGTTTTGACACTTTTTTCAGCATGGCCCTTTTGACCGATGGGAAGCGAGACTTCTTTGTAGCGCTGATTTGCCTTTCCAGGTTGCTTGGTTGGCCAAAAAGGGCGTATGCGTTTTTTCCTGAATATATTCAGGAAAAAACGCATACGCCCTTTTTGGCCAAGGGCATCATTGTGGACGTTTTGCCGCTTTTCATGTGCTTTAAAGGCGATTCTAATCTATCTCCTGAAATCTGTTTCCTGTAATTCTGCCTTGCTTTCAAATACTCTTCGTTGCCTTCCCTCAATATATTTGTGGACGAGAGTTATCATTTATAACTCTGCAGGTTTGTGAATTGCAGTGCTCCTGAGCTCCAATTTTCAACTCGCTTTTTTGGGAGCTGGCCGCAAAAGCGCAGGATTGCTTCAGGCCCTATTCTGGTTCTGGGGGGCAGGCTGATCCCGTGGATAATTCTTCTTCCTGATGGGAAAATAGAATGACCTGTGCCTTTCCCAACACCTAGAACTAGTCTCTCATAGGTTCCCCCTCTTCCCGTTCATCCTCAGGACAAATTGCAACCTGTACGGGACAGCAGGTTAAAGGCGCTGATTCTCCAAGGAGGGAGATTGCTAGTAAAGCGGCTTGAATTGCGATCCCGAGCACAAGGAGATGAGAAATGAGGTGCGTTTTATAAACCTTTCCCTATCACACGGTGTACCAACTTCTGGGTTTCTCATGCATGTTTTCGATGTAGGAAGATGCCCTTGAACCTGGAGATTTGGGACCCATGGGATGGGTACCGTGCAGTATTACTTTAAAGGGTCTGCATTTGCTCACCCAACCTCACCAAACCTCTCAGCCCCAAGAGTGTCCACCCTTATGTCTCATCCAGCTGTGGGTCTAGATATGGTCAATCCAGGTTGCATCACAGCCCGTGATCGAATTTTGTAAGAATTTCTCTCTCTTTCACTGTCTTTGTTTCATGGGTTTTTAAAAGTAATTTATTTTTATAATGGGGTTTAGCTGCTTTTCACTGCTGTGTTTCTGCCGCTTTACACCCAATTGACTCACTTACAGAGAGCTATCAATACATAGGTTTTAAGATTCTAACTAGTCGGATATATTCTTGTGCGGTGAATAGGGGGTGTTGAGTCTAGTTCACTGAGCAAGGAGTAGGTCTTGTTTATTACATATTGGGTTTATGGAACGGTATCTGAGCTAAATTGAAACCCTTGTTTTATGCATCACCCCACCTCACCTTTCCCGTTCAGCAGCCATAGTGTGTTTTCTAAATATGTGACTGTGTTCTGCCTTGTAATTCAGTACAATGTAGCCGTTTTTACATTCCCTCTATAAGTGATAGCTTATGAAACGTGTCTTTTTCTGTGTGACGTATCTCACTTAGAATCGTCGTACCTGAACCCACTCATCATGCTGCTACTAGCCTTATGACATTTATTTCATGGCTGAGTGATATTCCATTGTACATGAGGTCCACAACTTCTTTATCCATTTTTCTCTTTCCTGGGATATTTAAGGTGTAACGAAGTGGAGGTTCTTGTCAACAGAGCAGCCCTAAACTTTGGGGTGCCTGTGTCTTGCTGATTTTTAGTTTTCCCAATTTGTACATCCATGAGTGGAAGTGCCCTATGCTCTCTAAGCTGTGTGTTTTAGATGTTTCAGGACACACCGTACACTTCTCCAGAGTGGCTGTTGGCAATTTACATCCCGCCCATCAGCGTAGCAAGGCTCCCGTTTCTCCATGGCCTGTCCTGCATTTCTGGTTTTGACACTTTTTTCAGCATGGCCCTTTTGACCGATGGGAAGCGAGACTTCTTTGTAGCGCTGATTTGCCTTTCCAGGTTGCTTGGTTGGCCAAAAGGGGCGTATGCGTTTTTTCCTGAATATATTCAGGAAAAAACACATACGCCCTTTTTGGCCAAGGACATCATGGTCGACGTTTTGCCGCTTTTCATGTGCTTTAAAGGCGATTCGAATCTACCTCCTGAAATCTGTTTCCTGTAATTCTGCCTTGCTTTCAAATACTCTTCGTTGCCTTCCCTCAATATGTTTGTGGACAAGAGTTATCATTTATAACTCTGCAGGTTTGTGAATTGCAGCGCTCCTGAGCTCCAATTTTCAACTCGCTTTTTTGGGAGCTGGCCGCAAAAGCGCAGGATTGCTTCATGCCCTATTCTGGTTCCGGGGGGCAGGCTGAGCCCGTGGTTAATTCTTCTTCCTGATGGGAAAATAGAATGACCTGTGCCTTTCCCAACACCTAGAGCTAGTCTCTCATAGGTTCCCCCTCTTCCCGTTCATCCTCAGGACAAATTGCAACCTGTACGGGACAGCAGGTTAAAGGCGCTGATTCTCCAAGGAGGGAGATTGCTAGTAAAGCGGCTTGAATTGCGAACCCGAGCACAAGGAGATGAGAAATGAGGTGCGTTTTAGAAACCTTTCCCTATCACACGGTGTACCAACTTCTGGGTTTCTCATGCATGTTTTCGATGTAGGAAGATGCCCTTGAACCTGGAGATTTGGGACCCATGGGATGGGTACCATGCAGTATTATTTTAAAGGGTCTGCATTTGCTCACCCAACCTCACCAAACCTCTCAGCCCCAAGAGTGTCCACCCGTATGTCTCATCCAGCTGTGGGTCTAGATATGGTCAATCCAGGTTGCATCACAGCCCGTGAACGAATTTTGTAAGAATTTCTCTCTCTTTCACTGTCTTTGTTTCATGCGTTTTTAAAAGTAATTTATTTTTATAATGGGGTTTAGCTGCTTTTCACTGCTCTGTTTCTGCCGCTTTACACCCAATTGACTCACTTACAGAGAGCTATCAATACATAGGTTTTAAGATTCTAACTAGTCGGATATATTCTTGTGCGGTGAATAGGGGGTGTTGAGTCCAGTTCACTGAGCAAGGAGTAGGTCTTGTTTATTACATATTGGGTTTATGGAACGGTATCTGAGCTAATTTGAAACCCTTGTTTTATGCATCACCCCACCTCACCTTACCCGTTCAGCAGCCATAGTGTGTTTTCTAAATATGTGACTGTGTTCTGCCTTGTAATTCAGTTCAAGTGTAGCCGTATTTACATTCCCTCTATAAGTGATAGCTTTTGAAACGTGTCTTTTTCTGTGTGACGTATTTCACTTAGAATCGTCGTATCTAACCGCACTCATCATGCTGCTACTAGCCTTATGACATTTATTTCATGGCTGAGTGATATTCCATTGTACATGAGGTCCACAACTTCTTTATCCATTTTCCTCTTTCCTGGGATATTTAAGGTGTAACGAAGTGGAGGTTCTTGTCAACAGAGCAGCCCTAAACTTTGGGGTGCCTGTGTCTTGCTGATTTTTAGTTTTCCCAATTTGTACACCCATGAGTGGAAGTGCCCTATGCTCTCTAAGCTGTGTGTTTTAGATGTTTCAGGACACACCGTACACTTCTCCAGAGTGGCTGTTGGTAATTTACATCCCGCCCATCAGCGTAGCAAGGCTCCCATTTCTCCATGGCCTGTCCTGCATTTCTGGTTTTGACACTTTTTTCAGCATGGCCCTTTTGACCGATGGGAAGCGAGACTTCTTTGTAGCGCTGATTTGCCTTTCCAGGTTGCTTGGTTGGCCAAAAAGGGCGTATGCGTTTTTTCCTGAATATATTCAGGAAAAAACGCATACGCCCTTTTTGGCCAAGGGCATCATGGTGGACGTTTTGCCGATTTTCATGTGCTTTAAAGGCGATTCTAATCTACCTCCTGAAATCTGTTTCCAGTAATTCTGCCTTGCTTTCAAATACTCTTCGTTGCCTTCCCTCAATATATTTGTGGACGAGAGTTATCATTTATAACTCTGCAGGTTTGTGAATTGCAGTGCTCCTGAGCTCCAATTTTCAACTCGCTTTTTTGGGAGCTGGCCGCAAAAGCGCAGGATTGCTTCAGGCCCTATTCTGGTTCCGGGGGGCAGGTTGAGCCCGTGGATAATTCTTCTTCCTGATGGGAAAATAGAGTGACCTGTGCCTTTCCCAACACCTAGAGCTAGTCTCTCATAGGTTCCCCCTCTTCCCGTTCATCCTCAGGACAAATTGCAACCTGTACGGGACAGCAGGTTAAAGGCGCTGATTCTCCAAGGAGGGAGATTGCTAGTAAAGCGGCTTGAATTGCTAACCCGAGCACAAGGAGATGAGAAATGAGGTGCGTTTTAGAAACCTTTCCCTATCACACGGTGTACCAACTTCTGGGTTTCTCATGCATGTTTTCGATGTAGGAAGATGCCCTTGAACCTGGAGATTTGGGACCCATGGGATGGGTACCGTGCAGTATTACTTTAAAGGGTCTGCGTTTGCTCACCCAACCTCACCAAACCTCTCAGCCACAAGAGTGTCCACCCTTATGTCTCATCCAGCTGTGGGTCTAGATATGGTCAATCCAGGTTGCATCACAGCCCGTGATCGAATTTTGTAAGAATTTCTCTCTCTTTCACAGTCTTTGTTTCATGGGTTTTTAAAAGTAATTTATTTTTATAATGGGGTTTAGCTGCTTTTCACTGCTGTGTTTCTGCCGCTTTACACCCAATTGACTCACTTACAGAGAGCTATCAATACATAGGTTTTAAGATTCTAACTAGTCGGATATATTCTTGTGCGGTGAATAGGGGGTGTTGAGTCCAGTTCACTGAGCAAGGAGTAGGTCTTGTTTATTACATATTGGGTTTATGGAACGGTATCTGAGCTAATTTGAAACCCTTGTTTTATGCATCACCCCACCTCACCTTACCCGTTCAGCAGCCATAGTGTGTTTTCTAAATATGTGACTGTGTTCTGCCTTGTAATTCAGTACAAGTGTAGCCGTTTTTACATTCCCTCTATAAGTGATAGCTTATGAAACGTGTCTTTTTCTGTGTGACATATCTCACTTAGAATCGTCGTACCTGAACCCACTCATCATGCTGCTACTAGCCTTATGACATTTATTTCATGGCTGAGTGATATTCCATTGTACATGAGGTCCACATCTTCTTTATCCATTTTTCTCTTTCCTGGGATATTTAAGGTGTAACGAAGTGGAGGTTCTTGTCAACAGAGCAGCCCTAAACTTTGGGGTGCCTGTGTCTTGCTGATTTTTAGTTTTCCCAATTTGTACATCCATGAGTGGAAGTGCCCTATGCTCTCTAAGCTGTGTGTTTTAGATGTTTCAGGACACACCGTACACTTCTCCAGAGTGGCTGTTGGCAATTTACATCCCGCCCATCAGCGTAGCAAGGCTCCCGTTTCTCCATGGCCTGTCCTGCATTTCTGGTTTTGACACTTTTTTCAGCATGGCCCTTTTGACCGATGGGAAGCGAGACTTCTTTGTAGCGCTGATTTGCCTTTCCAGGTTGCTTGGTTGGCCAAAAAGGGCGTATGCGTTTTTTCCTGAATATATTCAGGAAAAAACGCATACGCCCTTTTTGGCCAAGGGCATCATGGTGGACGTTTTGCCGCTTTTCATGTGCTTTAAAGGCGATTCGAATCTACCTCCTGAAATCTGTTTCCTGTAATTCTGCCTTTCTTTGAAATACTCTTCGTTGCCTTCCCTCAATATATTTGTGGACGAGAGTTATCATTTATAACTCTGCAGGTTTGTGAATTGCAGTGCTCCTGAGCTCCAATTTTCAACTCGGTTTTTTGGGAGCTGGCCGCAAAAGCGCAGGATTGCTTCAGGCCCTATTCTGGTTCTGGGGGGCAGGCTGATCCCGTGGATAATTCTTCTTCCTGATGGGAAAATAGAATGACCTGTGCCTTTCCCAACACCTAGAGCTAGTCTCTCATAGGTTCCCCCTCTTCCCGTTCATCCTCAGGACAAATTGCCACCTGTACGGGACAGCAGGTTAAAGGCGCTGATTCTCCAAGGAGGGAGATTGCTAGTAAAGCGGCTTGAATTGCGAACCCGAGCACAAGGAGATGAGAAATGAGGTGCGTTTTAGAAACCTTTCCCTATCACACGGTGTACCAACTTCTGGGTTTCTCATGCATGTTTTCGATGTAGGAAGATGCCCTTGAACCTGGAGATTTGGGACCCATGGGATGGGTACCGTGCAGTATTACTTTAAAGGGTCTGCGTTTGCTCACCCAACCTCACCAAACCTCTCAGCCCCAGGAGTGTCCACCCTTATGTCTCATCCAGCTGTGGGTCTAGATATGGTCAATCCAGGTTGCATCACAGCCCGTGATCGAATTTTGTAAGAATTTCTCTCTCTTTCACTGTCTTTGTTTCATGGGTTTTTAAAAGTAATTTATTTTTATAATGGGGTTTAGCTGCTTTTCACTGCTGTGTTTCTGCCGCTTTACACCCAATTGACTCACTTACAGAGAGCTATCAATACATAGGTTTTAAGATTCTAACTAGTCTGATATATTCTTGTGCGGTGAATAGGGGGTGTTGAGTCCAGTTCACTGAGCAAGGAGTAGGTCTTGTTTATTACATATTGGGTTTATGGAACGGTATCTGAGCTAATTTGAAACCCTTGTTTTATGCATCACCCCACCTCACCTTACCCGTTCAGCAGCCATAGTGTGTTTTCTAAATATGTGACTGTGTTCTGCCTTGTAATTCAGTACAAGTGTAGCCGTTTTTACATTCCCTCTATAAGTGATAGCTTATGAAACGTGTCTTTTTCTGTGTGACGTATCTCACTTAGAATCGTCGTACCTGAACCCACTCATCATGCTGCTACTAGCCTTATGACATTTATTTCATGGCTGAGTGATATTCCATTGTACATGAGGTCCACAACTTCTTTATCCATTTTTCTCTTTCCTGGGATATTTAAGGTGTAACGAAGTGGAGGTTCTTGTCAACAGAGCAGCCCTAAACTTTGGGGTGCCTGTGTCTTGCTGATTTTTAGTTTTCCCAATTTGTACATCCATGAGTGGAAGTGCCCTATGCTCTCTAAGCTGTGTGTTTTAGATGTTTCAGGACACACCGTACACTTCTCCAGAGGTGCTGTTGGCAATTTACATCCCGCCCATCAGCGTAGCAAGGCTCCCGTTTCTCCATGGCCTGTCCTGCATTTCTGGTTTTGACACTTTTTTCAGCATGGCCCTTTTGACCGATGGGAAGCGAGACTTCTTTGTAGCGCTGATTTGCCTTTCCAGGTTGCTTGGTTGGCCAAAAAGGGCGTATGCGTTTTTTCCTGAATATATTCAGGAAAAAACGCATACGCCCTTTTTGGCCAAGGACATCATGGTCGACGTTTTGCCGCTTTTCATGTGCTTTAAACGCGATTCGTATCTACCTCCTGAAATCTGTTTCATGTAATTCTGCCTTGCTTTCAAATACTCTTCGTTGCCTTCCCTCAATATATTTGTGGACAAGAGTTATCATTTATAACTCTGCAGGTTTGTGAATTGCAGCGCTCCTGAGCTCCAATTTTCAACTCGCTTTTTTGGGAGCTGGCCGCAAAAGCGCAGGATTGCTTCATGCCCTATTCTGGTTCCGGGGGGCAGGCTGAGCCCGTGGTTAATTCTTCTTCCTGATGGGAAAATAGAATGACCTGTGCCTTTCCCAACACCTAGAGCTAGTCTCTGATAGGTTCCCCCTCTTCCCGTTCATCCTCAGGACAAATTGCAACCTGTACGGGACAGCAGGTTAAAGGCGCTGATTCTCCAAGGAGGGAGATTGCTAGTAAAGCGGCTTGAATTGCGAACCCGAGCACAAGGAGATGAGAAATGAGGTGCGTTTTAGAAACCTTTCCCTATCACACGGTGTACCAACTTCTGGGTTTCTCATGCATGTTTTCGATGTAGGAAGATGCCCTTGAACCTGGAGATTTGGGACCCATGGGATGGGTACCATGCAGTATTACTTTAAAGGGTCTGCATTTGCTCACCCAACCTCACCAAACCTCTCCGCCCCAAGAGTGTCCACCCTTATGTCTCATCCAGCTGTGGGTCTAGATATGGTCAATCCAGGTTGCATCACAGCCCGTGAACGAATTTTGTAAGAATTTCTCTCTCTTTCACTGTCTTTGTTTCATGGGTTTTTAAAAGTAATTTATTTTTATAATGGGGTTTAGCTGCTTTTCACTGCTGTGTTTCTGCCGCTTTACACCCAATTGACTCACTTACAGAGAGCTATCAATACATAGGTTTTAAGATTCTAACTAGTCGTATATATTCTTGTGCGGTGAATAGGGGGTGTTGAGTCCAGTTCACTGAGCAAGGAGTAGGTCTTGTTTATTACATATTGGGTTTATGGAACGGTATCTGAGCTAATTTGAAACCCTTGTTTTATGCATCACCCCACCTCACCTTACCCGTTCAGCAGCCATAGTGTGTTTTCTAAATATGTGACTGTGTTCTGCCTTGTAATTCAGTTCAAGTGTAGCCGTATTTACATTCCCTCTATAAGTGATAGCTTTTGAAACGTGTCTTTTTCTGTGTGACGTATTTCACTTAGAATCGTCGTACCTGAACCCACTCATCATGCTGCTACTAGCCTTATGACATTTATTTCATGGCTGAGTGATATTCCATTGTACATGAGGTCCACATCTTCTTTATCCATTTTTCTCTTTCCTGGGATATTTAAGGTGTAACGAAGTGGAGGTTCTTGTCAACAGAGCAGCCCTAAACTTTGGGGTGCCTGTGTCTTGCTGATTTTTAGTTTTCCCAATTTGTACACCCATGAGTGGAAGTGCCCTATGCTCTCTAAGCTGTGTGTTTTAGATGTTTCAGGACACACCGTACACTTCTCCAGAGTGGCTGTTGGCAATTTACATCCCGCTCATCAGCGTAGCAAGGCTCCCATTTCTCCAGGGCCTGTCCTGCATTTCTGGTTTTGACACTTTTTTCAGCATGGCCCTTTTGACTGATGGGAAGCGAGACTTCTTTGTAGCGCTGATTTGCCTTTCCAGGTTGCTTGGTTGGCCAAAAAGGGCGTATGCGTTTTTTCCTGAATATATTCAGGAAAAAACGCATATGCCCTTTTTGGCCAAGGGCATCATGGTCGTCGTTTTGCCGCTTTTCATGTGCTTTAAAGGCGATTCGAATCTACCTCCTGAAATCTGTTTCCTGTAATTCAGCCTTGCTTTCAAATACTCTCCGTTGCCTTCCCTCAATATATTTGTGGACGAGAGTTATTATTTATAACTCTGCAGGTTTGTGAATTGCAGCGCTCCTGAGCTCCAATTTTCAACTCGCTTTTTTGGGAGCTGTCCGCAAAAGCGCAGGATTGCTTCAGGCCCTATTCTTGTTCCGGGGGTCAGGCTGAGCCTGTGGTTAATTCTTCTTCCTGATGGGAAAATAGAATGACCTGTGCCTTTCCCAACACCTAGAGCTAGTCTCTCATAGGTTCCCCCTCTTCCTGTTCATCCTCAGGACAAATTGCAACCTGTACGGGACAGCAGGTTAAAGGCGCTGATTCTCCAAGGAGGGAGATTGCTAGTAAAGCGGCTTGAATTGCGAACCCGAGCACAAGGAGATGAGAAATGAGGTGCGTTTTAGAAACCTTTCCCTATCACACGGTGTACCAACTTCTGGGTTTCTCATGCATGTTTTCGATGTAGGAAGATGCCCTTGAACCTGGAGATTTGGGACCCATGGGATGGGTACCAAGCAGTATTACTTTAAAGGGTCTGCGTTTGCTCACCCAACCTCACCAAACCTCTCAGCCCCAAGAGTGTCCACCCTTATGTCTCATCCAACTTTGGGTCTAGATATGGTCAATCCAGGTTGCATCACAGCCCGTGAACGAATTTTGTAAGAATTTCTCTCTCTTTCACTGTCTTTGTTTCATGGGTTTTTAAAAGTAATTTATTTTTATAATGGGGTTTAGCTGCTTTTCACTGCTGTGTTTATGCCGCTTTACACCCAATTGACTCACTTACAGAGAGCTATCAATACATAGGTTTTAAGATTCTTACTAGTCGGATATATTCTTGTGCGGTGAATAGGGGGTGTTGAGTCCAGTTCACTGAGCAAGGAGTAGGTCTTGTTTATTACATATTGGGTTTATGGAACGGTATCTGAGCTAATTTGAAACCCTTGTTTTATGCATCACCCCACCTCACCTTACCCGTTCAGCAGGCATAGTGTGTTTTCTAAATATGTGACTGTGTTCTGCCTTGTAATTCAGTTCAAGTGTAGCGGTTTTTACATTCCCTCTATAAGTGATAGCTTATGAAACGTGTCTTTTTCTGTGTGACGTATTTCACTTAGAATCGTCGTACCTAAACCCACTCATCATGCTGCTACTAGCCTTATGACATTTATTTCATGGCTGAGTGATATTCCTTTCTACATGAGGTCCACAACTTCTTTATCCATTTTTCTCTTTCCTGGGATATTTAAGGTGTAACGAAGTGGAGGTTCTTGTCAACAGAGCAGCCCTAAACTTTGGGGTGCCTGTGTCTTGCTGATTTTTAGTTTTCCCAATTTGTACACCCATGAGTGGAAGTGCCCTATGCTCTCTAAGCTGTGTGTTTTAGATGTTTCAGGACACACCGTACACTTCTCCAGAGTGGCTGTTGGCAATTTACATCCCGCTCATCAGCGTAGCAAGGCTCCTATTTCTCCATGGCCTGTCCTGCATTTCTGGTTTTGACACTTTTTTCAGCATGGCCCTTTTGACTGATGGGAAGCGAGACTTCTTTGTAGCGCTGATTTGCCTTTCCAGGTTGCTTGGTTGGCCAAAAAGGGCGTATGCGTTTTTTCCTGAATATATTCAGGAAAAAACGCATACGCCCTTTTTGGCCAAGGGCATCATGGTCGACGTTTTGCCGCTTTTCATGTGCTTTAAAGGCGATTCGAATCTACCTCCTGAAATCTGTTACCTGTAATTCTGCCTTGCTTTCAAATACTCTTCGTTGCCTTCCCTCAATATATTTGTGGACGAGAGTTATCATTTATAACTCGGCAGGTTTGTGAATTGCAGTGCTCCTGAGCTCCAATTTTCAACTCGCTTTTTTGGGAGCTGGCCGCAAAAGCGCAGGATTTCTTCAGGCCCTATTCTGGTTCCGGGGGGCAGGCTGAGCCCGTGGTTATTTCTTCTTCCTGATGGGAAAATAGAATGACCTGTGCCTTTCCCAACACCTAGAGCTAGTCTCTCATAGGTTCCCCCTCTTCCCGTTCATCCTCAGGACAAATTGCAACCTGTACGGGACAGCAGGTTAAAGGCGCTGATTCTCCAAGGAGGGAGATTGCTAGTAAAGCGGCTTGAATTGCGAACCCGAGCACAAGGAGATGAGAAATGAGGTGCGTTTTAGAAACCTTTCCCTATCACATGGTGTACCAACTTCTGGGCTTCTCATGCATGTTTTCGATGTTGGAAGATGCCCTTGAACCTGGAGATTTGGGACCCATGGGATGGGTACCGTGCAGTATTACTTTAAAGGGTCTGCGTTTGCTCACCCAACCTCACCAAACCTCTCAGCCCCAAGAGTGTCCACCCTTATGTCTCATCCAGCTGTGGGTCCAGATATGGTCAATCCAGGTTGCATCACAGCCCGTGAACGAATTTTGTAAGAATTTCTCTCTCTTTCACTGTCTTTGTTACATGGGTTTTTAAAAGTAATTTATTTTTATAATGGGGTTTAGCTGCTTTTCACTGCTGTGTTTAGGCTGCTTTACACACAATTGACTCACTTACAGAGAGCTATCAATACATAGGTTTTAAGATTCTTACTAGTCGAATATATTCTTGTGCGGTGAATAGGGGGTGTTGAGTCCAGTTTACTGAGCAAGGAGTAGGTCTTGTTTATTACATATTGGGTTTATGGAACGGTATCTGAGCTAATTTGAAACCCTTGTTTTATGCATCACCCCACCTCACCTTACCCGTTCAGCAGCCATAGTGTGTTTTCTAAATATGTGACTGTGTTCTGCCTTGTAATTCAGTTCAAGTGTAGCGGTTTTTACATTCCCTCTAAAAGTGATAGCTTATGAAACGTGTCTTTTTCTGTGTGACGTATCTCACTTAGAATCGTCATACCTAAACCCACTCATCATGCTGCTACTAGCCTTATGACATTTATTTCATGGCTGAGTGATATTCCATTGCACATGAGGTCCACCACTTCTTTATCCATTTTTCTCTTTCCTGGGATATTTAAGGTGTAACGAAGTGGAGTTTCTTGTCAACAGAGCAGCCCTAAACTTTGTGGTGCCTGTGTCTTGCTGATTTTTAGTTTTCCCAATTTGTACACCCATGAGTGGAAGTGCCCTATGCTCTCTAAGCTGTGTGTTTTAGATGTTTCAGGACACACCGTACACTTCTCCAGAGTGGCTGTTGGTAATTTACATCCCGCCCATCAGCGTAGCAAGGCTCCCATTTCTCCATGGCCTGTCCTGCATTTCTGGTTTTGACACTTTTTTCAGCATGGCCCTTTTGACCGATGGGAAGCGAGACTTCTTTGTAGCGCTGATTTGCCTTTCCAGGTTGCTTGGTTGGCCAAAAAGGGCGTATGCGTTTTTTCCTGAACATATTCAGGAAAAAACGCATACGCCCTTTTTGGCCAAGG
The DNA here is from genome assembly GCF_028021215.1 of Eschrichtius robustus. Lineage (NCBI taxonomy): Eukaryota > Metazoa > Chordata > Mammalia > Artiodactyla > Eschrichtiidae > Eschrichtius > Eschrichtius robustus. The sequence goes on along the minus strand of NC_090827.1, from coordinate 21,297,574 downwards.
GCATCATGGTGGACGTTTTGCCGATTTTCATGTGCTTTAAAGGCGATTCGAATCTACCTCCTGAAATCTGTTTCCTGTAATTCTGCCTTGCTTTAAAATACTCTTCGTTGCCTTCCCTCAATATATTTGTGGACGAGAGTTATTATTTATAATTCTGCAGGTTTGTGACTTGCAGTGCTCCTGAGCTCCAATTTTCAACTCGCTTTTTTGGGAGCTGGCCGCAAAAGCGCAGGATTGCTTCAGGCCCTATTCTGGTTCCGGGGGGCAGGCTGAGCCCGTGGTTAATTCTTCTTCCTGATGGGAAAATAGAATGACCTGTGCCTTTCCCAACACCTAGAGCTAGTCTCTCATAGGTTCCCCCTCTTCCCGTTCATCCTCATGACAAATTGCAACCTATACGGGACAGCAGGTTAAAGGCACTGATTCTCCAAGGAGGGAGATTGCTAGTAAAGCGGCTTGAATTGCGAACCCGAGCACAAGGAGATGAGAAATGAGGTGCGTTTTAGAAACCTTTCCCTATCACACGGTGTACCAACTTCTGGGTTTCTCATGCATGTTTTCGATGTAGGAAGATGCCCTTGAACCTGGAGATTTGGGACCCATGGGATGGGTACCATGCAGTATTACTTTAAAGGGTCTGCGTTTGCTCACCCAACCTCACCAAACCTCTCAGCCCCAAGAGTGTCCACCCTTATGTCTCATCCAGCTGTGGGTCTAGATATGGTCAATCCAGGTTGCATCACAGCCCGTGAACGAATTTTGTAAGAATTTCTCTCTCTTTCACTGTCTTTGTTTCATGGGTTTTTAAAAGTAATTTATTTTTATAATGGGGTTTAGCTGCTTTTCACTCCTGTGTTTATGCCGCTTTACACCCAATTGACTCACTTACAGAGAGCTATCAATACATAGGTTTTAAGATTCTAACTAGTCGTATATATTCTTGTGCGGTGAATAGGGGGTGTTGAGTCCAGTTCACTGAGCAAGGAGTAGGTCTTGTTTATTACATATTGGGTTTATGGAACGGTATCTGAGCTAATTTGAAACCCTTGTTTTATGCATCACCCCACCTCACCTTACCCGTTCAGCAGCCATAGTGTGTTTTCTAAATATGTGACTGTGTTCTGCCTTGTAATTCAGTTGAAGTGTAGCGGTTTTTACATTCCCTCTATAAGTGATAGCTTGTGAAACGTGTCTTTTTCTGTGTGACGTATCTCACTTAGAATCGTCGTACCTAAACCCACTCATCATGCTGCTACTAGCCTTATGACATTTATTTCATGGCTGAGTGATATTCCATTGTACATGAGGTCCACAACTTCTTTATCCATTTTTCTCTTTCCTGGGATATTTAAGGTGTAACGAAGTGGAGGTTCTTGTCAACAGAGCAGCCCTAAACTTTGGGGTGCCTGTGTCTTGCTGATTTTTAGTTTTCCCAATTTGTACACCCATGAGTGGAAGTGCCCTATGCTCTCTAAGCTGTGTGTTTTAGATGTTTCAGGACACACCGTACACTTCTCCAGAGTGGCTGTTGGCAATTTACATCCCGCCCATCAGCGTAGCAAGGCTCCCATTTCTCCATGGCCTGTCCTGCATTTCTGGTTTTGACACTTTTTTCAGCATGGCCCTTTTGACCGTTGGGAAGCGAGACTTCTTTGTAGCGCTGATTTGCCTTTCCAGGTTGCTTGGTTGGCGAAAAAGGGCGTATGCGTTTTTTCCTGAATATATTCAGGAAAAAACGCATACGCCCTTTTTGGCCAAGGGCATCATGGTGGACGTTTTGCCGCTTTTCATGTGCTTTAAAGGCGATTCGAATCTACCTCCTGAAATCTGTTTCCTGTAATTCTGCCTTGCTTTCAAATACTCTTCGTTGCCTTCCCTCAATATATTTGTGGACGAGAGTTATCATTTATAACTCTGCAGGTTTGTGAATTGCAGTGCTCCTGAGCTCCAATTTTCAACTCGCTTTTTTGGGAGCTGGCCGCAAAAGCGCAGGATTGCTTCAGGCCCTATTCTGGTTCTGGGGGGCAGGCTGATCCCGTGGATAATTCTTCTTCCTGATGGGAAAATAGAATGACCTGTGCCTTTCCCAACACCTAGAGCTAGTCTCTCATAGGTTCCCCCTCTTCCCGTTCATCCTCAGGACAAATTGCAACCTGTACGGGACAGCAGGTTAAAGGCGCTGATACTCCAAGGAGGGAGATTGCTAGTAAAGCGGCTTGAATTGCTAACCCGAGCACAAGGAGATGAGAAATGAGGTGCGTTTTAGAAACCTTTCCCTATCACACGGTGTACCAACTTCTGGGTTTCTCATGCATGTTTTCGATGTAGGAAGATGCCCTTGAACCTGGAGATTTGGGACCCATGGGATGGGTACCGTGCAGTATTACTTTAAAGGGTGTGCGTTTGCTCACCCAACCTCACCAAACCTCTCAGCCCCAAGAGTGTCCACCCTTATGTCTCATCCAGCTGTGGGTCTAGATATGGTCAATCCAGGTTGCATCACAGCCCGTGATCGAATTTTGTAAGAATTTCTCTCTCTTTCACTGTCTTTGTTTCATGGGTTTTTAAAAGTAATTTATTTTTATAATGGGGTTTAGCTGCTTTTCACTGCTGTGTTTCTGCCGCTTTACACCCAATTGACTCACTTACAGAGAGCTATCAATACATAGGTTTTAAGATTCTAACTAGTCGGATATATTCTTGTGCGGTGAATAGGGGGTGTTGAGTCCAGTTCACTGAGCAAGGAGTAGGTCTTGTTTATTACATATTGGGTTTATGGAACGGTATCTGAGCTAATTTGAAACCCTTGTTTTATGCATCACCCCACCTCACCTTACCCGTTCAGCAGCCATAGTGTGTTTTCTAAATATGTGACTGTGTTCTGCCTTGTAATTCAGTACAAGTGTAGCCGTTTTTACATTCCCTCTATAAGTGATAGCTTATGAAACGTGTCTTTTTCTGTGTGACGTATCTCACTTAGAATCGTCGTACCTGAACCCACTCATCATGCTGCTACTAGCCTTATGACATTTATTTCATGGCTGAGTGATATTCCATTGTACATGAGGTCCACAACTTCTTTATCCATTTTTCTCTTTCCTGGGATATTTAAGGTGTAACGAAGTGGAGGTTCTTGTCAACAGAGCAGCCCTAAACTTTGGGGTGCCTGTGTCTTGCTGATTTTTAGTTTTCCCAATTTGTACATCCATGAGTGGAAGTGCCCTATGCTCTCTAAGCTGTGTGTTTTAGATGTTTCAGGACACACCGTACACTTCTCCAGAGTGGCTGTTGGCAATTTACATCCCGCCCATCAGCGTAGCAAGGCTCCCGTTTCTCCATGGCCTGTCCTGCATTTCTGGTTTTGACACTTTTTTCAGCATGGCCCTTTTGACCGATGGGAAGCGAGACTTCTTTGTAGCGCTGATTGTCCTTTCCAGGTTGCTTGGTTGGCCAAAAAGGGCGTATGCGTTTTTTCCTGAATATATTCAGGAAAAAACGCATACGCCCTTTTTGGCCAAGGGCATCATGGTCGACGTTTTGCCGCTTTTCATGTGCTTTAAAGGCGATTCGAATCTACCTCCTGAAATCTGTTTCCTGTAATTCTGCCTTGCTTTCAAATACTCTTCGTTGCCTTCCCTCAATATATTTGTGGACAAGAGTTATCATTTATAACTCTGCAGGTTTGTGAATTGCAGCGCTCATGAGCTCCAATTTTCAACTCGCTTTTTTGGGAGCTGGCCGCAAAAGCGCAGGATTGCTTCAGGCCCTATTCTGGTTCCGGGGGGCAGGCTGAGCCCGTGGTTAATTCTTCTTCCTGATGGGAAAATAGAATGACCTGTGCCTTTCCCAACACCTAGAGCTAGTCTCTGATAGGTTCCCCCTCTTCCCGTTCATCCTCAGGACAAATTGCAACCTGTACGGGACAGCAGGTTAAAGGCGCTGATTCTCCAAGGAGGGAGATTGCTAGTAAAGCGGCTTGAATTGCGAACCCGAGCACAAGGAGATGAGAAATGAGGTGCGTTTTAGAAACCTTTCCCTATCACACGGTGTACCAACTTCTGGGTTTCTCATGCATGTTTTCGATGTAGGAAGATGCCCTTGAACCTGGAGATTTGGGACCCATGGGATGGGTACTATGCAGTATTACTTAAAGGGTCTGCGTTTGCTCACCCAACCTCACCAAACCTCTCAGCCCCAAGAGTGTCCACCCTTATGTCTCATCCAGCTGTGGGTCTAGATATGGTCAATCCAGGTTGCATCACAGCCCGTGAACGAATTTTGGAAGAATTTCTCTCTCTTTCACTGTCTTTGTTTCATGGGTTTTTAAAAGTAATTTATTTTTATAATGGGGTTTAGCTGCTTTTCACTGCTGTGTTTCTGCCGCTTTACACCCAATTGACTCACTTACAGAGAGCTATCAATACATAGGTTTTAAGATTCTAACTAGTCGTATATATTCTTGTGCGGTGAATAGGGGGTGTTGAGTCCAGTTCACTGAGCAAGGAGTAGGTCTTGTTTATTACATATTGGGTTTATGGAACGGTATCTGAGCTAATTTGAAACCCTTGTTTTATGCATCACCCCACCTCACCTTACCCGTTCAGCAGCCATAGTGTGTTTTCTAAATATGTGACTGTGTTCTGCCTTGTAATTCAGTTCAAGTGTAGCCGTATTTACATTCCCTCTATAAGTGATAGCTTTTGAAACGTGTCTTTTTCTGTGTGACGTATCTCACTTAGAATCGTCGTACCTAACCCCACTCATCATGCTGCTACTAGCCTTATGACATTTATTTCATGGCTGAGTGATATTCCATTGTACATGAGGTCCACAACTTCTTTATCCATTTTCCTCTTTCCTGGGATATTTAAGGTGTAACGAAGTGGAGGTTCTTGTCAACAGAGCAGCCCTAAACTTTGGGGTGCCTGTGTCTTGCTGATTTTTAGTTTTCCCAATTTGTACATCCATGAGTGGAAGTGCCCTATGCTCTCTAAGCTGTGTGTTTTAGATGTTTCAGGACACACCGTACACTTCTCCAGAGTGGCTGTTGGCAATTTACATCCCGCCCATCAGCGTAGCAAGGCTCCCATTTCTCCATGGCCTGTCCTGCATTTCTGGTTTTGACACTTTTTTCAGCATGGCCCTTTTGACCGATGGGAAGCGAGACTTCTTTGTAGCGCTGATTTGCCTTTCCAGGTTGCTTGGTTGGCCAAAAAGGGCGTATGCGTTTTTTCCTGAATATATTCAGGAAAAAACGCATACGCCCTTTTTGGCCAAGGGCATCATGGTGGACGTTTTGCCGCTTTTCATGTGCTTTAAAGGCGATTCTAATCTACCTCCTGAAATCTGTTTCCTGTAATTCTGCCTTGCTTTCAAATACTCTTCGTTGCCTTCCCTCAATATATTTGTGGACGAGAGTTATCATTTATAACTCTGCAGGTTTGTGAATTGCAGTGCTCCTGAGCTCCAATTTTCAACTCGCTTTTTTGGGAGCTGGCCGCAAAAGGGCAGGATTGCTTCAGGCCCTATTCTGGTTCTGGGGGGCAGGCTGATCCCGTGGATAATTCTTCTTCCTGATGGGAAAATAGAATGACCTGTGCCTTTCCCAACACCTAGAACTAGTCTCTCATAGGTTCCCCCTCTTCCCGTTCATCCTCAGGACAAATTGCAACCTGTACGGGACAGCAGGTTAAAGGCGCTGATTCTCCAAGTAGGGAGATTGCTAGTAAAGCGGCTTGAATTGCGAACCCGAGCACAAGGAGATGAGAAATGAGGTGCGTTTTAGAAACCTTTCCCTATCACACGGTGTACCAACTTCTGGGTTTCTCATGCATGTTTTCGATGTAGGAAGATGCCCTTGAACCTGGAGATTTGGGACCCATGGGATGGGTACCGTGCAGTATTACTTTAAAGGGTGTGCGTTTGCTCACCCAACCTCACCAAACCTCTCAGCCCCAAGAGTGTCCACCCTTATGTCTCATCCAGCTGTGGGTCTAGATATGGTCAATCCAGGTTGCATCACAGCCCGTGATCGAATTTTGTAAGAATTTCTCTCTCTTTCACTGTCTTTGTTTCATGGGTTTTTAAAAGTAATTTATTTTTATAATGGGGTTTAGCTGCTTTTCACTGCTGTGTTTCTGCCGCTTTACACCCAATTGACTCACTTACAGAGAGCTATCAATACATAGGTTTTAAGATTCTAACTAGTCGGATATATTCTTGTGCGGTGAATAGGGGGTGTTGAGTCCAGTTCACTGAGCAAGGAGTAGGTCTTGTTTATTACATATTGGGTTTATGGAACGGTATCTGAGCTAATTTGAAACCCTTGTTTTATGCATCACCCCACCTCACCTTACCCGTTCAGCAGCCATAGTGTGTTTTCTAAATATGTGACTGTGTTCTGCCTTGTAATTCAGTACAAGTGTAGCCGTTTTTACATTCCCCCTATAAGTGATAGCTTATGAAACGTGTCTTTTTCTGTGTGACGTATCTCACTTAGAATTGTCGTACCTGAACCCACTCATCATGCTGCTACTAGCCTTATGACATTTATTTCATGGCTGAGTGATATTCCATTGTACATGAGGTCCACAACTTCTTTATCCATTTTTCTCTTTCCTGGGATATTTAAGGTGTAACGAAGTGGAGGTTCTTGTCAACAGAGCAGCCCTAAACTTTGGGGTGCCTGTGTCTTGCTGATTTTTAGTTTTCCCAATTTGTACATCCATGAGTGGAAGTGCCCTATGCTCTCTAAGCTGTGTGTTTTAGATGTTTCAGGACACACCGTACACTTCTCCAGAGTGGCTGTTGGCAATTTACATCCCGCCCATCAGCGTAGCAAGGCTCCCGTTTCTCCATGGCCTGTCCTGCATTTCTGGTTTTGACACTTTTTTCAGCATGGCCCTTTTGACCGATGGGAAGCGAGACTTCTTTGTAGCGCTGATTGTCCTTTCCAGGTTGCTTGGTTGGCCAAAAAGGGCGTATGCGTTTTTTCCTGAATATATTCAGGAAAAAACGCATACGCCCTTTTTGGCCAAGGGCATCATGGTCGACGTTTTGCCGCTTTTCATGTGCTTTAAAGGCGATTCGAATCTACCTCCTGAAATCTGTTTCCTGTAATTCTGCCTTGCTTTCAAATACTCTTCGTTGCCTTCCCTCAATATATTTGTGGACAAGAGTTATCATTTATAACTCTGCAGGTTTGTGAATTGCAGCGCTCCTGAGCTCCAATTTTCAACTCGCTTTTTTGGGAGCTGGCCGCAAAAGCGCAGGATTGCTTCAGGCCCTATTCTGGTTCCGGGGGGCAGGCTGAGCCCGTGGTTAATTCTTCTTCCTGATGGGAAAATAGAATGACCTGTGCCTTTCCCAACACCTAGAGCTAGTCTCTCATAGGTTCCCCCTCTTCCCGTTCATCCTCAGGACAAATTGCAACCTGTACGGGACAGCAGGTTAAAGGCGCTGATTCTCCAAGGAGGGAGATTGCTAGTAAAGCGGCTTGAATTGCGAACCCGAGCACAAGGAGATGAGAAATGAGGTGCGTTTTAGAAACCTTTCCCTATCACACGGTGTACCAACTTCTGGGTTTCTCATGCATGTTTTCGATGTTGGAAGATGCCCTTGAACCTGGAGATTTGGGACCCATGGGATGGGTACCGTGCAGTATTACTTTAAAGGGTCTGCGTTTGCTCACCCAACCTCACCAAACCTCTCAGCCCCAAGAGTGTCCACCCTTATGTCTCATCCAGCTGTGGGTCCAGATATGGTCAATCCAGGTTGCATCACAGCCCGTGAACGAATTTTGTAAGAATTTCTCTCTCTTTCACTGTCTTTGTTTCATGGGTTTTTAAAAGTAATTTATTTTTATAATGGGGTTTAGCCTCTTTTCACTGCTGTGTTTATGCCGCTTTACACCCAATTGACTCACTTACAGAGAGCTATCAATACATAGGTTTTAAGATTCTAACTAGTCGTATATATTCTTGTGCGGTGAATAGGGGGTGTTGAGTCCAGTTCACTGAGCAAGGAGTAGGTCTTGTTTATTACATATTGGGTTTATGGAACGGTATCTGAGCTAATTTGAAACCCTTGTTTTATGCATCACCCCACCTCACCTTACCCGTTCAGCAGCCATAGTGTGTTTTCTAAATATGTGACTGTGTTCTGCCTTGTAATTCAGTTCAAGTGTAGCGGTTTTTACATTCCCTCTATAAGTGATAGCTTGTGAAACGTGTCTTTTTCTGTGTGACGTATCTCACTTAGAATCGTCGTACCTAAACCCACTCATCATGCTGCTACTAGCCTTATGACATTTATTTCATGGCTGAGTGATATTCCATTGTACATGAGGTCCACAACTTCTTTATCCATTTTTCTCTTTCCTGGGATATTTAAGGTGTAACGAAGTGGAGGTTCTTGTCAACAGAGCAGCCCTAAACTTTGGGGTGCCTGTGTCTTGCTGATTTTTAGTTTTCCCAATTTGTACACCCATGAGTGGAAGTGCCCTTTGCTCTCTAAGCTGTGTGTTTTAGATGTTTCAGGACACACCGTACACTTCTCCAGAGTGGCTGTTGGCAATTTACATCCCGCCCATCAGCGTAGCAAGGCTCCCATTTCTCCATGGCCTGTCCTGCATTTCTGGTTTTGACACTTTTTTCAGCATGGCCCTTTTGACCGTTGGGAAGCGAGACTTCTTTGTAGCGCTGATTTGCCTTTCCAGGTTGCTTGGTTGGCCAAAAAGGGCGTATGCGTTTTTTCCTGAATATATTCAGGAAAAAACGCATACGCCCTTTTTGGCCAAGGGCATCATGGTGGACGTTTTGCCGCTTTTCATGTGCTTTAAAGGCGATTCTAATCTACCTCCTGAAATCTGTTTCCTGTAATTCTGCCTTGCTTTCAAATACTCTTCGTTGCCTTCCCTCAATATATTTGTGGACGAGAGTTATCATTTATAACTCTGCAGGTTTGTGAATTGCAGTGCTCCTGAGCTCCAATTTTCAACTCGCTTTTTTGGGAGCTGGCCGCAAAAGCGCAGGATTGCTTCAGGCCCTATTCTGGTTCTGGGGGGCAGGCTGATCCCGTGGATAATTCTTCTTCTTGATGGGAAAATAGAATGACCTGTGCCTTTCCCAACACCTAGAGCTAGTCTCTCATAGGTTCCCCCTCTTCCCGTTCATCCTCAGGACAAATTGCAACCTGTACGGGACAGCAGGTTAAAGGCGCTGATACTCCAAGGAGGGAGATTGCTAGTAAAGCGGCTTGAATTGCTAACCCGAGCACAAGGAGATGAGAAATGAGGTGCGTTTTAGAAACCTTTCCCTATCACACGGTGTACCAACTTCTGGGTTTCTCATGCATGTTTTCGATGTAGGAAGATGCCCTTGAACCTGGAGATTTGGGACCCATGGGATGGGTACTATGCAGTATTACTTTAAAGGGTCTGCGTTTGCTCACCCAACCTCACCAAACCTCTCAGCCCCAAGAGTGTCCACCCTTATGTCTCATCCAGCTGTGGGTCTAGATATGGTCAATCCAGGTTGCATCACAGCCCGTGAACGAATTTTGGAAGAATTTCTCTCTCTTTCACTGTCTTTGTTTCATGGGTTTTTAAAAGTAATTTATTTTTATAATGGGGTTTAGCTGCTTTTCACTGCTGTGTTTATGCCGCTTTACAGCCAATTGACTCACTTACAGAGAGCTATCAATACATAGGTTTTAAGATTCTAACTAGTCGGATATATTCTTGTGCGGTGAATAGGGGGTGTTGAGTCCAGTTCACTGAGCAAGGAGTAGGTCTTGTTTATTACATATTGGGTTTATGGAACGGTATCTGAGCTAATTTGAAACCCTTGTTTTATGCATCACCCCACCTCACCTTACCCGTTCAGCAGCCATAGTGTGTTTTCTAAATATGTGACTGTGTTCTGCCTTGTAATTCAGTTCAAGTGTAGCCGTATTTACATTCCCTCTATAAGTGATAGCTTTTGAAACGTGTCTTTTTCTGTGTGACGTATCTCACTTAGAATCGTCGTACCTAACCCCACTCATCATGCTGCTACTAGCCTTATGACATTTATTTCATGGCTGAGTGATATTCCATTGTACATGAGGTCCACAACTTCTTTATCCATTTTCCTCTTTCCTGGGATATTTAAGGTGTAACGAAGTGGAGGTTCTTGTCAACAGAGCAGCCCTAAACTTTGGGGTGCCTGTGTCTTGCTGATTTTTAGTTTTCCCAATTTGTACATCCATGAGTGGAAGTGCCCTATGCTCTCTAAGCTGTGTGTTTTAGATGTTTCAGGACACACCGTACACTTCTCCAGAGTGGCTGTTGGCAATTTACATCCCGCCCATCAGCGTAGCAAGGCTCCCATTTCTCCATGGCCTGTCCTGCATTTCTGGTTTTGACACTTTTTTCAGCATGGCCCTTTTGACCGATGGGAAGCGAGACTTCTTTGTAGCGCTGATTTGCCTTTCCAGGTTGCTTGGTTGGCCAAAAAGGGCGTATGCGTTTTTTCCTGAATATATTCAGGAAAAAACGCATACGCCCTTTTTGGCCAAGGGCATCATGGTGGACGTTTTGCCGCTTTTCATGTGCTTTAAAGGCGATTCTAATCTACCTCCTGAAATCTGTTTCCTGTAATTCTGCCTTGCTTTCAAATACTCTTCGTTGCCTTCCCTCAATATATTTGTGGACGAGAGTTATCATTTATAACTCTGCAGGTTTGTGAATTGCAGTGCTCCTGAGCTCCAATTTTCAACTCGCTTTTTTGGGAGCTGGCCGCAAAAGCGCAGGATTGCTTCAGGCCCTATTCTGGTTCTGGGGGGCAGGCTGATCCCGTGGATAATTCTTCTTCCTGATGGGAAAATAGAATGACCTGTGCCTTTCCCAACACCTAGAACTAGTCTCTCATAGGTTCCCCCTCTTCCCGTTCATCCTCAGGACAAATTGCAACCTGTACGGGACAGCAGGTTAAAGGCGCTGATTCTCCAAGGAGGGAGATTGCTAGTAAAGCGGCTTGAATTGCGAACCCGAGCACAAGGAGATGAGAAATGAGGTGCGTTTTAGAAACCTTTCCCTATCACACGGTGTACCAACTTCTGGGTTTCTCATGCATGTTTTCGATGTAGGAAGATGCCCTTGAACCTGGAGATTTGGGACCCATGGGATGGGTACCGTGCAGTATTACTTTAAAGGGTGTGCGTTTGCTCACCCAACCTCACCAAACCTCTCAGCCCCAAGAGTGTCCACCCTTATGTCTCATCCAGCTGTGGGTCTAGATATGGTCAATCCAGGTTGCATCACAGCCCGTGAACGAATTTTGTAAGAATTTCTCTCTCTTTCACTGTCTTTGTTTCATGGGTTTTTAAAAGTAATTTATTTTTATAATGGGGTTTAGCTGCTTTTCACTGCTGTGTTTATGCCGTTTTACACCCAATTGACTCACTTACAGAGAGCTATCAATACATAGGTTTTAAGATTCTAACTAGTCGGATATATTCTTGTGCGGTGAATAGGGGGTGTTGAGTCCAGTTCACTGAGCAAGGAGTAGGTCTTGTTTATTACATATTGGGTTTATGGAACGGTATCTGAGCTAATTTGAAACCCTTGTTTTATGCATCACCCCACCTCACCTTACCCGTTCAGCAGCCATAGTGTGTTTTCTAAATATGTGACTGTGTTCTGCCTTGTAATTCAGTACAAGTGTAGCCGTTTTTACATTCCCTCTATAAGTGATAGCTTATGAAACGTGTCTTTTTCTGTGTGACGTATCTCACTTAGAATCGTCGTACCTGAACCCACTCATCATGCTGCTACTAGCCTTATGACATTTATTTCATGGCTGAGTGATATTCCATTGTACATGAGGTCCACAACTTCTTTATCCATTTTTCTCTTTCCTGGGATATTTAAGGTGTAACGAAGTGGAGGTTCTTGTCAACAGAGCAGCCCTAAACTTTGGGGTGCCTGTGTCTTGCTGATTTTTAGTTTTCCCAATTTGTACATCCATGAGTGGAAGTGCCCTATGCTCTCTAAGCTGTGTGTTTTAGATGTTTCAGGACACACCGTACACTTCTCCAGAGTGGCTGTTGGCAATTTACATCCCGCCCATCAGCGTAGCAAGGCTCCCGTTTCTCCATGGCCTGTCCTGCATTTCTGGTTTTGACACTTTTTTCAGCATGGCCCTTTTGACCGATGGGAAGCGAGACTTCTTTGTAGCGCTGATTGTCCTTTCCAGGTTGCTTGGTTGGCCAAAAAGGGCGTATGCGTTTTTTCCTGAATATATTCAGGAAAAAACGCATACGCCCTTTTTGGCCAAGGGCATCATGGTGGACGTTTTGCCGCTTTTCATGTGCTTTAAAGGCGATTCGAATCTACCTCCTGAAATCTGTTTCCTGTAATTCTGCCTTGCTTTCAAATACTCTTCGTTGCCTTCCCTCAATATATTTGTGGACAAGAGTTATCATTTATAACTCTGCAGGTTTGTGAATTGCAGCGCTCCTGAGCTCCAATTTTCAACTCGCTTTTTTGGGAGCTGGCCGCAAAAGCGCAGGATTGCTTCAGGCCCTATTCTGGTTCCGGGGGGCAGGCTGAGCCCGTGGTTAATTCTTCTTCCTGATGGGAAAATAGAATGACCTGTGCCTTTCCCAACACCTAGAGCTAGTTTCTCATAGGTTCCCCCTCTTCCCGTTCATCCTCAGGACAAATTGCAACCTGTACGGGACAGCAGGTTAAAGGCGCTGATTCTCCAAGGAGGGAGATTGCTAGTAAAGCGGCTTGAATTGCGAACCCGAGCACAAGGAGATGAGAAATGAGGTGCGTTTTAGAAACCTTTCCCTATCACACGGTGTACCAACTTCTGGGTTTCTCATGCATGTTTTCGATGTTGGAAGATGCCCTTGAACCTGGAGATTTGGGACCCATGGGATGGGTACCGTGCAGTATTACTTTAAAGGGTCTGCGTTTGCTCACCCAACCTCACCAAACCTCTCAGCCCCAAGAGTGTCCACCCTTATGTCTCATCCAGCTGTGGGTCCAGATATGGTCAATCCAGGTTGCATCACAGCCCGTGAACGAATTTTGTAAGAATTTCTCTCTCTTTCACTGTCTTTGTTTCATGGGTTTTTAAAAGTAATTTATTTTTATAATGGGGTTTAGCCTCTTTTCACTGCTGTGTTTATGCCGCTTTACACCCAATTGACTCACTTACAGAGAGCTATCAATACATAGGTTTTAAGATTCTAACTAGTCGTATATATTCTTGTGCGGTGAATAGGGGGTGTTGAGTCCAGTTCACTGAGCAAGGAGTAGGTCTTGTTTATTACATATTGGGTTTATGGAACGGTATCTGAGCTAATTTGAAACCCTTGTTTTATGCATCACCCCACCTCACCTTACCCGTTCAGCAGCCATAGTGTGTTTTCTAAATATGTGACTGTGTTCTGCCTTGTAATTCAGTTCAAGTGTAGCGGTTTTTACATTCCCTCTATAAGTGATAGCTTGTGAAACGTGTCTTTTTCTGTGTGACGTATCTCACTTAGAATCGTCGTACCTAAACCCACTCATCATGCTGCTACTAGCCTTATGACATTTATTTCATGGCTGAGTGATATTCCATTGTACATGAGGTCCACAACTTCTTTATCCATTTTTCTCTTTCCTGGGATATTTAAGGTGTAACGAAGTGGAGGTTCTTGTCAACAGAGCAGCCCTAAACTTTGGGGTGCCTGTGTCTTGCTGATTTTTAGTTTTCCCAATTTGTACACCCATGAGTGGAAGTGCCCTTTGCTCTCTAAGCTGTGTGTTTTAGATGTTTCAGGACACACCGTACACTTCTCCAGAGTGGCTGTTGGCAATTTACATCCCGCCCATCAGCGTAGCAAGGCTCCCATTTCTCCATGGCCTGTCCTGCATTTCTGGTTTTGACACTTTTTTCAGCATGGCCCTTTTGACCGTTGGGAAGCGAGACTTCTTTGTAGCGCTGATTTGCCTTTCCAGGTTGCTTGGTTGGCCAAAAAGGGCGTATGCGTTTTTTCCTGAATATATTCAGGAAAAAACGCATACGCCCTTTTTGGCCAAGGGCATCATGGTGGACGTTTTGCCGCTTTTCATGTGCTTTAAAGGCGATTCTAATCTACCTCCTGAAATCTGTTTCCTGTAATTCTGCCTTGCTTTCAAATACTCTTCGTTGCCTTCCCTCAATATATTTGTGGACGAGAGTTATCATTTATAACTCTGCAGGTTTGTGAATTGCAGTGCTCCTGAGCTCCAATTTTCAACTCGCTTTTTTGGGAGCTGGCCGCAAAAGCGCAGGATTGCTTCAGGCCCTATTCTGGTTCTGGGGGGCAGGCTGATCCCGTGGATAATTCTTCTTCTTGATGGGAAAATAGAATGACCTGTGCCTTTCCCAACACCTAGAGCTAGTCTCTCATAGGTTCCCCCTCTTCCCGTTCATCCTCAGGACAAATTGCAACCTGTACGGGACAGCAGGTTAAAGGCGCTGATACTCCAAGGAGGGAGATTGCTAGTAAAGCGGCTTGAATTGCTAACCCGAGCACAAGGAGATGAGAAATGAGGTGCGTTTTAGAAACCTTTCCCTATCACACGGTGTACCAACTTCTGGGTTTCTCATGCATGTTTTCGATGTAGGAAGATGCCCTTGAACCTGGAGATTTGGGACCCATGGGATGGGTACTATGCAGTATTACTTTAAAGGGTCTGCGTTTGCTCACCCAACCTCACCAAACCTCTCAGCCCCAAGAGTGTCCACCCTTATGTCTCATCCAGCTGTGGGTCTAGATATGGTCAATCCAGGTTGCATCACAGCCCGTGAACGAATTTTGGAAGAATTTCTCTCTCTTTCACTGTCTTTGTTTCATGGGTTTTTAAAAGTAATTTATTTTTATAATGGGGTTTAGCTGCTTTTCACTGCTGTGTTTATGCCGCTTTACAGCCAATTGACTCACTTACAGAGAGCTATCAATACATAGGTTTTAAGATTCTAACTAGTCGGATATATTCTTGTGCGGTGAATAGGGGGTGTTGAGTCCAGTTCACTGAGCAAGGAGTAGGTCTTGTTTATTACATATTGGGTTTATGGAACGGTATCTGAGCTAATTTGAAACCCTTGTTTTATGCATCACCCCACCTCACCTTACCCGTTCAGCAGCCATAGTGTGTTTTCTAAATATGTGACTGTGTTCTGCCTTGTAATTCAGTTCAAGTGTAGCCGTATTTACATTCCCTCTATAAGTGATAGCTTTTGAAACGTGTCTTTTTCTGTGTGACGTATCTCACTTAGAATCGTCGTACCTAACCCCACTCATCATGCTGCTACTAGCCTTATGACATTTATTTCATGGCTGAGTGATATTCCATTGTACATGAGGTCCACAACTTCTTTATCCATTTTCCTCTTTCCTGGGATATTTAAGGTGTAACGAAGTGGAGGTTCTTGTCAACAGAGCAGCCCTAAACTTTGGGGTGCCTGTGTCTTGCTGATTTTTAGTTTTCCCAATTTGTACATCCATGAGTGGAAGTGCCCTATGCTCTCTAAGCTGTGTGTTTTAGATGTTTCAGGACACACCGTACACTTCTCCAGAGTGGCTGTTGGCAATTTACATCCCGCCCATCAGCGTAGCAAGGCTCCCATTTCTCCATGGCCTGTCCTGCATTTCTGGTTTTGACACTTTTTTCAGCATGGCCCTTTTGACCGATGGGAAGCGAGACTTCTTTGTAGCGCTGATTTGCCTTTCCAGGTTGCTTGGTTGGCCAAAAAGGGCGTATGCGTTTTTTCCTGAATATATTCAGGAAAAAACGCATACGCCCTTTTTGGCCAAGGGCATCATGGTGGACGTTTTGCCGCTTTTCATGTGCTTTAAAGGCGATTCTAATCTACCTCCTGAAATCTGTTTCCTGTAATTCTGCCTTGCTTTCAAATACTCTTCGTTGCCTTCCCTCAATATATTTGTGGACGAGAGTTATCATTTATAACTCTGCAGGTTTGTGAATTGCAGTGCTCCTGAGCTCCAATTTTCAACTCGCTTTTTTGGGAGCTGGCCGCAAAAGCGCAGGATTGCTTCAGGCCCTATTCTGGTTCTGGGGGGCAGGCTGATCCCGTGGATAATTCTTCTTCCTGATGGGAAAATAGAATGACCTGTGCCTTTCCCAACACCTAGAACTAGTCTCTCATAGGTTCCCCCTCTTCCCGTTCATCCTCAGGACAAATTGCAACCTGTACGGGACAGCAGGTTAAAGGCGCTGATTCTCCAAGGAGGGAGATTGCTAGTAAAGCGGCTTGAATTGCGAACCCGAGCACAAGGAGATGAGAAATGAGGTGCGTTTTAGAAACCTTTCCCTATCACACGGTGTACCAACTTCTGGGTTTCTCATGCATGTTTTCGATGTAGGAAGATGCCCTTGAACCTGGAGATTTGGGACCCATGGGATGGGTACCGTGCAGTATTACTTTAAAGGGTGTGCGTTTGCTCACCCAACCTCACCAAACCTCTCAGCCCCAAGAGTGTCCACCCTTATGTCTCATCCAGCTGTGGGTCTAGATATGGTCAATCCAGGTTGCATCACAGCCCGTGATCGAATTTTGTAAGAATTTCTCTCTCTTTCACTGTCTTTGTTTCATGGGTTTTTAAAAGTAATTTATTTTTATAATGGGGTTTAGCTGCTTTTCACTGCTGTGTTTCTGCCGCTTTACACCCAATTGACTCACTTACAGAGAGCTATCAATACATAGGTTTTAAGATTCTAACTAGTCGGATATATTCTTGTGCGGTGAATAGGGGGTGTTGAGTCCAGTTCACTGAGCAAGGAGTAGGTCTTGTTTATTACATATTGGGTTTATGGAACGGTATCTGAGCTAATTTGAAACCCTTGTTTTATGCATCACCCCACCTCACCTTACCCGTTCAGCAGCCATAGTGTGTTTTCTAAATATGTGACTGTGTTCTGCCTTGTAATTCAGTACAAGTGTAGCCGTTTTTACATTCCCCCTATAAGTGATAGCTTATGAAACGTGTCTTTTTCTGTGTGACGTATCTCACTTAGAATTGTCGTACCTGAACCCACTCATCATGCTGCTACTAGCCTTATGACATTTATTTCATGGCTGAGTGATATTCCATTGTACATGAGGTCCACAACTTCTTTATCCATTTTTCTCTTTCCTGGGATATTTAAGGTGTAACGAAGTGGAGGTTCTTGTCAACAGAGCAGCCCTAAACTTTGGGGTGCCTGTGTCTTGCTGATTTTTAGTTTTCCCAATTTGTACATCCATGAGTGGAAGTGCCCTATGCTCTCTAAGCTGTGTGTTTTAGATGTTTCAGGACACACCGTACACTTCTCCAGAGTGGCTGTTGGCAATTTACATCCCGCCCATCAGCGTAGCAAGGCTCCCGTTTCTCCATGGCCTGTCCTGCATTTCTGGTTTTGACACTTTTTTCAGCATGGCCCTTTTGACCGATGGGAAGCGAGACTTCTTTGTAGCGCTGATTGTCCTTTCCAGGTTGCTTGGTTGGCCAAAAAGGGCGTATGCGTTTTTTCCTGAATATATTCAGGAAAAAACGCATACGCCCTTTTTGGCCAAGGGCATCATGGTCGACGTTTTGCCGCTTTTCATGTGCTTTAAAGGCGATTCGAATCTACCTCCTGAAATCTGTTTCCTGTAATTCTGCCTTGCTTTCAAATACTCTTCGTTGCCTTCCCTCAATATATTTGTGGACAAGAGTTATCATTTATAACTCTGCAGGTTTGTGAATTGCAGCGCTCATGAGCTCCAATTTTCAACTCGCTTTTTTGGGAGCTGGCCGCAAAAGCGCAGGATTGCTTCAGGCCCTATTCTGGTTCCGGGGGGCAGGCTGAGCCCGTGGTTAATTCTTCTTCCTGATGGGAAAATAGAATGACCTGTGCCTTTCCCAACACCTAGAGCTAGTCTCTGATAGGTTCCCCCTCTTCCCGTTCATCCTCAGGACAAATTGCAACCTGTACGGGACAGCAGGTTAAAGGCGCTGATTCTCCAAGGAGGGAGATTGCTAGTAAAGCGGCTTGAATTGCGAACCCGAGCACAAGGAGATGAGAAATGAGGTGCGTTTTAGAAACCTTTCCCTATCACACGGTGTACCAACTTCTGGGTTTCTCATGCATGTTTTCGATGTAGGAAGATGCCCTTGAACCTGGAGATTTGGGACCCATGGGATGGGTACTATGCAGTATTACTTTAAAGGGTCTGCGTTTGCTCACCCAACCTCACCAAACCTCTCAGCCCCAAGAGTGTCCACCCTTATGTCTCATCCAGCTGTGGGTCTAGATATGGTCAATCCAGGTTGCATCACAGCCCGTGAACGAATTTTGTAAGAATTTCTCTCTCTTTCACTGTCTTTGTTTCATGGGTTTTTAAAAGTAATTTATTTTTATAATGGGGTTTAGCTGCTTTTCACTGCTGTGTTTATGCCGTTTTACACCCAATTGACTCACTTACAGAGAGCTATCAATACATAGGTTTTAAGATTCTAACTAGTCGGATATATTCTTGTGCGGTGAATAGGGGGTGTTGAGTCCAGTTCACTGAGCAAGGAGTAGGTCTTGTTTATTACATACTGGGTTTATGGAACGGTATCTGAGCTAATTTGAAACCCTTGTTTTATGCATCACCCCACCTCACCTTACCCGTTCAGCAGCCATAGTGTGTTTTCTAAATATGTGACTGTGTTCTGCCTTGTAATTCAGTACAAGTGTAGCCGTTTTTACATTCCCTCTATAAGTGATAGCTTATGAAACGTGTCTTTTTCTGTGTGACGTATCTCACTTAGAATCGTCGTACCTGAACCCACTCATCATGCTGCTACTAGCCTTATGACATTTATTTCATGGCTGAGTGATATTCCATTGTACATGAGGTCCACAACTTCTTTATCCATTTTTCTCTTTCCTGGGATATTTAAGGTGTAACGAAGTGGAGGTTCTTGTCAACAGAGCAGCCCTAAACTTTGGGGTGCCTGTGTCTTGCTGATTTTTAGTTTTCCCAATTTGTACATCCATGAGTGGAAGTGCCCTATGCTCTCTAAGCTGTGTGTTTTAGATGTTTCAGGACACACCGTACACTTCTCCAGAGTGGCTGTTGGCAATTTACATCCTGCCCATCAGCGTAGCAAGGCTCCCGTTTCTCCATGGCCTGTCCTGCATTTCTGGTTTTGACACTTTTTTCAGCATGGCCCTTTTGACCGATGGGAAGCGAGACTTCTTTGTAGCGCTGATTGTCCTTTCCAGGTTGCTTGGTTGGCCAAAAAGGGCGTATGCGTTTTTTCCTGAATATATTCAGGAAAAAACGCATACGCCCTTTTTGGCCAAGGGCATCATGGTGGACGTTTTGCCGCTTTTCATGTGCTTTAAAGGCGATTCGAATCTACCTCCTGAAATCTGTTTCCTGTAATTCTGCCTTGCTTTCAAATACTCTTCGTTGCCTTCCCTCAATATATTTGTGGACAAGAGTTATCATTTATAACTCTGCAGGTTTGTGAATTGCAGCGCTCCTGAGCTCCAATTTTCAACTCGCTTTTTTGGGAGCTGGCCGCAAAAGCGCAGGATTGCTTCAGGCCCTATTCTGGTTCCGGGGGGCAGGCTGAGCCCGTGGTTAATTCTTCTTCCTGATGGGAAAATAGAATGACCTGTGCCTTTCCCAACACCTAGAGCTAGTCTCTCATAGGTTCCCCCTCTTCCCGTTCATCCTCAGGACAAATTGCAACCTGTACGGGACAGCAGGTTAAAGGCGCTGATTCTCCAAGGAGGGAGATTGCTAGTAAAGCGGCTTGAATTGCGAACCCGAGCACAAGGAGATGAGAAATGAGGTGCGTTTTAGAAACCTTTCCCTATCACACGGTGTACCAACTTCTGGGTTTCTCATGCATGTTTTCGATGTTGGAAGATGCCCTTGAACCTGGAGATTTGGGACCCATGGGATGGGTACCGTGCAGTATTACTTTAAAGGGTCTGCGTTTGCTCACCCAACCTCACCAAACCTCTCAGCCCCAAGAGTGTCCACCCTTATGTCTCATCCAGCTGTGGGTCCAGATATGGTCAATCCAGGTTGCATCACAGCCCGTGAACGAATTTTGTAAGAATTTCTCTCTCTTTCACTGTCTTTGTTTCATGGGTTTTTAAAAGTAATTTATTTTTATAATGGGGTTTAGCCTCTTTTCACTGCTGTGTTTATGCCGCTTTACACCCAATTGACTCACTTACAGAGAGCTATCAATACATAGGTTTTAAGATTCTAACTAGTCGTATATATTCTTGTGCGGTGAATAGGGGGTGTTGAGTCCAGTTCACTGAGCAAGGAGTAGGTCTTGTTTATTACATATTGGGTTTATGGAACGGTATCTGAGCTAATTTGAAACCCTTGTTTTATGCATCACCCCACCTCACCTTACCCGTTCAGCAGCCATAGTGTGTTTTCTAAATATGTGACTGTGTTCTGCCTTGTAATTCAGTTCAAGTGTAGCGGTTTTTACATTCCCTCTATAAGTGATAGCTTGTGAAACGTGTCTTTTTCTGTGTGACGTATCTCACTTAGAATCGTCGTACCTAAACCCACTCATCATGCTGCTACTAGCCTTATGACATTTATTTCATGGCTGAGTGATATTCCATTGTACATGAGGTCCACAACTTCTTTATCCATTTTTCTCTTTCCTGGGATATTTAAGGTGTAACGAAGTGGAGGTTCTTGTCAACAGAGCAGCCCTAAACTTTGGGGTGCCTGTGTCTTGCTGATTTTTAGTTTTCCCAATTTGTACACCCATGAGTGGAAGTGCCCTTTGCTCTCTAAGCTGTGTGTTTTAGATGTTTCAGGACACACCGTACACTTCTCCAGAGTGGCTGTTGGCAATTTACATCCCGCCCATCAGCGTAGCAAGGCTCCCATTTCTCCATGGCCTGTCCTGCATTTCTGGTTTTGACACTTTTTTCAGCATGGCCCTTTTGACCGTTGGGAAGCGAGACTTCTTTGTAGCGCTGATTTGCCTTTCCAGGTTGCTTGGTTGGCCAAAAAGGGCGTATGCGTTTTTTCCTGAATATATTCAGGAAAAAACGCATACGCCCTTTTTGGCCAAGGGCATCATGGTGGACGTTTTGCCGCTTTTCATGTGCTTTAAAGGCGATTCTAATCTACCTCCTGAAATCTGTTTCCTGTAATTCTGCCTTGCTTTCAAATACTCTTCGTTGCCTTCCCTCAATATATTTGTGGACGAGAGTTATCATTTATAACTCTGCAGGTTTGTGAATTGCAGTGCTCCTGAGCTCCAATTTTCAACTCGCTTTTTTGGGAGCTGGCCGCAAAAGCGCAGGATTGCTTCAGGCCCTATTCTGGTTCTGGGGGGCAGGCTGATCCCGTGGATAATTCTTCTTCTTGATGGGAAAATAGAATGACCTGTGCCTTTCCCAACACCTAGAGCTAGTCTCTCATAGGTTCCCCCTCTTCCCGTTCATCCTCAGGACAAATTGCAACCTGTACGGGACAGCAGGTTAAAGGCGCTGATACTCCAAGGAGGGAGATTGCTAGTAAAGCGGCTTGAATTGCTAACCCGAGCACAAGGAGATGAGAAATGAGGTGCGTTTTAGAAACCTTTCCCTATCACACGGTGTACCAACTTCTGGGTTTCTCATGCATGTTTTCGATGTAGGAAGATGCCCTTGAACCTGGAGATTTGGGACCCATGGGATGGGTACTATGCAGTATTACTTTAAAGGGTCTGCGTTTGCTCACCCAACCTCACCAAACCTCTCAGCCCCAAGAGTGTCCACCCTTATGTCTCATCCAGCTGTGGGTCTAGATATGGTCAATCCAGGTTGCATCACAGCCCGTGATCGAATTTTGTAAGAATTTCTCTCTCTTTCACTGTCTTTGTTTCATGGGTTTTTAAAAGTAATTTATTTTTATAATGGGGTTTAGCTGCTTTTCACTGCTGTGTTTCTGCCGCTTTACACCCAATTGACTCACTTACAGAGAGCTATCAATACATAGGTTTTAAGATTCTAACTAGTCGGATATATTCTTGTGCGGTGAATAGGGGGTGTTGAGTCCAGTTCACTGAGCAAGGAGTAGGTCTTGTTTATTACATATTGGGTTTATGGAACGGTATCTGAGCTAATTTGAAACCCTTGTTTTATGCATCATCCCACCTCACCTTACCCGTTCAGCAGCCATAGTGTGTTTTCTAAATATGTGACTGTGTTCTGCCTTGTAATTCAGTTCAAGTGTAGCCGTATTTACATTCCCTCTATAAGTGATAGCTTTTGAAACGTGTCTTTTTCTGTGTGACGTATTTCACTTAGAATCGTCGTACCTAACCCCACTCATCATGCTGCTACTAGCCTTATGACATTTATTTCATGGCTGAGTGATATTCCATTGTACATGAGGTCCACAACTTCTTTATCCATTTTCCTCTTTCCTGGGATATTTAAGGTGTAACGAAGTGGAGGTTCTTGTCAACAGAGCAGCCCTAAACTTTGGGGTGCCTGTGTCTTGCTGATTTTTAGTTTTCCCAATTTGTACACCCATGAGTGGAAGTGCCCTATGCTCTCTAAGCTGTGTGTTTTAGATGTTTCAGGACACACCGTACACTTCTCCAGAGTGGCTGTTGGCAATTTACATCCCGCCCATCAGCGTAGCAAGGCTCCCATTTCTCCATGGCCTGTCCTGCATTTCTGGTTTTGACACTTTTTTCAGCATGGCCCTTTTGACCGATGGGAAGCGAGACTTCTTTGTAGCGCTGATTTGCCTTTCCAGGTTGCTTGGTTGGCCAAAAAGGGCGTATGCGTTTTTTCCTGAATATATTCAGGAAAAAACGCATACGCCCTTTTTGGCCAAGGGCATCATGGTGGACGTTTTGCCACTTTTCATGTGCTTTAAAGGCGATTCTAATCTACCTCCTGAAATCTGTTTCCTGTAATTCTGCCTTGCTTTCAAATACTCTTTGTTGCCTTCCCTCAATATATTTGTGGACGAGAGTTATCATTTATAACTCTGCAGGTTTGTGAATTGCAGTGCTCCTGAGCTCCAATTTTCAACTCGCTTTTTTGGGAGCTGGCCGCAAAAGCGCAGGATTGCTTCAGGCCCTATTCTGGTTCTGGGGGGCAGGCTGATCCCGTGGATAATTCTTCTTCCTGATGGGAAAATAGAATGACCTGTGCCTTTCCCAACACCTAGAACTAGTCTCTCATAGGTTCCCCCTCTTCCCGTTCATCCTCAGGACAAATTGCAACCTGTACGGGACAGCAGGTTAAAGGCGCTGATTCTCCAAGGAGGGAGATTGCTAGTAAAGCGGCTTGAATTGCGAACCCGAGCACAAGGAGATGAGAAATGAGGTGCGTTTTAGAAACCTTTCCCTATCACACGGTGTACCAACTTCTGGGTTTCTCATGCATGTTTTCGATGTAGGAAGATGCCCTTGAACCTGGAGATTTGGGACCCATGGGATGGGTACTATGCAGTATTACTTTAAAGGGTCTGCGTTTGCTCACCCAACCTCACCAAACCTCTCAGCCCCAAGAGTGTCCACCCTTATGTCTCATCCAGCTGTGGGTCTAGATATGGTCAATCCAGGTTGCATCACAGCCCGTGATCGAATTTTGTAAGAATTTCTCTCTCTTTCACTGTCTTTGTTTCATGGGTTTTTAAAAGTAATTTATTTTTATAATGGGGTTTAGCTGCTTTTCACTGCTGTGTTTCTGCCGCTTTACACCCAATTGACTCACTTACAGAGAGCTATCAATACATAGGTTTTAAGATTCTAACTAGTCGGATATATTCTTGTGCGGTGAATAGGGGGTGTTGAGTCCAGTTCACTGAGCAAGGAGTAGGTCTTGTTTATTACATATTGGGTTTATGGAACGGTATCTGAGCTAATTTGAAACCCTTGTTTTATGCATCACCCCACCTCACCTTACCCGTTCAGCAGCCATAGTGTGTTTTCTAAATATGTGACTGTGTTCTGCCTTGTAATTCAGTTCAAGTGTAGCCGTATTTACATTCCCTCTATAAGTGATAGCTTTTGAAACGTGTCTTTTTCTGTGTGACGTATCTCACTTAGAATCGTCGTACCTAACCCCACTCATCATGCTGCTACTAGCCTTATGACATTTATTTCATGGCTGAGTGATATTCCATTGTACATGAGGTCCACAACTTCTTTATCCATTTTCCTCTTTCCTGGGATATTTAAGGTGTAACGAAGTGGAGGTTCTTGTCAACAGAGCAGCCCTAAACTTTGGGGTGCCTGTGTCTTGCTGATTTTTAGTTTTCCCAATTTGTACATCCATGAGTGGAAGTGCCCTATGCTCTCTAAGCTGTGTGTTTTAGATGTTTCAGGACACACCGTACACTTCTCCAGAGTGGCTGTTGGCAATTTACATCCCGCCCATCAGCGTAGCAAGGCTCCCATTTCTCCATGGCCTGTCCTGCATTTCTGGTTTTGACACTTTTTTCAGCATGGCCCTTTTGACCGATGGGAAGCGAGACTTCTTTGTAGCGCTGATTTGCCTTTCCAGGTTGCTTGGTTGGCCAAAAAGGGCGTATGCGTTTTTTCCTGAATATATTCAGGAAAAAACGCATACGCCCTTTTTGGCCAAGGGCATCATGGTGGACGTTTTGCCGCTTTTCATGTGCTTTAAAGGCGATTCGAATCTACCTCCTGAAATCTGTTTCCTGTAATTCTGCCTTGCTTTCAAATACTCTTCGTTGCCTTCCCTCAATATATTTGTGGACGAGAGTTATCTTTTATAACTCTGCAGGTTTGTGAATTGCAGTGCTCCTGAGCTCCAATTTTCAACTCGCTTTTTTGGGAGCTGGCCGCAAAAGCGCAGGATTGCTTCAGGCCCTATTCTGGTTCTGGGGGGCAGGCTGATCCCGTGGATAATTCTTCTTCCTGATGGGAAAATAGAATGACCTGTGCCTTTCCCAACACCTAGAACTAGTCTCTCATAGGTTCCCCCTCTTCCCGTTCATCCTCAGGACAAATTGCAACCTGTACGGGACAGCAGGTTAAAGGCGCTGATTCTCCAAGGAGGGAGATTGCTAGTAAAGCGGCTTGAATTGCGAACCCGAGCACAAGGAGATGAGAAATGAGGTGCGTTTTAGAAACCTTTCCCTATCACACGGTGTACCAACTTCTGGGTTTCTCATGCATGTTTTCGATGTAGGAAGATGCCCTTGAACCTGGAGATTTGGGACCCATGGGATGGGTACCGTGCAGTATTACTTTAAAGGGTGTGCGTTTGCTCACCCAACCTCACCAAACCTCTCAGCCCCAAGAGTGTCCACCCTTATGTCTCATCCAGCTGTGGGTCTAGATATGGTCAATCCAGGTTGCATCACAGCCCGTGATCGAATTTTGTAAGAATTTCTCTCTCTTTCACTGTCTTTGTTTCATGGGTTTTTAAAAGTAATTTATTTTTATAATGGGGTTTAGCTGCTTTTCACTGCTGTGTTTCTGCCGCTTTACACCCAATTGACTCACTTACAGAGAGCTATCAATACATAGGTTTTAAGATTCTAACTAGTCGGATATATTCTTGTGCGGTGAATAGGGGGTGTTGAGTCCAGTTCACTGAGCAAGGAGTAGGTCTTGTTTATTACATATTGGGTTTATGGAACGGTATCTGAGCTAATTTGAAACCCTTGTTTTATGCATCACCCCACCTCACCTTACCCGTTCAGCAGCCATAGTGTGTTTTCTAAATATGTGACTGTGTTCTGCCTTGTAATTCAGTACAAGTGTAGCCGTTTTTACATTCCCCCTATAAGTGATAGCTTATGAAACGTGTCTTTTTCTGTGTGACGTATCTCACATAGAATTGTCGTACCTGAACCCACTCATCATGCTGCTACTAGCCTTATGACATTTATTTCATGGCTGAGTGATATTCCATTGTACATGAGGTCCACAACTTCTTTATCCATTTTTCTCTTTCCTGGGATATTTAAGGTGTAACGAAGTGGAGGTTCTTGTCAACAGAGCAGCCCTAAACTTTGGGGTGCCTGTGTCTTGCTGATTTTTAGTTTTCCCAATTTGTACATCCATGAGTGGAAGTGCCCTATGCTCTCTAAGCTGTGTGTTTTAGATGTTTCAGGACACACCGTACACTTCTCCAGAGTGGCTGTTGGCAATTTACATCCCGCCCATCAGCGTAGCAAGGCTCCCGTTTCTCCATGGCCTGTCCTGCATTTCTCGTTTTGACACTTTTTTCAGCATGGCCCTTTTGACCGATGGGAAGCGAGACTTCTTTGTAGCGCTGATTGTCCTTTCCAGGTTGCTTGGTTGGCCAAAAAGGGCGTATGCGTTTTTTCCTGAATATATTCAGGAAAAAACGCATACGCCCTTTTTGGCCAAGGGCATCATGGTCGACGTTTTGCCGCTTTTCATGTGCTTTAAAGGCGATTCGAATCTACCTCCTGAAATCTGTTTCCTGTAATTCTGCCTTGCTTTCAAATACTCTTCGTTGCCTTCCCTCAATATATTTGTGGACAAGAGTTATCATTTATAACTCTGCAGGTTTGTGAATTGCAGCGCTCATGAGCTCCAATTTTCAACTCGCTTTTTTGGGAGCTGGCCGCAAAAGCGCAGGATTGCTTCAGGCCCTATTCTGGTTCCTGGGGGCAGGCTGAGCCCGTGGTTAATTCTTCTTCCTGATGGGAAAATAGAATGACCTGTGCCTTTCCCAACACCTAGAGCTAGTCTCTGATAGGTTCCCCCTCTTCCCGTTCATCCTCAGGACAATTTGCAACCTGTACGGGACAGCAGGTTAAAGGCGCTGATTCTCCAAGGAGGGAGATTGCTAGTAAAGCGGCTTGAATTGCGAACCCGAGCACAAGGAGATGAGAAATGAGGTGCGTTTTAGAAACCTTTCCCTATCACACGGTGTACCAACTTCTGGGTTTCTCATGCATGTTTTCGATGTAGGAAGATGCCCTTGAACCTGGAGATTTGGGACCCATGGGATGGGTACTATGCAGTATTACTTTAAAGGGTCTGCGTTTGCTCACCCAACCTCACCAAACCTCTCAGCCCCAAGAGTGTCCACCCTTATGTCTCATCCAGCTGTGGGTCTAGATATGGTCAATCCAGGTTGCATCACAGCCCGTGAACGAATTTTGTAAGAATTTCTCTCTCTTTCACTGTCTTTGTTTCATGGGTTTTTAAAAGTAATTTATTTTTATAATGGGGTTTAGCTGCTTTTCACTGCTGTGTTTATGCCGCTTTACACCCAATTGACTCACTTACAGAGAGCTATCAATACATAGGTTTTAAGATTCTAACTAGTCGGATATATTCTTGTGCGGTGAATAGGGGGTGTTGAGTCCAGTTCACTGAGCAAGGAGTAGGTCTTGTTTATTACATATTGGGTTTATGGAACGGTATCTGAGCTAATTTGAAACCCTTGTTTTATGCATCACCCCACCTCACCTTACCCGTTCAGCAGCCATAGTGTGTTTTCTAAATATGTGACTGTGTTCTGCCTTGTAATTCAGTACAAGTGTAGCCGTTTTTACATTCCCTCTATAAGTGATAGCTTATGAAACGTGTCTTTTTCTGTGTGACGTATCTCACTTAGAATCGTCGTACCTGAACCCACTCATCATGCTGCTACTAGCCTTATGACATTTATTTCATGGCTGAGTGATATTCCATTGTACATGAGGTCCACAACTTCTTTATCCATTTTTCTCTTTCCTGGGATATTTAAGGTGTAACGAAGTGGGAGGTTCTTGTCAACAGAGCAGCCCTAAACTTTGGGGTGCCTGTGTCTTGCTGATTTTTAGTTTTCCCAATTTGTACATCCATGAGTGGAAGTGCCCTATGCTCTCTAAGCTGTGTGTTTTAGATGTTTCAGGACACACCGTACACTTCTCCAGAGTGGCTGTTGGCAATTTACATCCCGCCCATCAGCGTAGCAAGGCTCCCGTTTCTCCATGGCCTGTCCTGCATTTCTGGTTTTGACACTTTTTTCAGCATGGCCCTTTTGACCGATGGGAAGCGAGACTTCTTTGTAGCGCTGATTGTCCTTTCCAGGTTGCTTGGTTGGCCAAAAAGGGCGTATGCGTTTTTTCCTGAATATATTCAGGAAAAAACGCATACGCCCTTTTTGGCCAAGGGCATCATGGTCGACGTTTTGCCGCTTTTCATGTGCTTTAAAGGCGATTCTAATCTACCTCCTGAAATCTGTTTCCTGTAATTCTGCCTTGCTTTCAAATACTCTTCGTTGCCTTCCCTCAATATATTTGTGGACAAGAGTTATCATTTATAACTCTGCAGGTTTGTGAATTGCAGCGCTCCTGAGCTCCAATTTTCAACTCGCTTTTTTGGGAGCTGGCCGCAAAAGCGCAGGATTGCTTCAGGCCCTATTCTGGTTCCGGGGGGCAGGCTGAGCCCGTGGTTAATTCTTCTTCCTGATGGGAAAATAGAATGACCTGTGCCTTTCCCAACACCTAGAGCTAGTCTCTGATAGGTTCCCCCTCTTCCCGTTCATCCTCAGGACAAATTGCAACCTGTACGGGACAGCAGGTTAAAGGCGCTGATTCTCCAAGGAGGGAGATTGCTAGTAAAGCGGCTTGAATTGCGAACCCGAGCACAAGGAGATGAGAAATGAGGTGCGTTTTAGAAACCTTTCCCTATCACACGGTGTACCAACTTCTGGGTTTCTCATGCATGTTTTCGATGTAGGAAGATGCCCTTGAACCTGGAGATTTGGGACCCATGGGATGGGTACTATGCAGTATTACTTTAAAGGGTCTGCGTTTGCTCACCCAACCTCACCAAACCTCTCAGCCCCAAGAGTGTCCACCCTTATGTCTCATCCAGCTGTGGGTCTAGATATGGTCAATCCAGGTTGCATCACAGCCCGTGAACGAATTTTGTAAGAATTTCTCTCTCTTTCACTGTCTTTGTTTCATGGGTTTTTAAAAGTAATTTATTTTTATAATGGGGTTTAGCTGCTTTTCACTGCTGTGTTTATGCCGCTTTACACCCAATTGACTCACTTACAGAGAGCTATCAATACATAGGTTTTAAGATTCTAACTAGTCGGATATATTCTTGTGCGGTGAATAGGGGGTGTTGAGTCCAGTTCACTGAGCAAGGAGTAGGTCTTGTTTATTACATATTGGGTTTATGGAACGGTATCTGAGCTAATTTGAAACCCTTGTTTTATGCATCACCCCACCTCACCTTACCCGTTCAGCAGCCATAGTGTGTTTTCTAAATATGTGACTGTGTTCTGCCTTGTAATTCAGTACAAGTGTAGCCGTTTTTACATTCCCTCTATAAGTGATAGCTTATGAAACGTGTCTTTTTCTGTGTGACGTATCTCACTTAGAATCGTCGTACCTGAACCCACTCATCATGCTGCTACTAGCCTTATGACATTTATTTCATGGCTGAGTGATATTCCATTGTACATGAGGTCCACAACTTCTTTATCCATTTTTCTCTTTCCTGGGATATTTAAGGTGTAACGAAGTGGAGGTTCTTGTCAACAGAGCAGCCCTAAACTTTGGGGTGCCTGTGTCTTGCTGATTTTTAGTTTTCCCAATTTGTACACCCATGAGTGGAAGTGCCCTATGCTCTCTAAGCTGTGTGTTTTAGATGTTTCAGGACACACCGTACACTTCTCCAGAGTGGCTGTTGGCAATTTACATCCCGCCCATCAGCGTAGCAAGGCTCCCGTTTCTCCATGGCCTGTCCTGCATTTCTGGTTTTGACATTTTTTCAGCATGGCCCTTTTGACCGATGGGAAGCGAGACTTCTTTGTAGCGCTGATTGTCCTTTCCAGGTTGCTTGGTTGGCCAAAAAGGGCGTATGCGTTTTTTCCTGAATATATTCAGGAAAAAACGCATACGCCCTTTTTGGCCAAGGGCATCATGGTCGACGTTTTGCCGCTTTTCATGTGCTTTAAAGGCGATTCGAATCTACCTCCTGAAATCTGTTTCCTGTAATTCTGCCTTGCTTTCAAATACTCTTCGTTGCCTTCCCTCAATATATTTGTGGACAAGAGTTATCATTTATAACTCTGCAGGTTTGTGAATTGCAGCGCTCCTGAGCTCCAATTTTCAACTCGCTTTTTTGGGAGCTGGCCGCAAAAGCGCAGGATTGCTTCAGGCCCTATTCTGGTTCCGGGGGGCAGGCTGAGCCCGTGGTTAATTCTTCTTCCTGATGGGAAAATAGAATGACCTGTGCCTTTCCCAACACCTAGAGCTAGTCTCTGATAGGTTCCCCCTCTTCCCGTTCATCCTCAGGACAAATTGCAACCTGTACGGGACAGCAGGTTAAAGGCGCTGATTCTCCAAGGAGGGAGATTGCTAGTAAAGCGGCTTGAATTGCGAACCCGAGCACAAGGAGATGAGAAATGAGGTGCGTTTTAGAAACCTTTCCCTATCACACGGTGTACCAACTTCTGGGTTTCTCATGCATGTTTTCGATGTTGGAAGATGCCCTTGAACCTGGAGATTTGGGACCCATGGGATGGGTACCGTGCAGTATTACTTTAAAGGGTCTGCGTTTGCTCACCCAACCTCACCAAACCTCTCAGCCCCAAGAGTGTCCACCCTTATGTCTCATCCAGCTGTGGGTCCAGATATGGTCAATCCAGGTTGCATCACAGCCCGTGAACGAATTTTGTAAGAATTTCTCTCTCTTTCACTGTCTTTGTTTCATGGGTTTTTAAAAGTAATTTATTTTTATAATGGGGTTTAGCTGCTTTTCACTGCTGTGTTTATGCTGCTTTACACCCAATTGACTCACTTACAGAGAGCTATCAATACATAGGTTTTAAGATTCTAACTAGTCGGATATATTCTTGTGCGGTGAATAGGGGATGTTGAGTCCAGTTCACTGAGCAAGGAGTAGGTCTTGTTTATTACATATTGGGTTTATGGAACGGTATCTGAGCTAATTTGAAACCCTTGTTTTATGCATCACCCCACCTCACCTTACCCGTTCAGCAGCCATAGTGTGTTTTCTAAATATGTGACTGTGTTCTGCCTTGTAATTCAGTTCAAGTGTAGCGGTTTTTACATTCCCTCTATAAGTGATAGCTTGTGAAACGTGTCTTTTTCTGTGTGACGTATCTCACTTAGAATCGTCGTACCTGAACCCACTCATCATGCTGCTACTAGCCTTATGACATTTATTTCATGGCTGAGTGATATTCCATTGTACATGAGGTCCACAACTTCTTTATCCATTTTTCTCTTTCCTGGGATATTTAAGGTGTAACGAAGTGGAGGTTCTTGTCAACAGAGCAGCCCTAAACTTTGGGGTGCCTGTGTCTTGCTGATTTTTAGTTTTCCCAATTTGTACACCCATGAGTGGAAGTGCCCTTTGCTCTCTAAGCTGTGTGTTTTAGATGTTTCAGGACACACCGTACACTTCTCCAGAGTGGCTGTTGGCAATTTACATCCCGCCCATCAGCGTAGCAAGGCTCCCATTTCTCCATGGCCTGTCCTGCATTTCTGGTTTTGACACTTTTTTCAGCATGGCCCTTTTGACCGTTGGGAAGCGAGACTTCTTTGTAGCGCTGATTTGCCTTTCCAGGTTGCTTGGTTGGCCAAAAAGGGCGTATGCGTTTTTCCTGAATATATTCAGGAAAAAACGCATACGCCCTTTTTGGCCAAGGGCATCATGGTGGACGTTTTGCTGCTTTTCATGTGCTTTAAAGGCGATTCTAATCTACCTCCTGAAATCTGTTTCCTGTAATTCTGCCTTGCTTTCAAATACTCTTCGTTGCCTTCCCTCAATATATTTGTGGACGAGAGTTATCATTTATAACTCTGCAGGTTTGTGAATTGCAGTGCTCCTGAGCTCCAATTTTCAACTCGCTTTTTTGGGAGCTGGCCGCAAAAGCGCAGGATTGCTTCAGACCCTATTCTGGTTCTGGGGGGCAGGCTGATCCCGTGGATAATTCTTCTTCTTGATGGGAAAATAGAATGACCTGTGCCTTTCCCAACACCTAGAGCTAGTCTCTCATAGGTTCCCCCTCTTCCCGTTCATCCTCAGGACAAATTGCAACCTGTACGGGACAGCAGGTTAAAGGCGCTGATACTCCAAGGAGGGAGATTGCTAGTAAAGCGGCTTGAATTGCTAACCCGAGCACAAGGAGATGAGAAATGAGGTGCGTTTTAGAAACCTTTCCCTATCACACGGTGTACCAACTTCTGGGTTTCTCATGCATGTTTTCGATGTAGGAAGATGCCCTTGAACCTGGAGATTTGGGACCCATGGGATGGGTACTATGCAGTATTACTTTAAAGGGTCTGCGTTTGCTCACCCAACCTCACCAAACCTCTCAGCCCCAAGAGTGTCCACCCTTATGTCTCATCCAGCTGTGGGTCTAGATATGGTCAATCCAGGTTGCATCACAGCCCGTGAACGAATTTTGTAAGAATTTCTCTCTCTTTCACTGTCTTTGTTTCATGGGTTTTTAAAAGTAATTTATTTTTATAATGGGGTTTAGCTGCTTTTCACTGCTGTGTTTATGCCGCTTTACAGCCAATTGACTCACTTACAGAGAGCTATCAATACATAGGTTTTAAGATTCTAACTAGTCGGATATATTCTTGTGCGGTGAATAGGGGGTGTTGAGTCCAGTTCACTGAGCAAGGAGTAGGTCTTGTTTATTACATATTGGGTTTATGGAACGGTATCTGAGCTAATTTGAAACCCTTGTTTTATGCATCACCCCACCTCACCTTACCCGTTCAGCAGCCATAGTGTGTTTTCTAAATATGTGACTGTGTTCTGCCTTGTAATTCAGTTCAAGTGTAGCCGTATTTACATTCCCTCTATAAGTGATAGCTTTTGAAACGTGTCTTTTTCTGTGTGACGTATTTCACTTAGAATCGTCGTACCTAACCCCACTCATCATGCTGCTACTAGCCTTATGACATTTATTTCATGGCTGAGTGATATTCCATTGTACATGAGGTCCACAATTTCTTTATCCATTTTCCTCTTTCCTGGGATATTTAAGGTGTAACGAAGTGGAGGTTCTTGTCAACAGAGCAGCCCTAAACTTTGGGGTGCCTGTGTCTTGCTGATTTTTAGTTTTCCCAATTTGTACACCCATGAGTGGAAGTGCCCTATGCTCTCTAAGCTGTGTGTTTTAGATGTTTCAGGACACACCGTACACTTCTCCAGAGTGGCTGTTGGCAATTTACATCCCGCCCATCAGCGTAGCAAGGCTCCCATTTCTCCATGGCCTGTCCTGCATTTCTGGTTTTGACACTTTTTTCAGCATGGCCCTTTTGACCGATGGGAAGCGAGACTTCTTTGTAGCGCTGATTTGCCTTTCCAGGTTGCTTGGTTGGCCAAAAAGGGCGTATGCGTTTTTTCCTGAATATATTCAGGAAAAAACGCATACGCCCTTTTTGGCCAAGGGCATCATGGTGGACGTTTTGCCGCTTTTCATGTGCTTTAAAGGCGATTCTAATCTACCTCCTGAAATCTGTTTCCTGTAATTCTGCCTTGCTTTCAAATACTCTTTGTTGCCTTCCCTCAATATATTTGTGGACGAGAGTTATCTTTTATAACTCTGCAGGTTTGTGAATTGCAGTGCTCCTGAGCTCCAATTTTCAACTCGCTTTTTTGGGAGCTGGCCGCAAAAGCGCAGGATTGCTTCAGGCCCTATTCTGGTTCTGGGGGGCAGGCTGATCCCGTGGATAATTCTTCTTCCTGATGGGAAAATAGAATGACCTGTGCCTTTCCCAACACCTAGAACTAGTCTCTCATAGGTTCCCCCTCTTCCCGTTCATCCTCAGGACAAATTGCAACCTGTACGGGACAGCAGGTTAAAGGCGCTGATTCTCAAGGAGGGAGATTGCTAGTAAAGCGGCTTGAATTGCGAACCCGAGCACAAGGAGATGAGAAATGAGGTGCGTTTTAGAAACCTTTCCCTATCACACGGTGTACCAACTTCTGGGTTTCTCATGCATGTTTTCGATGTAGGAAGATGCCCTTGAACCTGGAGATTTGGGACCCATGGGATGGGTACCGTGCAGTATTACTTTAAAGGGTGTGCGTTTGCTCACCCAACCTCACCAAACCTCTCAGCCCCAAGAGTGTCCACCCTTATGTCTCATCCAGCTGTGGGTCTAGATATGGTCAATCCAGGTTGCATCACAGCCCGTGATCGAATTTTGTAAGAATTTCTCTCTCTTTCACTGTCTTTGTTTCATGGGTTTTTAAAAGTAATTTATTTTTATAATGGGGTTTAGCTGCTTTTCACTGCTGTGTTTCTGCCGCTTTACACCCAATTGACTCACTTACAGAGAGCTATCAATACATAGGTTTTAAGATTCTAACTAGTCGGATATATTCTTGTGCGGTGAATAGGGGATGTTGAGTCCAGTTCACTGAGCAAGGAGTAGGTCTTGTTTATTACATATTGGGTTTATGGAACGGTATCTGAGCTAATTTGAAACCCTTGTTTTATGCATCACCCCACCTCACCTTACCCGTTCAGCAGCCATAGTGTGTTTTCTAAATATGTGACTGTGTTCTGCCTTGTAATTCAGTACAAGTGTAGCCGTTTTTACATGCCCTCTATAAGTGATAGCTTATGAAACGTGTCTTTTTCTGTGTGACGTATCTCACTTAGAATCGTCGTACCTGAACCCACTCATCATGCTGCTACTAGCCTTATGACATTTATTTCATGGCTGAGTGATATTCCATTGTACATGAGGTCCACAACTTCTTTATCCATTTTTCTCTTTCCTGGGATATTTAAGGTGTAACGAAGTGGAGGTTCTTGTCAACAGAGCAGCCCTAAACTTTGGGGTGCCTGTGTCTTGCTGATTTTTAGTTTTCCCAATTTGTACATCCATGAGTGGAAGTGCCCTATGCTCTCTAAGCTGTGTGTTTTAGATGTTTCAGGACACACCGTACACTTCTCCAGAGTGGCTGTTGGCAATTTACATCCCGCCCATCAGCGTAGCAAGGCTCCCGTTTCTCCATGGCCTGTCCTGCATTTCTGGTTTTGACACTTTTTTCAGCATGGCCCTTTTGACCGATGGGAAGCGAGACTTCTTTGTAGCGCTGATTGTCCTTTCCAGGTTGCTTGGTTGGCCAAAAAGGGCGTATGCGTTTTTTCCTGAATATATTCAGGAAAAAACGCATACGCCCTTTTTGGCCAAGGGCATCATGGTCGACGTTTTGCCGCTTTTCATGTGCTTTAAAGGCGATTCGAATCTACCTCCTGAAATCTGTTTCCTGTAATTCTGCCTTGCTTTCAAATACTCTTCGTTGCCTTCCCTCAATATATTTGTGGACAAGAGTTATCATTTATAACTCTGCAGGTTTGTGAATTGCAGCGCTCCTGAGCTCCAATTTTCAACTCGCTTTTTGGGAGCTGGCCGCAAAAGCGCAGGATTGCTTCAGGCCCTATTCTGGTTCCGGGGGGCAGGCTGAGCCCGTGGTTAATTCTTCTTCCTGATGGGAAAATAGAATGACCTGTGCCCTTTCCCAACACCTAGAGCTAGTCTCTGATAGGTTCCCCCTCTTCCCGTTCATCCTCAGGACAAATTGCAACCTGTACGGGACAGCAGGTTAAAGGCGCTGATTCTCCAAGGAGGGAGATTGCTAGTAAAGCGGCTTGAATTGCGAACCCGAGCACAAGGAGATGAGAAATGAGGTGCGTTTTAGAAACCTTTCCCTATCACACGGTGTACCAACTTCTGGGTTTCTCATGCATGTTTTCGATGTAGGAAGATGCCCTTGAACCTGGAGATTTGGGACCCATGGGATGGGTACTATGCAGTATTACTTTAAAGGGTCTGCGTTTGCTCACCCAACCTCACAAACCTCTCAGCCCCAAGAGTGTCCACCCTTATGTCTCATCCAGCTGTGGGTCTAGATATGGTCAATCCAGGTTGCATCACAGCCCGTGATCGAATTTTGTAAGAATTTCTCTCTCTTTCACTGTCTTTGTTTCATGGGTTTTTAAAGTAATTTATTTTTATAATGGGGTTTAGCTGCTTTTCACTGCTGTGTTTCTGCCGCTTTACACCCAATTGACTCACTTACAGAGAGCTATCAATACATAGGTTTTAAGATTCTAACTAGTCGGATATATTCTTGTGCGGTGAATAGGGGGTGTTGAGTCCAGTTCACTGAGCAAGGAGTAGGTCTTGTTTATTACATATTGGGTTTATGGAACGGTATCTGAGCTAATTTGAAACCCTTGTTTTATGCATCACCCCACCTCACCTTACCCGTTCAGCAGCCATAGTGTGTTTTCTAAATATGTGACTGTGTTCTGCCTTGTAATTCAGTTCAAGTGTAGCCGTATTTACATTCCCTCTATAAGTGATAGCTTTTGAAACGTGTCTTTTTCTGTGTGACGTATTTCACTTAGAATCGTCGTACCTAACCCCACTCATCATGCTGCTACTAGCCTTATGACATTTATTTCATGGCTGAGTGATATTCCATTGTACATGAGGTCCACAATTTCTTTATCCATTTTCCTCTTTCCTGGGATATTTAAGGTGTAACGAAGTGGAGGTTCTTGTCAACAGAGCAGCCCTAAACTTTGGGGTGCCTGTGTCTTGCTGATTTTTAGTTTTCCCAATTTGTACACCCATGAGTGGAAGTGCCCTATGCTCTCTAAGCTGTGTGTTTTAGATGTTTCAGGACACACCGTACACTTCTCCAGAGTGGCTGTTGGCAATTTACATCCCGCCCATCAGCGTAGCAAGGCTCCCATTTCTCCATGGCCTGTCCTGCATTTCTGGTTTTGACACTTTTTTCATCATGGCCCTTTTGACCGATGGGAAGCGAGACTTCTTTGTAGCGCTGATTTGCCTTTCCAGGTTGCTTGGTTGGCCAAAAAGGGCGTATGCGTTTTTTCCTGAATATATTCAGGAAAAAACGCATACGCCCTTTTTGGCCAAGGGCATCATGGTGGACGTTTTGCCGCTTTTCATGTGCTTTAAAGGCGATTCTAATCTACCTCCTGAAATCTGTTTCCTGTAATTCTGCCTTGCTTTCAAATACTCTTTGTTGCCTTCCCTCAATATATTTGTGGACGAGAGTTATCATTTATAACTCTGCAGGTTTGTGAATTGCAGTGCTCCTGAGCTCCAATTTTCAACTCGCTTTTTTGGGAGCTGGCCGCAAAAGCGCAGGATTGCTTCAGGCCCTATTCTGGTTCTGGGGGGCAGGCTGATCCCGTGGATAATTCTTCTTCCTGATGGGAAAATAGAATGACCTGTGCCTTTCCCAACACCTAGAACTAGTCTCTCATAGGTTCCCCCTCTTCCCGTTCATCCTCAGGACAAATTGCAACCTGTACGGGACAGCAGGTTAAAGGCGCTGATTCTCCAAGGAGGGAGATTGCTAGTAAAGCGGCTTGAATTGCGAACCCGAGCACAAGGAGATGAGAAATGAGGTGCGTTTTAGAAACCTTTCCCTATCACACGGTGTACCAACTTCTGGGTTTCTCATGCATGTTTTCGATGTAGGAAGATGCCCTTGAACCTGGAGATTTGGGACCCATGGATGGGTACCGTGCACTATTACTTTAAAGGGTCTGCGTTTGCTCACCCAACCTCACCAAACCTCTCAGCCCCAAGAGTGTCCACCCTTATGTCTCATCCAGCTGTGGGTCTAGATATGGTCAATCCAGGTTGCATCACAGCCCGTGATCGAATTTTGTAAGAATTTCTCTCTCTTTCACTGTCTTTGTTTCATGGGTTTTTAAAAGTAATTTATTTTTATAATGGGGTTTAGCTGCTTTTCACTGCTGTGTTTCTGCCGCTTTACACCCAATTGACTCACTTACAGAGAGCTATCAATACATAGGTTTTAAGATTCTAACTAGTCGGATATATTCTTGTGCGGTGAATAGGGGTGTTGAGTCCAGTTCACTGAGCAAGGAGTAGGTCTTGTTTATTACATATTGGGTTTATGGAACGGTATCTGAGCTAATTTGAAACCCTTGTTTTATGCATCACCCCACCTCACCTTACCCGTTCAGCAGCCATAGTGTGTTTTCTAAATATGTGACTGTGTTCTGCCTTGTAATTCAGTACAAGTGTAGCCGTTTTTACATTCCCTCTATAAGTGATAGCTTATGAAACGTGTCTTTTTCTGTGTGACGTATCTCACTTAGAATCGTCGTACCTGAACCCACTCATCATGCTGCTACTAGCCTTATGACATTTTTTTCATGGCTGAGTGATATTCCATTGTACATGAGGTCCACAACTTCTTTATCCATTTTTCTCTTTCCTGGGATATTTAAGGTGTAACGAAGTGGAGGTTCTTGTCAACAGAGCAGCCCTAAATTTGGGGTGCCTGTGTCTTGCTGATTTTTAGTTTTCCCAATTTGTACATCCATGAGTGGAAGTGCCCTATGCTCTCTAAGCTGTGTGTTTTAGATGTTTCAGGACACACCGTACACTTCTCCAGAGTGGCTGTTGGCAATTTACATCCCGCCCATCAGCGTAGCAAGGCTCCCGTTTCTCCATGGCCTGTCCTGCATTTCTGGTTTTGACACTTTTTTCAGCATGGCCCTTTTGACCGATGGGAAGCGAGACTTCTTTGTAGCGCTGATTGTCCTTTCCAGGTTGCTTGGTTGGCCAAAAAGGGCGTATGCGTTTTTTCCTGAATATATTCAGGAAAAAACGCATACGCCCTTTTTGGCCAAGGGCATCATGGTCGACGTTTTGCCGCTTTTCATGTGCTTTAAAGGCGATTCGAATCTACCTCCTGAAATCTGTTTCCTGTAATTCTGCCTTGCTTTCAAATACTCTTCGTTGCCTTCCCTCAATATATTTGTGGACAAGAGTTATCATTTATAACTCTGCAGGTTTGTGAATTGCAGCGCTCCTGAGCTCCAATTTTCAACTCGCTTTTTTGGGAGCTGGCCGCAAAAGCGCAGGATTGCTTCAGGCCCTATTCTGGTTCCGGGGGGCAGGCTGAGCCCGTGGTTAATTCTTCTTCCTGATGGGAAAATAGAATGACCTGTGCCTTTCCAACACCTAGAGCTAGTCTCTGATAGGTTCCCCCTCTTCCCGTTCATCCTCAGGACAAATTGCAACCTGTACGGGACAGCAGGTTAAAGGCGCTGATTCTCCAAGGAGGGAGATTGCTAGTAAAGCGGCTTGAATTGCGAACCCGAGCACAAGGAGATGAGAAATGAGGTGCGTTTTAGAAACCTTTCCCTATCACACGGTGTACCAACTTCTGGGTTTCTCATGCATGTTTTCGATGTAGGAAGATGCCCTTGAACCTGGAGATTTGGGACCCATGGGATGGGTACTATGCAGTATTACTTTAAAGGGTCTGCGTTTGCTCACCCAACCTCACCAAACCTCTCAGCCCCAAGAGTGTCCACCCTTATGTCTCATCCAGCTGTGGGTCTAGATATGGTCAATCCAGGTTGCATCACAGCCCGTGATCGAATTTTGTAAGAATTTCTCTCTCTTTCACTGTCTTTGTTTCATGGTTTTTAAAAGTAATTTATTTTTATAATGGGGTTTAGCTGCTTTTCACTGCTGTGTTTATGCCGCTTTACACCCAATTGACTCACTTACAGAGAGCTATCAATACATAGGTTTTAAGATTCTAACTAGTCGGATATATTCTTGTGCGGTGAATAGGGGGTGTTGAGTCCAGTTCACTGAGCAAGGAGTAGGTCTTGTTTATTACATATTGGGTTTATGGAACGGTATCTGAGCTAATTTGAAACCCTTGTTTTATGCATCACCCCACCTCACCTTACCCGTTCAGCAGCCATAGTGTGTTTTCTAAATATGTGACTGTGTTCTGCCTTGTAATTCAGTTCAAGTGTAGCCGTATTTACATTCCCTCTATAAGTGATAGCTTTTGAAACGTGTCTTTTTCTGTGTGACGTATTTCACTTAGAATCGTCGTACCTAACCCCACTCATCATGCTGCTACTAGCCTTATGACATTTATTTCATGGCTGAGTGATATTCCATTGTACATGAGGTCCACAATTTCTTTATCCATTTTCCTCTTTCCTGGGATATTTAAGGTGTAACGAAGTGGAGGTTCTTGTCAACAGAGCAGCCCTAAACTTTGGGGTGCCTGTGTCTTGCTGATTTTAGTTTTCCCAATTTGTACACCCATGAGTGGAAGTGCCCTATGCTCTCTAAGCTGTGTGTTTTAGATGTTTCAGGACACACCGTACACTTCTCCAGAGTGGCTGTTGGCAATTTACATCCCGCCCATCAGCGTAGCAAGGCTCCCATTTCTCCATGGCCTGTCCTGCATTTCTGGTTTTGACACTTTTTTCATCATGGCCCTTTTGACCGATGGGAAGCGAGACTTCTTTGTAGCGCTGATTTGCCTTTCCAGGTTGCTTGGTTGGCCAAAAAGGGCGTATGCGTTTTTTCCTGAATATATTCAGGAAAAAACGCATACGCCCTTTTTGGCCAAGGGCATCATGGTGGACGTTTTGCCGCTTTTCATGTGCTTTAAAGGCGATTCTAATCTACCTCCTGAAATCTGTTTCCTGCTAATTCTGCCTTGCTTTCAAATCCTCTTCGTTGACTTCCCTCAATATATTCTGTGGACGAGAGTTATCACTTTATAACTCTGCGGGTTTGTGAATTGCAGTGCTCCTGAGCTCCATTTTTCAACTGCTTTTTTGAGGAGCTGGCCGCAAAAGGCACGGATTGCCTCAGGCCCTATTCTGGTTCCTGGCAGGGCAGGCTGATCCGTGGTTAATTCTTCTTCCTGATGGGAAACTAGAGTGACCTGTGCCTTTCCCAACACTAGATCTAGTCTCTCATTGGTTGCCCCTCTTCCCGTTCATCCTCAGGACAAATTGCAACCTGTAGGGACAGGAGGTTAAAGGCGCTGATTCTCCAAGTAGGGAGATTGCTAGTAAAGTAGCTGGAATGGCGAACCCGAGCACAAGGAGATGAGAAATGAGGTGCGTTTTAGAAACCTTTCAAAATCACACGGTGTACCATCTTCTGGGTTTCTCATGCATGTTTTCGATGTAGGAAGATGCCCTTGAACCTGGAGACTTGGGACCCATGGGATGGGTACCACGCAGTATTACTTTAAAGGGTCTGCGTTTGCTCACCCAAACTAACCCAACCTTTCAGCCCCAAGACTGTCCACCCTTATGTCTCATCCAGCTGTGCGTGTAGATATGGTCAATCCAGGTTGCATCACAGCCTCTGAACGAATTTTGTAAGAATTTCTCTCTCTTTCACTGTCTTTGTTTTACGGGTTTTTAAAAGTAATTTATTTTTATAATGGGGTTTAGCTGCTTTTCACGGCTGTGTTTATGCAGATTTACACCCACTTGACTCACTTCCAGACAGATATCAATACATAGGTTTTAAGATTGTTACTAGTCACATATATTCTTGTGCGGTGAATAGGGCGTGTTGAGTCCAGTTCACTGAGCAAGGAGTAGGTCTTGTCTATTACATATTGGGTGTATGGAACGGTATCTGAGCGAATTTGAACCCCTTGTTTTATGCATCACCCCACCTCACCTTTCCCGTTAAGCAGCCATAGTGTGTTTTCTAAACGTGTGATTCTGTTCTGTTCTGTAATTCAGTTCAAGTGTAGCGGTTTTTACATTCCCTCTATAAGTGATAGCTTATGATAAGTGTCTTTTTCTGTGTGACTTATTTCACTTAGAATCGTCGTACCTAAGTCCACTCATCTTGCTTCTACTAGCCTTATGACATTGATTTCATGTCTGAGTGATATTGCATTGTACATAAGGACCACAATTTCTTTATCCATTTTTCTCTTTCCTGGGATATTTAAGGTGTCATGAAGTGGAGGTTCTTGTCAACAGAGCAGCCCTAAACTTTGGGGTGCCTGTGTCTTGCTGATTTTTAGTTTTCCCAATTTATACGCCCATGAGTGGACGTGCCCTATGCTCCCTAAGCTGTGTTTTTTCGATGTTTCAGGACACACCGTACACTTCTCCAGAGTGGCTGTTGGCAACTTACATCCCGCTCATCAGCGTAGCAAGGCTGCCATTTCTCCATGGCCTGTCCTGCATTTCTGGTTTTGACACTTTTTGCAGCATGGCCCTTTTGACCGATGGGAAGCGAGACTTCTTTGTAGCGCTGATTTGCCTTTCCAGGTTGCTTGGTTGGCCAAAAAGGGCGTATGCGTTTTTTCCTGAATATATTCAGGAAAAAACGCATACACACTTCTTGGCCAAGGGCATCATTGTCGACGTTTTGCCGCTTTTCATGTGCTTTACAGGCGATTCTAATCTACCTCCTGAAATCTGTTTCCTGCAATTCTGCCTTGCTTTCAAATCCTCTTCGTTGCCTTCCCTCAATATATCTGTGGATGAGAGTTATCATTTATAACTCTGCGGGTTTGTGAATTGCAGTGTCCCTGAGCTCCATTTTTCAAGTCGCTTTTTTGGGAGCTGGCCGCAAAAGCGCGGGATTGCA